>NW_004567117.1:36189145-36285814 GCF_000260355.1 Condylura cristata | reverse complement strand
ATGGTGGTATAATCTTATGTAAAATTAGTAGTAATGGAAGTCTTTATATTTCATTAGAAAAGTTGATCAGGAATAGATATTTTTATAAATCATTAAGCAAAAGTCTAAGGTGTTTCATTTTTTTTTCAGTTGGAATTGGCAGTGAATTTTATCACACATGTTGCCTTCATCAGTCAAAGGGTTATAGGGATTATTTCTTTGATTTATCAGAATGATAATTTATATTAAAACCTTTTCAAACTGAACTGTTATTTTATTTCTGGAACCAACCCTACTTGCTTGGTCATGATGAATATAACCCTTGTATAATATGTCTAAATTTAATATATTAGTGATTTTTTTCTAGCATTTGTAAAATTCTGATATGCTTAAGTGTGATTGGTTTTAATATACATTCACACACACACACACACACACATACATATACATATAGTACTTTTGATGGAGGAAGTAGTAATAAGGAGGCATCACAAGACTGACTCACACAAGGTGTTGGGTAGAAAGGATTAGCACAGCCATTGACCCAGACATGGAAACCCAAATCCTTAGGTGCCAAGTCTAGATTACAAAGCATAAGATCAAAGCAGGTAGCAGACTGCTGTGGGCTATGTCTATCACAGACCCAAAAGGTGAAAGATAAAGATGAAGATGGAGTCCATTGAAGGGTCTCTTGTCCCTTTCCAATTCTACTCAATATCAACAAACCTAGGCTCTGGAGGAGTGAGCCCCTCATAGAAGATGCCTATCTCAGGGCAGTCTCTGCACCCACATGGGGCAGCTGTCCTCTGCCCACTTGTGCCTATGCAGGTGCTTCTTCCCATCCACTCTCTCCCCCTGCAGGGCAGCAGCCTCCTGCCTGCCTGTGACCTGCACCTGCTGGGACCTCTCTGCACTAATCTCCCTCAGTGGAGTCTGCTCTTCTAGGCCACCCACCTGCAACCATGCAGGTCTCTCTCTGCAAACCTGTCCCTTTCTGGGTAGCTCTTCCCGACCACTTGTGCCTATGCAAGTGTCCAATATTCTGTTCTTTTCCCTAATAAACCTGCTCTTTAAATATAATTGAGTCTCTGTCTTGTGGAGAAACTCACCTGAGAACTCACCTCACCTTGGGTTCCCCAGAGTGAACCCAAGGACCCCCCACTAACTCCAAAAACGACATTACTTTGACAGATTTTGGTAAAATATTTGTCTTCATTTTATAGCACGAATTGACATATTTCCATCTTTTTCTGCTTAGAAAATTTAAGTAACATAAGGACTTTCTATTTCTTGAGGATGGTTAGAACTCCCAGACATTATAAAATTTTTGTGGAGATCATGTTTTAACTATTTTTACAATTGTTAAATAGTTTTGGTTTTTTCAATTTTTTTTAACTCTTGTTAAGTGATATTTTATAAATGCTATTTTCTTAGAAAATAATGTTTTCTTGTGATTTTTTAAAATTTTATTTATTGTGCTTACAGAACTATGGTATAGACTAGAGGTGTGGTGGGTGAGAGCATTCACAGAGACAGAGTGGGGAGAAGCACAGGCCAACTGATAAAGTACACTGCTGAGAGGAGCAATGGGCAGATCAGAAGAGGTCTGCCACGCCATGTGGGTCAGATCCCTGGCGGGGAATCGAACTTGTGCTGCAGTGTTTTCAGAGAGCTTCATAATGCTGTGTTTTAACCTGATGTGCCATCAGAGAGCGCCCTCCCTGTAATTTTTAATCTGGTAGACTAGAATAGCATACGTTTCTCCTATTTTTTTTTTTTAAAGATTTATTTATTTGTGCATACAGAACTGGGGTACAGGCCAGAGACTCAGGGGTGGTGAAAGACTTCACCAGAGACAGAGTGGGGAGCAGAACAGGCAGATCGACGAAGTACAATGCTGAGGGGAACAGCACGGGTCAGGAGAGGTCTGTCGCGCCATGTGGTCACCTCTGGGGCAGACGGGAATCGAACTCATGTGGAAGTGGTTTCAGCTTCTTAGTGCAGTGCTTTAACCCAATGCACCACGAGGGAGGGCCCAGTTTCTCCTACAATTTACAAAATAACCGTGTCTGTTGCTATACATGCTTTCTCCACATTAGTGTTGTGAACCTTTTGAAAGAGCCCACATTTGTTTAATAAAAGACCTCTTTTGAGTATTCACCATCAGTGCTGCAGAGTTCATGATAAAAACTTCACATATGTCATCTCATTTAATCCCCAATAACATTCTGGTTTTTCTCGAGCATGGATGAGAACTCCAAGCTTTCAGATGTATAAAGAGCACCTGATTTCAACCACTATAGTTAGTATTGATGAGACGTTGAAACCAGGTCTCTCTGAAGCAAATTTACATTCTCTTTACCTTTTCATTCAATTCTATGTAAGAAAATAAAATTCTTGACTTTTTAAAATTTTTGCTACATTTCCTTCCTATTTTGCTTTAGAATGAGGTTGGTGGTATTGTTGTCAATCATTTTTACATAGCGTATAGTTCACTTGGATTTTGTACATCATATTAATATGAAAATCAAGCTTTGTTTAGTGCTTTATGAACATTGGGGGGGCTGCTGTAGGCCAAAGTCTTTGAACTTGGAGGACTCAGCCAGCCCACACCCAGGCCAAATGCCCTGAGGACTGAGATCAAAGGGATGGGGCTCTGGCCTCTGCTGCTCTCCAGCTGGGCAGGAGGTGTTTTCATTTCATTCATTTATTTGTTTATTTTGTTGCAAAGTGGTCATAACTTGAAGGGGAAAAGTATTGATCTAAAAAAAATTAATAGCATTATTATTTTAGCATATCAGGCAAAGAATATACTCTAGTTGATTTTCGTTTCAAGAAATTTATTTTCATCATGGACCAAGTTATATGCACTGTTTTTTTTTTTTTTTTTTTTGGAAAACAATACATGGGCATTCACATAGAAGTTATGTTTTCTGTTTATTTAATCTTGGGGCTCTAAACTGAGCATAAAACTTTTAAATCCATAAACTTCTAGATCTTCTTTTAAATTCTCTATGCCTTCAAGTACTATTTACTTTCACCTCTCAGGAAGTAAAAGAAGTAGTGTGTTGTCAATTCTTAAATTAGATTCAGTTTCTCTCCAAAGTCAGTCTCTTTTTTACTTTATATATTGGAGGGCTGTTTGCTTTGATGTGTCTGATTCAGTACTAGTATAATTTTATTGTACGTACTAAGTTTTTACAAAAATAAACCAATCCCCTTTGTCCCCCTTAGCGTTTTATAGTGGATTCTGCTTCCCTAGTATTGATATATGCCCTTGTATTTCCTTGCATTTCTTCATTTATCTTTGTCTAAACTTTTTAGTTTTTCTGAGTTGTGTTTTTTCGATAGCACAAATATTATTGACACAATAAAGTGTACTTGGTGTGGCTGCAAGGATCAAAGCAAAAGCAACAAAGATGTATTATTCCAGCTCTGTGAGACAGGAATTGTTAGCTCTATTTGACAATTGAGGAAACTGAGGCATTTAGATTAAAGTAATTTGCCCAAGGTCATGTAGCTAATGATGAGTGGAGCTGTAATTAGAACACTGGTGGGTGAATTCAAAACCCGTATACTTGATCTCACCATCCGAGTCATATCGCCAACACTGTACATATCTGTCTCCCCATTGGGGGTTCATTGGTGGAGACAAAAGAGGGAGCCCCTCAGGACTGAAATGGAATCTGCTTGTCTTGTGCATTAGTAACATCTTACTGACTAGATTGCAGGTGTGTTAAAATGAGTCTAGTAGTTTTCTCTCTTCCACTTATTTTAATGTGGAGCATATATGTCCACCCAGCCAATTATATTTGTTTGCCCAACTGCACATGTCCTCAGGTGTCTTTCTGTTATTGCCTGTTGAAGACACCAATAAGCCAGTCAGGAGGAAAGGGATAATAAGCATCACAGGAGATTTAGGGGCTCCTTCCTGAATCCTGGTATGTGCTCTAGAGCTTCAGAAGCACCCCTTAGGATTCTCTACCTACGTTGGGTACTGCCTATTGGGTAGACTATTCTCCCATCATACACGGAAAATTCGTGGTCTGAATAAATGAAAATATGAAATACTGAATGTTTGAATGTTTAGACACTCAAAACCTAGGACTTTGTTTTTCTTTGTCTGAATTCTTGCATGCAGTTGAAAACACAGGCAGGAAAGAAAGAGAGAGGGAAGGGAAATGGCTGTTTAATAATTTTTTACCACAGTGTATTGAAGAATGAAAAAGAAGAGTTTATTGGTTCAGTCAAAAGTGATCAAAGGTCTTGTGTTATGTTTATACACTTTACCTGGTTATCAGTCTGCTGTTTCTTAGTCTAGCTGCTGACATTGGATCCCCTGGGACATTTTACATTTATTTTTTTTTTCTTTTTAAATCACAAGTTATTCATTTCACAATCATCTACAAAATTATATCACGTGGGGTCACCTGCTTCACTGACCACCCACCGAAGCTCCAATGCCAATGGCCTGTCACCCTGGCCCGACTCCACCCACCACACCCTCCCTGCTGGTAACCACCACATTTTCCAGGAATGTCATAATCAAAGATCACATACTGGCAAAACACAACAAAAATTGCTCTGGGACTGAAGCGTTTTATAATTATTGATGCTGGATCCACTCCCAGGGATCCTTATTTAATGGGTTTGAGTTGTGATGTAGAGAAAGTGTTTTGAAAGGCTCCTAAGGTGATTCTAACCGGCAGCAAGCTTGGAGAACTCCGAGTCACTCCCTTCATCCATGGGTCATCAAACTTTTCCATTAAAGGGCAGGTAGTTAGTATTTTAGCTTTGGCGGGCCCTGTGGTCTCTGTCACAACTATCCTGGGGCTCTGGCTCTGGCTGAAGCCATGGATAATATGTGTGAGTGAATGAGCACTGCCTTGTTCCAATAAAGTTTTATTGAAATTTGAAAGTCACACATTTCTTTTTCTCAACTACTTACAAATGTAGGTTGCAGGTTGTTTTGCTTGTTTTCTTAACTACTTACCAAGGTAGGTTACAGGTTCATACAAAAACAGACAGCTGGTTAAATTTGCCTTAGTTTGCAGCACCCTGATTTAACCCATTTAACCCCATAGAAGCAAGTGCAACTATTATTCTCATTTTTATAGCTGAGGGTAGTGAGATGAGACCCATGGCTGCCGTAAGCAAGTCAGGATTTGGCTGCAATGCTCAGCTTTTCTTCTAGAAATTTACCCCCCACACTGTTTTTCACTATTTTAGGTTAATTATATGGATGATATGGGTGAAGAACTCACCAATATTTGTCATTAAAAATATCAATGAATTTAAGTTAAAAGAATAACATCTTTCATAAAATTTTTTCTTTAATTATCATTCAAGTCTTTTGTTCCATATTACTAGGTAAACTTGAATTTTTCTAAGTTCACTGAGCAGTTTACTCAATTTAATTGAAGAACAGTTTTTCCTTGTTCTTCATGTACCACCAAATCAAGCAAATAGTGCTAAAATATTATAGTCAATTATACATATAAATCTTGTAGAGTTAATGAACATATTCCCTACATTGCAGAACAGGCTGGACACTTATCTTACTCTTTAAGATAAAATACCACATCTATATAATGCATTGCTAAGCTTTCTTCTACGAGCACACTTTGCTTAGAATCCCATTTTCCATTAAGTAATAATCACCTTAATTAATAGACTGGTTATTTTATCTCCCTAATCTGGTTACAGTAATTTATCAAAAGCATGTAAATGAGTGCTAGAAAAAGAGTACACCTTTCTTTTTCGAAGAAAGCAAAGGATATAAAATGTAATAATTCTCTTGGGAATGTAATAAATGGCTTGTAATTCATTGAAGGAAGTGAATTAAGTATTTACCATTGTTATAAGGGCATTTGGTTAGTTTAACATCTATTCTATAACTCACGCCCAATGATTTCAGATAAGTTGAACAGTGATCAAATGTTTTCTTCAGATCTTCAAAACTTCCCTAGACTAGGTCACAGGATTCTTTCCCTCCTCTGCACTTGCACCCCTCAAAACAGAATGACCAGCTGGAAAATGCAAACCCCCAGGCATGTTGACGACAATTCGAGCTTGGATGTTCTTGAAAAAGGTTTACAAAACCTTTTATGCAAACGACTAGAATTATGATAGGGATTGAATTAAATCTTTATATTGCATTGGTAAGACAGGCAATTTAACAATGCACTTACTTCCAGTACATCATCCCCCGGGTGTCTTCCCATTCCCTGTATCTTCTTTTATGTCTTTAAACAATGTCTGATAGGTTTCATTGTGCAGGTCTTCATCCACTTTGTGAAGTTTGTTCCTCGGTACTTCATTCATTTTGATATGATTGTGAATGTGGCTGTTTTCTCAATTTCCTTCTCTTCTAGTTCACTGTTTGCATATATGATGCAACAGAATTTTGCATATTGTTTCAGGGCTTTTTATCCTGTTAACAATTCAAACTTACTGGGTGAATTGGTGTTGGGAAGTCCTTGGGGATTATAGCCAAGATGAAAAATGCACAAAATGAAGAATGATGTAAAAAAAAAAATTAAGAAAAGTGAAAACAAACAAAAATTGAACCTTAAAAATATTTAAAATTTAAAGAAAGTTTACTTCACCTCAGAAGCTCAGGGATTTGTTATCACCTTTAAATGTTTGTTCTCAGGCACTGACTATTTAGGCCAGAAAAGAGAGGAGAATGAAGGGAACCGGCCAGGTAGGTGATGGGGTATTTCTGTACAAGTCTGACTATGCCTCTTTGTTTGGGTCAACCCACCAGACTCCTGATGCCAAGGGATTTCCAGCCTCTGTACTCAGACCTGCCCTACTCGTCCAAAGGATTCTTCTAAAGCTTGACAAGATAGACCACCAGCTAGTTAACAGCAGAAGCCAAGGTAGGACAGGGACAACGTGGCATTAGGGTACTGGCCTGTGTAACCTAATCGAATCAGGCATTTGATAATCTAAACACACCAGTCATTTAAAAATCCCCTGAATGAGGGGTCTCCCCGTTGTGCAAGGGATTAAGTCTCAGCACTGTGAAGCTATCAGCAGCCAATGAAGCATGAGTTGGATCCGAGGCCAGGGAGGTGACCCTCATGGCGCAGCAGACTTCTCCTGTCTCGCCTGCTGCTTCCCACAGCAGCGTATTTCAATACATCTGCCTGTTCTGTTCCGCGCTCTGTCTCTGGTGAGTCCTCTCAACCTCTCCCCCATCTCTGCACCTCTGACCTCCATCCCAGTTCTTGTATGCACAATAAAGGAATCTTTAAAAACTATCCACCGAATGAATGACAAAATATCCTTGTCTTTTTGTACAAGTTAAAACAATTGGAAACTCAAATTGGGATATGTAGGGAATTTTATTTACAAGATAGAGTTCAACCCCCCCCCCCCGAGAGAATTTGACATAGACCAATTGTCTCCTGCCTGAATGAATAAACTAATGACTGCACATTTTTTCCTAATTTTTAGAGGTAAGGTGAGGAAAGTATAAAATTCACAATTTTAAAAGCTATGTAACCACCCCTGACAACTCAGCTGCCTTCAGTGCCCTTGAAGGAATGGGGTGAAGGACAGATATTTCATTGAAAACAGACCAAGGAAGCTCCCATTGTGGAAATCTGCCTTGCCTGGATGTCACAATGTGGTTTGGGATGGCCAAAAAGGCACTGAGGTGATGTGGGTGTCCCACGAGTAGAGAAAGTGCTGGACTCCCAGTGATTCTGCTGCCTTCCAGCTATGCTTAAGAGCCAGATGTGCTCCTTGGCTCATTGAAATCCATCAATGGGTTAAGCCAAGAGACAACAACAGCTTGTTGATGTGCTTTTCCCCAGCGGCTATTGGTGGGAATGGTGGAAGTGAAGATGATGGCAAAAAATGTTTCTCGTTTCTGAAGTGTCAGAACAACTACCTTAATGGCCACTTATGTCTGGGTCCCAAGGTTTTCATTCAAAATGATAATAAAAAGTCACCTTAAGCCCATAAGGAGAACCCATTCACATAGAACACTTTGAGCCCAGCCTCTGGAGTCACCAAGCTGAAAAGAACCTGATTAATGACAGCACCTGAGATAAGTGGCACTTTAACCAACCTTAACTGTTGATGTATGATGACATAATGTCCCCTCCAATTAATGACAAGGATATAAAACACCTGTATTTAGCAGAGCAGATGCTGCTTTTATGGTTAGATGCGCAGATGAAATTGACTTCTAAAGGACCATCTATAACTTACTTCCCTATTATTTGTTTCTATATTTGTTCTATTATATACATTATAGGTGGAGGAGGAAATTTAACCTCAGATTCCACACCTGTGTAGCAAAAGGGTATATTCTATACTGTAATTTACCTAAAAATGTGCCTCCTGTGATTGAGCAGATTGGCAATGTTGATCTGCCTCTTTTATTGAAGGCTTTCATTTTGTGTGTGTGTGTATGTGTATATATACACATATATATATGAGCATATATATATATGAGCAATGCCTTTAATGAATCAGCCGATCAATCAATTTACAGAAGCCACCTGCTTAAATCTTCTCTAAGATAAACAAGGTATATGTAGTTTATAAAAATGAGAATGGTCGTTGCATATTAAATGTATGCAAGATGCTTTATTAGGTGCTTTGGGCTTTCCAGGGACTTTCTATGGAGTTGCAATTTATCAGAGCAAGCAAGACATGTATACATGACTATAAATGCTAAATACTAGGGACAGGTACTGTGATATTTTGATTTAATAGTTAAAAAAAAAATGGTTTTAATCCCTGTTTCTGCCACAAATGTCCTAAAACCCTTGGAATTCCTAAGTGGTGAGAGTTATCAAGGTGTCTTCTGTTGCTAATTAGGTGATTTTTTGAATCACACCCAGGTAACCTAAGAGCAGCCAGGTTGCTGAGGGACTTGATCACATGATTCTTCGATTGGAACTTTCAGTCATGAACCACCAACTCCAGGGAGGGTAGGAGATCTCAGATTGAATTAATCATCAATGACCAGTGCTTTAATCAATCATTCCTTTGCAATGATTCCTCCAGATAGCCCCCAAGTTTGGGGTTTTGAGAGCTTTCTGGGTTGGCTAACGGGTGGCAATGTAGCAAGAGCTGTGTCCTTGAAGAGGGTGCAGAAGCTGACACATGTTCATAGT
Organism: Condylura cristata; assembly: GCF_000260355.1. Classification (NCBI taxonomy): domain Eukaryota; kingdom Metazoa; phylum Chordata; class Mammalia; order Eulipotyphla; family Talpidae; genus Condylura; species Condylura cristata. The sequence goes on along the minus strand of NW_004567117.1, from coordinate 36,276,695 downwards.
TTTCCTTTTGTATCTCTCGCATTTGGTTGTCCTTGAGTATACACACTGATGGTCTAGTAAGTAAAGTGATTCTTTGACTTGTGTGATTGGACCTCAGGAAGAGGTCTTGAGACCCTTCAATTTATAGCCAGTTGATGGGAATTTCACATGGACTTGGAATTGGCTGATGAAGGGGAGGCTGGTGTTGGTGGACTGAGTCCTTAACCTGTGAATCTATTTAGCAATAGATGATGCCAGAAATTTGCTGAATCATCCCTGTCAGAGTCAGCAACCTGTGGTCTGTGGAGAGAAACTCAGACAGGCACATGTTGGAAATGGGTTCACAGCCCATTTAACTCCAAATAGTCGACATTCTAGCGGTTCAGGGAAAGAAGAGCCTGAGGGCTAGGATGGACCATCACATGCCTCGTGGTCTAGAGTGGAAAGGGAACTTCGTAGCCAGATGGAAAAGAAAGACAGGATAGATCAGGTTGGAGATAATGCACTGGAGTCATCAGGAATCAGAGCCAGCAAGCAAATTGCAGTGGCCAGAGTATGTTGGGGAAACAATAGCTCAAGTTTAGGAGCCTAAATGGACTGACAGTCACCGATGGTGGTGTAGATTGATTTAGTTTCTTCTCAATAATAATTTGAGAAGCTAAGGATAGGGTGCAATACAATAATTTTTTATCTCAACTTGGAGCATTTTATGTTCTTGACTATGTTACTTGGGGGGAATGCTGACCTTGGAGACAGGGTAGCAGCACTGAGAGATGTTAGATAGGTATGAAAAGGCACTTGGCTCAGACTGTCCATCTAGTTGGCTGCAGGAGAAAATGTAAGAATAGCAGTAAGCATCAGAGAGATGGTTCCATGTGTTCTGTGCAGTTTTCCCCATGAGTCCCTAGTTAGAAACAGCGTGACCTGTCAAACGCATGGGTTAACAGGAGAAAAACAAAATGAGGATAAGTGTTGGTTTCTGGGGGTTCAAAATTCATGACTCTGTCTTTATTTGCAACTTCTCTCCTTCATCAAAAGGGAGATTTTGTGCCTGGGTCCAGTTTTAGGACATTGAAGTGGTTGCTGCCTGGACATTTCAGCCCTTTTGTGGTACTGAGTGAGAGTCCTAACTTGTTTGGGCCTCTTACTGATCTTTCTTGTGTTCTTGAAAATGGAGAAGTTAGTAGATATCAGGCCACTGTCCAGGAGGTGAAGCCTAGAAGCAGACCCTCCTGTGAAGCTCACTCAGGAGGCCAGCCCACCCTTCCCCTTCCTCTGCAGGGACAGGTGGCCTTCCCCAGTTCTGCTTTCATTATTGGGGCAAACGTTCTATCTCTTTCACTTTCTCTTTTTTGCCATTGAGAATTGCAGATGTAGCCCATTTCACATATATTCTAGGTGTCTGGGATGGAAGAAGGCCCAATTGGCAACGTGGGCTGGAAATCTGAGGTCACACTTCTGATCAATATAGAGATAGAATGCAAACCCCTGAAAAGACAGTCTCAATTGGTTCATGACTGTATCCCCAGGTCCTGTGCAAAGAAGGGATTCAGTGTACATTTGTGGAATGATAAAGTGCCTCATTGCCTCCCTTTTTTATCTGCACACATGTTTTCTTTATGGAGGCACTGTGAAGGGCTTGGGGTTCCCTTTCCCAGACTTGCATATTTCTATCTATAAATACCTTCATATAGCAACTGCTGTCTTATTTTAAATCCTCAACAGTAGCCATTAGCATTTCTAACTAACTTCCCCTTTACTTGGTCAGGGTAGTTCTTCATGGGGTCCATGTAGCCCCCAAAGAAGGTTTTCAGTTTTCTATGCTCACTGTCTCAAGATTCCAGTATAAGGTGATAATCAATAGAAGCCAAGTGGGGTCATTCTCATTTAATTCTGGGATAAAAATGGTGTCATCCTTTCTCTTTAAGACTATTTTTCGCCTTCCCAACTCTCTAGTCTAACCAGCACGAGACCCACACATTGTTATTATCCTCTTCTCTTTCTCTCTCTCTGGTATTTCCTGCCTCTCACTCAACAGGCTATTTCTCTGAAAACTACAGATGTGTTTATCTTCAGAAAATCTTTCTTGCTCTCTGTGTCCCACTTGTTGCTATTCACCCTGAGACCTTTGCTTTGGAGTCCAACTTCTTGTTGCAAACATACACACAGACACCTGTACATATACATGCGTATGTGCACAGACACACAGACATATCCATAGCCTCTACATCCTTTCTTCTTTCTTGCAGCTTCCGGGCATTTCTGCCCAGGAGATTGAGCTTACACTTTCTGATTTCTTTAGAGCTTTGTGTGCTGGTTCGTCTTTGATGTGCGGCCACTGAACAGCATTCTAGTAGTCTGCATTAAACCTAATACTTAGTTACATGTTAGAATGAAGTTTAAAAAATGGAAGCAGGAAGGAGATTGTGTGCAGGTAATGGCAGATTCTCTGTGCCCCATCACTTACCCAGAATCACAAGCTGTTGAACTATAAGGCAGGCGATGGTTGTGTAACATGCGTCGTCCTGTGGGATATGGGTTGTGGGCAGAGAAGGGAAGTGTGGTGTAGTGGAAGAGATCTTTCTCTTGAATTTGAATTGCTGAACTTAAATCCCACTAAATAATAGTGTTGCCTCTCTATGCCCCAGTTTCTTTATCTGTATACTGGAACAATGATATCTACCCAGTAGGGTTGTGGTGAATTAAATGAGTTAATATTTGAATAGTGCCTAGTAGATAATAAACCTATATGAGGAGATATTTCCATTAAATAGCTAAGCAGGCATTAATTGACTACCCACTGCATGCCTTAAACTGTATGAAGTGTTGTGATTATAAAAAGATGAAGCCACAGAAACAGATGTCACAAGTGCATAAGTTCCTGGAGGAAACTCATGGGTGTCCCAAGGCACCCCAAGGGGCTTGTGATTTCCTCACCACCTGCATAGGATTCCACAGAGCGTTGACAAGGGCAGCCACGTGACTTGTTTCCCCAAGTTCTGGAATGAGGGGAATGCATCCAGCTATGTGCATGAACGCTGTCTGCAGGCATTTCTGTTTGCATGTCAAAGAAAAGACAAGATGGATGAAGGTGACTTTCAGTTGTTACTTTTATAAGAAATGGAATGTATGTGGTTTGCCAGTGGAAATAATGACCTCTTTGCCTAGAACCATAAGCTTCTTTGACCTTCTTTTCTGTCATAGATGTGTTTAGTCTTCCAAATGGCATTTAGTGATGAGTTTATTATTTCTGAGAAAAGCAGTATTTTCTTGACCGAAAAGGGGTGCAATTTCCATATGAATCAGATCTTCAGTTTATATAACTTGAAAGTGAGATCCTTTGCTTTTGATCTATTGTGCTTGCTTGAGTATTTATTTCTTTACTTATTTATTTTTAATGGCAGAGATATATGAAAGTTGCCTGCTATACAGAAAATAAACAAATGCCCACTCTCAGACATTTTGTGCTCATAACGGAATTTTTGGTCTGTGAATTGGGTCCTGAGAGATTAAAGACAGCTGGCGCGCACCACAGCAGCCGAGGAGTGTGTTTTTGGGTAAGTGTGTTGAATGAAGTCTAAACAATACTAACTGGTCACAGACACTAATTAAGGAGCACGCCCGTGGCTGTGGGCCTTTCAGAATGAAACACTATCTTTTCTCCACTCTATTGACATAGAAATACAAATAATGTTCCAGAAGGATTGAAAAGAAGAGTGTGGGCACTGTAATCTTGCTTTCCTGGTAAATTTGCCAAAATCAGATAACACTGAGGAGGAGCTGGGTTGAAGCTACCAAGAGACATTGTTAAATGAGGGCTGAATTGTGTTTTCCTTACAAGAAAAGGCATGGAGCTCAAATCCCTCGATTCCTCTATATGTTGCCATCATAATTTTATACTAATCAGAATGAAAATATTTCCACTGAGAATTACTCTTCATGTTTTATGGAATTTCAAAGATGATTGTTAAAAATGACTCTTACAGAAGTCTGTAATAAGCTAACTCTTTGAAGATTATTGAATAAAGTGGTGAAAGGAGTTGAAGAATCATTGTTTAAAATGCTACTCATTTGAAAAACATTGTTGTCAAATTCCTCCTTGTAGGCAGCTTTGAGTATTCCTTGAAGACGGAGAAGAGAACATTTCTCCTGTCTCGTCAGGTGAGGTCTTTTTGACTTCTTTACATTGTATTTGACCAAACATCATTCTTAGTGTGTGGTATCTCTCTCATGGCACAAGGAATTCCTGTGACTTCAGCCGTCACACCTACAATTTATTCTGCAGGTATAAATGGCACATCTTCCTTATCTTTCATAGGCCAGAACCTTTCTCCTTGACTATGTTATGTCACCTGTATGATAAAGTTACCTAATTTAAAGATTTAATACGAGGGAATATTAACAACAAAGTATTATTCTTTCCAACTGCTCTTTATGTATTCCAAGGGGTCTTCTAGATATGTGGCACCATCACTCAAAAATTTGCTTTTAGTGTAGATACTATGCAAAATATGTAAACTATCTATTTCAAGTAGATGGGGTATTCTCTATAAAGTTAGGGGAAATAAAAAAAGAATCCTGCTTGAAATTTTAGACCAAATCTTTACTCATATGTTCCTTTTAAAAGGGCTAAGTAACAGTTATTATATAAATTGCAAGATGAGTTGCTTTATACCATCTTGGATTTTATGATTAGAAAAAGACACACATTTGGAGGAAAATGTACTCCATGTTAAGTAGAAAAATCTACTTAATAGAGGGAAGTTGTGTTTTTTTTTTTTTTTTTACCCTCCATTAATCTTAATGGAGGGTAGACCCATATTTAGTGACACAGAAAGTTAAGAGCCTTTGAAGTACAAAATATTAAAGCTTAAGTAAATTAAGCTAGTTATTCAAGAGGCAAGATTTTATCGGTTAAGTTTGTTTGTTTTAACTGCAAGTAACCAACACTGACTTGTGTTAACACAAATAGGAAAATTAAAAGCAATTTATTGGAAAATTATGAAGAGTTTACTGAATCTAAGAAAAGGTGAAAATTGGCGATGAGCTTATCTACAGAAAACTTCCCAACAAGTCATGGCCTCAAGTCATGAATATTTGTGGGTCTCTTTACATCCCACAGGATGAACCAACAAACTCTTTTCCATACTTGGTTCTCCGAATTCAAATTTCCAGGACATTTGATTGGCTAATCTTGAATCTAGTGTGCATGTCTTGGCCAGGAGAGGAAGTGACACCTTGATTGACAGACCTACCAAGACTGGATGCATTGGGAATGGGCATTTCCCCATGGAAAAATTAGGACACTCTTAGCAAGAGGAGAAGGAAGGCATGCTGGCAGGAAGAAATAACAGATGGCCTGCTACCTACATCCACACAGAGAGTGGTTTAATTTGAATCTCAAAAAATGGGAAAAAGCATAGAGACTCCATTACCAAGTGTAGTTTAAAAACATTAAGATGATGAGCAAGTTCAATTGAATTGTGTAGAAGTTCCTTATTCAATAAAACACAATCTACATCTGGAATATCTGGTCCTTGGTAATGGAAGATAGACTTGGTGAGGGGAAAAGGAAGTGAAGAAGAGAAAGAGAATAGATGTCTATACTGTGGCATGGAATGACTAGACTTAAAATCCTGAAAGGAGGAGAAATGCTTTCATGATTTTTATGGAAATTTCTATCCCGAGGATTTGCTGCTACATTGGTGCTGCAACATTAGGAACCAGTTTTCAAGCTTCCATTTTCCTGAGTAGTTTGGCAGAGAGACTTGTAGTCAAATTAAATTTGGTAAAGTTATTTAATTTCTTAGTTTCCTTTCCCATAAATTGGGGATTTTTCAGATCTACCCAATCGAATATGTATGTGTCTCTGTTGCCTAGGAGACCTGGCAAGCCCTGGCCTCATTACCGCCCTGAGCCCATCATTTTCCTCTCTCCTCTTTCTTACTCAGCTCCAGTCATATGGACCTTGACATTCTCCAAACAGAGCAGACACAAGCTAAATGTAGAGTAGTGACCCCAGCAGACCAGCTGAAGCTGGTTCATTCTGGAAATCAGTTTGCTCCCTGTTTTTCCAACAACCTGAGATCAATGAATCTTTGGTGAGTGTCCCATGACATGCATGTACTTGTTTCCTATAACTTGCACAAATTGTGATAAATTTATTGGTTAAAGACAATACAGATCAAAAATTTTTAATAGAATCACAACCAACTCTTGGTTCATTAATCCTGGCCCATTAGAAACTTGATCTCTGTGGGGAAGAGCATAATGGAGTAGATAGAAGTGGGAAAGAGAAAACATATAGATGTTTATACCACTAAGATACCCACTGTTGACTTACCTTCTTCTATATAATCTTTTTCTAGGTAAATTTTTAATTTATTTTTCAATTAAATTTGGCAGTTGTTTACCTGTATGTATAACTTTGGGGTTACACTTTTACCTTCCTTATAACCACAGGGGACAGAGAGAGACTGGGAAAGGAAGGGGAGAAGCCATTGGCATGGGAGGTTTGGTGGAGAGAGAGTGAAGCTTATAAAACAATACAAAGTTGTCATCTTACACCTGTATAAGTTAGAAATCTCCCTGAGGTAAATTCAAGGTATTGGCAGGGCTATATTCCTTTCTGGAAGCTTTAGGGAAAATTCATTTACTCAATCTTTTCATTTTCCAGAAGCTGCCACATTCATGGGCTCATGGCTTCTTCCTCCATCTTCCAACCATGTTGGGAAAATCCTCACATTGTTATCTCTTGGTTTTCCCCCTTCTGTCTGCCTGTTGTGATTTTCAGGACCAACCATGACACATTGTGCCCACTGGGATAATTCGGGGTAATATCCCCTTTCTAAAGTCAGCCAATTAGCAACCTTGATTCTAGCTGCAATTTTAATTCCCCTCCCCAGGCAACCTAACACTCTCCCAGCTTCTTGGGAACAGGACATAGACGGCTGTGGGAAAACATTTTCCTGTTGATATCAAAACTAATACCCAACTTTCACTTTTTCTTAGACTCAGCAAACTCAAATATTCTTCCAAAAAATGTGTTTTATTTTCCCTGCTGTGTTAACCTAAGACTGCGTTGACTGCTCCTGCTTGATGTTTCTTCCTCTGAGTTTGGTGTCTTCCAAAAACCACCTTGTTCTTGCCAGATTCTAGGATTCTAAAACCCTTTTATCTTAGTTACTCCCATAGCTTTTATATCCTCCTACCTCATTGCATGATTTACTTACTGATCATATTTATCTTGTGTCTTAATCTACTAGAATGGTGTCAGGGACATTGAGTGCCATTTGACACTAACAAATGAATATCTGATGATGAATGAAAAGTGTTGTTAGGAATAAATAAAACGATGATTTATGTGCAACACTTGGGACAGGGCCTTGCACAGGAAGTGCTTGTGGGATAATCGCTCTTCCTGTTCACTCCCCAAAGTCTCTGGCTTGCCGAGTTCCTCCTGGTAAATCCTTCCGCTCCTCCTCTGAGGACACCACAAATGTGACCAACCAGCCCTAAGTTACTTAACGTTTAGTGTTTCTTTGACTAGAAAGTAAAAGTTAATTCCCTGAAAGCGACACAAATCTTTTAAACAAGACAGGGTCACAGAACCGGGCTTGTCTTTTTGAAGTTGGGGTACAGGGACAAACCAGAAATTTCTGCACTAACCCTCCGTTTACATTCCCCTTAGAGCAACGGCTTTGTGGTCCTGAAGTCAGAGCCTTGGTCGCCTCCTCCAGATTCCAGGCAACTAACTGCCCAGCTGTCATGAAGCCTGATGCAGCATTGAGGAATGTGGTCAGAAAGCTGAGAAGTGAAAAGAAAAAAGGCAGGAAGGAAGGAGCAGCCTCCTTGCCAGGCGACTAACGGGCTTTTTCAAATCTGCCTCTCTAGTACCACTTCCCTGAATCTGCTGAAAATGTGAAGTTTTGACCTGCCAACCAGAGAAGTTCAGGTTTATACTCTAGGTAAAGAGGATTTTCTTAAAACAGTCCAGCAGCTGCAGAACCCAGAAGAAAAAGAGGAAGACAATCCGTTTTCTTACTCAGTCTGCGATGGCAGGTGCACCTTATGGGTCGTGGCCCCCAGGAGGAACCGGGGCTTGGCTGGAAAGTGTCAATTAATCATTCAGGAGAATGCCCCTGACAGCAGGGGAAACTCCCATTCACTGTCTCAAGCGAGCTGCAGCCTCCCAGTACAATGCTCTACAAACAAGAATTCATTCGCTGCATGGCTGCGGGTCATTTATTTGCTTCTGCAGATAGAGAAAAGCCCCGCTCGGCAGCCCACGGGCTGATGCCGTCTTCTAGACACTTCTGGTGCGCCCCCATCTGTAGTTGTTTCTCTTACTGTGCCCCATTTGAAATGCTTCCCCTCCACTTTTCTTCCCATGTAAACCCTAATCATCCCTGATATTCCTAGCAGGCTCTAATTTCCTGCCCCACCCCCCAACACTTTGCTACCCTTACGCTCAGATTTACCCCATGTTGTGAGTGAAATGATCATGAGTGGCAATTTCAAATGATGATAATAAAACCCTGATTTTAAAAATGCCCCACTTGCCCTGTGCCCTCTGTTACCTCAAGCAAGTCCCTTTACCTCTCTGAGCCCCTGATTCTCCACCCGCTGGAGTAACTGAGGACCGCAGGGCAGCTGGAGAAAGCCTCTCTCTGGCTGCTTTGCACATGTTATCGCTCGGTAAATTATGGTTGAGTGTGAGACTCGTGTTCTCGTGCATGCTAAGCTGTAGTCCCTGACATTTAATATTCTGTTGCTGAGTCACAGGGCCCAACTCTTCCTCCTCTGCTTCCTCTTTTCCTCCTCTCCCTCTTTCTTCCTGTCCATCTTTCTGCTCTTCCTCCTCCTCCTCCAGTTCCTCTCCTTTTCCTCCTTGTTCTCCTCCTCATCTTCCTTAGCTCCTTTCAGCACTGTTCATTGTTTCATTGCCTGCCATGTCCAGATGTGTGTCTTATGTTGAGACTCTAGCCTCTATGACTAGCAGAATTTCACTCTCTAGCCAGTGGGGTGTGGGGCTTAAGTCCCGTCAGCTCCACCTGCAAGCTGAGATAGCAATGCAATATATGTCTTGGGCCCTGCACAGTGCTGCTATTTAAAAAAACAAATGTGTGAGTTGCATGGAAGTCTTGCATCGCCCAGGGTGTCCTGCCATTCATGGGCTCTGCACCTCTGTCTCTTTGGTGAGCAGACCCATCCTTCTTGTCTCACAGGGGTTACTCTCTAGGACAAATTTACCTAGTCCCAGACTCCAGCAGATTTTCTGACCCCCTGCTTATCAATGCATTTTGCTATTGTGTTTTCAAACCCATGGAATAGTCACCCTAGTTTTGAGGATATTTTATGTCTTTTATTACTATTATATTCACTTGGTGGGGGTGTGGGATTTTGAATCTACTGATTTTAAAAGGGAAAAGAGTAGAAAATTAATATCTTAGACACATTTTTTAATTGTTAATGAGTCAGATTTGCTTTCTCATTTTTTTCTAAACTATTTCCCACTCAAATGTAGGCTTTGTTATCTGGAATTTTGCCATGAAATCTTTAGTAGTACATCCTTTAGACACCAGAATATTCTCCTACAGAACTTTGAGTGGTCACATTCAGAAGATTTATTATCTAGCATATATTACAAACACGGATTTCCCCATTAGGACCCATTTTTAAGTATGGTTTTAACCAGGATTCTATCAACATTTTCTCTCTTTTTGTATCTTTTCAATCTCTTTCTCCAATTCCTAAATGTGGATGCAAGTGTTTTCATGACAATGGCATTTTTTTTTTTTTGAAGAGTCCTGGATGGTTCACAAGGCATACTATTCTCAATTTGAATTTTTTTGATTGTTTTATTGGGATTTGATTCAGTTCAAGCATTTTTTGATCCCAGAACCACAAAGGTAATGTTGTTATTACATGGCTTATTACATGGCATCAAGGGATAGGTGGTAGCAGTCTGTTGCTATGGTTTTTAAATAGATATTTTACTACTTTACCCCATGTTTAGGGTTGGAGAAGTTCTGCAGGAAGCCAGCCCATGTTCAGCTCACTGTTGCACTAGGATCACATTAGTCAGGTTGTATTTTCTTAAACTGATGAGTCACTATGAAATTATCGCACCATTATTGTCTGGAATCCAGGAAACAGCAATGAGAAATCAAATGCTTCTCTGCTTTTTTTTATGTTAAGAAGTGCTTTATTTAGAGTTTGTTTGGTTTTTCATTGAGGTAGCACTGGTTTACAACATTACATGTAGCAGGAATGTTCTTTTCTCATTGTGGACCACAGCAGGATGTCTCTGTGTGCATCTTCCACTTGTGTAGGCAAAGGGAAGCATTTCTTCTGCCAGGGCTCAGTGGACACCTCCCACTGACAACTTTCTAGCTCTTCATTGCTTTGTGATGAATTTTTGAAAAGTTCTTGACTCTGCTTTCCATATGATTAATGAAGACATCTAATGCTGGAGCCTGTTGTTTTGTTAGCATCCATCATCTCTCCACACCTGAAGGAAGAAGTCACCTCCCTCTTTTTTTGACTTGATCCATTTAATTCCCTTGTTAGTTTCATTTTGTTCACAAACTCAAACCCTCTACCTTACATCCTATTCGGGTTTTCCATCAACATGTGACTTCATCACTTACTTTATTCAGGAAATTGAATCAAGCCACAGGTAAATTTTCTATCAAGCTCCTGGTAAGCACCCCTGCGTACTCTCCTCTTAATTTTCTTTCCAGATCCAATGGCTACATAAAGTGAATTCCTCCTTTAGCGCTACTACTGTACACCCCTGTTCTCCTTCCCAGCAGACCTTTCCATGGTCAGCTTCTCAAGTAACTCTCTTGAACTTGCCATCACTCTAATTCCAGTCATATTTCCAAGAACTGCTGTTCTTAACTTCTCCAGTAAACTTAATATTGTGCAATCCAGCTGCCAATTCTTTGTCTTCATTTTATTTGATTTCTCATTCACATTTGACATGGTGACAACTCTTCCTTCTTGAACATATGATTACTACTACTACTATTACTACTACTGCTAAGAATCTTTCCTACTGATTTTCCTACCATCTTTTACATCGATTCTCCTGTTAGGATTCTAAATTTTGGAGTATTCCAGGATTGAGTTTGCAGATATCATCTTGACAACTCTTTTTTACTCATCCTGTGCTAACTCTACTGACCATTCTACTCCTTGCCCACCCCAAGTCTACTCTCATCCGTCTGCTTGGAACCAGCTATCATCTCTGTCTGGAATGTTCTTCTCCCATATGTTCATATCATTCAAGCTCCAGTTTAAGTGAAACTTCCTTTGATATGGCTATGCAGTTTTATTTCACTAACAAACATTTTTCACTTTATTATTAGTCTTTTTATTCTGTCTTTCCATTAGAAGAGATTAGTGATCTTTCTTTTTTGTTTTAACTTAGACCAATGCTTGATCATAAAAATTTCTCCATACCTGTTGTGAAAGGAATGAATGAATGACATGCTTTCAATTGTGAGCATTCTGTTATTTATTCATTTTTGATTAAAATATTGTTAACCATCCACTTGACATGTTTTAAATAATTAGTTAATTCTTCAAGTATTGTGACCTCTTTCTTTCAAAGGAAATGCTTGAAGGTGTCATTTTGAACAGTGAAGACATGAAGTAACTTGTGATCCCAATAGTGCATAGTTACGTCCTCTAAGTGTGACAGAGTTCCTTAATGCAGGAATCCTGGATTCGGGGAGACAGTCAAGCCCAGACTAGGCAGAGACTATGATGAATTTGAAGGCCTGTATTCCATTTAAACAAATACCAGATAGTCATTTCCTACCTGTTGGGAAGATGTTAAGTTCATGGTTGTTAGATGATGATAGATTTTTCCCAGAGAAGTCAAGAAATTAATACCCTTTAATTCAAAAGCTCTTGATTTGACTTCTAAAGTTAGCTCTTTAAAAAATCAGTTTGAAAGTCCACTGTGCTAAACAACCCAAGCCTGGCTATAAACCAGATAGACGCCTTTGGCCCAGGCATACAGAGTTTTTGTAAAATTTCAGTTTGAAATTAGCGAGTGGGTATTTGAAAATCATCAGTCGGATTCAATCAAGCAACTAAATCATAACCAAGACCTAACTAATTCAAAATAAACTCTTTCACTAGACTTTGGTTTTAAAAATATCTTTTCTAAAATGTCATGGGAATATAGACAAGTGAAACAACACATCCAGAAATTTCAAAACCAAAAAACATCTTGGATTCTAAATGAACAGAGGTGTAAATGAAATGAGATTTATGTGTATATGTACGTATTTCCCCCCAGGCTTACATACAAGTCTGTAACTTTTCATGATACATAAATAATTACTTCCCACTTTACTTTTTGTTGCTTCCTGATCTGACTGAACCTTTACCAATAAGTACCGTACTCTACCACTTGTTTAAATGTTTCTCTCTAAATAACATTATTTAATATATAAATCATGTAAGACAGACACCTTCCAAATTAATTATTATGATTTCTAATAATGATACTGGTAAGACGTTGGCACCCAAGGCCAAGTCAGGAAGATCCACATTAAAAATGTTTATTTGACATAATCTGGATTCGACTTGTGTGTCTGTATTTTTCTTATGCTATGAAAGTAGAAAGATCTAGCTTAGACAAAGCTACAGAACACGAGTCTGATACATACTCTTGTGTTCACACTTCTCATTAGCTGCCAACTTAGGCTGCAAGTGCGGAGGGAGAAGAGGCCTTCGGTTCCGTGTGTCATTCTGGGTTATGTGAGGTCTCACCACAGGTTCTAATGTTAGCTACATTAATAAAAGGGATTGTTCATCCTTATGCCAGCTTAGCAGGCACAAAACACACACTGGGTCAAACCTTTAGGGGGAATAAGGTGATGCATTCCATTAATCCTTGGCCCCCTGGTACACCTTCCCTCTCAGGTTGAGACACAAAGTCCAGCACCCAGAACCAGGCCCGTCCTGCTCTGCTGACTTTACTGTTGAACTATCATATTGAGAACTTCATGTGGGCTACTTTAGATGGTTGTATGCCTTGAAAATAAGAAAACATGCACTATCATTGTTGAGCTGAACAGAGTGCAAAGCAAAGGCTCAAAATGCCAGAGGGAACTGCCACGAGCACCCAGTCCACCTCATTCCCACTGTAGCGTCCTTTCCAGCATCCCGAGGTCAGTGGCCCCAGCTCACAGGAGCTAGGTGTGGGCCCCGCCCATGAACAGTCCTCCCTCCCTGTTCCAGAAGCATCTCAGAGCATCCTGGATGTGCAGAGACTGCTGTTCTCACCAGCTTTTGTGGGCTTCGTCTGGGATTCCACCCAACCATGGTATTTGGAGTGTGTCTGCAGGCTATTTTCAAGGCAGCTAGAGCAGTGAGTGAGAGACAAAACTCAGTTATGGTAGATAAGAGTGGGAACTTTGTCTAGCTGAAGCTTTTCCAGATTTATCCCTTTTAGGCTGCAAACTTACCTTGATTTCCTCCAGACTGTGAGATCCCCGACCCTCCTTGTTCTTGGGGATATTGTCTTGGTGCAGAGTTCCTGCTTGTCATCTAGGTGTAGGGTCAGGCAAGGGCCTCTCTCAAGAACAAATGACCTGGTGTAAGGAGCATATTGGGAAGCCAGTGCTTGCTGACAACAGCTGGCAGCTGTTAGAATAGAGAAAACAAGTTTGCTTTGATTAAGGACAATGGAGCTCCCCAGTTAATAGCCCCCAATAACTGCTTCCCCACATGGGCACCCTCAATGTACTTACCCCACCTTTGTGCCCTATAAATAGGAAGCTGCCTTTGCATGGGTGGCACATCACATCCCTGGGTAGCTCCTCTAGGCCTCTCACTGCTCCCCATGGACTTTTATTTTTTTAAAAAATTATTTATGCATACAGAACTGGGGTACAGGCCAGAGGTGCAGGGACAGTGAGGGGCTTCACAGAGACAGTGTGGGGAGCAGAACAGGCCGACTGACAAAGTACACTGCTGAGGGGAGCAGCGCCTCAGGAGAGGTCAGGAGAGGTCTGTCGCGCCATGTGTCACCTCCGGGATGGGGAATGAACTCTTGCTGAAGTGGCTTTAGCTTCTTAAAGCTGTCCTTTAACCCACTGTGCCACCAAGGAAGGCCCTCCCTTCCTCTCCCCCCCTGCTCTCCCCATGGACTTTTAAGCAATTTTTTCCTCATCCCACAATGCTTCCAACACTGCCACTTGTAAGTCAACACAGAACAACCCAAATCTTCTGGTTCTCCTGCTTACCCAGGGTTAAATGCAGGGGGCGCTTTTCTGTGGGATGGGGTGTGAAAAGAGACAATTTCGGGGAGACAGAAAGGTGGAAGATGAAATATTTGGTTGTATTTTTCCAATCTTCAACTAATAGCAGAAGGATCTCAAAAAATAGATGATGAGTTCATGCCTCAATGACATCTTTCTTTTCATGCAACATGAAATCAGCTTTGGTATAGCAAAGAGATTCACAGGAACTAGGAATATTGCCAAATACAATAGTCAACAGTGGAATACCATGATGCAGGTTACTATGTTATGTAACTGCTGCAGCGCTTGGGACTTTCTCCACAGTCCTTTGAAGATGGGCTTAACTTAGAAGAGGATTAAAATGAGACATAACTCAGATATGTGTCAGCCTGTGAGCATGACAGACTTGGAGAATCTGAAGATATGCTTTAACTACAGGAGGTGGTGATGGATGTCCTTACTTTGTTAGCTTCTACGAGCTTTTATACTTCTGTGAGCTTACTTTCCTCACCTGTAAAACAGAAAGTATCAAACAAACAATATCAACTTTAAAGTATGATGAGTAATGGAGAAAATATATATAAAGAATTCCCACTTGTATGAAAGATAAGAAATAGTAGCTCGTAGAGTAGCCTACTTTTATATTAAATTTGCTTTGATATATTTCAAGTATTTGGCATTGCTTTATTGCTAGCTACCTTATTTTCTCATTGAAAATATTAGTATAACCGTGTATCAACATAGAAGAGAGCCTTGCCCACAATGCAATTTTCATGAACTTTTACATTTGGATAGGGCTATTTTCTAATTATCTCCCACTTCCAAGGAAAAGAAAGGAGGAAGTACTTATTAAGGAAGCAGATTCTTGAGTCCTTCTGTATCTAGACAGAGCCTTTATTTAATTTTAGCCAAATCTCCATGCCTGGCAAAGAGATAGACTTAGACAAATGAACAAAGCAATGATTTGATATGTTGACCATTTTTATCTGGGAAATAAATCTGCTTCAATTGTACATACAATTCTATCTTTATTTTTGCATCCTTATTAGATGTGTATGTTAGATTGTTTGGAAACATTTCCCTGTTTTGATTAATTAGTTCATCTATTCATCCAGTAAATATTTCAGTTAGGTATTTATTCAATGTGAACTGCTTATAAAACTTATGATAGATGTTTGGGCTCAGCAGGGGATACTAAGATATGTAAGATATGCATGGTTACATATACTGTAAGGGGTCAATATATGTAAATATTTATATGCTGGAGAATATGTGAAATGCTATGAGAGAATCAGTGAAGGTCCAAGAGAAAGATCATATTTTCTTCAGATGGAGATGTGAAGGGTTCCTAGAAGTGGCATCGGATAGAGATACTGAATGATGGAAACGATTTGGACATTGAGTGATGGGCTCTGGGACGAAGGAAGCAGAGATAGCAACATGAACTCTGTGTCGAACCAGCCTCCCCCAGGGCAGCACTGGAGAGAGTAGGGTCTTGCCGTTCCTGTCCTTGTTACTTCTTTGATCTCTTTTTTAAGTGCAATTTTTTTAAAAAAAAAAAAGTAGAACAATAATGAAGGCAACACTTAAAATGCAAAGTATATTCATATTTATCAAGGAAAGAAAATTGCATCCGAAACTTTTCAAAAATTTTATCTGACAGTCCAGATCAGAACATCTCAATATTGCAATCAGCCCAAAATTCTCAGCTAAGATGAGTGGACATTTTCTGCTTGAGGGATGGACAAATGACTTCCTTCTGTGACACCCAGCCTCTCCAACAGGGGTCCACATTCTTCAGTCAACTGAATGAAGGAGGCTTTCTTCGATACCCCAAGCCCTAAGATCAAACACACATACTACTTTGTAAAACAATGTCTTGTCTATCTCAAGGCATCAGAACTATTCAAATATGTGTTCTTATTTTCTAGTTGAGTAATTTATGTGTGAGTCCTATTACCCCTGCAAGATTTAGAGCATCCAAGAGAACAGAACCTTCTCACTCGCTTGGCATCTTGAAATATGGCAAGGAGCAGAATTAGTACTCATCAACATCCTTATATCAATGATTTCTAAAAAGAGAGTCAAGCACATACTTTTTTCTTTTTCTTTTTTTTGGTGGTGTTCTGTGTTTTGTTCTGTGTTTGTTTGCTTTGGCTTCATTCTAGAGTGCCAGGTGCCTCACGGGAATGAATATCAGATGAAAGTTTGTGAATTGACTCAAGTTTAAAAGAGGATTTAGCCAAGTCTGGCTTACTCTACATTTAAAAAAAAAAAAAAAAAAAAAAAAAACTCCTTATTCTTTGTGAACTCCCTCCAAAAAACAAAGCCACCACCAGAAAAGGTGATCCAATTTAATCAAACACATGGCACTTGGGTTCAAGTTAGCAAATATTGTGCATAAACCAATTACCAAACTTGACATAATTAGGGCAGGTAAATACGTCGTGAGGACTAAAAAACTGCCCCCAAGGTGAACTGAAATGGTAGCAGCCTTTGGCTAAGATTTGGTCTAGGAAAAGTTAGTCATGCTAATGCCACACATTAGTCAGGCTGACTTTGGGGAGAAAAATTGGATCCTCTTGCACAGGCAGGACCATTTCTTTCGTGGCAATCAATTCACACATTTCCTAGGCTTTAAAACTCTGAGTGCTGGGCTTGGTCGGGGCATATGGGGTTGTGGCCCAAAGTAACTGGGACATCCATCCAGTGATTCTCTGGGGAAATCTTGGCTGACTCCCTGTGGCCCCCTCCCCAGAGGCCATCTGCTGCTTTTCTCGGAGAATTTGCTGCCAGAATCCTGTCCTGGAGGCACTGGCAGCCAACAACTCCCCTTCACTCTAAATCGTCTTTGAATATGGAAGATCTTAGTCTGGCCGTCAACCTTTCCCCCCTTTTAAATTTGGGGTGCATTAACTCAACCCACCCTGAAGGAAATTTTTTTTTCCTCTAAAGGAAAAATCCCACTCAAAACAATTCTCCCCCAAAAAGTGGGCATTGGTTGGGTACCATAGACTCAGTAGAACTGGCAAGCTTGTGTACTCAGAGCCTGCCAGTACTGTGACTCATGAGATGGCAGAGGCAGAGTTGGCAGCAAAGCCCTGTGCCAGCCAAGTGTCTCCTGCCTGCACAATCTAATTCTCTGCCCACTTCTGAAAGAGAGTGATCTCTGGAAGCGCAGTCTCTTCCATCTAGGTACCTTTGTTCATTTGCAGATGATTATGTTTGCCAATGTATAAGATGAATTATAAGTGGCTTATGCAAAGTGTGAGTTTAACCATCACTGTCATATTTTGATACGAGAACCTGATTCCAACATGTGATTGGAGCTCTGCTTCACACTTGCAACTCTCTTAAGTGAGCCCTCTCTTCCTCTCTGACTATGATGTTGGGATATAAACAAAGCTAACTTTTGATCTGAATTCTGGAATGCTTCTCTTGAATCCAACTTCTGACACCAACTCTGATCAGGCTGGAGTGGCCCTGGGCATTCCTTCATGCTACTAGCTCCTGCTTTCTGTCATGTTGCTTTCTTTACCTAGAGTTTCCTCCCTCTTCTCGGCAAATCTATCCCCTTTATAATCTTCATCACCCGCTGACCCCCCGTACATGACACTTCACTGTGGAATCACGATACTAAATCTGGAGGTGTGGGGAACAAAAAGTGTGATTGAAAATTGGGCCCAGTCAGGTGTGTAGCATCTTAATCATGAGAACAATTGTGAAGTCTGAAGAGAGGATATCAGGCAACCAGAGGAAAATCGAGGAGCTCCAAGTCTGTGGATGGGAGCTAAGAATAATGTTTAGTTTTCCAGGTCATTCAGAGAGCAAAAGTAGCAGAGTCTGACATGGACAAAGAATCCTACAGCTAAAAGTTTCTCTAGAAATCAGTTTCCATGTCTTACAGAGGTGTTGAGGTCAGAGAAGTTGGGTTTATCCTTTGAGCTTGTTGCAGTAACACCCAAGACAGCTGGTATTGAGAGACTGAAACAGGGTTTAAATAGTACAGGCTTCCAGAAATATTCATCTGTATTTCAGTCAGCTACACAGGCATCAGTTTGTATACAGAGTTTCTGAGTCACCAGGTTTCAAGAATCAGCACTTTTAAGTCATATTTTATGTGTGTCTGAGACACAATAGGTTTTGAAAATGGCTAATCTAAGTTTCTAGTGAATTCTCATTGTTGTGTTATGTGGACTGGACTATTCAACTCAGCTCTTATTCTTAATATTTGTATATATATACATATATATACACATATATATGCACACACATGTTTGTGTGTGCATGTTTATGTCTAACAGCTGAAGATTTGGATGTTCAAAGGATTTTATCTTTTCAAAATAGCTGCTTGGACAGACTGCAGGGATCCTGATCACTGTTATTGTCAAGAGGAAATAATTTCAGAGCCTGGGGCACTATCACCCAGGCATGCTTCTCCACTTCTCCTCCTGTCCCTCTCTTCTTCCATCCTTTCTCCCTTCTTTCCTCACTCCTCTCTTGCCTTTCCTCTTTTTTCCTTTGTGAGTTGATTTTGTTATATTAAGAAACTGGTTCAAGTTGTTCAGAGATTGCTGTGGGAAACAAGTTGGATGATCATCTGGACCATGTCAGATAAAATTATGGTGTGATGGTGAAGTAATGAGATCAATTTTATACACTTAATTAGTAAATATTTATCAAATGCCTGCTATATGCACTGTATTCTAGGGGTAAGCAAACTTAACTAACTCAGAGTTTTGAGATACAGCAAAATAAAGACACTGCAATGTCTGCAGTGAGCCCTGCTGTTGAGAGACACAAAGACCTTAGGGAGGACTTAGAAGCACTCTTTGACTCAGGACTCACAGTAGAGAAGCTGCAAATTCATATGGGAGGCGACTTTTAAGGCAGACCCCCAGATACTGTAGAGCAGTGACCCGATTGCGAGCAAGTACATCGTCCCTCAAGGTGGAAACCTCATTTGGATGTGTAAAAATCTGATTTCATCACAAACAGAGTCTCTTCATTCTATAACCATAGTTTGAGCATTTAAAATTAGGTGATGAGTCGTTGGAGAGTGTGTTGACATCGATAAGTTGACGAGACCCTCACAGCACATCCAACCCCAACCAAAAGTCATTCTGAAGGAATTTGTTTCTCCTTCAGGACTCTACAGAGTAGCTCACAATTAAATCCCAGG
Organism: Condylura cristata; assembly: GCF_000260355.1. Lineage (NCBI taxonomy): Eukaryota > Metazoa > Chordata > Mammalia > Eulipotyphla > Talpidae > Condylura > Condylura cristata. The sequence goes on along the minus strand of NW_004567117.1, from coordinate 36,257,267 downwards.
AGCAATGCTTACACCTCTTCTATCTTCACTTTTTATCTAGTTAATTATAGAACCTATTGATTTAGTTCAAGTATTTTTTTTTAAGTTGTATTTACTTAGGCACACAAGAACTAGGGTACAGGCCAGAGGTTCAGGGGTGGTAAGAGGATTCACCAGAGACAGAGCATAAAGCAGAACAGGTGGCTCTACTGAAATAAACTGCTGAGGTGAGCAGCGGGCCAGACAGGAGAGGTCTGCTGCACCAGGTGGGTGACTTCCCTGTTGCGCCACAGGGAGAACGCTTCTTCTTAAGTAATTTTAAAATCTATCTGCTTCTCATCTCCACTGTCCCCTGATTTCTCTTCCCTGGACTTTCGCATTCACCTCTAAAATGCTCTCCCCTTTTCTAGTGAGTGCCCCCAATCTGCTCACTATAGTGTAACCTGAGAGACCAATTAGATATACTGCTTTCACACTTTAAACCTCCCGATACCCCTTGGGTTAAGCTCAGCATCCTTGATGTGACCTAGTGGCACAGAGTGAGTCAGCTCTTCCTTCACCACCAGCCAAATCAGTGCCATCATTTTTTCTGTCGTTTCCATTGCAGCCACACTGGCTTTTCTATTTCTGGAAAGATCCAGCTCTTTCCACTTGGGAGACTTTCCCTCCTTCCTTCCTTCCCTAGTTCAGTGTGTACTCACCTTTAAACCTTTTGGTGCTGAGTTCTCACACCAAACCAGACCCTTCTATTTTTATCTCTTAGTTCCCTGAGCTTTATTTTCATGGCACTTATTAGAGTCAGCTACTGTTTCTCCACATACTGATTGGATTAAAGTCTCTACTGATTATAAGATGTAGGACACCCACGACCAGTGTTGCATTTGCTCACTGTAATTTTCTAGGGAGTAGTATAGTAGCTGGCGCTCTCTGTCACTCTCTCCGTCTCTCTCTCTCTGTATATGTACAGTTAGACTTAATGAATTGAATTTTTCAGTAGTGAAAAAAATGCATCGCGGGAAGTGCAAAATAGTATAAATAAATAACTTCTGATTCAATAAGATCTTCATAAATACAAGTAATAAATAAACAAGGGCTATGTGTCATTACTCTATTAAACATTGCATTTGTCTAGGGAAATCTCACACACACTACTGACAGCTGGGCAAGAAATATATCAAAATGGAGGCAAGAATTATTTTCTTTCCAAATTTTATTAAGTGTACATATATATTTTTTCCAATTTTTATTGATATATACATGTATATATATGTATATATATATACATATATATGTATATGTATGTATACACACACTCAGGAAAAACACAGAAAAATGAGTTCAAATTGAACTCATTTGAGTACATTCCCATCATTAAGCTCAAATGAGTACAAAATGAGATCCTGTATACCCATCAATTTAGACCCAGTTGTTAAAATTTGCTTTGTATCTATCTCTCTCTCTCTCTGTTTGTGTGTGTGGTTGTGCTGTATCTTTTGAGTATTTTGGCCATCATAATATTTCAGCAAATCTTTCCTGAGTATAAGACATCTTGCCTATATGACTATACAAGCACTATAATCTAAAATAAGCCATAATTATCTAAACTAATGTAATGGCCAATCCAAAATCTAATTTCCACAATTGTCTCCAAAATGTCTTCTACAGCTGCTTGCCTCAAGCAAGGATCCAAAGTTCATACATTGCTTTTGTTTCTGTGTGTTTTTAGTACCTTTCGATGTATAGCTGCCCTTTCTGTTTTAAGGCGTACTACTCTGAAGTGCCTACATCATTGTTTAGAATATACCCTGTCCCAGATTCATCTGATTTCTTCTTGTTAGGAGTAATCGATATTCTTTTTCCTGAAAACTGCAGGTTAGGTCCAAAGTCTTGTTTGAACCAGGTTCGACATTGTTAATAAGGAGAGGCTATTGCCTATCACCTGTCAGAATGATCACTGAGGAGGTTCTACTAACAGTGATGCTAAAACAAAACAAACAGATCCCTCCATTGTAAAGATTATTTTCCCCTTTGTAATTACCAAGTAATCTTTGGGATGAGACTGGTCTTCCTCCCCATACAATTTTAACAAATTGTATTGTGTTGACTTCCCTTGGTGTTTCTTACCTGAATCTGTGCTATTCTGGGTAAGGGGTTAGATCACAAAATTGGTGATTTAAAAAATTTCTATCATTTCCTCTACTTTAACTATTTGGCTTTCATTTGTAAAGAAAAGCTTTCCCACGGCAAGTGGGAATCAATTAAAATTCCTCCTTTAAATATTTTTAAAAGGTTAATTCTTTGTGAGAAACTTTCCAAGTAGACAAATCAACACTCTCGTCATGGAGCGTTCTGAGGGGTTGACCTAAGGAGTTGGTTCATGGTGCTCTGCTGTGGGATGTCTTACATGTCAACTACTCAGCTTTGGTCAATGATCTCTGAATTTCAAATCTAATTAAGCTTTGACATGTAGGTTAGAATGAAAGTTGAGGCCTGCCTGGTGGTGCAGGGGTTAAAGAACAGCACTATGAAGCTATCTGCAGCTGCTGCAGCATAAGTTTGATCCCTAGCCAGGGAGCTGACCCACATGACGCAGCAGACCTCTCCTGTCCTGCCTGCTGCTCCCCTCAGCAGTGTATTTCAGTCAGTCTGCCTGTTCTGTTCCCCACTCTGTCTCTGGTAAATTCTCTCACCCCCCACAACTCTGACCTGTACTCCAGTTCTTGTATGCATAAATAAATAAATCTTAGAATAAAAGAATGAAGCAAAAGTTCACTAAAGATGACTATGTCTACAATACCTGTCTTAAAAATACTGTAATTAGGTATTTAATATTATAGATGACCAAATAAGGTCATGCATTTTAAGAAGTGTCTCAACTCAATATTTACATAAGCAGCCTGGAATGGGCAGAATATCAAGTAATTATTATACATTTTTAAGTGCCAGAAATATCCATGTTTAGGAAGTTAATTATGTATTGATGTGATATGGATGGGTGGGCAACTGACACGCATGTTAAAAATCGATTGTTTCCTATCTTCTCAGAGGCTTACTCTGGTTCGTCATGAGCCACAATGGAAACTCCTTTGCAGACAGAGGAATGGTTGCCTCTTTTCATCCTGACTAGCATCTATGAATTCCTCATTTGGGCGCTCCCTCCTTCAAAGAGCTGAGAGAAATAAATCTGCAACAGCCAAGTGCATGCTAAAGGAAGTGTTACACTTTCAACTCCCCGAATTCAACCAGGAAACAATAGAAGCTCAGAATCAAGGCTGGCAGTCTCTCTTCTAGTAGATGTTGGAATTTGTAAGTGAGGCACATTCGTGGAAATTAAAATGAGGTTGTCAGTTCAGATGGGAGTCCCCAAGACAGATTTCTTAACTTTTTTGGATTCTCATTATTTATTGAAAATAGACTTCATGGGAATTTATTAGGTTTCAGATAGTGCCATTGCCTTTCATCTAAAGGCATAGTATTTTTAGAAGTATGAAAATAAGAGCTCTTTGTGCTCTACACACTACTTAAAAAATATGGGATCAATTAGTGTCATCTGCTAAAATCTGTAAGTAAGATAAGAGGAAAAAATGTATATCTTGGGCTGATTATGTGCTTTGTGGTGTACTGATACACCAATGATAAATAACAAATTTTTTGATAGATGTTAGATCAGATAAATCTAATCTTCCGACTACAACCAGAAACAATCCTGTCAGGATAGTTATTTTTAGGGACATAATAAAAGCAAGAGTATCACAATTCCCTACAGCAATCATTCCTAGCACATAATTATTTTTTGTATAATGACTTGATGAAAATTAATCCCATTGATACTTATAGAATTGTACTGGTCATGACAGGTGACAATATCACAGAACAAAAAATCCAAAACCCCAGGGGCTCAGCCCAGTAAGAGTTTATGTTTTGCTACAGTCAGGTATGTTTTCAATGTCTTACTTGATTTATCTTCTCTATCCCTTTTACTGACTCATGAAACAGTTGTTCATGATAAGGAAACTGAAGTGTGGAGAGATTAATTCATTTCCCATGATTGTGCAGCTAGAAAGTGGAGCAACTGGACACTGAACTCAGATATTCTGGTCCTCAAGTCTTCTTCCTCCCCTCTCAACTCCACTTCTGGGTGAGGTATAGGAGGTGGTGAACAGCTGATGCAGGATTCCCCAAGGAAGTGCCAGCTCTCATCAATACATACTGCTGACATCAATACATACTGCTAGGTTGAAATTTTATTAACTATGACCTTAACATTACCTATTTGAGTTCAGTTTCCTCATCCGTAAAATAAGAGTGAATGAAATCTATTTGTCTGTGTGTACTTATGCAAGAGTGAAAAAGAGACAGTAGCGGAAGGTCTGAAACTTAGTGAGTTTTTATCCCCATGCAATGGTTTCTTTACAGTTTTGGAGTTTTTTGGAGAGCATTTAAATTGACTTTTTGGTTTTCAGATCTTGTATGTCTTCATTCTCCCCTCACATTCTTCCAAGGCAACTTCCTTAAATCAGTGGGATAGTCTACTCTCTGACAACATGAGCTGTTTCCTTGTATAACTGAAGTCCTCAGGAATCATTATAGAGTGAAGATTAAGCTGTCTCTGACAGAAAGGAGTCTTTAAAAAAGCCTCTTTATTTTCCTAACATTAAATAAATACCAATTCAGTCTATAGACATTCATATGCTTTGCAATTTCATTGAAAAAATATCTCCAAGGAGGAATCTGTAACAGAAACTCTCTTCCATAATTTTCTTTGATGCCCATTCTGAGGTGCTTGTGACTTTGGCAAGCCTGGTATTTGAATCTGAGACACAAACAGACAGAGGAACTCTTACTTTCCAGAGGGTCTGTATCTGTCAGCCCCATACCTCCAACCCAGAAGTCCTTCTGCTATGCCTTCTGGTCTCACCAGTTTCATCCTCTCTTCCTCCATGATTAAGTGCACATCCTGATGTCAACAAGGTGGACATGATTGCTTTGGGACCTACATTTGTTCTTCAGCTACAGAAGTCTAGATCACCCAGAGTCTGAACATTTAGAGCAGAGCCCCGCTTAGATGTCATTTGCAGTTTGTGGGCCACAGTTAGAGGTGGCTGCAGGAGGTATTTCTTCCCAGAACAGGCACAAGCATGAGAGCAGACCCCACAATACAAGGGGATTACGTTCCTCATTGGATAGCTGTAGGTATTGAGTATGCTCTTTAGAGAAGAGGGTGGATAACTGAACAATCATGTTGTGTTACTATGGAGGAAAAGGAAATAACCTTTGGGATCTAAGCACCTGGCAAGAACATCAGGGAAATAGATGCCTTGAAGACTTTTCCAGATTCCTCTATCCCAACTCCTCCATTGGCATTTCATTTTCCAAGGAAGGGGCTGACACTTCCTTTGGGTCATACAAGAATTCATGCTCTCCTATGGGGAAGGCCCCAATTTAAAGGGCTATAAATATGTTTCCAGTGGGAATGAGTTTGAGTACAAGATAGATAAGTCATTGGGAAATGTGAAACTGAGAGAGACACTTGGATTTGGGGACTAACTAAATACTTGATGTCTTTGTTGCCTGTAGTTAATAGGGGGCAAGACCCCACACCCTAACCTAGACAGTGATGGACTGAATGGCTATGGGTTTTGCCCTGTCATGATCTCTTTGAACAGTGACTCTGGGGACACATCTTTCATCACAAGAAACCTTAAATGCTGAATAGTCTGGCACCAGCATAGGCATGCTTAGAAACAGATTCACTTTCTGCTTGGCTTGAACTAGACCTTCTGTGAAAAGAAGAGGGGGTGGGTGGAAAGGAGGGTATGGGAACATTGGGGGAAGTAGTAACTCTCAGGCCATTATTCATTCACTAGTGGTTTTAGGAGGTGGTTGGAGATAGATTTGGAAAAGGCAATGGGGATTAGTTCTGATTGATAGTTATAGAAATACAGGCTGTCTCATAGGGTTGCACAATAAAATATTCTTGGGAGGTAATAACTATCATTCACTGGACCCAGCTTAAAGGCTGGATGGCAACTCAGACATCTGCATTTTTTTTTTTAATACTCCATCATGACGATGGCAGCTGGGTTGAGAAACAGTGTCTTCAGCAAAGTAAAGTCAATAAATATGAACGTGTGGGACAGGTACTTTATGGGCAGTAGATTAGGTTGAACCTAAAACTATCACCTCTCCAAATGCCAGGGTCTGTGAAGGACTGGTTAGGGCTTATCGATGTTAGTGTGGCAAAACTTGCAAATTTTACACTCATGTTCTTTTTTTACTTAAAGGGAGGTCATAAGAGATGGCTCAGTATTTGAACACATGACCTGATTTTAAGAAACTAGACTATCATGTGTTATGCATGCAAGTGTTTCCTGTGATGTCTCTTTATCAATGGGGCAGAGTCTGGCAGCCATAGTAGAAAAAATGCTGAACTTGACTCGAACCCTCTAAACACATTTGCCATCCTCCTCTGATGTGTTTTTCGTACCACTTCACCTACGTTTTCATTTTCCTTTAGGGATTTGGCATTATGCCATGTGTCCAGGAAAGGTTCAGTAAATGTTAATTAACTCTGATTTCCAGGGTAGGAAATTCTATGGAGAATAGTGATCAGTTATTTCTCTTTTCTGCTGAAGGTAGACAAGAAAAATTGCAGCAGGAGAAAACAGCTAGCTGAAGTGGGGTGAGTATGTGTGTGTGCATGTGCATTTGTGTGTGTATTAGGATTGGGGTGACCTGATTTCATTAATTAGAAATGAGGTTTGGTCGTGCCATAATTTGGGAGGCTAATGAAGGTTGTCCTGGATCCTTCTAACTGTCAGGTTCTGGAACAAGGGAAAAGACTGAAGAGCATCAGAGTAGACTTCTTTACTAGTAAGTTACAATCTCATCTTCCCTTTATGAACTAGTAGTTTAAACCTCATTTCCCTATATTCTGCTAATTCTTCTTTCCAGTGAAATCTGATCTTTTACTAGAATTCCAAATTATTTTTTCCTTTCAAGCTTGTTTCTTATTTTAGAACATGACATTGCATCTTGCTGCCACCCAGCTAAAACCTGAAAGTCATCCTATCTTTTCCTCTCCATCCTTCACATTCTTAGTATCTCCCTATCTGCTCTGTCTCACATGTGCTCTCCACTCTCACTTCCATTGCCTGGCTGAAGTCTTCACTCACTCACCATCCAATCCAATTATCTCCAGTCTACTCACTGTTCCTTCTGTACAGGATCAATTTCTCAAGCACATATGGGAAGAACTTTCTTGAAGTGTCTATGTGCTTTCTCATCTCATCAACACTCACCTGCCCTTCCTTGTTGTCTTGCAGCAGGTGTGACCTCTTATCAGAGACTCAGTCTGGTCAAGTTCTTACATGTAAAAATCCCTCCTTAATCATTAGGCCATTTGCAGACCCCATGAAGCAAAGCTTGAGGCCTGGAATGTCTGGAGAAGATGCAAGAATAGTGGATGGAAGATGTCTATTGCCTCCACTATGTGTGTGTGTGTGTGGGGTCAACAGAGACAGCTGGAGGTTTCCCTCCACTGGAAATATGATGAAATATATCCATGGTGTGAGGCTATGCAGTTGTTGACATATCAAAATTTTTCTCCTAAGTGCCTCTTTGTTAACCTCACAAAGGACACTTCCTTTCCTCTGAGATCCCAGATTCACTTCCTCTGGGCCCCAATACAGAGATAACTTGGTTCAGACATTTGCCTGTGACTCCAGGACAGGCCTCCCTGCATGCAGTTATATGCCTAATTTTGGTGATGTGCTCCTGACAGTGTCAGGTAGATAAGGTGTTAGATGAGTATCTTCCCCACACTAATTTTGGGCACACTGGTAAGTCCCAGGGACCAAATGATCTTCTTAACACGAATTTTCTAAGTAATTCCTGGTTTTGTCTTAAATTCAGAAAATTTGGAGTTTCATGGCTTACTGTGTACACGGGGATAATGCCTACCTGTTGGCGGACTGAGAAGTCTGGGCATCTTTCACTTCTGTCAGAGTGTCAAGATGTCCATGGGGAGCAACTCACTAGCCCTCAGGACAAGAAGCACTAGTGATGGTCACTCAAAAGGAGGCAATCAAAGGAGATGGGGTTGACTCCCTCAAGGGTGGCCATTGGAGGAACTCTTACAAGAGGCCCCTTTAGATTACGAACCCTCACTGGTCTCCCTCTCCCCTAAAATCTTTTTTACAATGCATATTCGGGCAACACAATAAACCTTCTTTTATTTCTTCATCTATTCTCTTCTCAACTTACTCTTTGGTTGCACTATTGACATACATACACTTGTAGATTTGACCAAATTATTTCTTCCTTGTCAGTTTATCATGGTCTCAGACAGACTCTAGATTGATAAAAGAATGACATGCAGGACTAGAGAGTTAACTGGTCTTAACTACAGTTACTTATCGTAAACCATAGGGGTGATGGTCAGAAACTAGGCAGTCATCCCTAATTCTTTTCTGCTTTCTCACATATTCTGCCAGCTCTAATCAAGGCTTTGCTTTCTGATATACAAATCATTTTCCCTCTCAAAATCTTGTTTTTTAAAAATTAAAAACAGAGGTTTTTTTTTTTTCTATTGTTATAGAAGTTGAAAGCCAAAACAAATTTTTGTTTTCTTGTGACAAACATTCTAATTCGGTCAGAAGCAATAGGGATCTCTGAGTTATTTCTTCACTTCAGAATCTGTTCAAAAGAACAGATTGCTCTTCCAGCTCTTTCTCGTTCTTCATTGACTATACAAGACAGTCCCAACTCCTGCAGAGACTCATGTGAATTAGTGTCCAACTTCACACCTCTTTCTAACCTTATCTTTTCCCTCTCTATGAAGTTCCCTTTGCTACAACCTCACTATTTTCCCCCATATCCACACACTCACATCCCTTCACACCCCTTCATAGTATCATACCACTGCTCATGCTTGTTCTCCAGGTGCATCTCTGACTCCTCTCTATTCAATGAATTATTACTTAGTCTTTAAAGCCCAAATCTTATATTATTTCCTTTGTGAACTATAAGTACAGCCCTACGTAGATTTCATCTTGAAAAGCATATTTAGCACAAAAGCGCAGCCCTCATATAATAAAATAATGAAGTCATTTGTATTCACTATACTATTGACTCCTTATTTAAGGTTAGAAGTTTAATGCAAAAAATCATGCCTACTTATTTAAACAAATGAATGAATGACAATGTGTCTTGAGAAGATTTGATGTCCATGGCCAGATTGTTGGTGATGTTGTATATGAAACTAATGGAAAATCTAGCATTTTCTTTCAAACTTACCTATTTCGCCCTACCCAATTTTAATTGATTCAGAAGAACAACAAGGAGTTAACTTGCTAGGTAAAGTACGACTTTCAATCATAAAACAATATTTAATTTATTTTTATTATTTATTTATTTATTCATAAGGAACTGGGGTACAGGCCAGAGATGTGGAGGGTGAGAGGATTCACCACACAGAGAGGGTAGCAGAACAGGCAGAGTGATGAAGTACACTGCTGAGGGGAGCAGCAGGCAGGTCAGGAGAGGTCTGCCTAGCCATGTGGATCTCCTCCGGGGCAGGCGGGATTCAAACTCATGCGGTAGTGGCTTTAGCTTCTTAGTGCTGTGCTTTAACCCACTGTGCCACCAGGGAGGGCCCAATATTTAATTTTTTTATAAAAATCTTTCTTTTAAATATTAAATGACAACCTTATTTATATGTTTATTTATTTATTTTGCATAGAAAAACTGGAGTGTAGGCCAGAAGTGTGGGGGATAAGCAAATTTACCAGAGACAGAGTGGGGAGCAGAACAGACAGATCTATGGAAATACACTGCTGAGGGGAGTAACAGGTGAGATATGTGAGGTGTGCTGCACCATAAGTGGGGTGGGCCCCTGGTAGGGATCAAACTCAGTTCCTAGTGGTGATAGCTCTGAGACTTAACCCTTAGTCCACAAGGAGGCCCTCATCCTTATTGTCTTAAAGAGGTATGTTGAATGAAATTTAAATTTTTATTAAAAATACGTTGAAATTACATTGCAAATACTTGTTGGTGTAATAACTATCTAGTTTATGAAAAGATCCCTAAAACTGTCACAAATTCAGCTTTCTGTTGCTAAGTAACAAATGTCTCCAAACAAGTGGCTTACAACAATAATCATTTTTCATCTTTTTCTATTCTATGAGTTGGTTGGGCTCAGCCGTGTGGTTCTCCTACTTCATGCAGAGTGGGCAGATGGAATGCATCTGGGGGCTTTACTTGGCTATCTCCAAGATGGCTTCCTTGCATGGGTGGTACTGGCTTTGCTGGGAACAAGTCTGGGGCTCTTGGTCAGAATTGCCTGTGTTCTCTTCCATGTAGCCTCTCCAAGAGACTCGGGTTTCTCCCAGCAAAAGGCAGAGGTGGGAGCTGCAAATCTCTATTGATATGGCTTCAACGATACAATGTCAACTTTTGCCAAATCCTAGTGGTTAAAGCGAGTTATGGAGCAGACCCAATTTCAGTGAAGTAAGGCTGTCGGTTCACTTGGTGCTGCTTATGGGGTCTAGTCATTAAAAATGTTAATCAAATTTGTGTCTACCAGTAGAGCTCTAATTTCCAGAGGGTTTTGCTCCAGTGAGTCAGTGTCTGGCTAGTCTGCCTGTACGCTTCAGCTCTAATTCCTGGTCTCTTTCACACTGTTTGTAACTGAATCCTGCCTACGTATCAGTCATTGGCCTCTGTACCTCCATTCCAGTGCCCCCAGCCGACTACAAATCATGTACTGCAAGTTCTTTCCTTGCTAACTTCCTAAACTTTATATCTTTTCCTTTTCCCTTATTTTTTCAAGGCCGACTACTCAATTTATGTTTATTAAAATGTCTGATTTCAGCTTCTTCATCTGTTTGACTTGGACCCTAATATCAGCCTGACTTGTCATCACTGTGACTTGAGTTTTGCTCAGAGGCTGAAGTTGCCCAGGGCTGGTGTCTGATTATTTCAGGTTGCCACCTATGATTTTTTCCTAATGCAGTTTAGCTCTAAATACAATGAATCGAGTTCTCTGTCAATCACTACCAGGCCATACTTGCTATTTACTTAGCTGTATGAAATATCTCAGAGTCCCTAGGTTCTCTCCCTTGGGTCCAGTTGGCCATGCTAAGATAGTTACATAAGTTTATCCTCTTACCTCGATGGCAATATTCTCCTAACACCTTATTTATATTGACTCTGGTAAGTCAGCTTGTAAAACCAAAAAACACTTGCAATAAAATATTCTTGCAGAGGTCAGTCATACCTTCAACACTGGTCCTTTTTCACAACTTTTGGAATATCTACCTCTTAAAGCACCTTAGTGTTCTATAACACCAGCTTCTGGGTCATGTCTATTCATCTTGTTTCATTCTTTTCCAAAAGAAACAGAACATGGATTGGCATAAGGTGGATGTAGAATGTTTATGTAATGACATAGTTATTTTAAGATTCCTGACTAGGAAGCAGCTTGTTGCTGCTAAAAAGCTTAAAAGAACACCCCAAACTGCCAGGACAGCCTATTAACAAAATGTCATTTTAGCACACACGCTGCTTATGCGTGTACCTTTAATGACTGAAGTCACAATTTATTAATAGATTTGTTTAACCTCATGTTCTGGACAGGTCCCAATTTGAATGAGCACATTCTTCCTGCCTAAATTTTCCAAGTCCCAGCCTAGTGGAAGCAGAATAATAAGCTAACCCTGATTTCCCATGGTTCACTCACATAACCAATAAATATTTAACGGAGTCTGAACTGAATGTCTGCAAATGAACATATCTTTTCTACAGCAGTGATTCCACATAGTAGATAAATAATTTTTATTGATTTGATTTGAGTTCTTACCTGATTCAATGGTAATTTATTTCTTGTATAATTTGTGATATTGTAAAGTAATAACAGTGCATTTTTAAGTGGTTAGTATGTATCAGGCACTATGACAAATCTTTTACTTGTATGATCTCATTTGATTTTCACAACAACTCTGAGGTAGGTGAAATACTGTTATTTCCTTCCTTTGCAGAAAAGGAAGCTGAGATTCAGGGTGAAGTAACTGTGTCATGTGGCATTAGCAATGCCTTTGTCTTGCTAGCTTTTCGAAAACAATATTTAAAATAAATCCATAGGTGTCTCATCATAAAGACCTTCATTCTTCCTTCTAATTTCAAGAAATGTGGATTTGGAGAAGCAGGAGTGAAATGGACGGTGACTTTTGCACCTTTTGTAGAAACTGGGTACGGAAGATCAACAATATACACTTATGTTCTGTAACAACAATGCATCGCAAGTGTGTGTAGTGGTATGAATGGCAGAAAGCCTTGCCGAAAATCGGAAAATCTTTAAAGATGATAAAATTTTTGCTAAACAAGGGAGGCAGTGGAAAATGATAAGGACTTGTGTTCAAGTAAAGTAAAACTCATTTGTAGGAGCTTGAGAAAACCTGATTTAAGTCTGGGTTTTGTGTCTCTATCGAGCTGGCCAGGCAGTGCTGTGGTCTCCTCACGTTGACATTCGTGTTAATTTATAACTGTGAGGAACATGGAGAAGAACAGCCTACCATCTTGGCAGAGGATGTTATCTGAAGCAGTTCCTGTGACTGGTGGCTTTGGAGACTTGTAAAATCCTTCTTCTTCTTTCAAGGCAGGAAAAGCTACACCTATCGGCAACTTTCTGTCCTTGTAGGGTACCGGCCGCAGCTACTGAGCTCTGTGTGCTATGACCAGCACCTTTTCCCACCCTGCTCCTCACCCACTGCAGGGCCTGAGCTGCCCTCACTCCCCTTTACTGGCAAGTCTGTGTGGCCACCCTGTCGTCACTGGCCAGTAGGGCTGAGTCTGGATCCCCTTCCAGTCTCGTGTATGAGTGAATTACATTATCTTAAAAATGGTTTAAATCACCCTCCCTGGTGGCACAGAGGGTTAAAGCGCAGCACTGCAAAGCTGGCCAGGGCCCCTTCGGTGCGAGTTCAATTCCTCCTCTGGAGGTCACCCATATGGCGTGGCAGACTTCTCCTGACCCGCCTGATGCTCCTCTAAGCAGTGTACTTTGTCAGTCTGCCTGTTCGGCTCTCCACTCTGGCTATGGTGAATCCTCTCACCCACTTCTGGCCTGTACCCCAGTTCTGTATACAGGAATAAATAAGTCTTTTTTTAAAAAAAAGCATAAATCTGATCCATTTATATAAAAAAATGATTTACATAAAAATTACTGAAAAGAAATGCCACCATTGTGGCAGGGGATTTAGGGACAAAGACTGAAATCAGCTGTCATTTCCAAGTTCCCTTGTTTGAGGCCCTTGGTAGATTTCAGTTGGTTTGACTCCATTATCTTTGAGCAGAAGAAACAGAAGGCCAATATAGCTAAGCTATTTGTTTTGGCAATATTTGGTGTTAGTGCTGTTTTTAATTTAAAAGTCCCCAAAACATTAATGCTAAATTGATAGGGCATAAAAGCCTTCAAGAATGATTATGTTTAGACACCAGACCTGGTAATGATTGTAGAGTAGATAAGATAATAATCTCTCACTTTTGTTTTTAAAGCAAAACTTTTCCAACTCCTTTTCAAACCCTTTGTTCAATTCTTTGAACCACCCTCTGGAGACTTTTGGATTAAATGGAAAATAAACCACCCAGAATAAAGTCTCACACACACTGAAATCCAAGTGTTTTCTGTGAACAGGTCTTGATTCTATTGGATTGCTAACAAGGCTACTGTAGTTCCTTTGCATTGTTTTTATTATTATTAAATTGATTTTTTAATTAAAAATTTTTTTAAAGGTTTGTTTACTTATGCATACAGAACTGGGGTACAGGCCAGAGGTGCAGGGGTGGTGAGAGTCTTCACCAGAGACAGAGTGGGGAGTAGAACAGGCTGACTGAGGAAGTACACTGCTGAGGGGAGCAGTGGCGGGTCAGGAGAGGTCAGCCGGGCCATGTGGGTCACCTCCAGGGCAGGGATCGAACTCAAGCTGAAGTGGCTTTAGCTTCCTAGTGCTGTGCTTTAACCCGCTGCGCCACCAGGGAGGGCCAAAAATTAATTTATTTTTAATTGAGGCAATATTTGACATCTTCTCACCCATCATCGAATTACCCATCATTCACCTTACTAGCTTCCTTCCTTCCACCATTGTGCTTCCTCCCCTCTTAGTTTTTAACCCCTCTCCTCCGTCCCTGGATGCTTCAGCTCTGTGGTCAGCTTCCAACGGTTTGTTTTAAAGCTTATCTTTTGAACTTTATAGAAACAATTATGTTACATGGGAGCAAGATATCTAGAAACTCTGTCAGAAGTGTTGATGCCTGGTCTAATTAGCAGTTATGCATTCTCAAGGTCAGCTTATCCTTTCCAGGTGACTTTCTTCTAGCCTGGGAACAGACCAAAGAGCAACACATATTTCAAGTTTGCTTTTGGGACACAGCTGGACAGCATAAAGGTGGCACCTCTTTATTAGCAACTTTTGTGAGCAGCTAGAAGTGGAGGCGGTGGTGGGGGAAGAGTAGGTCAGCATATTTCATTACCTGGCTTAGGACAAGGTCTGGTCCCACCACAAGCACATGCTTAAGCAGGGATGTCAGAGGCGATGAAAATCATTACATGAGCGTGTGTTCAGCCCATCTGACATGGGAACTATCCTTTTCTCTGGTTTGCTAAGGGCATGCAACAAGACCTCAGTGGGCAAACTTCCACTGTTTATCAAAAACACTCTCAGTGCTGGTCTTATTTCCTGTTATGGGGTCATGTTCTGCAATTTACATTTTATTGTTTTGGCTGAGACAAGAGCAACTCAGTCAAAATGTGCCTTTTTCATTAGTTGTCTCATTGTCCTTCTCTTCCTGTCCTGACAAAGAAGCTGAATTAGCCACACGATAGATGTCCAGGGCCTACTGTTGGGCCCCTGGACACTCAGGGCACAGAGGCTGTGGGCATTGACAGTTTGCCACTGGCCATCTTGCAGAAGTGGCCCTGAACGGGTTTTTTTCTTCTCCCTTCCCACAATTCTGGAATCCATAGGAATCCGTGCAATGGGGACACTGCCAAGGGTAAAGATGGGGTGTACCCAGTAGACTGGGATCGAGTTCACAAGGCTTGCCCTTTGGGTCCCATCTTCTTTTCATAAAAGCTTTAGCTTCTGGGCACGTGAGGTTTTGCTGATAACAAATGAAATCCTAATGTAAATCCCTCACAGGAAGAATTTACTTCAAAGCTGTTTCAGCCGAAGTGTTAGTCAATAATTTTTTGTTCATTTTCATATGCGTTCACATTTCAAAGAGGCTATGTGAAAAGGGCAATGGTTACTGCACATGGTCATTCAGTACTAAATGAATCTTGGTTATTACAAAGGATGATTATATTTACTCAGGCTGGACCCCACCCAGATGGAATGGTTGATGCTTTTCTATTTTTTTTTTAAGATTTATTTATTTATGCTTAGAACTGGGGTACAGGCCAGAGGTCCAGGGGTGGTGAGAGGATTCACCAGAGGCAGAGCAGGGAGCAGAACAGGCAGACTGATGAAGTACACTGCTGAGGGGAGCAGCAGGCGGGTCAGGAGAGGTCTGCCACGCCATGTGGTCACCTCTGGGGCAGGGATTGAACTTGTGCTGAAGTGGCTTTAGCTTCTTAGTACTGTGCTTTAACCCGCTGTGTTATCAGGGAGGACCACTTTTTAAAATTTTTTTAACCAACAGGCAGCATACGATTGAAAAGTATCTTCTATCAATTTGGTGTTTTTCCCCATCTCTGTCTTTTTTACCCATTCACAGTCACATTTCTGCCTACTTAAAAAACAAATGACACCCCCCACCTCCACCCCGCCCCCAAGTAAAAAGCAAAACAAAAGCATAGAATCAAGGATGGATCAGGAAGTCAAGAAAAAAAAAGCATTAAGTGGCTAACAGCATGAGGTTGAATTATGTTTGCTTAAGCAATGATCTAGGTATTTTCTATCTGTAGTAGAAAGAATTCAACTGATGGTGAAGGATTTGTACAAATGAGAAAAAAATTTAACGTGAAGCTAAGTCTGTTTCCCTTACAGAACGTATCCCCGCAGGGCAACCTTTCAGCCATTTGTTCCACTTACTCCTTTTTAAAAATTCCAAAGGCTGTGGAAAAAGGCAGGATCTATTTCAAAAAGTGCAATTTAGCTCTCAAGGTGTCCCTTATTAGCTAGCACTCTGGTTAAAAAACTAATAATAATGATAATAAGCAAAGCAGAAGGGGAGGGGTAAACAGTGAAAAAAGAAAATGTGGGCATTGGTACCAAATGGGTCAGGTTCAAATTAAATTAATTCCTTGTCTTTATGTGCTACTTGAAACCACAGGTCCATGAAAGTTAGATGAGTAGAAATAAAGGTTCATAACTTTTATTCAAAGCATCCACAGTATTTTATCTGGTTAAAAATGTCAAATATAACACGTGGACTATTTTAAAGAAGGAAGATCTGAGCTTAAATATTTCTTTTATTTTTCATTTTCTAAAATACTATACACCTTTTATAGAAAAATATTAACCCAGACAAACAATTAAAATGATAATAATATAACTTATATTGAGAATAGAATTACTAATATTTTCTATCTATTTCTTTCTAAACATTTTCCTGCATACATTCAAACATAAACACAGGTACTTTTGTTTTAAACACTGAATATATTGTATTTGATTTTTTCACTTACCTAACTAAAATATCCCACATTGTTACATATATTCTTCAAACAATAGTTTGCTTAACATTCCTTTACTACACATTAATATCAATCCTAACTTTCTCTGAAATTATTATTTATAATGAGCAGCCTGGTACAACAGTTGTTGTATGGGTTGTTGTCAGGACTTCAAGAAATATATTCTATGTAACAATACCATTTTACCTTTTTCTCTAATTTTGCTTTCATGTCTTTCTTAATGTAATTGTTCTTTCTATCTTATAATTGGTTTCTCTATTTTTTCAACCATCTTTTACATTTTGATGCTTTGAATGACAACAGTAGTTAGGTCAAATGGATTGATTTCCTTTTGATGTTACTCACATTTCTTTTGCTGATAACAAAAAAGAGTTTCTCATTGCAAGATCAGCATAATACTCACTTTTTCTCCCACTTCCGAAAATTGCACAAAAAAGCTATTTTTTTAAACAAGAAGTATAAAGCAAAGTACAAGTTCCCTCATTCCTCACCCCCTTCCTTCCACCAATCCCAATCCACAGATTCCCCTTCAGTTTTGATGATTTTACTTTTTAACATCAGCTAAAATTTATATTTTCTATGTGGACTGAGGTGAAAATCTAACTGGAGGATTTTTTTTTTTTTCCATACAGTGAGCCAATTTTCTCTACACCATTGTTGAATAATTCATTCCTTCCTCCTTGGTTTGTGAAGGCCCATATTTTTTGAGTTACAAAGACAGGAAACTCACAATGACATTATGCAACAAAAATAACCTGCTTTCAGGGCTTGAATCCACGACTGGCTGAGCACGTGATGACTTACACACCTACACTGTGTGGCGGCAGAGTGTGTGGCTGTAAGGCAAACGAGCGGATTGTCCATTTATAACAGAATGTTCTAATTTGCTGAACCACACAAGTCTTTAATTTTTCAGTTCAGTTCAGTTCCATTCAACTGACTTAATTCCAACCAGTGTTTATTAAATGCTTATTATATGCATTCACTGTAGTATGTGAATTATGGTCGATCTAGTTTTAGATTTCAACACAAGTAGGGAGTTCGACAACTTGTATAAAACTCAGGCAAAGGCCAAAAAAAAAAATCCCCAAGTGACTCTGGAAGAAACGGAGGAGACTTCACTGAAATAATTTTAAATGACAATCTTCAGAGTTTGAATTGATGTTTTGAGGGCTGCAGGGTGTCTTCATGTTCTCATCTCAAAAACTGACAATAACAAATTGTCCAAGTCATTTGGATTATGCCATGGGAGCTGACTGAAAGCTCATAAGCACACGATTGAGCAAAATAAATAAATAAAACAACATATGTAAGTCAAGGAGACACATTCCTTTCCCAGTGTAAAAACATAGGAAGACAAAGATGCCTGCCATTCTCGGATAAGTACCCATAGTTCATCAAGAAAAGAGAAGCGGGCAGAAGCAACATTCTTATCACAGATGCTGTGTGAATATCTGAAATAATCATGTGCACAGATATTCCACATTACTTGTATTTCTATTGCTTATCTTTCCTTTTCATCATGTGAACATTCATTTTTTCATAGAAGGATATAAAAACAACCTGATGAGATTATATATATCTATATATATCTATATATATTTTGATTCCTATTAGAGAAAACAAAATTATTCACATGATCCCATTAGAGTATGACAGAAAACTGCTGACAGGATGGAAATGTACCAAAGATGTGCTTCTTCTGTTTGTAGTTACACTGCCATTTTTCTTTATTACTCCTGACATGTTGCCTATCATACCAGACACAGTACAGGAGACTGGGGAATGCTGTTTGAAAACTTCACTCCTCCAGGGAGTTTAGAAGCACCTGCTAATTGCCCAGCACCACTGTACTTGCCTTCTCTTTCCACTGCTCTCTACCTTCTGGAATTTCCATGAACAAGATAGCCCACAATCCACAAGACAATGTTTTTCAGCTACTTAACAGATCATTGTTTCTATATTTTGTTATGGGTATTTTTTGAGCATGCTGTGCTTTTACTTCCTAATATTCAACATGGCTGCAATTTTACATTTATTTGTGTGAATATTTAATTGATTTTGTCATTTCAGTATGCAGAATTGAGTGAATTTTCACACCAAAGTATTCCCAGTGCTTAAAACATTGCACATAATGGGAATTCAATAAGTATTTATTGACTGAATAGTGAATGAACTAATTATAGGAAAGACATTTTGCTGGATATGAAGAGAGACACAAAGATGCATAACATATTGTTTCTATTCTCAAAGTACTTACAGTAAAACTGGGAGCCATGACAGACACAAAATTAAATAGGAAGACAAGCCAATAATACAAGAGATGTCTTTCAAAAGCATACAAGTATCCAATTAAAGGTACCACAGTCTGTGCTTGTGTGAGTGACAGTGTTTACCAAATGTAACACTTCTATACATTTTTCAACAAGCTACTAGTGCTAACTTCATGTCATGGATTATAAAGGAAGTTTTGTGTATATCATACAAGTGGAGGTTATTAACAACTAGTGTGCCTTTTCCACCTTAATGTTCCTCTACTGCAGCAAACCTAGAGACCGTGTGCTTCAAATAGCCTAGCTACGTGATGAAAGGAGCCTGGACCCCTAAGTCACCACCTAGAGGTGATGTGATCTATTAAGTTACTCAAATTTGGAAAGAAACAAAATTTTATCACCTTGAGCCAAAGGTAAGTATTATTGTTACATCAGTGACTTGTATGTGTGAGAGTTAAAATGAAATAGCTTAATAAAGTATTATAATTTAGGTGATTGGAAAATCCTGGGAAGCTCCTGAAATCAAAAGATTAAAGCTGGATCCAATGCTTTTTTTTTTTCCAGATATAGAAATGTCCAACTTGAAACTCATTGGATCTCACAGGACCTGGGTAGCCAAACAAATCTTAAAAGGAACAAAATTGAATTTCTCACACTTCCTGATTTCAAAAGTAACTACAGAACTATAGTAATCAGAACAGTGTGGTGTTGGCATAAAGACAGACATAGGGATCAATGCAATCAAGTGGGCACCCACCAACAGACTTTCACATAATCTCAAATAACTTTCATCAATGATGCCAATATGATAAAATGAGGGGAAAGAATTTTATTTTCAAAAAATAGTGC
Source organism: Condylura cristata (assembly GCF_000260355.1). Lineage (NCBI taxonomy): Eukaryota > Metazoa > Chordata > Mammalia > Eulipotyphla > Talpidae > Condylura > Condylura cristata. The sequence continues at coordinate 36,237,470 of NW_004567117.1, read as the reverse complement.
TGAGAAAAGAAGATATTCACATGAAAAACTTGGTTTCTTACCTTATACTATCTAGAAAAATGAATCAGCTCTAAATGTAAGAGCTAAAATTATAAAAATTATTAGAAGAAAGCATAGGAGAAAAGCTTCATGATATTATATTTGATGATTATTTTTTAGAAATGACACCAAAAAAATAGGCAATGGATTAATTGGACCATATAATTAAAAAAAAATTTCTACATCAGAGTAAACTATCAACATAGTGAAAAAATAACTCTCAGAATGGGAGAAAATATTTGCAAATCATATACATGATAAAGTTTTTATATCTATAGTATATAAAGAACTAGAAATCAACAACACACACCTTTTAAATTTCCAAAGAATTTGAATACACATTTTTCCAAATACACAAATGACAAACATATGAAAAGTTGCTCAACATCACTCATTATTATGGAAATGCAAGTCAAAACCACAATGACATTATCACCTCATATCCATTAGAATGGCTGTTATGCTGAAAAACAAGTAAAATACAAAGAAAAAAAACAAGTATTGGTAACAATGTGGAGGAACTAAATCCCTTATGTGTTATTCATAGAGATGAAAAATGGTGCAACTGTTCTGGGAAACAGTATGGAGATTCCTTATAAAATCAGAACTACAACTACCATATGACCCAGTCATTCCATTTTTAGGTTATATGCTCCAATGAATTGAAAACAGAGTCTCAAATAAGTTACATAACCATGTTCATAGCAGCATTATTTACAAGAACCAAGACTAGAATCAATACAAATTGACGTGCTTTATATTGACAGATAAACAGATAAAAGTATATACAATATACACCTACAATGGAATATTACTCAGCCTTAAAAATGAAGGAAATTCTGGCACATGCAACATGGGTCAATCTTAAGGACAGTAGCTTAAATGAAGTAAGTCCAACACAAAAAAGGCAAATACTGTACAGTTCCACTTATGCATGTTATTTAAAGTAGTCAAATTCATAGACACAGAAAATAGAATGGTGGTTTCCAGGGTCTAAAAGGACCTGTTGTTCAGTGAATTTTGGATTTACAAGATGAAAAGGGTCCTGGCAAAAGGTTGCAATTCCCTAATGTTATTGAATTTTTTAATACTATCACAAATGGGTTCAATGGCAAATTTTATGTTATCTTACCACAATTAAAATGTCTAAAAAGTAAGGTATTACAGGTGGCAAATAGGCATACAAAAAGATATTCTATATAATGTGTCATTAGGGAAATACAAATTAAAACAATGTGATGCTACAGCACACCTAATGGAATGGACAAAATATAAATCCTGGCAATACCAAATAATGACAAAGATGTGGAGCAACAGGAAATCTGATGTGTTACTGATAAGAATCTAAATGGTACAGTCACTTTGAAACACAGCTTGATGGTGTCTTACAAAACTAACATCCCATTACCATAGACTCCAGTCATGTGCTTCTTAGTATCCCCAAGGAATGGAATATTTATTTTTATACAAAAATTGAATTTTTATTGCAGTTTTATCTACAATTGCCTTAGCCTAGAAACAACCAAGATGGACTTCAGTAGAGAAATGGAGAAACTGATTGTGGAATATCCAAAAAAGAGAATATTATTCCATGCTAAAAAATAAAATAAAATGAGCAATTAAGCTGTGAGAAGACATGGAGGATACATAAAGCATACATTATTACGTGAAAGAAGCCAGTCTTGAAAGGCAACATGTTGTATGATTCCTACTCTACGATATTCTGGATAACAGAAAATGATGAAAGCTGACTAGTAGTTGCTGCAGATTTGGGATGAGTGGGTGGGTAGGGATGAATAGACAAAGCACAGAGAATTTTAGGGCAGTGAAAATACTCTGCACATTAATATGATGATGAATAGATCTCACGGTATGTATGTCCAAATCCACAGTGTATACACCAAGAGTGAACTCTAAGATAAACGACAGGTTTGGAGTGTAATGATTTGACAAAGTAGGTTCCTACATTGTAATAAATGTGTCCTGTGGTGAGGGAGGTTGATAAGGGCAGAGGACATGTGTGTACCAGAGGACATGTGTGTGTACCATATGTACATGTGTGTACATATAGAACTCTCAGTACTTTCCTCTCAGTTGTGCTGGAACTCTAAAATTGCTCTTAAAAACGAAAACCTTGAAAAAAAATTAAAGCAATGACGTTTATCTTTTCCTCTTTTTCAGATGTAGTATTAATTTTAGCACAAGAAAATTGTTTCTATTCCTAGGAAAACAGCCTCTCTGATATATAATGACTACAGTATAAAGTGTTTTATATATGTGTTTAGATGGCTTTGCTTTTGATTTTATTATTATACCTTCATCACTATTTGTTTTCAAAATGATCAATATCCCAATATTTTAAAGTTTGAGTGAATAATACAACATTTGTATAATACAAGACAGATTATTTGAGATGGCAAGGGGGTCATCTGGAAGAATCTGACAAATGTGACCCCCAAATTCTTCAACTGTTCTTTGGTGATGTCTTTGAAATGCAGGAACACTGAGAATTTCAGAACCACAAATGAATTATGTGGGTAGCTCGGGGCAGCCCCTGTAGGAAATAGTCCTCAGGGTAGAAACATTTTATTGGAGATGCTAGAAACCTCTTTGAGTCCTTGGGGAGTGAGAGTGTCCTAGCCATCAGAACCTTGATTTCAGCCTGCAATAGACTGCTTTTAGCTGACAAAACCTGCAAGGCACACATTCCTGTTCCGTGTGAACAAGTTTTTTGGTTGGACATGCTGAACCTTTTAAAAAATTCACAGCAAGTTTTCTCAGCTTTTACGAAGTGATTTCAATTGCATGAACAGAGAAAAACACACCAACCCATAACAGTGACATGAAAGCTTTTGAAGTGGACTGAAAATGTGGTTGTTTTTTGTTTTGGAAAGGAAAAGGAAAGAATTGAACATGATGTTCTTATCTCAGAGGAAACAAAGGAGAAGAAATTGGAAACCAAGTATTAAGAGTGGAGTGGAATTAGGTCATCTTTCATAATATTGATGGAAATTTTTAAATATCAGTCTTCCTACAGAAACTTCCATTTGAATCATGTGGGCCACTTTCATCTCATGGCTCTCCTATCTTGATGTCCTCAACTCCAAGTCCACTAGAAGCTTTTTTTTCCTCGTTAAAAGCTGTGTCTCCAGAAAGGGATGAGAAGACAGAGAAGTCATCTCTTTTCTTCCACACAAATTATGTAAAGATAATTATTACTAGTTATAGTCCATTAGCCTATAGTCATTAGAAATGACTGGATGACTAACACGTACTATGTGCTGAACTGATTTATTAATTTATCTATTCCTACAACAACTTAGGATGTAGAGATGCCACTGATTCAATAGAATGGGACCACTGAGCTCAGAACGTGAGTTACCTGAGGGTACACAGCCTGCGATGTCAGGGTAAAAGAAACGAAAAGTAAGTAAAATTTGTGTTTTGTTAATTTTAGACATCAGTGAAAGGAGAAAATGTTTATGTTTCCTTCATGATACAATGACCAAGGAATAACAACACTCCACATATTCTACATATGCTTTTGAACGTGTGTGTGTGCGCACGATGTTGATAATGTCAAAATAGAAATAGAACTTTGGAATTTCTTTCAAGTGCCACCTTGTCACAGTTTGACCCCATCCAGGTTGCCCCATGAACTTCAGTGATGGCCTGATTAAGCCTTCGATCACTGGCAAAGCTGTGATAACCTGGAAAAGCATTAGAATTTTAGGTCAAAGGAGACCCAATTTAATTTGATTCAGTGCAACAAAGAAACAACCAAAGACTTTTAAGTATTGGGTGGCAGATGTCTCACCTGAAAGTAATATTCAGTACTCCAGAATTTTCTTATATAGTAAAGCAGGAAGCTAGTAGAATTCAGGCTCTGGGAAAATGCTCTTGCTATAGTTAACTCTGCATGCCAGTGATCTTGCCAGCTAGGAAAATTTAGTTTCATAATATCGAACAGTTCCTTAATAGAGGCATCAGATATTCTTTGACTTGGTTTTTAGGCAGTTGAAGAGTCCTTTCTAGTAGCTGGACAGGAGCTGAGCTGCCCAGAGCCTGGAGAATAACTCAGGAGGCGATGCAGGAGATGAGGATGGCATTTCTGCCCGTGAGGGCTCACGGAGAGGAGCCTGTCAGGTACACACTAATTAGCCTGGATTCCTCTCTTCACCGCTGGGGAAGCCATGTGGGGTGAGGTTTTGCGGTAATTCTGGTTGAGTGTGCTTACACCCTGACTGCCAGGAGACTTTCTGGGCTCCTTTTTTCACCGGTGAGATTGTTCAGCTGTTCATTGTAACCCAAGTTCCCCACAGGGGAAGAGGAAGGAAACTCCCCAGGGATTGGCACAGTTTCTTGATTCCTTTAGGTGTATTCCTACTCAATCTTCACTGCCAATCTGTAAGATCCTTGATGAGGACTTGAAAGTTATTTTATCTCCAGACAGGCAAAACCTTATCAGTCTGTTGGAATGTTGCAGCAAAACCTTGTTTTGAACGAGCGTGTTCTGTCAGATTGATTGGAAGTTTCTGGCTGGAATGTTTAATTATCACCTAATTAAGACAGGCTTTCGTTAGTCTCTTTTTTGTATGCCTTGAGATTTGCCAGCGGCGGGCTAAGTTTTGCTTGACTGACAGCTGTCAGTTGCCCATATGGAAATGACAAATAATGTGACAGGATGAAAATAAAAGGTTTCACCTCAGTGCTGACCTATGCCAGTATTCCTGTCCTCTACATCTAAGGTGGATGTCACAGACATGTGGTGCATTGACCACATGGAAGTTTGGAAGTTTCTGGGCAATGACTGTTGTGACCTGTTAGGCCATTTATCACAATTCAGACATTATACTGGATGGGCCAGATGTCTGAAATGGGTGAACCACACTGCTGAATGATCTACGGCTTTGCACTCGACCACTCAGATGATAGGAAACCACAGATTCTACACTCAGAGGCATTGAATCAATGCCTACTGAAGCCATTTCCAGCACCCTGAACGCATGTTTGTGTCTTTAAAGACCAAGATGGAAGATATTAGAGATCTTACGTGAAAATTCTGGGATAAGAACTCAGATGGTGTTCCCACAGGGTCCAGGAAGGACAAGTCATTATTCATTCCCTTATTTCTACTCCACCTTTCCTATTCTATTCACATTCCTTAGCATCCAAACTGACTTTTTTTTTTAACATTAGCTTTTGTCTTACTAACCACCCTCTCCCTCACCCTGGGGCTGCCCACTGAAGTTTACATTCAACTTAGACTCAAAGCTGAGTGGGCAGTGCCCAGCCAACCAGTTACATCACCTCCTGCTCCCAGACAGAACTCCACTGTGCTAATTCTTTCCTCCTGGCCCCCGATCCCATCTTTCTCACTTCTAATGCCTGGTTGTGGATTTTCTTCCAATGGTTCCTCCTCTCACTGAGTGTCTTCCAAAATACTCATTAGACTTCTTACTTTTACTAAAGTTGGGTTTCTCCCTGCAGTCACAGTTTCTCCTGGGACTCAAAATTTCAACAGGTGCTCATCCCCTTCACCCTAAGTAATGAAGGGCAGGTGAGGGAGTTCCTTTCTGCTCCTGGATGCCAACTACCACTCTCACGTCATTGTTCCTCTAAGCTTGGAGAACATCTCCATCCATTTGGACACTTTCAGGCTACCAGCTTATCATCTACACTACAGTGCATTGTCTCTATTATGTATCAAATCTTTACCACTCTACCTCAATCCCCCAAACTGTGACTTTGTTTTCTCACTTATGATTTTAACTTTTGCCAACTATCATATTAGGCATCTTGAATGTGTTTTCAAACAATCCATTAACTCCCCTTTTAAATCCATTTTTTCCCCCTAGAAATTATTAGCTCCAAAGAACTTAACATTTCTGTAGCATACCTTTCTGTTTATGCTCAGAATAGTTCCATCTTTGAAACCACTGATTATATCTCTGTTCTTCCAGTTTGGTCTTTTGCTGTCATTAGACCTGCTTGCTAGACCCACTGGGTCCTCCAGATGTTAGACCCTTTAATTCTCACTTGCACATCCAACTTTGATCTCAATGATAGGTCACTGCAACTGCTCACGGACTGATTACTCCAACTCCTTATCTCTTTGATCTTTAGCACATCTACCTTTTTGGCACACCTTCCTGATAGACTAACCATGTGTTCCCTCTGGTCTCATAGATGAAATTTGAGCTTTTGAAGGTAAAAAAATACTGTGGGCCAGTGGTGTCCCATAACTTGAAACAGCAACAGGAGTGGCCCTGGCTCAGGAGTGTTTTCTTTAGAATCCTTAACATAAGCTTCCAGGATGATATAGAGGTGTGGACATCTGGCAGTCCTGATTTTAATATTAGTCTTCAGAATGCAATAGCACATTAAAAAGAATACACCCTGAGTAAATGAGGTTTTTTGCAAGGTTTCAATATTTAAAATTTGATTATTATAATCTATCTTGTTTATAGGATTGGAATAAAATTCACAGGACTATATTTCCACAAATATATAAAACATTTGAAAAAATTAACACTTATTAAAAATGAAATCTACTCAGTACAGTAGGGATGGATGACTACATCTTTAAAGAGAGATGATTGATGGAGCAAACTTTTCAAAGGCTTTTCTGCTAAATCCAGGAACAAATAAAGGACGTCCATTATAATCACTATTATCTAGAATATATTAGAGGTATTACCTAATAAATGATTATAAAAGAAACACTAAAGGTATAAATATGGGACACAGAACCAACTGCCTGCTCTGCAAGTGATGTGATTATAAATCTGGAGAAATTAAGAATCAATGGGACAGCTACAAAGATATTATGAACATATAACAGAACAAACCTTTAAAAATAATAACTTTTAGGAGTACTCTCAAGAGAAGATATGAAAAAAGATCTCATTTTAGACCAACTTTTCTCTTGAATAGAAAAATTCAATATCATAAAGATAAGTTTAACTTGATATCAATAACAATACCACAATTTCTTTTTCTTTAACCAGGCAAGTTATAAAGTTTATTTCAAAGAAAAAAGAAGCAAGTGCAGTCACTAACATTTTGAGAAAGACACAATAGTTTTGCATGTTAGATTATGTGACAGAAGAGCATATTAAAACTTTCTATCATTAAATAATGTAGTAGGGAGACTGAAAACACCTAAATATCCATCAAGAAGGATTAGGTTGTGGAAAGCATGGTTCATGCACACAATGGAGTACTGTACAGCCATAAAAGGAAAATGAAGACTCTTTGGACATTGATATTGAGTAAACTGCTTGAAAATGAAATAAACATTCATATTTTTTTAAAGTTACCTAGAAATAAACATTCATATTTTTTAAGTTACCTAAAGTGAGAAGCTCCAACTAACTGAATTTTTTTTTTTTTGACCGTATTGGCTTGGGGACCTTACAAGTGTTTTACCTAAATATTCACTGTAACGTCAGGAGGAAAGTAAAACAAATGAACCCATTCGATTTTTTTTTTCTCTACATAGATCTTTTTGTTGGATTTTTTATGGTAATTTCTCTGTTCTCCATTCTTTGCTACCATGTATTTCTTCTTCATTTTGTTTTATCATTTTAATGTTTATTTCTTTGTTAGTTTTGCCTTTGTTAGTTACAGAGTATTTATCTGGTGTTTGAAAGCGTACCTAGTCTGATAAACTCGAGGTTTTGGACTCTATTTCTACTTAATCTGAGACTTGTTTGTTTTCCCCTTCCAGGTATAGTTTGAGGTCTACTTACTTACCATTAGCAACAAACATGACTAGCTATTTACTTATATCTCTTCTCCTTTTCCTTAATAATGATTTATTTTTTTTCTAGGAAGCACTGTGCTCTGATAAGGAAAGATGATTTCCCAGTTTCATTTGTAACTTGAAGTGAGATATAAATTGAAGTCATTAAATAGATCTTCTGGCATATCTCTTTTTAAAAAATCTACCTTGGATACGAGGATTTTTTTTCCTTCTTGTTCTTTGCCTTTTTTCCTTTCTGGAATATAAACATCATATCGAGTGGCTGTGCTATTAGTACAAAAAGCAAAGAGGAACTTGACTGGTAAATTTAGGGTTTCACTACCGAACCCCAGACTCTCCACTTTGGAATTACCTTATGTGAAAAAACCAGCTTCGAATTCTTTATGTCACTGTAATTAGGTCTCGGTTGCTGGCCGTGGGACACAACTCCTAATTAATACTCTGTTTGACCCACTTTCCAGTAATCTGAGGGATGGAAGGGATTTGCGCCTTCAGAGTACACCGCAGTGGTTCTTGTTCAAGTAGCCTAGCAGTGCTCCCTTGGAGGGGCAGTCCTTTGTCGGGTGCTGTGGTCAGGGTTGGCTGTGCCTGGCACCATTAGCACCAGCGCGGAGCTCATTCTTCTACTTCCGTGTGTGATCCAGCTTCACTTCCTCATCAGAGTCAGAACTTCGCATTTTCCCCCATTTCTTCCCACAGACTGTTTTTAACCACCTGGTCTGGTGAATGAGTGAAAGACTCAGGTGTTTTTTCATCTTGTTTCTCCAGGATGGGGCGGTGGAAGATTTTGTGGGCTCTCCTGTACAGGCTCTAGAGGGCGCCCAAGAGCAGACTGAGGCTCTGGCCACCCTTGGCTTGTTTCACTCCAGAATCTTCTCCCATTTCCACGGTGCCTGGTCTTTAAAGCTTATTGCATTGTACCCCCTTACTTATATGAATAATAATGTCCTTACAGATGGAAGGTGAGAGATGTTCTAATAGAGTTTTAATCCACCACTTTACCCCAGAAACCCTCTAAACCTTTTAAAGATCTATTAAGCACTATAATAAGAAATTACTGAAAAGATCAATATTGCCTTTATTTTGATTTAGTGTAGAGACAGGGATTAACCTGTAGTATTGGAAAAATCGAATTTTAGTGTCTTTTCAACCAGTGTGTCCCAAAATGAATTCAATACAGCTCCATGGAGCTTTTAATGGAAATGATCGAATGAAATAGGTAGCAAGGATATAGGGCCCAGCTGCACCGGCTGTTTACAACTGTCTCTCCTGAGTGGTCATTGCCCTGCTTGTTAGATATTTAGACTATCACGCTTGTGTTTTATAAAAAGGATAACAATAGTGTAGTAAAATTTTGTAAGAAGACATATTTGAGGGAATCAAAGGATAAAACCAACCAAGCACAAGCACAAGCCTTACTTAGCTGCAGGCTTCCTTCAGGCTTTAATATGCCAACTCACTTCAAGAAATTCCAAGTGAATGAATGAAAGAGAACAGAAAGAAATTCCCAAATTGACGGGAACGCAGGGTTGCTTTATCTGGAGCAGCTCTTGGGACTAGTATTTTAAAATACATTCTGGGAAACACTTAAAGATCGCTTAAAGATCGAATTGTCCCAATACATTTTGAAGAGAAAAAATATGACCGCTCTCTTTCATCAATTCAGATACTAGACTGAATGTTTAATTGTTTTGCTTTCGTTTGTATCCTTAAACTTTTTCTCTGAGATGGAACTTTTATTTATAGGCAGAGGCCAGAAGACACTGTTGAGTAAATGGGACTGTGCTTTCCCTCCTGACCCTCAAGTTTGAAGAGAGTTTGAACTAGGGCTAAATATGTTATAAAAAATAAACATACATGCAAATCACAGGCCATGACCTTCTGTGTGTGTTAACTGTGAAGGTATTGTCTACTCTGCATACAAAGCATAATGTTGATGAGATGATATTCCTCCTAGAAAATGTGTGAAACTAGTATTAAGAAGGAAGAAGGGGGCCCTCCTTGGTGGCACAGCGGGTTAAAGCACAACACTAAGAAGCTAAAGCCACTTCAGCATGAGTTCGATTCCCGCCACAGAGCTGACCCACGACTTAGCAGACCTCTCCTGACCTGCCCACTGCTCTCCCTCCGCAGTGTATTTCATCAGTTGGTCTGTTCTGCTCCCACCTCTGCTTCTGGTGAATCCTCTCACCATCCCTGCATCTCTGGCCTGTACCCCAGCTCTGTATGCACAAATAAATAAATCTTTAAAGAAAAAAAGGCAGAGAGGAGGATAATAACAGCAGTCCTTAAAATGCATCTCCCTCCAGCCAACGTAAAACATTTTAATAAATATATCCCAAAGTTCAACTTATCATCAGTTATCAATTAAAAATTCCACGTGGGGCTTTTCCCCTGAAGAAAGTTGCAATTTGCACATGAGAGAACTAAGTCTATCATATTTAGAGCATTAAATTTCAAAATAGAAACAATGGTAATTTCTTGGTGGCAGTACTGGTATCTCGTCTCTTGGTTTTTGTTTGTCCATGTCTTTTGTAAATGCTCTTTCTGCAAATGCTTTGACTTCAGAAAGAAAGTCTTTAAATATCACTGGTCTGGATGGCATTTCCTCTTGATCTTTCTGTCCCACTGACCTTGTCTGCTATGTCTCCCATAGTCTTTCTAAATGTTGGTAACACTTCCATTTAAATTCTGTTCAATTCCTTGGGGAATTTAACAAGAACCTGCTGGGTAGTCTTGGTTTTCTAGGAGGATCAGAGAAGTAGAAATGAACACAGTAAAGTATTCTCCACATTCAAAGTACGTATAACACTCCACAGGAGGCATAAATGAAATAATCTTACAATATTACACAACAATCAGGATTGTGGATAGAATTGTATGGAATATGCTCTAAGTGCTTAGATATTTGGAGAACATAACCTCTTATCTTTCCAGTCTGTTTTTAGAGTTTTCTTGAGGATATAAACAGCCTCCGTTACTTGTTAAACGTATAGGTTTCTGGATGGCACTCTGACTGTCTAAGATTAGGATTGCAAGGTAGGCCTGAGAATCTGCATTTCCCAGATGATCCCTATTACGTAGCTGTTGGGGAAACGATAAGCCAGAACGATCAGGTGAGGGCAGATATCAGGGGAAAGGGTCAGAAGGCTTTCCCAGGAAGGCTTCTTGAGATGAATGGAATCTGAGTTTAATCACAAATGAGCAGGAAAAGGGAAATTCACACAACCAAATGAGTCTCTGGGAAAGTTTAAAAAAGGGGCATTTTATAGAGGTGATTAACCCTCTATGTCATAGATTTTTCTGGATAATAAAAATAATGTGACCTTAAATCATCCCTCTCTCTCTTTTCCTCTTTCTAGCCTTGTCCTCTGTCTCTGTTTTCCAGAGTGGAACATGCCTTAGTCTAACCTCCACATTTGAAGTTTTATATTTACCTTGCAACCTAAATTTTGAAGCAAATACAGGCGTTAATAGGGCATCGTGTTCATCTCATTGGCAGAACCAAGAGAAGCTTTCACATACTTTTTCCCATTCACATTAGATCCAAACCATCCATTCTCACACAAATTTCTCTGCCTTCCCTATAGGATTAATATAAATCATGGAGATAATTTGCAAGTAAGGCTATTTAAAATAGCGGCAGGGCAGTTCATTTGTTGCGATAATTCACTTTGGTGTAAAATTCAATTATTACTGACAAATCAAGGTTAGTAACTTAATCATTATAAAGAACAGACGTCTGGGTGAGGAACAAGTAAATTAGGGGATTCCCAAGTCTTTTAATCTCCACCCCCCAGTGATTCTAGAGGATTTTCAAGCCTTGTAAGAGCTTTAAAAAAATGCTCATCCTTCTGATCCTTGGATAGAATTTCTCCCATCAGTTTATTTTCAAAGTAATAAACGTGTAAATACATGCCATACGTTTATACATTTGCACGACTCTGTAGCACTTTTAAATCCAGTCTAACTATTCAGAAAATTTGGTCTTGATTTTTCCTTTTCTGGCACAGACCAAAGAGAGAACCACAGCCCATGTGTTGGAGGCCCTGACATCTGCTGATTTGTCAGTTTTGTTTAGTTAAAATGGATTCACGTTTGTAAAGGAAGGGGCCTGTTTACAGGCCCGGAACTGGAGCAAATTAGTTCTACTTTTACCAACGTTAACTCCCCTGATTTTGCATTAATTCTGATAGTCTCTGTGACTGGGGTAAACACTTCCCCCAAGGATTTGGCCAACTGGGGAGATTTCATAAATCAAAATGAATACCCAGGGGGACAGAGGTCATGGGCTGGGACACCAAACACACAAGGGCCAGTCTGGGTGCCCTCTCTCGCCCCTGTGTGTCCTGCTTGGCTGCACTGAAGCTGGTTCTGATGAGCAAGCAGAAATTCTAAAGAGCTGGAATTTGTTCTTCTCATTATAGTTTCCCACTTTGAGTAGTTAGCATGCATTTAATCCATTCATATTTGTATTGGAATCCACAGCTCTCTCCGGACCCCGGAGGATGCTACTAAACAGTTTTCACAGCTCAGCATTATTTTGCACTGAGGAGGAAAGCTGGACAACCAGTTTATAAAATGCTGACAGAAATACACAGTCATTTAGAGAGCTTCTCTGTGCAGTGTTCAAGATTAACTGCCCTACATCTCCTATTATTGTTTCAACTCATCCTCCTGAAATGGTTCGCCACGCAGAGAAAAGCTCTAAAGGTAGGGGGAGCAATGAATTATTTGCAAGCCATATAAGAATGGTGATAAACCTTTTAAAACTTGTGTCTATAGAGCAGGCACTTCAGAACGTAAATAGGTATAATAACACATCTATGCTCCCCTCCCCCATCCTTCCATGAATTTCTTTTCAAAGTGAAGAAAGCCTGACAGGGTAGCTGGCCTTTAAGCCTTCAATTAATTGAACAAAGATTTTAAAATTGTTCAATTGGTTTCATTAGGAAGTGTACAATGAAATAATAAAGTAAAACAAATGATATAAAGCAGAGCCACTAATTAGCTCTACATGATTGATATAGCTTTGGACCAGGCATTTGATCTCAAACAAAATGCAGTTTCTTGTTAAGAGGATTTTTAATTGATGTGCAGAGAGGTATTAGATGATGTTGGAAAATAATTACTCCAAAGCTATTCATGCATTTGGCTGAACATAACAAATGAAGTTTGGGCACTGGATCTAGAGAAGTGGACACGTGCTAATTAATAACGAGGAGAACAAGCATCTTCCAGGCATTTTTAACCCAGTCTTTGCTAGGAGATTGCTGAGCAATTATGCGCCATAATGAGGTTGTCATATAAACAAGATTAACATTACTCAGATGTCAGATGAGATTTCAAATTCATGCAACCCATATGTATTTTCCGGTGGTTATAGATTGTAATGCAGAGCTAACCAATCAAGATCACTGCTCAAAGTTCAGGTATGATTAGGGAAACCTCATAATAAGATAGCAAATCTTTGCTACTTTCTGTTGGTCGAATTAAGGCTGTGCTTGGATTAAGTAAGCAGATACACTTGAGCTCATGTCAAAGCACCAATACATTAAAAAAGGGAAGAAAAGAAAAAAATAACTTTTCTCAAAGATATGAATATTGACTAGGGTAAATATGCTCTTCATCTCTAAAAACTTGATGAGCATATGCACCGAGTTACACATAATTTGTTAAATCTGACAAGAACGTTAAATTAGCATTTGGTTGGTCTCGGCCAAATTCTTAGCTCAGAAAAATGTGTGCATGTTGACATGAAATTAGAGGGACTTATGAGTGAATATCTGAAGGCGGAATTTGTCTTTGTTTTATGTTAGGCTGCTTTCCCTCCGCCCCAAATGGTAGAAGCTAAAGCTAACTTGGGATAAGTCTTAGTGAAAAAATGTAACATTGATTCAAGTATCTAGATAACTTAGGCAAGACATTTAAAAGTGCAATAAGGAAAACTTGGGTTTGGTTTGAGTAAAAATTAATGAATAGTTGCTTAATGGCATAATTTATGTTTGTAGACTGCAACTCAGTTTGAGGGAACAACTTAATATCTGTCTTGTAAAAAGTTCGATGTACTCATTCTTCCCAGATTCTTTAAAACTGAAACTTGATGATTCCCAGTACATAGGGGGCGTGCATGAATTAAAGACTTTGTAAGTTCTTACCGTAGAAAAAACATGGGTGTGTGTATACTTATGTATAGGTTGTGTGCGTTTGTGTGTGTTTAGGGAGTGGGACAGGACTCAGTGGTTGGAAAGGAAGTTTCTCAGTCTTTTCAGAAAGCCTTTCTGCCTTTCCTAAGTTCCCATCAACTTCTCTTTACCTGGAATGGTGCCTCTTTAATTTGACTGAGCAATTAGCTGCTAGTGAAAAGAGGTGTGTATGGGTGTGTGGGGGGCTGGGGGAGGGAGAAGAGAGTGTGAGAGAGAGAGAGAGTGAGAGAGAGAGGGAGAGAGATTGTGTGTACATACACCCACGTGCCTGTACATGTGTTTTTTACAAAGGCTTTTTTTTTGAAAAACAATATTTATGCATAAAGAACTGGGGTACAGGCCAGAGTTGCAAGCAAGGTAGGAGGACTCACCAGAGACAGAGTGGGGAGCAGAACAAGCAGATTGATGAAACACACTGCTGCGGGGAGCAGCGGGGAGACAGGAGAGGTCTGCTGCACCCAAAGGCTCTTTTTTTAATTGAATAGATTTTAAGATACTCCCCTCTGTGATGCCTCTTTGCTAAAGTTATCCTCAGTTATTAAAATTTGTTTCTTTGCTAATCAGTCTTTGGTTCTTCAAACCTAATACACGATTTCGTTTTCTAACAGATTATGCTCCTCAGGACACGCTGTCCTCATCATGTCTCATTTCAGACCCCATCCTGGTTACTGTGTTTACTTTGCAGTCTCTGTGGCATAATGCAGAGAACTGAGGGCAAAGCCCCTCAGCAGAGGGGTCTCCAGTCTTCACAGGGACACCTGAGCACAGGGTCGCGCCTCCTGAGAAGTTATAATCTTGTTTGAATGGAGTCAGATGCAGACATCACGGGGGTGTGGAGGACTGTTAGGACTTGAGTAGATGAATAGACGCGTGAAGGAATTCTAGTGATAAGAATGTGCTTTGGTCCCCAAATAAATGAAGAAAGCATTTATAATGAAGTTCATAATGAACAACTGCATTGCTGCCTATTTCTATGGAGACCGACAGTAACCCCGGTGGAATGTGAAACCTAAGAAGTGAGCTGGCCTTCCACCAAGGACCGGTCGCTAGATTTGAAGTCTGAACTTGGAGACGCCGAAAGGAAGGTCTTCTCCTCTTGCGTGATGCAGTGAGCCATCTGGATAAACACTACAGAGTGAAAAAGGACAAACCAAAAAATTCCTGGAATCTAAGTGAAAGCTTGAGTCTAAAGTACGACCGTTGAATGTAGCTAACACTGTCTGGAGGAAACGCTGTGGGTGTTTAAAGGCTTTTATGTATCTGAAGTCAAAGTAATTACGAGGATTATTATACTGTATAATGTTAAGTGAAAGGAGACTTATTGACAGTGCAATTACAACTTATGACCATGTTAAATAATGAGGATAGAAATGTGGCTAGAAGATAATAAACCAGAATGTTTATTCTGTTTGTGTAGTAAGAATATGAACCATTTACCTTTTCTCTTCCAAATTACTGTCAATTAAAAACATCATTCTCCCCCCTTCTCTTTCCCTTTACCCCTCCGGATTTTTCCTTTCTTTAGTCAACTGGTGATTTGGTGGTTACAGTTAGTGGGGGATACGATGCTTCCAAACCCCCAATAATAATGCCAACATTATCTCAGTTAAAAAACTCAATTATTGGACTCTCCCTGGTAGCGCAGTGGGTTAAAGCACAGCAATAAGATGCTAAAAGCCACTTCAGCATGAGTTGGAACCCCAGGCCCTGAGGTGACCCACATGGAGCAGCCGACCTCTCCTGACCACTCACTGTTCCCCTCAACAGTGTATTTCATCAGTAGGTCTGTTCTGCTCTCCACTCTGTCTCTGGTGAATCCTTTCACTGCGCTGCACCTATGGCCTGTGCCCTAGTTCTGTATGCATAAATAAATATATCTTAAAAAAAAACTCAAATTTTTTTAAAATTGAAAAAATATATGTTGTTTACATTATGTTATAATGAATGTATTTTCAAAAATATTTTATTACATTAACTTATTCCAGAACAAAAAAGATAAAACTTCTGGAAGAGCAACTGGTAATTTTCATTGTCAGGTGTAACTGCAGGCTCAAAGCTGACCCTTCCTCCCTCCCCTCTCCTTAACCTCAAACACCTGAAGTCTGTTATCAATGTCTGCTAGTTTATGATTAGTTTGATTTATCAGTTCATCTGCTTTGATTCCTTATTTTACTCACATGTGAAATTCTCCTGTATTTGTCTGTTGTTCTGACTTTACTACACATAATCCTGATGAGTTCCTTCTATTTTTCTGCCTGTGGTAAAGAATAAAAAAAAAAAAAAATTTCAATACACTGGATTTGAAATCATAGGGAAACAATAAAAAAAAACATTTCAATACACTGGATTTGAAATCATAGGGAAACAATAAAAAAGAAACATTTCAATACACTGGATTTGAAATCATAGGGAAACAATATAAATCATATGATTTAAGAAAGTAAAAGTACTCAGCATTAACGCCAAGGCATCTGAATCTCACTGGAATAGAGGAAATCTTCATTGTGTGTGTGTGTGTGTGTGTGTGTGTATGAGAAAGAGACTGAAGTACATTGTTTCATGAATGGCTATTCCTATGAATCCTGATTTATGCTTCAGTGGTCACCTAATATTTTTGAATGAAGTTTCACAAAACTGCTCTGTTGACATGGTTTGGTCTCCCAAGATTCACCAAGGAGACATTGTATGGATCCCAGAACCACCTTGACATTTTGGCTCTGTGGGCAAACTGGGGCCAACATTTGAATTGTAATCTTTTTAATGAAGTAGCTGAAATCAAAGCCAGGTGTGTCCCTTGGTGGGTGAAACCTGAGTCAGAAGCAAGATGCACAAAGATCAAAGCCCAAACTGTCATAGTGGATGATAAGCTGCAGCAGGATCCGGGTCTTTTGATTTAAATTGTCGTAACCTTCCCTCCAACCCCATCTTTTTTTCTCTCTCTTTTTTTTTGCAGGTGCTTCATCTGTGCAAGTGAATTTGCTGTTTCCATGTTGGGCCCAAACGTCTAACATTCCTCACTGGCAGGAGTACACATGTTGGTGTAAACTTGATTTCAATGACTAAAAAGGTCCAATATTTCCACAGGACTTTTAATGATAGAGAAAAATTCAGTTTGGTAAATACAGTTATTTAATGAACTTAGTTTCCAAACAGACTCCTGTCTAGCAATTAGACTTCTAAGTATAATTATACTTTTATATAAGTTTGATAAAACTTTATGGGGATGGGAGGGGGCATGTGATCAGAGATGGGGTGGGAAGAGTGCACTGGACTGTGGTGATGGCACACAGGTGAATTGGTGGTGGGAAGCCCATGGATTACAACTGAGATGGGAAAATGCACAAAATGAAGAATTATGTAAAAAATAAAAAAAATATTTAGACATAAATAAATAACATAATTAAAAAAACCACTCCTTTTGAGATACTGCTTTTGGCTATATTTTACCAATAGTTATTAATGAAGATTCTAGACACACAGAACTGCTGATGTGGTGGGCCTTTCTGAAAATAAACCCGGGCTTGGGTGCCTGCTATGTGCCAGAGATGATACCACAGATGATCTCTCTTGGGCTATTCCGGCAGTCCTGTGGGAGATGGGATATGGCAGCCTTCAGAGTTCCCCAGGGCACAGAGATAGGAAGTTTCTAGAATCACACAGGTGATGCAAAGCAGTGGGAAGATGAAGAGAGGAGCCCTATTCCCCAAGCTCTTGCTTTTGTCACTGCTCTCTTGTTTCAGTCTCCAAGTTTTCCCAGAGGGATGCAGTTTTTTCTTCCCTTTTTTTTTGGTTAGCAAGAAAAGGGTACTGTGCCTCCCTCTCCACACTCAAGCCACTGGGGGTAACATTCACTCTTGAGGTGTATTCTCAATCTCCTCCACCCCCTGAGTCTCACCTATTTTTTGAAATGTTCTTGGATACCTCACCTCCTGTTAGGATTTCTGCTAGGGAGAGCCCAGGAAGGCTATCTACACTGTTAACTCTTTTTTTCTCTGCTCTAGACTCCTTTATTTCAGTGAGTCATTTGCTTTGAATAAATAACTTCTTTGCTGAGCAAGTTTCCGCAATTTTGACAGAACGTTGCTTTTTTCTCCCCTTCTAAATACCACTCGTCTTCCCTTGCTAGATGTGTTTAGACTTACTGTGAAGACAGTATAAAACAGTGTCAGAATCCTGAAGGGTTCTCCAGATAAAATAGCTAGCTCATAAAGAACAAGACTTCCCAGAGATCCCCAAGGTAAATCTCCCACAGGAATTTTCCTTTGCTCCAACATCCGTATGGAATAACCAGAATGGGTAATTATCACTCCCATTTTGCAGATTAAAGGTGCTGAAATATGAGGCTTAGAAAGTCTAGAAGACGAGTGGCAGAGCCAGGCCTAGGGGCAGCTTTCCTGTGGGTGCTGTGACAGGCACTCTGCAAGGTCCAGGGGGTGGGGACACCTGCCTCAGGTCCTTTCCCCTTTCCATAGCCTGGGGTCACTGCTGCCTCCAGCTGTCTTTTCTTCTTGTCATCCTCTGCACTTCCTCAGCCACAGGCCTCTTACATATAAAAGAAAAATGAGAAAAATAAATTTGCAGCAAAAACAAATTATCCAAGTCTGAGGAAACATTCCTGTCCGTGCTTTGTCTAATAAGCTTGTATTGTTTGTGCAGTTGCCTGTGTCTCTCTGTTGTGAGCTTGTATCAATATTTTTTGTTTCAAAGAGCAGGTTCCTAGAGAGAGAGTGTGAGAGAAAATCAGGTCTATTTTCCTTTCCCCTTTTCTCACAAAATACGCAAACTATGTGGTTACTCCTTATGATTTTTTTGATACCCAGCTTTCTGTGCCTGACCAATGCCACCTAACTTTGTTTCATTTATTTATTTATTTTTAGGAGACAAAAAAGAATCCTTCGGCTCCGTGACGTATTTGTTCAAAGATATGTTTTCGTCATCTCTTAGATATGTTCTAATTCTCAATATGTGTGACCGGCTCATAATTGCTTGGTTATGCTCTCCCTACCAAGAGCAATGGAGAATTGCTGTCTTAAAGCTGGACCTAAGGGAGCTAGTATTGGCTAAAAAACATGCATTTACCTGTAATACATTTCAGTTTGGGTTTTGTATAGGCACATGATCTTTTAATTATGAAGGATGACACACCAGAGAGGATGTCCTTCTTTAAGATTTATTTATTTGTGCATACAGAACTGGGGTACAGGCCAGAGGCTCAGGGCCGGCAAGAGCCTTTACCAGAGCCATGAAGCACACTGCTGAGGGGAGCAGCGGGCAGGTCAGGAGAGGTCTGCTGCGCCAGTCGTCACCTCCGGGGCAGGCGGGCATCGAACTCATGTGGAAGTGGCTTTAGTTTCTTAGTGATGTGCTTTAACCCGCTGCACCACCAGGGAGGGCCGAGAGGATGTCCTTCTTAAAAGTTATTAGCATCAATAGATTATACATTTACATATTATATTACATTTGTCAGTTTTCATCAAGTGGGATTGTGTGAGGCAGGGTCTGGTGAGTCTCAAGAAACTCAAAAGATGATACTGGTCGTTAGCACAGGCTGAGGCTGTCCAAGTCATTGTAAAATAAAGTAGAACGCAGAATTTTCTCCCCGGGATACAAGGCCCCAGATCACCTACCCACCCTCTGATAGTGACTGTCCTTCTGAGGAAGGTGCACCTTCTGGCGGCGAACCATAGCAACGGGGTGAAAGGGGCCAGGCAGGTCTGGGACAGTAGGAACGACATCAAAGTACACATTAAAACCATGGCTGTCAGAGGGGTTCCCCAATATTCCTTGGTCTTAGACTTTATTGGTAGAGTGTTGTAGAGTGCAATCTCTGTAAAAAGGGCAGGGTCCATATTCTCTGCTTCCCCTGGAGCAGAGTGGAGCTGATTGGGAAGGAGAAGCTGAAGACTTGGAGACAACTTGGGAGACTTGGAGGAGGCAGGTGGTGCAAACACCTGTGAAGAATCAGCGTTGGGCTTGCACTAGGGACTTGGGGGTCATGGGAGGAGATACATGGAATAAGGATATGTAGAGACACTTGAAGAGATGTGGGTGAGAGACCCCTGGGGAGGCTGACAGTAGCAGCCAATATCTGGCTTTGTCCTTTAATTTTGTTCATTTTGGTCCAGACTTGCCTGGATCCTTCTGCCCCTTTCCTATGATTTCCTGTTAGAAGATGCCTTAGATCTAAGGTAAGTTTTCAGCCTCAGCAGTCCCATTTTGAACCAACCCTGTTTGGTCGGACATTTATCTATGAGGAGATGGGCAATTTGAGGTATTTTAGGGGAAAAATATTACATGTTCTTCTCTTTCTATATACACTAATCGTAGTAATGGTCTTTCACACTAAAGAGCTTTTATGTGTCGGGGTAGAGCCTCTTTAGGGAATACAAATTTGGGGATCCTGTGAACCTGATAACAAAAGAATCAGATCATGACCAATGTCTTTGCTAAAAGTGTTTATTGAAATTGTGTTGTAGCGCTTGCCATAGAGTTCACATTGCTATAATGACATGAAAATTAAATTAAATGAATCAATTACTTGGTTAATTCAATTTTCTTTTCTAGATGTTTCTAGAATGTGTATTTCTAGGAAACAAAGGTAGTTTTTTTTTTTATTTAATTGTACCTTTCTTGCCAATCCACAAACATTTTAAAAGAAGGCAAGAAACAAATAATACACATTTGATCAACTAGATTTTGACTGACCACATTCACTTTTTCAGGCAGGCTGATTAGTCAGAGTTCTTTCTTTAGGCATTTCCCTGAGGTGGTTATTTCATTGATTAGTATTTATAATTGAAGTGATATGAAGTATAAAATTAATAAAAAGAAAAACTCTGGACAGCCCCTCAACCTATTAGTAAGCAGATATAGAGTCCTCCTAATAGAATACTCAGGGGCTGGGGAACTGTGGGCTATAAGGTCGCAGGTACATGCTCAGTTGGCATAAGAAGAAAGTTCAAGAAACTTGGATGAGTTTAAAAATGCAAGGTTCGTAGAATAACGCCTGAGACATAATAAACATTTTTAAAAGGTTGATATTGATTCCCTCCCTCCTGCCCTTCTTTTCTTTCCTATCCCTCTCTCCAACCTCCCTTCTCTCACTCACCTTTCTTTCCCTTATTTCTAAATTCTTAAACTCTATGAGGTACTATAATTCACTTAAAACTCAGGTAAGTAAAAACAATCAAATAAATGCTTTCAGGCTGAAGAAATACACGTTCAGTCAAAATGTAATTTCCTTAAAATTGGTTATTGTTGCCAAAAAATATTTTGACACATGATTTGCATAAGTGTACCCTTGGAGGGAGTTTGAAGTATTTTTTATTTCAATTTTTGTAGGTTATAAAAACATTTAATGTTTATTTTTAAAAATGATTGCAGTCTACATTTAATGAATTATCCTTCAGGCTTATAAAAACAAAGGATATTTTGACACATGCAACAATGTGGATGAACTTTTGCTTATCAAGTTTTCTGTACAAATATCTTTGTCAGTGATTTCCTTTAAGGCTCCTGGATGTTACGTTTATCAGGAATTCTTCACTACACCTCATTGTGAGAATTAAAAAAAAAAATAGTTTGCTTTCATATATTTAGATTTGCATAAACTGTTGTAGTGTGTATACAGCACGAACTCATCCAATATTTGTGATGTTTCCTCTGTTCTTGTTATGATGCTTTCAATTTGATCCTTTTAAAATGGAAGTAACATTGCATTATAACATTATGTATGTTTCAGGTATTCACAATTAGAAATCAACATGTGTATATATTACATTAAGTTCACCTGTAAAAATTCTATCCTTCACCATAAAATTGGCCCCTTATATTCACTTTATCCTTTATCCACTTCATTTCTTCCTTCCCTTCCATTGGCCACTAATTGATCTTATAGCCTAAAAGTTTATTTTTGTTTTAGGTAGTTCATCCATTTGTGTGGTGGCTCTATACAGCACATATGGGAGAAATCATGTGATTTTTGTCTTTCTCTGACTTATTTCACTAAGCACAGTTCCATGTGGTTGCACGTGCCAATATTCCATCTTTTTAATAGCCGAGTAGTATCCCATTGTGTGTGTATATGCACATACATATATGTATATATGTATGCATGTGTGTGTATATATATGTGTGTGTATATGTATACTATACACACACATACACACTATATTTTATCCACTGATCTGTTGATGCTCATGTAGTTTATTTCCAACTCTTGGCTATTATGAATAATGTTGCATAAATTTGATCTATCCATTTACTCAGAAAAGGATCTTTCAGAATAGTCCTTGATTTGGGTTTTCTCCATCTAAGATCTTGCATCTGTGTTACCCCCTTGTGTGTCTATTTAACTAAATACCAGTGAAATAACCCTCTGTGGCGTGTTCATTTCTCCTCTTGTTCCTTGAGGGTGTGTTTGTGCTTTTTGTGTTTGTTTTTATTTTTAGAAATCATTCAGGGGAAAAAAAGGTGCCGTATTATCCTAGCAGATATCAGAAGAACAAAGTGTTTCTAAAAAGAGCCTTTGCGCTGGTGACTGCTTTGTGAAGAAATTTCATAACCCAAAGCCCGTTCACGGGACTGATTATTTAAGACAACTGTGGTTCCTGTGTAGATTTCTCGTGCAATGTGTGAACCACACTACTAATTTACTCTTTGACCAAATGCTCCTCCTCCGTAATATGCTGTACTCCCCTAAAGCTTGGGAAAACAGCTTTAAGCTTCTCACTTCTTTAGTAAAGAACTTCTCAGTTGATTTCAAGTGAAATGCCAACAGTCTCACTTTTTTTCAAACACACTTCACAGCCATGGCTGTATATCCACTTGAAAAGTGTATGTTTTGTGGGTGGGGGTGCGGTGTGCTTTGAGCAGTTGTCAGATGTTTTATTTTTGGAAAAATCTAAATAGCATTTTGGAAGATAATTAAGGGTTGCTCAAGTTTCGTTCAGAATATAAAAAGGTGTATTTTCCCTCCTTGGAGCATTTTTGCTCTCCATACTTCATTGTCACCTCCTCCTCTATTTTATAAATCTTTTAATTAATGGTGTTTATTCTCCTCTCAGTCTGGTCTGAGTCGTGTTTTTATGATCATATTATTAGGAAGTGATAACATGTGTGGATTTTTTTTTTTTTCTGTATCTGGGCTTGCCAATCACTATGGAAACAAGCAAATATTTACATAGCCCAGATACTGATTAATACCTACTGGTTATTTTGACATTAGAAAGTTACTGTCTGAATGTAAAGAATTTCTCCTGAACATTACAGTAGGCTATTCTCATTTATTTACAGTTGTAATTTCCCCATCAGAAATTAATCCAATAACTAGAGCTCTATCAAATTATAGCCATTTCTGAAAGAGTCGTTTTTGCCAATGAATGGCTCAAAACCAAACACTCGATGTTAAAAATGGTTGCTTTAAATTTTAACAGAGACACGTTTTGTGAAAACAGCAATTCACCTGACTTAGCTCTACTGCTGAAGATGCAACGTGGCAGGATGTGGCAAAGAGCAGCACAGGGCATATCCAGCGAGAATAGGTGTGACGTGTCACTCTCCAAAGGTCTCTTTACAGCGACTTTTGATTAATACCACACAGGAATATTTAGCTAGAAATGTAAGCCCTGGAATTCAACCTCTTGGGGGTAATTTGTAATTCCCTTGGAGAACAGCATCACCTTCTTACTTTTCTCCATTTGGTGTATCTTCTTTACCTACAGGAGAGAAATTTTTTAATTAAAATTTTTTTGCTTTGTTTTGCTACTGAGAATCCAAAAAATTGCGGTGTATATTGCAGAACATCTTGAACGGACACCAGCATACACTGCTGGGCTTTCCTTCCCAGTGTCTCTGATTCAGTTGTTTTGGAGTGTGGCTACAGAATTTGTTTTTAACAAGTTCCAAAGTAACACTGCTAGTCCACACAGTCCCAGAGTCTAATATTGTTTTCTTTCTTGTTAATCAAGTTGGGAAGTTCAAGCAATCTTTGCAATTACTATGTGCATGTTTAGCAGTAAGGCTGGGTTTTTATTTTAGTAAAGCTGGGATGTGCACTCTGGCTGAAGGACAAACTTCAGCACAGTCTGTATGGGCTGAGTTAAGAACTGAACAATAATAGTACAGCCATAATCTCTTCAAAGAAAGTGTTTTTTGAAAACTCTGGAAGGATCTCACCCTATTAATCAAGTCAGCTGAACTCTTCAATCACACAAACCCATAATTAAATGGTGTGTGGGTTGGACAAGTGGAGATTGAATCTGTGGAGATTGACTATTCTCACATTTTTCATTAATAGTGACTCATCCTTCAAAAAGACTGATTTGAGTTTACCATATCACCTATTTCTCTAGAATTGAATGTGAAGCTTAGCACCTCATCTTAGACAGAAAAATCATTAGGGTGGCAAATTTTCAAACAGTAAATTCCATGAAGAAAAGATTAGGATTTTAATCAGAAGATCTGGATGATTCTTGGTTCTGCTTTCTACATATTATAACACTCCGATATATTTCTTAATTTCTTTAGATCTTAATATCCTCATCTATAATGTGAAGCCAGAAATATATATCCCACTGAGTTGGCAAGTATTTTCTGAATGTTTACTGGGCACTGGTGATGTTGAATAGAGTAAGGGGTACTTTCTACCTTCAAGGTGCTCACAGAATTATTTTATTATTATTATTATTATTTTAAAAATTTATTTATTTATTCATACAGACCTGGGGTACAAGCCCAGTGCAGAGGGTGAGAGGATTCACCAGAGACAGAGTGGGGAGCAGAACAGGCAGATCGACGAAGTACACTGCTGAGGGGAGCAGCAGGCGGGTCAGGAGAGGTCTGCCACGCCAGGTGGTCACCTCCGGGGCAGGCGGGGAGCGAACTCATGCAGAAATGGCTTTAGCTTCTTAGTGCTGTGTTTTAACCTGCTGCACCACCAGGGAGGGCCTTATTATTATTTTTTGGGGTACAGGCCAGAGATGGGGAGGGTGAGAGGATTCACCAGAGACAGAGCGTGGAGCAGAACAGGCAGATCTAAGAACTACACTGCTGAGGGGAGCAGAGGGTGGGTCAGGAGAGGTCTGCTGTGCCATGTGGATCTCTTCCGGGGCAGGCGGGGATGGAACTCATGCGGAAGTGGCTTAAGCTTCTTAGTGCTGTGCTTTAACCTGCTGCACCCCAGGGAGGGCCCACACAGAATTATTTTAATAAATAAATGAGAGCATAGGCATGAAGAGCTGGGGATTCCATAAAGGCCTAATGTAAAATAGTACTGCCCTTTGCATGGCAGCTCGTCCTGAACATGCCTGGAATGAGCCTCATTCTATTCATAGAAAGAAGTAAGACAGAGGGCAGCTCCATGCTAAATGGAATCCTCCCGGAGAAAAGTTGCTACCATTGATTTTGGCATCAAACTAGTGGGTTGCAATTACAACAGGTATTTTTCCTCAAAATACTTTTGACCTCTGGAGAATTCAAATTATATTTTCATTTCAAGAAAATATTGATTTAGCTGCAAACCAGAGAATCAAAAAGAATGGTTGGAATATTTGCTCAATGAACAGCATTCAGCTTTGTGAAAAATAAATTTAATAAAGTTTAACATAGAAAAAAAAAGCATTGGAGGAACACGCCTTTAAAACCTTTTTTTTTTATCAAATGATTTGTAAGAAATTTCTCTATCATTCCCTGTTCCTTCCTTTCTTCTTTCCCTATTGTCTGTCTTCCCCATCATGCTTTCCTTTTGTTTAGACTCCCCCAAAATATGAATGGGTAAAAATCAGAAAACAAGACTTATCATCCTGTGTTTTGATAATTTGATTAGCACTATGGCCTAGACAGAATTACTAGGGATTTTTTTTTTTTTTACATCATTTTATGTCTTTCATCTCAGTTGCAATGCCCATAGGCTTCCCATCACCATAGTCCCATGCATGTTCCCTCCCTCATTTTTGATCCCATTCCCCACTCCACCCCCATAAAATGTCTCTGGAATATAGTTGTTCATTTTTATTAATTTTTCCCCCTAGTCCTTTATTCTCCTGCTATAAGTGAAACCATCCCATATTTTTTTTTCTTTCTGGCTTATTTCAGTCAGCATGATCCCTTCCAGCTTCATCCATGTTGCTGCAAAAGGCATGAGTTTATTTTTTTGGTTGCTGAGTAATATTCCATTGTATATATGTACCACATCTTATTAATCCAATCATCTACTTTTGGGCATTTGGATTGATTTCCTGTCTTTCCAAATGTAAATAAAGCAACAATAAAAATGGGGGTGCAAGTATATCTTTTTTGAACCAGTGTTTTTGTGTCTCTTGGGTAAATACCTAGGAGTGGGATTGCGGGGTCATATGGAAGCTCCATTTTTTAGCAGTTTTAGAAAACTCCAGTTTTCCATAGTGGTTGTACTAGTTTGCATTCCCACCAGCACAGTGCAGGAGAGTTCTTTTTTCTCCACATCCTTGCCAAAATTTGTTGTTACTAGTTTTTTTTAAGATGTGCCATTCTCATTGGTCAGAGGTGGTATCTCATTGTGGTTTTAATTTGCATCTCCTTTATTACAAGTGATGTTGAACATATTTTCATATGTTTGTTGGCCATCAGCATTTCCTCTTTGGAGAAGTCTTTTTAGCTCTTCTGCCCATTTTTTATGGGGTTGTTTATTTTTGTTGAGGTTCATCAGTTCTCTGTATATCTTTGTGATCAATCCTTTATTACGGTTTTTTTAATTGATTAAAATGAACTGTATTCAGAATACCTGCTTTTGTCATAACATATGAAGACTTAATTATCTAT
This sequence comes from Condylura cristata, assembly GCF_000260355.1. NCBI lineage: Eukaryota > Metazoa > Chordata > Mammalia > Eulipotyphla > Talpidae > Condylura > Condylura cristata. The sequence continues at coordinate 36,210,659 of NW_004567117.1, read as the reverse complement.
TTTAGGACCTCTCCATGTACAACAAAGGCTATTATTTAGCAGTTGTATATAATTATTAAACTGCTAGTTAAATAATTTCTTACAGGCCCTCCCTGGTGGCGCAGTGGGTTAAAGCACAGCACTGAGAAGTTTAAGCCACTTCCGCATGAGTTCGATTCCTGCCTGCCCCGGAGGAGCTCCACATGGCATGGCAGATCTCTCCTAGCCCACCCGCTGCTCCCCTCAGCAGTGTAGTTCTTAGATCTGCCTGTTCTGCTCCCCGCTCTGTCTCTGGTGAATCCTCTCACCCTCTGCATCTCTGGCCTGTACCCCTGTTCTATATGAATAAATAAATAAATCTTTAAAAAATAATAATTTCTTACAATACAAAAACTGCACAATGTAACTATCAGCAGCATCAAAAGTCAGTGTATACTTTTGTTGGCATTGCTTTCCTCAAGAAAAGATGGTCAGTAAAAGCAAACAGTTCTTTCCACAATTAGGATGAACAACTCCAAATGAATGCTTGATCAGTGCCACAGTATGTACAGGTGTGTAGATCTTGGCATTCTCCAGCAGCTTAGGCTACTTCCTAGCCTCTCAGTCCTACCCATTTTTCACTCATTAGACACAATTTTATTGATATCAATTCAAGGTGGGCAAGGTGCTTAGCATTGAAGATACAGAAATACAAGGTGCTTCGATTCCTCAGGTTAATGGTAGGTGCATTGCAGAGATGGAAGAGAACAAATACATAATTGCAATAAAAGGTGACAACTGGCATCATAACATAGTTGAAAATGCTGCAGAAGAAGGAAGAGTGAAATTCTTATTACAAACCTTAAAAATGATCATTATCTAAAATAACAGAAAATGATAAAAGCACAATGAAAATAATTAGATTGAACTTAAATGAAAATGATGTTTTTATAGGACAAAGCAATGGGTTTTCCTCCATTTCCTGTATTTAAAGCTACTAAAAGTTAGTTTCTCTACTCATGAATAACATCTAGTAATTGTAGATCTGTAGAATACAGATCTCTAAGATACTTCTTATGGTGTTATTTATTCTTAGGAAACATGTACATACACACACACACACACCCTTAAAGTGTTCTGTTCTTTCTTGTAGTAAAAATAGTATTATACCATAAGTTTGTCTTGTAACTTTCACTAAAAATATAAAGGCAATAAAATTGTCTCTATAATATCTATTATATTCTACTATGTGAATGAGATGCAAATATTTATTATATCCCCATTGTTGGATATTTATAATATTTTTTAAGTTTTTCACTATATATCCTATAGTTGCTCTATATCTAATGCTGAAATGAAGATGCAAAATGATTTTTCTTTAACGTTTCTGGAAGGTGCATAAATTAATGATTGGATCAAGGTAAGATTTGGCCACCAGGTATTTTGCCTGTACAGTTTGCGTATTATGCAGAACATCTTAGGGTGTTTCGTAAAGCCTTTGTTTTACTAAATGAAATGGCTAAAAATGCTGCACTCATTTTCAAGCTTCATGATTTTTTTTTTAAACAGAGAATAGACATAGAAATAGAAGGGTGAGGCTACTGAAGACAGGTCCGGGATGAATAACGACGCTAAGAAAAGGAGCCAGATAAACACCACTTCTCCATAAACAAATAGCATCATGTTACGGTAACAATTGCCCTGGTCCTTCCCCTGAGAAGAACAAGGCACTTGCCATTGTTTGGCTCTTTCTGCTCCCACGTTATTGACTTCGAACATGACATGTTGGTACCATTACAACGAAGTCACCAAATGGGAAATGTCTAAATCAAGCTGCAATTAACATGTCGTCAAGTGCTGGGTAATAAGCCACACATTACCTCCAGGAGTGACAAATTTTTAGAACTAACCTCCAGCGTAAGTCTCAAGTCGAAGAAGACTGGAAAGAAGAAGAAGAAGAAAAAAAGAAACAATCCTTGCTAGGTTATTGTGGGGTGTGAAAGTCACGCTGTTGTGGAAAGGCAGTGTGAATCCATATTATGCAGAAATCAATGGCAGCCCGATCTTTACAGACTACAGGCGCCGTGTGGCAAGGGCACAGTGATTCTCCTAATCAAGCAGGTTGTGTGAAAGCAAAGAATCCAGCTGAGCTTGATATATCCAGCTGGACTTTGTTTGCTATTTAATGGAGCAGGTCATAGTTATCACGCCCCAAAGAAATCAACCAGCCTCGGCCAGAGGAACCATGGAAAGTGTGGGAACTCCAGCAGGTCTATGTTAAATCACTTCTATAGATCACGTGCAGAGAAAGAACTAGACAAAATAATAAAGGAGCGTCATTCTGCTGTCTGTTTATGACTTTCCCCCAGGGAAGGGAGTTGGGTGGGAAGGTAAAGCAATGTGGCTGGAGAAGCATTTCATCTTTTTTATTCTATGCATTATAAAGCTCTTGGCAGGGCACTGAGTCTGGGACTTAGCTTTCCCTTCCTGAAAGCCACAGGTTACAGGGGTTTATAAGCCAGAGTGACAGTGATAAAAGGCCAAGTTAGAGCTTGGAGACGATTTTTCCTAACAAAATGCTCTTGCTTCCTTAAACACCTGCCGCTTCCCACAGTCCTCTGCACTAAACCTTCAGGGAAGTCTGTTAGTGCTGGGATGGTGAAGTTCAAAGTTAATGTCACTCTCTACTGTCACTAACCAGGGCATGTGGAAGACCACTGCCAGTGTACTCACCTTGGCATGAAAATGAAATTCAAGAGGACAAGGTGGGGTTCCTTCTTGTTCTCCAATCTGGGGCCACTGAGAACCCTCTTCCACTCTTGAGTCCTAAAAAAGCTTTTGTCACAAAGCTCTTGAGATTAAAATAGGTAGTGCAGAGGTGCCTGGTACACATATATTTAGGTTGATAGAGGGATGGGTTTTATAATGGAAGTGTGTCGAGGTGCGCCACAACAGAACAGAGGAAATGGATATTCCATCTACTCCAATGCTGTCTGTCTTTCCCCTTCTCTCTCCACAGCTCAGTCTTCACTCATGGGCCAACCAATATTAGCAACCTACAGGGTTTTAGCTACTGATGGCAAAGATTCAACAAGGAAAATCTGGTAGTCCTGATAATTAGTACTGTTAATTGCAAGAAGCTTCAGGTCTGGAGAGACTATCAACCCAACCAAAGCAGGTTTGCCTGATAACTCTGAGATGACCCAGTAGGCATTCCTTTGCTCCCTTCAGGGGCTAGCAATTTGTGGGTGGTGGTGCTGAAACAGTGGAGGTGCTCACCCTCCCAAGTGTTCAAGTTTGAAGTCACATGACACCAGCCAGCTCTGATTCTCTTCACCTGCTGCAGGAAGCGTAGGGCTTCGGTAGACTGCTATAGATTCACAAGTCACACTCCTCTCTCTCAGCTGCTTCCCAGTCACCAGGGGTTCATTCGCCATAAATATTGTGCCAAGTTGTGGTGGGCAACTGCCGTTCACGGTGCAGGTGAGCTCAAACTGGGCCTATGTTTTCCAATTGAGAGTAACCAGGAATTCCTGTCCACAATCTCTCAGTAACCTAGGAGAAGCAGACTCTCAAGAAGTCTCTAAGTCCTTAATCTTTAAGCTGCAGGTAGGAAAAACCAGCCCCTTCAAATTCCCAGAATCCCCCAAGAAGCACAGGTTTAAAGCCTTGTGTATTCTCTGCTAGGAAAAGAAACTGTGAAGAAATTACTACTGAGTGAAGAGGACCACAACTTTCAGATGTCTGCGTTTTCTGCCACAACCATGTAATCCCCAGGTCTTCTTTGTAAGCTATCTCTGACAGCCCTTCCTGAATTATTTCCTTGTGAATCAATCGAGAGAATACACAATGTAATTTAGGGTTGGGTGTCCATGGACAATATAAAGATCAATTTTAAAATAACTCAAGAGAAACAAATTTGAAAACTATCCTCTTTGAAAACTTCAAAAAGGTCAGTATCCTTAATTGGAGAGGCAGGTGGTAGAAAACAGTGGTTGTAGCAAATCCTTTGCAGATGTCAGCTTATAACTCTACCAGAGCAATTTTCAGTTAATATGGGCCTTTGGACAGAATCTGAAAGCACTGCCATTGATTCTAAATTTGAAGCTCTTAAACAAGTTTCACACAGATTTTCACAGTTGATCATCTGCATGGGTGAATTTTCCACTGGAAGGCTGATTTTGGAGACACATACTGGACAGTGACAACATAATTAAATTTAAAAGTTATATATAATCAAGGAAATGGTTAAGACCTGAAAAGCTCCCAGCAAGTTCTGTTAACTTGTTTATTTGGTATAAACCTTAAGATATATAAAACTAAATTCTGCTTTATCCTCTTAGTTCCCTTTCTATTTTCTCTTGTTTAGCCTATGTTCAAAGTCCCTTATGTTTCATGTCTTTTGTTAACCAACTGAAACCATGTGGTTTAAAATAACAACCTGCTTCTTCCATATTTGGGATGGCTGGGGCTCAGCCTGATGGTTCTTCTGCTGGTCTCACAGTCAAAAGACATGTGAGCTTGGGATAATCTAGAGACATCCATCCATGTCTGCAAGCTTGGTGGGGATGGCTTAAAGGTTGGCTACTCTCCCTCTAGCTAGTTTGGATTTCTTTGTATGGCAGCTAGATTTCAAAACTGAACATCCCAAGTGAACAAGTCCTGATGAGCAAGTGTTTATTCATGCCCTGTACACATTATGTTTGCAAACACCTCACTGGCCACACCCAGAGTCAGTGTGGGAGAAGGTCACAGACATGATGACTGGCTTTGAGAGTCACTGGGGCCAGAATCTAGTGCACTTTGGATCCATGGTGTCACATCAGAAAAAAATCCTTGTTTAGTCCCCATTTCAAGCATCCATTTATAGTATTTTTTTTTTTGGAAATGAGGCTAGATCTAAGATTTACATGAAAACAGAAATTGAGCTAATGAACTCACTAACACTTCATATTTGGTTGTGACATTTCATGAATCATGCCATTTTAATGATTAAGGGAGTCGAAGGCAGATGTCAGGCATCTCAAGTTCATCGCTAAGGGTCACAAAACTCTTCTCAGAGTTGTCAGAGTGACCTTTATAACCCTGATGGGTAGTGATAAGGATAAATTATTAAAACTAGAGACTTGGTTGAGTGCAACAGGGTTCCATTTTTTCTACCTATTTCCCATGAGAAAAAAAAATGTGTTTTTAATGTCTTGATTATTTCTGCCATTCTTTATGTCTACAGATACAAATCTTCTTGGCATTACTATTCGTTTTAGTGAATGCCTCTGAGTCACATTTAACCTCGGCTATTTCCTAGAGATAGGCCAGCTTCTTCACGCTTGGTCTCACTGCTTTAGCCACTCAATGCAGGCACATAGTATGTGATCAGTAGATGATTCTTGACTGAATAAATAAAGGAGTAGGATTACCTCAGCATTTATAGACTTTTTGGTCCAAATTTGTGAATTTCTTTTAGCCCTTGAAACCTACTTTTTTAGCCCTTGAAGCAATAATTGTCTTTTAGGTTAAAACTAGCATAGTTTTTACTATCCTCTGATAGAATGAGGCAGAACTTTGGAAAATTCCCAACCTCGCAGCATTTTTTTCTCCACAGAAAAACTTATCCTTTGTCATCATTAAGGTTAAAAATAATCAAGTGAAAATAACCTGCTAAAAAAAAAAAAAAAAAGTGACCCAAAGTCAAAATCCGAAGAAAACATTGTGAATTGTACTCTCTGCTATTAACAGCCTCCCATTTAAGGTCTTTGTAAATGGTTACTGTACAAAGAAATTGCTAACCACCATGGTTTTTACCTGTGACTCTGAAACATGCTGATAAAATGCTTTCTCATTTCCCTCTTTTTCTTGGACCATTAGTGTTATTCTGCTATATGTGGAGTTGAGCTCAAACCAAATCAATAAAGTCATTTATTATAAAGAAAACAGATTTAAGAAACAACAGGCTTGACTACTCTGATAAAACATAGCAAGCTCAAAGTATAAATGCTGTGTCGAGTGAAGGATTTGATTTATATACCATACAGAAAAACCCTGTAAGCAGAAATGGAAGTTTTTATTGTCTTGTCTATAAATGACGATCCATAAATATGAAATTATTATTTATTAAAATAAATTTAGCATTTTATTGTAAATATGGCCATAGTAAATAACAACCCTTTATTATCTTCTACTCACAATGCAGCCTTTTAAATTTTAATCACCTCTGTAAGTAGCTGCCTCAGTTTGCCAAGATTTACGTAAAAATAAATATCCATTTATGAGTCCAATTTATGCTTTACAAATTACTCACTATGTAAAAAGCTTTTGTCGGCAAGAGAGAATAGTATACAGAAGCAAGGTTTTGGCATCCTATGTCTCTAGCACTATCTATATCAGGAATGATGGATCCTGGTGTGAGGTATCAAAGTTTACACCACACTGAGGCTTCTCAATGCCTCAGTTTAACCTGGGAAGGGCTGGATTTTTTATGGAAGGGGTGGGGCTATTTCCTGTGAATGGATATCAGGAATGATAGGAATTCCTGATTACAAAACTTTTCTTCTATCTGGTACTGAGATATTTAGAATCCTGCCTTTTGACCTCCTTTTATTTCCACCCCCCTGAAAAGATAGAGAGTATGTAAATAGTCCTGAGAAACTAGGTAGCAGATTACACTAACAATAAAGCATTGATGAGATTTTCCCTCCCAGGTGGAAAAGCTCAAAGCCATGGTAGCAGATAGAAGCCCAGAAAACGAAAGAGAGGAAGCTTCTGGAAAAACCCAGATCAAGGGTTTTCTGAGAAGCTGGGCTTGCCAACACCGAACCTGCGAACCTTATCAAGGGGTGGTAGGCAGGAGTCCACGAGAAGAGACCGTTTCAAATAGTGGCATCTATTGCCAATATACTAAGAGAAGGATTTGAGTTGCAGCATCCAGCCCAAGTTACTTGTTATAAAGCAGAAGCTGCTGGCTCTGGGTTTACCTGCAAAGTCTCCACCAGGCACCAGAGCAACAAATAAGTGCCTTTTTTAAATAACTATAATTTCTTTTTAAAGATTTATTTACTTATGTATGCAGAACTGGGCTACAGGCCAGAGGTGCAGGGGCAGTGAGAGGATTAGAGACAGAGTGGGGAGCAGAACAGGCCAATTGACAAAGTACACTGCTGAGGGGAGCAGCTGGTGGGTCAGGAGAGGTCTGCCGCACCATGTGGCTCACCTCCGGGGTGGGGATCGAACTCACGCGTAAGTGGCTTTTGCTTCTTAGTGCTGTGCTTTAACCCACTGTGCCACCAGGGAGGGCCCAGTAACTATATTTTTTAACCTTTATGAAGTCACTGTTAGGAATTCATGGGTTCTCAATAGTTAAATGAGCAAATATTTGAACTTCCTCTAATCATTTTTCTCCAAAGATATTGATATCTAGATATTAATACCTAGATAGATATTTATCAGTAGAGACTATGCTGACTTCATTGTTTATTGATGTAATTAATGCACATGGGTGAAAAATGCCCTTATTTCCTCTCTTAACATTTGCAGTTGCATCAATTAGGCTAACACCAGGGAAAAATAATCTCAGGACATAAAACTGATGGATTTGAATACCTGGAATTGGTTAACTGGTTAGAGCAGGATAAAAGGGCTGCAAAGGGCTGGTGAAGCAGTGATAACTAGGAATAGGAAGGCCTCACCACCCCGGGGGCTGGAGGACAGAGGGTGAGGCTGAGTTCCCAGAGCCCAGGAGCTGGATCACCTGTGGGTGCTGGGCCTTGGTGGCCTGTCTGTGCAACCAGAGTCTAGAAAGAGATGCAGGCTGTTGTCTGAGAGGTCTGAGTTTGGTGGGGTGGAGGGGAGATATCCTGACTTCTGCCCCCACCCCACCTCACAAATTCCTACCAGGGAGCTGGAAGCCCTCTGACATGGGTGCCTAGAAACAGCCTTCAAAGATCCTCACCCTTCCCTAGCAATGGGGTGAGAGTGGAGCAGAGACTACATAGGCCCAAGCAAGGCAGGGTAATTTCGTGCAATTTTTTCAGAAGTGCCAAGGTCCTGCTGATTATCTCTGTGGGTTCTGAATTTGGTAGGTTGATCTGGCATAACAGACAAGACCTGGAAAGTGTGGAGAGAGCATATCAGATAGGACCCATCATAGCAGTTAGGCCCTCCCACTGAAGGTTACCCATGGGGGCAGCTGCCCTTTCAATCTCCAATGCTGGGCCCGTGACTGGGTATTTCTGTATGACCTAAGGATGTTTAAGGTATGCATCCATGTTTTGGCATGCTTTCTTTTCCCCTACTGGAAGGGAGAGGACTGACCTGCAATAGTACCTTGAAAGTCACATTTTGCAAATGACACAAGTCTGAGTCTTTGAAGAACATGTGGGGGGCAGTTGCTCTGGCATTGTTCATCTCCCCAGTGTTATGATGTGATCAAGGAATCATCTTCTAGTATGTTAACCCACTGAAATGCAGGACTTTACTTCTTAGAACCCAGAATTACCCTGATACCTAAGTAGAGTAACCAACCTCTCAACCTCTCAACCAACCAACTCTATAATTAAATTAAACAGAGTTTGGTAGAATATTTTTTCTCACCTTCACTGGAAAGAAACAGAAAGGTTTTCATTTGTTTGCTTATTCTTGTCTACTCTTTAAGTAATAATTATTATTATCATTCTAACAAGGACATTTAAATAAATCTCATTAATGGATGCTTGCTTGGTATCATACTGTTCTAAAGCCTTTACACGTGCTGCCACTGAATCCTCAGGAAGTTCTTAGAATCTCCATTTTCCAAGTGAAGAAGTTTAGGCATAGAGAAATTGAATCTCATGTTCTTGGTAGAGTCAGAATGTGAAGCCAGAGGCGAAGTCCTCATACCATCAAGGACTGCCCTTCTTAGTGAACAGGTTAATATCACATTTACATACTTAGACTGCAAGGTTGCATGTTCTTTTCCTGTCTCCCCATTCAAACATGCAGTCTAATGTGTCTCATTCACCCTGGTGAGCTCCTCAAATACAGAGGGTGCTCCAAATTTCCATAAGATTGCCATTCATCCTTGGTTTCTCACATTCTTTCCTTCATATGTGAAACTGAATCCAAGGAGCCTGACTCCCTACCTCATAGTGAGAAGAAGCAATGAGCTCATGTCTTTAAGGTGCATGGAGCTCTTTGGAATGTGGGGCTAGATAAACAGGAGCTTTATTAGTTATGCCACTTAACAAGTCCCTTCAGTCTTCATTTTCCACTAAACAGCATGAATAGGCTACAGACTCCCTCTGTTCATCTCTCCCACAGGCAGCCTGGCCACTTTGACTTGAACTGTGCTTCTGGAATGTCAGCAGAGGGACTGGAGTGGCTGGAGTAAAGGCTGAGAGCAGGATGTAATGGAGACACTGACTCAACAAAGATGAATTCCACTTGTTGAACACATTAGTAGGGCTCAGTGGTTCAGACAAAACTCATTTCTTGCTGCTGCGGGAGCTGGAGGAACTTGGCCTCTCTACACTAGATGGCTTGGGTGGGGCTTTTTCAAGGAAGACATTGTTTCTCCATTTTTCTCTGTTCTTCAAAGGAACCCAACTTCCTAGGCTCAAATATGTTTATGCCAAAATTCACTTACTTTCAAAGCTTTTCTCCCCTTCTTCTTTCTCTGTTGCACCCTTATGTGCAGGACCCACGGCCACTGACCTCACCAGCCACCAATGGCCACACATCCCAGGCCAATGGCCAAATCTCCCTCCTCCCACCCACTGACTCAGTACCCTCAACACATTCTCTCCTTGAAACACTTAACTTCATTTCATTGTTCTTCTCATTTTTCTCTGCCCCAGTGTGGTTCTTGCTTTATTTTCTTTTCTAGATCTTTCTCAGATCCACGAAATCAAAATGGGAGCATTTCTACAATTCACACCTGCCCCTATTTTCTCTTCTGCCTAAAATCTCACCCTAGGTGGCTTCATCTAGCTCAATGGATTTAATGTCACTTCTATACACCATCCACTCTCACTGAGAATTCTGTGCTTGGCCTACTCTTTGAGTTCCAGTCTGTACATCTAGCCCTTATTTAACAACTCCTTTGGTGGAGATTCCCATCACCAACAGGTCCAAAGCTCAGTTCTGACCCTATCTCCAAATTGCTCCTTCTAGTTCTCCTCATTTCAACATGATTCAAGTCCCAGACTTGGAATCATTTCAATTTATTTTTTTACATTCCATACCCAAATTCCACTGGCTTTATCCAGAATGCAACAATCTCTCTCCAACTCTGCAGCTAATTCCTTAATCTGAGTTAGTCATACCTGAATTATTTCAGTAGCTTTCCAGCTGGTCTCTCAGGTCCCACATTTGCCTTATGGTCCATTCCCAACACAGTAGCTGGAGGGAAATTTTCAAAAATCTAAATTAGATCATTTTCATTCCTTTGCTATGGGTTTTCAGATCGTGCAAATGAATAAAATCCTTATTTGTGATCTGAGTTTATGATTTGTCCTGCTACCATTTGTTGACCTCATCTCCCTCTCATTCTTTTTCTTTACTACAGTGACCTCCTTAAACATGCTCATAGTTCTTAAACATACCCAGCATGCTCTTGCCTCAGGACCTTTGTCTTGCTATTTCCTCTGCTTGAAATGATCTTTCGGCAGATGTCCACATGGCTTATTTCTTTTCTTTATTCTGGTCCCTGCTCATAAGTCATCTTTTAAGAGCACACTTCCTTGGCTACCATATAAAACAAAACATTTTCTCCACCAACATATCCATCTCTGTGTTCTTAGCATGTTTTATTTTTTTAGTATCTTATGATACCTGATATATTAGGCATGCACATATTTTTGCTTATTACTTATTTTCTTAAAATAAAAAATGTAACTTTATTTTAAAGAGAGCTCACTCTGTATCCTATATCTCTATATGTTCCTAGTAGTCATAATAAATATACCTTGAATTAATACATTTCCTGATCAGTAAAGGTAAAAATGTGTATGTGCTCTGTATATGTGTTTGTGTATGGGGTGTGTGTGTGTGTGTGTGTGTGTGTGTGTGTGTGTAGTTCCATCTCTGACTCATCAGAGGCTGTGTGTGGGGGGAGGTTATATTTTATTCCCTTCTCAGAAAGTCAATGTATTTTTCTTTAGACCCTTTCTGCCATCAAGGTCCCAAGAAAAAAAGCAGAATAAATGTGTTTCTAGAACAAGGATATGGTGTAAGAGGGATTTTTATTGAACAGAAGGGGAAAGGAAGGTCCATGTCTTTTAGTCCAAGATGATTCTGGGACAGGAGGAAGAGAGACAAAAGAGCTATGGAGACAAGATCATAAATAAACATGCAGGGCACACCTTCATGACCCTCTCACATCAGCAAAATCATGACTATTCGGATTACAGGGACTTTCCCCTTGTTTCTTGTTTGATATTCTGAGAAGAAGCCAATTCATATTGTCATCTCCTACCCTTCCCATACAAGTCTATGAATCTGAATATGACATGATTAGGAGCCAGACAGAGGGAAGCAAGTTCTCTAGAACTGTGTTCCTTAACCTACTTTGCTTCCTACATTTAAAAAAAAAATACCTAGAAGATCCAACTTGCTCTATTGTGGGCAGAACAGGAAGGTAAGATCACTGGGACTCGTTCCATGCTGTATTGCCATGCCTGCTGAGGAGGTTATTCAGGCTAAACATATATATATATACATATACAGAGTTGATATGAACAATGAAATGGCCCAGGTAAGGACACTGTCATGAAATGGGTAAATTCTCTTTTCCATGTCTGAGTTCATGAAGATATTTTCTGCATTGGTTTTATGTAATATAAACTCGATAGCTATTCTTTTCATCTTCATTTATTTTAATATACCTGAAATAGATTTTATGAATGGTGTGAGGTAGGGACTGAATTTAATATTTTCTTATTACTGACCCATAGAACTTCTATGAGTTCCTATATTTTTCATCATGCAAGGAGAGAGGTTTCCTGTAACAATAGGTTTGATGGGACGCTACTGAACATATGTATATATAGTTATTTGTAGCAGGTGTTTGCTCACTGGATGCACTATTCCTATCTTTCCCATTGTCTACTATTGCTCCACATTTTCACCTTTTAATTTCCAGACCCACAATTTAAGTTGACACACTGAGTCAAGAATACTGGCTATTATTGTAATAGCATGACATATCATTTGCTCAAGTTTTTCAATCGAGTGAAAATAGAAAATATTTCTGCACCTGTATATGGCACATTTGCTTTCCCATATTACTTTGAAAGAAGGGAAGCCTTATGCAGAAAAAAAGTATGTTTCAGCAAGGGTTAAAATGAAAACCCTAAAAGCCTAGCATGCTCAGGAATTACTTTGCTCTAAGTCATACATTTGTGACTAAACAACAAGCATTTATCAGCATCTATGAAATGAATTTTAAGTTTACAAAGCCTTAAAAAATGGGAAAATCCCTAGTTCTCTGCAATAGGCAAACCCGAAATTCACTTAATTTGTTACTCATCGTTTTGGCCTATAAACTCAAATACTTATTAACGCTGTAAATATGCCTTTTTACTGGCTGTCTGACAGCTCCCATGCTTTCTCTGCTGTCTCCTTAAACATTTATGAGTGTTCATGAATATGCAAATACACAATCTAATGTCTGCAAATGGTTGCAAGTACAAATGCTATGTTAATATTTCATACAGTGATGGGAGCAAATCAACAATCATAAATTTTGAACAAATATGTTGCCTCATTAATAACTAATGAAGCAGTGCATAGAGCTGACGAGTTGGCATTTAATACTTGAAGTGGTGTTTCAATAGAGCCTATCAGGAGGCCACTGTTTCCAGAAGTTTCACCCAAGATCAACTCCTAGGATGGGTTTCTGTTTGGAGGGGTTGAGATGAGGGTCCATATAGTTGTTTTTAAAACTGAAACCCCATGACGTAGTAGGAATAAAATTATGATCAATGAGTTAACAGTGAAACTCCAGTCCAATGAGTGTGGTGGAGTTGATGTTTCTACATCCTGAGAGCTGGTGAAGACATATAACATGATTAAGGACAGCTTAAATTCTTAGTAAAAACACAGAACACATACACAGAAGAAACTTGATGGTTAACCTTTTTAGTCCCTCTTTAGATATGAAAAGGTGAGGTGAATGGCCCTTCGTGTGGGCCTGTTCTGAACCTTTCATGATCTCAACCTTTCATACTTTGCCAAGCAATCTGGAGATTGCTTTCTTAAGGAGTCTTACGTCCTAACAAATCAAATAATAAAGTGAAAACACAATTACTCTATATCTGAGAGAGTGTCAAAGATTTGGAATAAGATAACAGATTGAAAAGTCACTTTATATCCCTGTAAACTGGATTAAGACCTTTTCTATCTCCCCAAATGTAAAACCTCAGTGGGCTCTTCGTGGATGAGCTACAAGATAGTTCAGAATTTTTCAGCTTCCCTGAGTAATTACAAAGAACATCATCCTGTTTTTATTCCTACAGGAGTAGACAACATAGTAAGTTGAATAAACTAATATTAACCAGATAATATAACTTGGATTTTCTTCTAATTTATTTACAATATGTGTCCCCTTTATGGAAGTGATAATACTTTTATTAGCAATAGTATTGACCATTTCTAAGTACTTACATCTATTATTTGATTTCATCTTCACTCATCATTCCATAAATAGGTACAATTATCCACATTTTCCAGATGAAAAACTCCATCTGAGAAGAGTTAGTCATTTGCTAAAGGAAAAAAAAATCTGGTTATTTGAATGTGTGAAAGTTGGAGTTTATTATTATATGCAATTTAAAAAAAATAGTCTCTTAATATATTCTTGACTTTTAAAACTGGGTTTCTTTTCCATTTATGTACTTGCATCACTTTACTTCCATCCTCCTTGATTCATTCCACTTTTGGTTAGCAGAATTCTCTATGCAGGTTAAAAATAAAGTATTTATGAATTGGCAATAATTTCTTTGGTGATGTATTTCATGATCAGTGCTAGTAATATATTCAAACACTATTATGAAAGAATTCTCATGGTGCTCAAAGAACTCAGAATCTTGGCTGTGGTGGTGATCACAGGACTGTGCATTTGTGGTAAAATGGCACAGAACACACCTGTGCAGAAAAAACTAGGGAAATGCAAATTAGTCTGGTGGAAATTATCAACGTTAATTTCCCAGTAGTGATATCCTGTTGTGGTTATGCAGGGGGTTGTTACTGAGGGGAACTGAGTAAATGTACATGAAGTCTCTCTTTTGTTCCTTTAGAGAGATTTGCGAGCCTATAGCTTACCAAAATTAAAATGCAATCTATGAAAACAACTAGAACACCAATAAACTAGTTTTTTAGACCACCGGTGGCTAACTGACACTGAATATACAATTCTTTGGGACACGTTAGCCCCAGAGACACATAAAGGCTACCACAGCATGCTTTATGTTCTTATGTTGAACAGATTCACCCTTGGAATGTGGGTGGGTGTAGCAGAGAGGTCATTAGCTCAGGACCTGAACACTAATTAAACTGTTCTTTAGTAATGTGATTTTGACCACATCACTTTCTGCTTTGAATCTGTTTCCTCATTTATAAAATTACCCCGTGATTAGCCCAGAGCCAGCTGTTAGCGTCCAGTAGGAACTTACTTCCCCATCTCTCTAAAAACATTTTGAATTGATGGAGGGAGAACTATAGCGACCACATTTGAGGGCAGAAATTCTTTATTGAAGTGAAAAAATGAACAGGGATGTAAAATAATGGTCGTTCAATGAAAAACATATTTAAAATATTTGTATTTATTTTTTAAAAGAAAATTTTGTATCATGGGACATTTTTAGCATATATAGGAAGAAATCTTTTAAGGATTCCTTAACAACCAATCTGATTTCCTCCATACCATCACTTACTTCATTTTACCAGTGTCATATTCTTCTTCTCCAGTAGCTGCTAATCATTTTGAAACCAACCACAGTATTTCTTCTGTAAATATTTTAGAATGCCCTTTTAAAAGAAACAATTACAAAGTATAATCATGATGCCATTATTAGAAATTAACCACACCTTGATGTCATCAAGTATTCAGTATTCATATTACCCCACTATCTCATGATTTTTAAAAATAGATTTTTCAAATCACTATCTAAATGAGGTCACAGAAGATATTTCTAGTGCATGGTTTTTCCTGCTGATCCAGCAATAGCTTTAGTGTCTTTCTTAATGCAGCTTGTCAAACCATTCTTGTGCCATGGGTCTGAGGCTCCATATAGGGAAATTGACACTGATTTGCTCTTCCTGTACTAGAATTCTGACAAGTGCACTTCTGGCGGTTTCCAGTTGCATTTTAAGTCATTAGTAAGAATTTGACAAAAAGTGGTGGTTCTTTCTTTTATGATTAATCTTTAATTTAAAATACTGGAAAATATGTAATAGAAATATGAAATGTATATTTTATATATTTACAAATTATTTTTATTGAGATAATATGAGCATATAGCATTATATAAATCTCAGGTGTATAGCATTATAATTCTACAACTGCATACACTATATCACAATCAAAAGTCTAGTTTCCATCCATCAAGTCCTATTTTTGATCTAGGCTTCTGTGCAAGGGGATAAAACCAAAGCAATTGAAGTCCAGCTGACCTGGGTTTGAATCAAAGCATCATTGCTTATCAGCTACATGATTTGAAACATATCTTGATCCTTCTGAATTTTAGCTATTAAAACGAGATGAAAGAACAGCTATCTTAAAGGACTGGTGAAGATCAAATGAACTAATTTAAGTAATTGATAATAATTACAAGCAATAATGATAATGAAAAATAATTGGCATAATAACCAACAAGGAGTTAGTATTTATAAATTCTATTTACCATATCACTATATTACCTTGGAACATTTCCATAGCAAGGATTTTGGAATCCAGAATGATAATACCAAAAATCTCTATTTGTCTAGACATATGACACATATGACTTCTAGAGACCTCAAACACTGTAACAGCCATCATCCTGAAAGTTAACTGGGGAGGGAGGGAGGGGGGAGGAGAAGGAGGGGAGGTAAGGAAGGAGGGAAGAACTTAACTTGCAAAGAAAACAAATTTTCCTACAATAAAAATAGATCTACCCTTACCTTGAAGACCAGCAGAGCTGGCAAAAGAGAGGCCACAGGAGACTAAAGACAGTAAATGGGGGTCACTCGGGGTGAGGACACAAGGGGTTCCCACCCGCTGAAGGACCCCCTGTGTTACTGAAGACCCAAAAGATGATGCCTTCTGGATGATTAAAAAAAATTAAAACTAATTTCAAAAACACTGATAGATATTGGACATTACTTTTTAGAACTAGAGGGTAAGCTGCCACATACTTCTTCATATAGGATGAAACACACATGGGCAAAATGACTCAGGTAAACAAACATTTCTCAGAGTACTTCAGAAACTATTCTGCATTTATTTTTTTGGCACTTTCTGGCATTTTGCCAAAAAATAATCTGGTGGTCTCTCTAGGTCTAAAAAGATAACATTTGAAGCCAGATTCAGAACCTTCTATCTTTGTGTCCTGTTCAGAAGGCTGTCTTCTTGCAACGTGGCCATTCAGCATCTTCTGTAGCCTTCCATCCCAAAATTGTAGAAGAATTTTATGGAAAAAAACAAAAACGATGCAGAACTAGCAAGGACAGGGTATTCTTCTAGAACCAAGTACATGGATTGCTCAAAAACTGAAGACTTGAGTCTGGGCTCATGGGTCTTACCACATCCCAGCGCAGTAGAATGGAGAGTAGACTCAGTTTGGTGAAGTTCAGGCCAACATGCTCTTGGACCTGAAATGGCCCAGGAATCTTGAAAACAGATTGTGTTTGGAAGGCAGGATGTCTAAGCCAAGAGCTGTCTGAACCCGCCCAAGCCAGGGAGCCAGCCAATCTGTACAGGATTCTCCCCTCCCCTTTATATGGATGTTGTTTGGGACTCTGGACTGACATATGGCCCGGTGGGTGGCAATGAGAGACGGAGGATGGGAGTGCTTTGGGATTTTTCACATCAAAGGGAGAAAGAGAACAAATTGTGGCACCAAATGTAGTGTGTGAATAGGAAACAATTCATAAGGCAAAGGCTGTTGACCTGGATTTACCTGGATGTTGTTGTAATGAGCCCCCAAGTTCAGAATTACACGGATCTTTCTGAAACACTGGGCTGAAGACCAGGGCACAAACCTTTCGCTATGTGCCCTTCAATTTGATGAACACTTATTTTGAAGTCCTAGAGCCTATGGCCCTGTGGCCTTGCTGTTTTCCCAAGTTTTCTGTTGTGCCACTATGCCCCAGGCTTCAATTGCATGCACGTCACTTCTCTCAGGAGAGGAGAGAATTAAAAACAAGAATAAGGAACAACAAAAGAGCATCTCTTTTCCCTTTGAGTCTTTCTTCTCTCAGCTTCCACAATGGTCTCCAATTAATCCTGGCTGAATTGTTCTCTGAATTGCTCAAATCTCCCCTTAACTGAAATATCAAGTTGTTCCTGCCCCTGAAAGCTTTTTATTTTTTATTTTTTATTGTTAGACGAAAACTGGGTTTTAGCTTTACAAGAGAGATTTTTCCTTCAGAAATGAAACAAAATAAACTAAAAAACACAGCACAAAATGATTACAAGTTTGAAAATTATCCTTAAGTTCTCAGCCAGGCAGCAGATAAGGAGAAATTTCTTCAGGGAGAATATTCCAGAGGGCATAGACTGTTGTTTTCTAAACCAGATGGTGCCTTGTGGGGCCAAGAGGCCCCAATTTACTTGCTATAGTTTAACTCACTAGGAAGGATATTTGTGACCTAAAAAAAAAAAAAAAAAAAGATGTAATTTCCAGAGTTCTTATTTATGATTAGGTTAGGGAACAACTGAAAGTGGAAGAATCCAGAACAACATTTGAGAAGTGTAAATAAGATCCCTTCGTCCACTCACTAGTCCTCCATGTCTCCTTCATTCAGGAATTCCACATCTCCCTACCGCTAAGCACAACCTGTAAGCCCCTCCTCCCACATTTCCACCAACTTCTCTGACCACCTTCTTTAGGATAACAGCCTTTTCCAAACATGGAATCTGATAGAGCCGATAGCAGCTTTGGAAATTTGGCTCCTCTGCTGATGAGGTGTTTTCCCTGACTCATGTCTTTTATGCCCCCTGAGCCTACTACTCCTTTGTAATAGAGGCTAATAATGACTCCCGCGATAGGTAATTATAAACGTGGGACATGGTAAGAGGTTAACTAGTAGGAGCCATTCTCAGAGCAACAAAAAACAGCACAGGTAGCAATGATAAGACAGCTCGTTTAGCACCTACTGCAAACACAAGGGTGATATTAAAACAATTAATAAAAGTCAGGATAGAGGCATTGCCCCATCAGAGCAATCTTCCTGGACCCTGAGCAGAAGCTCCTATGAACCCAGTGTTCACTCCTCAGTTTCTGGATTGTGGGGCCAGGTGTTGAAGGGAGCTGAGTAGCAGGTGAACTCAGCAGGCTCACAGCACTGGCTACTGGCACCTAAAGGAGAAAAGGAAATATTTTCATTGTGAGTACTTCTGTAGCAGTGAAAAAAGACAAAATACTAAATCTGTATCTCATGCCATGTGTGCCATTACTTATCATGTTATCTGCACATAACTTATATTCTCTGGTAGATTATAAGCTTCTATTTGAATGTTGAAATTAAATCTAGAGTTTCTGGCTCTCTAAACAATAGAGTCCATTATCAGGGATGCTTAAGAAATATTTACCATTTTATTATTATAAAAAGACATTATATAGTATGTCTATGTTTTCTTTTATTATATGCTATTTCTATATTTGTTTTGAGAAGTATTTATGATGGCTTAGCACACAAAACAATGGCCGCCTTGTCATCTCATTGTGTCAAGGTCAGTATCACAAGATCTCAGTAATAAAATGTGGTCATCAAGAGGTGGCCTATCTATCAGAGTTCAGAGCTTTGTGATAGTCAAAGCAAAAAAGGGAAACTGACCCATGGTACAGATTCAGTTATTTCATAAAAGGAAGCACATGAATATTTCCTTTGAAGAAGAAATTATTATCCTTGTAGTTATATGAGAGATACACAGATCATAATGGACACGATGGATACGGTGTTCAGAGCTGGCTTTCCTCTCCATTTCCATCTCTGCTCCTGAACTCCTGATTGCCATCACCATGCTGTGTCCTAGCTACTCCAGCGTTCTGGCATCTTCTCATCAGTAGGTGGCCCTCAGCCCTTGTGATGGAGGAAAGAAGAGAAAGGTGGCATGGCAAGGTTGACTCACACAGGGAACTGGGCAGAAGGGATTAGCATATCCATTGACATAGCCATAGAAATCAAGATCCAGGTGGAGTGGAAGATCCAAACAGGTAGCAGACTGCTGAGGGCAGTGTCTAGAGCACAGACCCAAAAAGTGAAAGATAAAGAGATGGAGATGGAGCCCACTGTGGGATCTCCTGTCCCTTTCAGATTCTATTCAAATCAGCAAGCCATCGCACAAATTTACCTCTTCCTTGACACTATCCTCATCAAGCTGGCTCTGTGACATTTGCCATCCTACACACAAACCAGGCCACTTCTACCCATCACAGTCAATGTAACCTAAAAATCAGTTCAGGGAGTGACTCCCTTCTGCCTTCTTTCCACAAGTTCAAATCTTTATATCCTCCTATCTGGTTTCAATGCAGGGCCTCGTCCTGGATTCCTTCCCTCTCATCCTGAGATGGAAAATAACTGTGAATAAGTTGTTAGCTTTTGACTTTGTTTTTCCCACAACTGTCTTTTGGATGGGTCATCTTGCAATGCCTACTGAGTTCAAGGAGGACCTAAGCTTACCTAGCTGTGAATAGCGTTTGCCTACTAGACAAGCCATCTCAGAAACTTGAAGGTTGTACGGCTCTATGTCCTTCCCTTCACACAGACAGCTCCTCCAGGGCACATGGCTAAGGGACTAAAGAATGACAGAAGCCTTGGTGCAATACAAATATCTTTTCTATTTACAACAAGGAGATTAGGAAGCCAGCTCACATAGTGTCTCATAACATTCACATGACAGCTTTAAGTCCCAGATTCTTGAGGCAACTCCTCAGGATAGGTTCACAATGGGAAGGAAAGACACAAAGCCTTCCCTAGTTTCTCCAGGAGAAATCTATTTCCTTGATTGAGCAAAATTGTCCTTTTAGATACAAACTTCATATTAATCTTTGCTTGCATGTATGATTCCCAGGGTTACAAGACCCGTGACACCTTTGTACTTCTAGAACCTTTCATTTACCTATAGTTGCTACAAAAACATTGTAAAGAATGAGTCAGTGAACAAATGTACAACCGAAAGTTTAATGAATCCCCACCATTTTCTTGTTTAGCTCCATTTCATTGACAAAAGGTAACAGAACTGCAGTTATGCTGCAAATCTTACTAGGAATACTAGGTGGGGAGTTCTGGACAGATAATGGGGGGTTAAAGTTGGAGTTAAGTCTAGACTGAATAGCCAGCTGGTTGTTGGGTAAAATTTTTGCCAAAACAGAGAGAATGTCTCTTTATTAACGTGCTAATTAGAAATAAATCACTGTGCTAGGGTGGGGTAAACCACTTCAAGAAGGATTTGAAGACATTTGGATTAGATTTTCTTCCTCTTCCTGTGACTCATACCATGTCCCTAGTGCTCTCTAAAATGGTGGGGCGATAAGGCCTGACAAATTGCTAACTCAAGGTCACACTTAGAGCAACAGTAGTGCCCACAGATGTCACTCCTGTGTACATTCAATGCTAGGTCCCAGCCGAGTCACGGAAATGTGTGTCTGTTAAGAATTACTTGCTTTGAGAGGAAGTTCTCTTGATAACTTTTCTAAGATGTAATAGCCAAGGGAAAAGAAAAAGTCAGTCTTGCAGATTACTAACACAAGTTACATTTCAATCTATGATCCAACTAAAGGCTTCTCCTGGAACACAGCTGGAGTTAGTAATCTGAACTGTATATTTCATTATGTATTCGGAGATATCTTTTCTCTAGTTCAATCCTCCTGCTCTACCAACTTCTCCATCCCAGTTTGCTAAACAGTTTTATTTAGTTATTGGGAAAAATCAGAGTATCATTTGTGGCCATCATATCTTCCTCCTTGGAAGTGGTAAATAGAAAAGGGGTATTAATTTAATAAAAATGGACAATAAGGGCAATAGAAAAATTTTCATTTGAAATCAAGGTAACTAGATCCTAAACATTTTGCAAGGATCAAAACAATATGAGGCACACAGTGTCCGGATAAAATTTATCTGTGATGAGAAAAATGCAGCTTCATGCTTTACCTTAGAAAAGTGCTCTGTGAAAATAAAACTTTCCTTTTTAGGGCTTACAGTGGAAACCGTATCAGCAAATTCATAGATTGGGTTAACATTTCTGAGCTCATGATTTCTGTGTTTAAGATATTTCAACTCCAGATTAGCTTTCTGGTGAATTCCCAGACTTCTTTGGGTTGAATTGTACAGAAGGAGAAATCATAATAGACAATAGGCATAATGGACAATGAAAGCTACTTCT
>NW_004567117.1:36156307-36188420 GCF_000260355.1 Condylura cristata | reverse complement strand
GCCCAGAAGATAGCTACCAAGTCAGGGAGGTGCTTTCTAGCAGAATTTACAGATGACACACAGTACCCAGAGATTAGTCATATTCAGATGTTGCTTAATGAACAGGAAATAAGAAGTTGTTGAAAAATGAGAAGATTTGGGAAATTAATTTTAAACAAAAATGAGTCGGTTATCTATCAGAAATCATTATTGAATGGGTAGCACCATTAATCCAAGATAACCGAGCACTTATCGAGGTAGAAATGACTAAAATAAAATAAATTGAAAGTTTGCTTTTTAGAGCAAAAAAAAACAAGATTAGGCACATACAGTAAAATCATGGAAATGGTTCATTAAGGTTTTAATCTACATCAGTTGTACAATAAGTAAATAATTATCTTGCACTTTAATGCCAGAGGTATTACTTTAGGATAATGGAAGAAAAAAGTTCTTATCCTTCAGCAGAGGCCATGCTAAGTAAGCCACGTGAAATTTTTATGTTCTTTCATGCAAAACAGACCAATCAGCTTTTCCCAGCAACTGAGCTGGCATAGCTCCCAGGAAACTCCATCTATGTTCTTGGAAGTTCCCCTAAACCTCACCTCAGGTTGCAATTTGGAATACAAACCACTTGCAATCCATTTATATACCCCTTGATATTTTCTTGCTAGATGGTTCATTTGCCAGATTATTATTTGTCAAGGAAAGCATCTATGACTTTAATCAACCAAAGTTGTAAGTACTATAATATTGGGTTTGGAAGAAATGTAAATGCTCTTTGAATTTCTATGTGTCTAGTACTGAAGGGTATTAATCTTTCTAACCCTCAAAATATTTATTTTCATGTCTCATATTTTAATATAGATCATGCAGTCTTTTTAAAATGTAGCCTTACTGACTATTTCCCAAGGAAACTCTAGAATCTGTCCCATGCCCACTCTCTTTGGTAAACCTTAGAGCAAAAATGGGACAGGCAGGCGGACTGTGGCACTTCTACTGGCCACAGTCTAACCCCAAAGAGAATGTGGTTTATTGAAATGGGAGCATTTTTCAGCACCAGAAAGAGGAAGAGGAAAGAGAGAAAGCACACAGGTACAAGAAATTGCCTATGAAGAGTGGAGGGAAAGGGGACTCAGATGTCTGTATCATCGCATTAAGACGGAAAGTAGAACTTTGAGAAGAATTTAGTGAAAGGGAGAATTTCTCTAAGGAGTGTAAAGTGCTGATGAAAAAGAAATTTGGAACAGTCTTGTGCACCAAACATTCCTTCTAAAAATAAGAGAAGGAAGCTCGCATATTTGTATTGTGAAAATCTTTATGGTAAAAAGTGTCCTCAGGGAACATCATAAATCGGAAATGAGTAAAATATGACTTGTATGCTTTTATGCTTTTAAAATGTGTAGATTTAAAGCAATGTTGGTTTTAAACAAGACGGTTGCCCTGGGCAATTCTTGAAACTGTGGCTCTCTGTTAAATATCAAGTGGTAGATAAAAGCAATTATTGGGGAAATCATGCATCTTATATTAATAGAGCATAAACCTTTAGGGCGAGATTTTGTAGAGTCAGAGTATGTAGTCCTATTGCCTTGTCCCACTGTGATTTAGAGGGCGCCAAAAGACTTCATCTACCCCAAAATATCTCTTTACTGAACTGGAATCAACACCCCTAAGGACCACTCTTTTTAATCTAAATATATTTAGAGAGCTCCTGCTAGAATCACATCTGTTACTCAGGAGAGGAACACAATGCAGCATTACCTGTTACTGCACTAACTTGCTCTAACACAAATACTTGGTAGCTTGGATATCTCGGTGCAGTATACAGAGGATATAATCCCAGTATAGAACCATTTTATAAACCCAGACAAACTGCTCAGAGAGGAAAGAAATTGGGATTTGTGCCCGAAATAGGACTTCATTAGGGCACAGTGTCTGCTTACATTATTGATGAAAGAATATAAAGAAAATTGCTTTTTGGTCAAGTCACAGTCAAGAAAGTATTGACTTGGACACACTCCTGAGCAACTAGTTCTTTTCCTTCAAGACTCCCACTCCAGGCCACAATGAGGCTACCATGAACTCTACAGAGAGTTCTATTGGGAGAAAAGCCAGGAAGGAGTTTGGTGAGATAAATACAAGTTTTGTGTTTTTAATACTCTTCTCCTAGGGTGACTCTACCAGACTTTCTGGAAACTTATTCTAATTCTATTCACAATAAAGCAAGATTTAGAACGAATTGTCTTAGTCCTCCTCCAAATGTATAACACCACGGAAGATTCATACAGACCCTGAAGTAGATCTTGATTGAATACCACTTTGGAGCTAGAGACTGGATCTTTCTTGGGTATTTGAAATTCAGGTGGACTTAGGAAATCAGGACCTAAAGGTTTCACACCCATGACCATCCTGTCTTTCCCACACACATATTCACACAGAAAAGAGCACCTAAAGATCAATAACTAAAAAGAGGTGGCCATCCAATGACCAATAAGCTACATGGCCTCCTTAAATTCAAAAGAGAAAAACTTTATAGTGAAATGCCATGTTATGCTGTAACCAAGAACCCAAGCTGCAAATAGCAAGTCATGGTAAGGAACACATGTGCTTTTTTACTTGTAGACTTGTAGGTGACCTCATGAGCACAGCCTGGCACCTGGGTCTACCTCCTCAAAAAGTCAAGGCACTATGTTTTCTGTCTTTGGTTCTGCCTTGACTGGACTTATCACTTCCTCTCAATAGCTTAAAAAAAAAAAAAAAAGCTAGTTATCTTCTGTGCCCCTGAGCTCTGCATTAGGGGAAGGGCAGTCTGACCTTCCAAAGAAGCATTTGGCAGGCAGTGACTTTGGGCAATGGGGCTGTGTGTTCAGTGTTGGTCACACAGACTGGAAAACCTCAGTGTGAAAATATTCTGTCAAGGAATTTTATGGGTTCCCACATCTCCCCAGCTCCTGCTTCCAGCTGGAGAGGTTGATGGGCACAGCGACAGCAATTCAAGGCTTATGACAATCTTTCCTTTAAACATTAAAACAAGGGTGCAGTTAGCATAGCTTGAACCAGACCATTATTTCGTATGATTTAGTAGAGATTTCTCTTAAAGGAACTCTTTTCCAATAATTGCAATGAAAACACACCTTTGGTTTGGTTTGACATCTTTCCTTTAGGGACTATTAACTCTGACATTGTTCCCTGAAAATCAGTAAAGTTCACTGGCAGCATCATAGTTACCTGGAGTAGTAGAAGCCTAGAGGGAGGTGACAAGATAACCACAAATGCTCTGAGGTCAGTACCTCCATGACTATCGCTTGAGTAGGAAGCCATTTGTTTTATATTCTTTCATCAACATTGCAGTAAATACAAGGCAAACTTATCTTCAATACCTCATCTACAGGTAACACTTTTGATTTACCCTGGTGGCTTATTCAAGACACACAGATCTACAGTGGCTCTTCAGATAGGTTTTGGAGGCCTGCTAAGGAATAAAACTTGTTGGAAGTGAATCTATTTATCTTATTTAACTTTGTCGGAAGCTCCATAATCCCATCTCGAGAACCGCTAACACTGAGGAATTAAACACAACATTTAATCTTACCCCTCCCTTCCTGCTATGGTTGAATTCTATTTGTATTGCAGAGATTGGGTTCTCAGTTCAAGTACATTCTTAATAAAACAGACTTGCGTGAGTCTTCTTATCCCCTACACATACTCCTCATGGATGAAAACGAGTCTGCTTACTAAATGTCCATTTCTCTTACATATTGACACTCCCTCAGCAAAGGACAATTCCAGCAGACTGAGCTGCTGTAGTAAATGTCAGAGGAAATGGAAAGAGGTCAAGGGTCTAGCTCGTTGGAACCTACTGGTTAGTTTTAAATTGACCAAAGTTACAGCAAACAATTCCATCATTAATCTTGAGGGTGGGAGAGAGGAAGTGGTAACATTCAGGCTAGGTTTAACAAAATACCAACACCTGTCAAAATGTCTCCCTTTTTATGGTTGAAGAGGGATGGTTTGGAGGAGGTATGTGAACTTTCTCCATTTTAGCAAAGCTGGTCTAATTTTATTTACTTATTTATTTTTCAAGGAAGCCTTCCTCCTGGTCTAACCTGATGGAGCAAAATGGCTGCTAAGGGGCCTCGTGTTACTCCCGATGCCATTAGCACCCAGGAAACTGGACCTTCCAAACAGTTGCTTGTAAACCTCCTCCCCGTGCCCCTTGCTGCCTCTTGGCGCCTTCATTTAAGCACAGTTTCAAATAAAGTCACAGAAAAGATCCTTCTTCTTCCTACCTTGACATAACAATGAGTCAGTCAATCATTCACGGAGTACCCTGCTCACATTCGAGGTAACATTTCGGATGTTGATAATTTACTTTTGATGCTAATTAATTACAAGTAATCATAAAAACAAATTAAAACCACTATACTTATTGCAGGTTTTCTTATGTTCCTGAAATAATGCATTTTTATGCATCTGTTTACTTGCTTTGTAAAAAAAATGTAATAATCTATATTCATAGAAAAACAACTTTAGTGCTCTGCGTCAAAGCTGTAAACTGTTATTGGTTATTTGTTTTTTTTTCCCCTAAGATATTAAAATGAAAGAATGAAGGTGAGCCACATCAAGTGAAAGAGATTAATGCTTTCCAGGACTAACCTAAAAGCAGGAATTTAGCCCCTTTTTATTTCCCATTTCTGTTTGTTTGTGTATTTCTTTTTTTAAGGGACCAAAGTATTACTTTGCTCCTGAAAATTAGTAGGCAGATAGAATACCAGCTTTGGCTTGCAAGCCTAGAAGAGACATAAATCTTCCTCTACATTTCTCCTGTCAGGGGAAGGAGAGGGGGGTTATTCTCTGGGTTCAGTTTTCACCAACAAAGAGGTCTTTTCACCTCATTTGAGAAATGTGGTGAATGGAACCACAGTGTATCCTCGGCAGAATCACTGTTTGTTCTCTGATTTCTCATCCCACTCCTCCTCCTCCTCCCTGCTTCTAAGCTCCCCTGGGAGGCAGCAGAAAGTGATGGGTAAATGATGGTGGGAGCAGGGAGACCTAGGTTTCTGATGGACTCCTGAAGCCTGTGTCACAGGTGCAGTCTAAATGCAATGAGGTGGCACCCTAGGGGGAGCCCTATTCACTTCATCGCCACTGTCAAGAATGTCACCATGGCCACTGTCACTGTCTCAGTTGAATGACTGATGAACATGGAGTGTTAAAGACAGGTATCTCTATCTGTAGCATCTCATTTAATCATTTACCTTGCCAAGGTAGATTCTATTTTCAGTAACTTTGCAGGAGTCCTGCCTATCTAGCAAAAGTGAAGAATCTTTGGGAAATGTTCTTGGGTTTACAGGTTTCAGCTCATAAAGCTTTTTTTATTTTATTTTATTTTTAACATTGTTGTTCATGTTTATAGCATATCTCCTCTCAGGTGCAATCCCATAATCTCCCACTACCACATCACTTGCGAACCATCACCACAGAAAGAAAACCACTTTGTGTTTTCCCTCTCCTGTTTTACCCCACCCCAACTCTGACCTATACTTTGGTGGCAAGTTTTGTCTTTTTCCCCACCCATTGTTCATTTTTCCTGTATTCCTCCTATAAGTGAACTATCTGATATTTTTCTTTTTCCTTCTGACTTATTGCATTGAACATAATCCCTTCTAGCTCCATCCATGTTGCTGTGCATGACATAAGTTTATCTTTTTGATTGCCGAATAGTATTCCATTGTATTCCATAGACACCACATTTTCTTGATCCACTCATCTGATGGTATTTAAGTTGTTTCTATATCTTAGCTATTGTGACTAGTGCTGCAGTAAACATAGGAGTGCAGATTTCCCTTTGAATTAATATTTCTGTGCCCTTTGGGTAGATTCCAAGGAGTGGAATTGCTGAGTCCTATGGTAGATCCATTTTCAGCAATTTGAGGAGTCTCCACACAGCTTTCCATAGTGGATGGACCTGTTTGTATTCCCACCAAAATGTAAGCGTGTTCCTTTCTCTGCACATCCTTTCCAGCATTTGTTGTTTCTAGTTTTGTTTTGTTTTTTTAATTAATATGCTTTCTATGGGGTTCCCTTATACAGTAGGCTAGTTGGTAAGAAGTTGGTGGACAGCATTCCTTACTCTATGGGGGAAGCAGAATGACCCTGAGTATTTTCACTCTTTCCCAATGCAGCAGCTGCTGCAGCTTCTCTACCCTTGAATTTGACCTTTTCCCTTAGTCTTGGATACCTACCACTTTAGGGAGTCCCTTGTTACCCTTGCAGACAACATTAGATGATACTGGGACTTGCATTAAGGAAGTTAAACCCAATAATCCAGGGTAAACCCTGGGTGAAATATATCTGGACACATCCATTATCCAGCCCCACCCCAACCCAGATCCTATCTTAAGACATATGTTATGGGTTAATTGTTGGGGCTAAGTCTAACTTGACCAGGTCTCCGTAACCTGGTTACTTGACTCATAAATCTTGAGACCATCATGAAGCGTTAGAAGTCATGCAGACTTGGGGACTTCACCTTCCATTAGCAATGTATTGGTTGCTGGAAACTTGATTCTATGTTTCCAGCCACTGAACAAGTAAAACCAGTTTAGAGAATTACTGCCTTTTAGAATCTTAATTGATTTCCACAAAGACGTATTTGGTTTAACTACATAAATCATTTGCATTTATGTGTGTTTGGTTTACCCTGAAAAATCCTAAGGAACAACATGTCAAAGCGTATGTCGCCAGCCCTATTTCTAGATTCGGGAAAGAGCCAAGGAAGTTATGGACATTGGAA
This sequence comes from Condylura cristata, assembly GCF_000260355.1. Lineage (NCBI taxonomy): Eukaryota > Metazoa > Chordata > Mammalia > Eulipotyphla > Talpidae > Condylura > Condylura cristata. Next base: position 36,181,648 of record NW_004567117.1, on the reverse strand, counting down.
GTCGGTGTGGTAATTTTTGCAGGCAAGCACACCTGCTCCGACCTGGGTGCCTCATGTGTGACCTCAGGTAATTGAACTACTATGAACCTCAGCTTCTTCACATGGAATCAGGGGGATTAAAAAGCCTACTATGATTTCCATGAAGTTAAATGAGGTGAAGTTAAAAGTGCAAACAGAATGTCTGGCCCAGAATTGGCACATAATAAATGTTCCTTCCTGTTTCTTCCGCCCCCTGACTTTTAGAACATGTAGCAAAGAGAAGGAAGTAGTCTCTGTTCTTACAAATCATCTTTGAATGTGTCCCCAATATTCTTGAATCCATGAATTGATTTTCTTTTTTCTCTTCTTTGTTTCTCTTCATCGTGTTTTGTAAAGGGAAGGCCCCCTCCCATGGCTAATGCTGCTTACGTGTCAGGGTTGCGGCTGTGTTTAAAGAAAGTGTGTAACAATTTTCATGGTCTCATTGAAAGTCAGGGGTGGGGCCTCTGCAGCAAGGTGGATGGGCCAGGTTCTTCTTGCAACCAGTGTCTCATACATTCTAGATTGACTAATACCCTAAAAGTAATATACCCAGTGTTGACCCTCATAGTCATCAAATGTGCATAGTAAAGGAATTTCATCAACACAACTCTTATTCACTGGCTTTTAATCCATTATAATTTTTAAAAGATTGATTATTTATGCATACATGATCTGGGGTACAGGCCAGAAGTACAGGGGGTGAGAGGATTTATCAGTGGCAGACTGGGGAGCAGAACAGGCGGATGCACTGAAATAAACTGCTGAGGGGAGCAGTGGGAAAGACAGGAGAGGTCTGCTGTGGCATGTGGGTCACTTCCCTGGCTGGGATCAAATTTGTACTGCAGTGACTGCAGATCACTTCATAGTGTTGCATTGCAACTCGTTGTGCCATTATTTTAAGAATTCAGTCATTTATTTAAAAAACTGCATAGTGACTAAATATTTCAACTGTCTCAGTGTCTGGAGTGAATCTAGGTTCAACGATGCTAGGATGCCCTATGGCCCTGGAGCAGATAGAGGAATGACCCACTCAACTCCCCTCTGTCTTCTCTCACATGCCCATAAACATCGATGTCCATATTCATATACGTGCATTATATAGCACTTCTTCTCGGTCTACAGTCATCCTCAAATGGCCTAACCAGTAAAAGAACAATTTTCAACACAGCAAGGAGCCAGCAAGAGGCAGATAACCACAAACTAAAATTTGAGCATACAGGCAACATTTTCTCCATTGACTGGGCTTTTCTCCCTGTATAACATCTTGATTGATACCTAAAACCATTGGTGGAGGTCTACCTAGCTATCTTAATTTCACCACGAGGCTCAGAGAGGAGACCCAAGGTCCTCAGCAAGAGTTGTCAGAACTTCAAATCCTGTGTGTAACAAGGCACTAACCATATGTCCTCCCCCATGGAAAGAAGCCACAGTCCAGGGGCCTGGAACAAATATAGATTTTGCTTAATGTGGAAGAAAGCAACTCCAATGGGCTTTCTGGTCTACAGAGCCCTGGGAACTAACACCACTCAGAACTGCGTCATTACATTTGTAGGATCCTCCTTTTTGATATACATTTACCTCCTAACTGCCTTTTCCCCCTCCTTCTTCATGCCCATGGCAGGTACCCACTAAGGAGTTCAAGTGAGGAAGGGAGAGAGTGAAAAAATGCAGCCATGTTTCCCCTCAGTCCTGAGGTCACAGTCAGATACCCCTCAGGTCATTTCCTGCTCTGACAATAACAAGTTCCAACCCCACCTAAATCCTGAATACCTGTTTAATTCTAGCAACTTCAGAAAGACAAGTCAAAATAAAATGAAAACATGGTTTCATAGGCAACATGGCCCTGGCCGATGACCACATTCAGAAGCATTTCTAAACAGGTGAACCCCACGACTTGGTCAAGGCTGATAGTTGCTCCCAAACAGCAACAGACCTGCCATGCCAGAGCCGGTCAGGTTCATTCAGGGTCCTTCTGACCCAGCATGCTAGAGAAAGACACTTGAAAAAAGAAAAAATGAAAAAAGAGCTGTAGCAAGAAGCAGCAGTTATGCCTAGTCTTAGTACAAGGAAAGCCGTAAACCTATGAAGTAAATGAAACTAGAAAAGAAACTGTAAATTTCAAGGTGCGGCCATTGTTTAGAGCTGGTAAAATGGTTGCCCTTGCACAGCCTGAATTTGGATTCAGAAGACGTGACTCCCGTAACAATGAGGCTAGAGTGACAGATGCCAGGTTTGGCTTGGTTTTGACCAGGATGTGAGTAAAATTGTCACAGTTAAGGAATCTGGGAGAGGATTGGGCAAAAGGGTAGGCCTTAGGCAGGATGGGGAAAGGGCTGTAGTTGAGGAGTCCCCATGGCATAAGCAGGGGGCCCATGGTTAGTAAATTCTGGAAAGGAGACAATCAGACCCAACAGTGCAAGTGAGTGATTTCAATGGCGCTTATGCTGATCGCCGGGCAGTTGGTGGTGGAAACAGTGGTTTAATCACAGAGTCCTGGGTCACTTCCTGGTTCTTAGAAAACCCCAGCGAGGAGCTGGTGTCATGGTATGGGACTTTCTAACATTACCAACATCCTAGACCTGTATTATTAGCAAATAAAGTAAAAGTCATTTGGCTCATTCATTCATTTATTTCTTTTCCTCTTCTTTATTTAAGCAGCTACTGATTAAGAATCTTGTGCCTGTGCCTAGCTCTAGGCCTGGAATACACACAAGAGTGACAAGGGGCCCGTGCCCTTTGGATTCAGAAAACTACAACACGTTGTGATAAATGGTAGAAGATATAAAGAGCCTGGCATTATTAGCATGCAATGTAGAGGCATGGAAAAAGCCTCAAGGATCTGGAAGGCAGTGTGATTCTTTTCCCAAAGGCAAAAACAAGATATATCTCAGTGATCATGGTATTTAGTAAATATTTGCTAGCATTAATCTTTTTTTAAAAAATAAAACTTAAAAAATCAAATTAATTTCTGATGCAGTTATATTTTGCAAATCCTTCATGTTCAGCTAAACTTTTATGTACATTTATCTGAGTTGTACCATTCAAATCAAGAGACAGAAAATTTCCACGCCCCTCAAGTTTCTCTCATGGCTCCTCTCAGTCAATACCTTCCCCCCTGGAGGTAACCACTGTTCAGAATTCTGTCACCTTCGATTAGTTTTGACTGACTTGAACTTCATAGAAAAGGAATCACGGTTATGTATTCTCTGTGTCTGTCTCCCTCCACTCATCAACTCAATGAGATTCATCCAGATTATGCAAATGTTTTCATACTAAAATGAGGTAGCAGTGGAAGTCATTCCTGGATTTTAGGATTTTCTTAAGGGGAGTTAATTGGCTGGGAAAGGGGAAACAGATGGTGGAGTTGAAAAACATGAAAGTTTAGATTCCATGGTGATGGCTTTCAGTCTTGAAGGGCCACTGCTAGCAGTGTATCTTGACTCTATCATCCTCTGAACTTCAGTTTTCTCGGCAAAATGCAGATAACAGCCCCACCTACTTTATGGGTCTGTGAGTATAATGTACATGAAGAAACCATTTTTAAATTGTAAAGTTGACACAAATAGATTTTTAGAATTTTTTAATTTATTGTTGCGCACAGTAGATGTCTGTGTATTTATGAAAGGCTAAAGATATGTCAGAGACAATCTCTCTATTTTGCCTTTTATAAGAAGACTCCTAGTAATCAATGGAGTTTTATTACTCACATGCAAATCAATTAACATTCAACAATCGCCTTGTTAACTTTAAAATCTTATTCTAGTTGCACGTAATCTGATGCTAAAACATGCATTGGTGAGCAAAGTCTCGGGGTCTGGCTGCCAAATCAAACAATACTCTGAATTTAGCAGACATGCTAACACCTGTAATAATGCACATTAAAAAGGACCCTACCTCCAGCATCTATTTCCTTCTGTTACAAGTCTTGCATTGTAAAATAGCAAAAGCAAACATTCCACAGAAGGAAGGAAGGTTTTAGATTTCTTCTTAGTTTCTCCCCAATTCTCACTTTGTGACCACAAAGGGAAAAGGCAGAGATGAACGTCTCTTGAAATCAGAAGTGGCAAGAGAGGGACTAGCACTGAAAAGTTTCAATTTAACTCAAGCTAGAGAAAGTGAAATGTGGAGGCTGGCTTTTTAATTTCTTGAATTAATTGGTAAATACCTTACTTGTTCTTCAGTGAGATTTGGAGTTCAAAATTAGAAAATAGATTCATTCACATTCTCCACCAACTGTTGTAAATTTCTTACTGATGGGAAAGAGGGGGAATTCATTTTCTCAATGGCTACATTGCCAGCCATCACCTGGAGCATTCTGTCTATAAACATGAAACCAGAAACGTCGGCAGGAGGAGACATTCACCAATCCCCTACCAGGCTGTAAGTAATACCACAGCCCCCACCTGGCACCATTAATAATCCTATTCAATGAACCCTTTATTATTAATATTACTGGTATAAAAAATGACCCCAGACTTACAGGTGTAACTTAATGAGGCACATGTTGTGGCCAGATGTCGTGCAAGGCCGACTCCCCCCACCACAGTGCCCATCTTTGTTCACGTTTCATAAAAAGAAACCATCTGAAAGCATTCATTTCAAGAGCATATTCATCACGTAGCGTGGTCAGCTCAGGAGTGACGCTCTTCTACTTAAGCTTAAACAGATGGAAAAAACCTGGGAATTATATTCAACATACCTTTTTTTTAAGTAATTATCTGATTAAAACTGCCAAATACATTTTCTTCTTTTCACTTCCTTCATGAAAATGTTGAGAAGTTGGCAGTGCTGTCACAGCCCCGAGTTAGGAGGGACGCCTGCCATTCAATTGGCCTCCACCTGCTGCCTGTTAGAGACTGGGTTTTGTGCTTTTATTTCTTTTTCCTTCTCTGCATTTGCTAAAATGTAGAACAGATCCTTGTCAAAACTCGAGGGCCATTCAAAAAGTGGATTTAAATAATAATAAGAAGAGCACCTAATTATGGCTTTGTAGACTTTGTGTTTCAACTTTCAGGATATTCCGGAGGAAGGCTGGCAAGCCCTGGGGCTCTTGGGTGCCCCTGCAAAGGAGAGGAACCTGCCTCCCACTGCCAGTGAGCAGCCTGGATGCCTTGTGTCAACTGGCATTTGCCGGGACCATCAAGGACACAGTCTTGATGAGTCCGTAGTTTTCATTGTTCACACTTCTGCAGAGAATTCAGTATGGTGGTGACTTAGAGTTTCTTTAGACCCTGAATAAAAGCATGATGTAGAAAAAGTGTGGGTGCCTAAAAAAGGTACAGAGCATGGAATAATCACACAGGACTGTTCTTTCATAGACTCAATTAAAGGTGCTCGGAGTGAGCTTTAATTTGTCATTCCTTCAAACTGAAGATCTCTAAATTTGTTTAGAAAAGAAAAAGTAAGATTCACATGAAAGGAAGGGCAGAGAATAAAAGATGAGTGGCAACACTCAAAGATCTTCATCTCCAAATAAATCAGCTTTGGCTCCAAACACGTATGTCTCTCTCAACACAATGAGAGCCCTGATGTGTTTTGAAAGTTACTTTAAGACCAACTGTTGAGCCTTGGGGATGTCTTCTGGGGAAAGCGTGTGTCTTCTGCTACTCCAAGCAACTTCTCAAAGACTTCACGGGAGTCCCTCTGAGAGGAGTTTGAGAAATACAGCTTGCTACATAGCACTCCATTTCCAGTGCCATTAGAACTGGGGATATTCTCATGTAGATAAACGCTCTAAGATTCTTTTAATACATTTATGCAACGGTTAATTAGGCATGTACTCTCTTCAAGGGTCCACCCTTCATCCATCTCTGAGTGACTTGGCTGGACAGCAGTGAGTCCAGTCATCTAGGTGAAGCACACGATGAGGAGGTGAATCTCCTCTCCCACATCTCTTCCACTGGTCTCTGCTCACAGTCCGCCAGGGAAGGAATGCCCTGATTCCTCTTTTCTTTCCTTCTCATTTCTGTTAGAATGTCTAACATTCTCTGTCCTCTTCCTCCTTCACCACTGCTTCCTCCTCTCTGTCTCTGCTCACTCTTCTCCCACCACCGACAACCATTTCCCTTTTCCTTGGTTTACATGGTCAAAACATTGCTAATTAGACTTTCAAGGGTTACATATTAATAATTCTGTCACCTGGAAAAAGAATAATTTCTCCTTCTCTGTTCTAGCTCCAAAGTTTTCCAGGACAGGGACTGATGGAATATATTACCCCAATTCTCTCACCTGAGAGAAAGTGGTTTAGATGTCAATATGGAGACCAACTGTTTGCCATCAAACTTCAAGTAACACAGCTTCAGTAGAACATGAAGAAACAGGAGATTAAAACTAGATGTGGAGAATTGAGTACAGTCAGACTATCTGACTTCTGTGTTTTCAAGAACGGATTGTTTCCAGAAGAATAATTTGCCTCAGCCAGGTAGTGGGGAGGGAAACAGAGTGATTGAAACAGAGGGAGGTTGGAGTAAGGGAGACACACTTAAAGGATATTACTAATCTAACAGGATGTTGACTGTACAATTATTTAAATTTAGTCTCATATCAGAAAGTATAAACTGTCTAGCAATCATGGATTAGCTACATAAACTACAGTAGTAAATTATAGCCAAGCAACATAATGGAATACTGTGAGCTCAACAAAAATTCTGCTATGAAATGTTATTAAGAAGAATATCTCTAGGCTCATGATCTCATATTATGTAGCTGGTCTCTCGGGATACATGTCATGTCACACAAGTGGAAGTCATTGTGTATAGAAGTAATTGAATCCCAAACCTCACTTTGCCAAATCAAAACCAACTTTTCTCATGAAGTTAATGTTCACGTCTGATTAGATAAGACTACTAAACCTCTTGCTCATTCCTTTTCCAGGAGACGTCACTAGTGATTTGGTGAATCAGACTTAAATATAAATGTTCAGTATCAAAATAACTGTCAATTACCTCTTCAAAAAGTATAATTTTAATAGTTCAAACTGATAAAAAAAAATTAAAAACCACTTGACTAGCACACCTTATATAAAGAAACTCAGTCTTTTAGAACTGAGTTTGGAAAAACAAACTAGTGAGGAGATAAACAAAAATCAGGTCATCTCTGCCCTGATTGCACCTTATCAGTGGAAAAATAGACCACTTGTGATTTTACTGCTATCAATTTGAGTATTCTTTTGCAAGCACTGAGCTGTTTTACGGACTATTAGAGGTCTAAAGGAAGTCGTGCTTTAAATCATTTTTTAAAGCCAGTCTTAAAAAAAGTGGATAAAGCACAGCAAATGAGTAAATAAAGTTCAAAGAAGGCTGTGGTCGCCAGCGAGACAGCCATTTACTGATAGAGCCTTTATAATACCCAAGTCTGGAACCTCTACACACAGTTAATATCCTCCGTGCAATTATGCACTTGGCAAAAGCAGTGTCTTTCGTGAGACAGCTTCGATCAGGGTTCATAGAACTGGTTTACAAAGAGGCATCACTTTAATTGTGTTGCAAGAAAGAACAGCACTATGATCTCAAAAGGACAGCATACTTGTAAAATTTATGTACCTCTTTAATACAATGTGCTTTGGTTTAAAGAGGTGGGGGATTTACATGTGTTAAGTGCTCCTACAAATCTACTTTACCCTTTCTTAGAAAAGGGCAACACAATCATAATAGTTAAATTTATGTGTAAGATGTCTGTATAGTAATGCTGCTCAAATCAGTAACTATTACACAGTAGACTAACTGCTTCTGCTTTTAATCTTTAAATATCCTCAACAAAATGCTGTCTGCTGAGCGAGGACACTTAGCCCACACTCTTTAAACCTTTGTGGTCTGGTTCTATATGATGAACAGAAGATTATAAAATCCAAACTCCACATGGGCTTCCTGCCCACTGCTGTTTCCAGATTCTGCCCATCCTGCATGGAGATGTCAGAATATTCTTTCCTAAATAACATTTTTAAAGGAGTGCTTTTCTATTGAATTTTATATCCTCTCTATTTTCATCTCTGTCCTTATAAGCCTCCAACAACTTTTTCTTGCTTTTATTCTTCCATTGGAAAAAAAGCCCTCAATTCTCCTTTTGCTTCCACATGAAATTTATAAGCAAATCTTCAAAGTATTAACTTGTTCGCAGGATCATCACACATGCTCACCCTCAATATATCATCAATATAGTTTTAAAGGAAAATAAAAACGTGTGTGTGTGTGTATATATATATATATATGTATGTATATGTATATATGTGTGTGTGTGTATATCTATATCTATATCTCTATATATATATCACAGCTATTTCTTTCTAACAACTCCCATGCACCATCACCCCACCCCCACACTCCTATTCCTTTCTTTATAACTGCACCCATGCCAGCTCTCTGCCGCAGCTGAGGGGTGAGACCCCTCCTGCCTTGTTTTGTCATGAGATTTTCTTCCTCTTTGGCCACAGTTGATGGGACGAGAGCTGGACACCTGACCTATGACCCAGGCCATTCAAATCCTCTCTCTTAAGAATTTAAACTAAGACACGAGAGACCAGAGGTCATGGTGTTTCCTGGCCCATGAAAATTTGGTGCAGCAAAAGGCCGTCTGCTGAGAAAAGCAAGAGAAGGGAGCAGATGGTAGATCATGTGGCCCCAGAGAGAAAAAAGAGACTGAGAAAGTAGCTGCTTTTGCTCCTGATGATTTTCCAGGGCTCAGTTCAGCCTTCTGAGGACTGGCTGTACTCTCTGCTCTGAGGGTCCCTGCTCGCCCTGTACCGCTGTAACTCATCCCTTGGCTCGTAAATTAGGTAGACTCGGATTCTGTTTCTTGTACCCAAAAGGATGCTAACATACCGTGCACACATCTATGTGGGTCTGATGTCTAATGTCTCATGTCTCTATGCATGTAGATATCTTTGTATTTGTACATGACAGACGCCATGTGCAAAGAGAGTAGGTTGACAACTTCAAATGTGAAGCCTTGGCCTCTACTGTCCTGTGACCATTCACTAACAGAAGAGGCGATAAAAGATAAGAGCTCATGAGGGGAATCACATCCAAGGCTCCACATTTGGAAGAGGAGATAAAGATACCCCGTCAATGGACCAGTCACTGAGTGCAGGATACACAAGGAGGAGAATAAGCAGGCATCATATTGTATCAATTGAATGGTTAAGACTTAGGCAGGCATCAAGGACAAGAGAGAGAGAAGTCTGAAAAAGCAAAGTAAGAAGGCAACGAGTGTTTGGGGAGCTGAGAGGTGATTAAATAATGCTGCTTTGTGGAGGATTCAGGTCGCAACATGCTACACACATCCTTTTAAAGCCCTTTCCACCTGGGGAGGACCAATATCCCTGAGTTGGAAACTCTTTATGGGCTAAAATCTTAATTGTCTAACTCAGGGTTTCAAACTGATTAAATTAGTAAGGTTTATTAGCTAAGCTGCTCAGCTTTTATTTTGATAATTTGTCAAAGTAAGATTAAAAAGCCTTTAAAGAACGACCGTTACTTTTTAATTTTGAAAAGTATGTTTGGCGACAAGTGATCTGTCCTTGGCTATAACTGACCAGTCCTTCCCTACAAGTAAGACAGTACCTCTGGCTTCTTTTCCTTAGAAGTTCCCACAAATCCCTCATTATCTTTGGAAGAGCTTTAATTTTACACACACCCACTGACAGGCACATGAATGCATCAGAGATGGGGGCTCCTCGTCTGACAAAGGAGGAAATAAAGACTTGTGAAGATAGAGATTGTGGATTTTGCAGAGATAGGACCTTTCCTCCACATGTGACTGTGACCTCAATGGCCTCGATTCTAAGTGGCGTTACAACAGACAGGCCCTCCCTCACAATGCCACTGTTAAGGACTATGGGAGAACACACATGCAAGATGCTCTGTGCCTGGTCTGGTTCAAATCTCGCGTTCAAAATTGGGCACCAATCTTATTAGGCCAGCAGTGTCCCCTGCACAGTCAGTCAGATATTTCTGAGCTAAGACTGACTCAGGCCTTCTGACTCTGACATCAGGGTTCTGGTCATAATTTGCCATAAAAGGATATTTAAACCACCTTCATTTTATTTATTTTTAAAAAGATTTATTTACTTACTCATTCATTCACTCATTCATTTATGCACAGAAGAACTGGAGTATAAACAGAGGTGCAGTAAGCAAATTCACCAGAGACAGTGGGGAGCAGCACTGAAATATACTACTGAGGGGAGCAGTGGGTGAGACAGGAGAGGTCTGCTGTGCCATGTGGCTCCCTGGCTGGGGACCGTACTCAGGCTATAGTGTTGACAGTGCTGAGACTTTACCCCTAGTCCATCAGGGGTAAAGCTCTAGAATCAACTTTAGAAGAGCAAGAATTTGAAGATAAGGAACTGTGTGACAAGCTAATTGAATTAAATATTTATGTTTTTGCATTGTGGAATTTGGTAACGGGGCTTGCTGGCATGTCCTGCTATGTCTCAGAAAAATCATAGTCTGTGTTTTCCTGCCTTTTATGTTAATTCCTTGTTTCAAACTTTCAGGTAAGTAAGCCCAAAACCTCTACCAGTCTTTCCCCTCCAACACTGTGGTTTCAAATCCCTACAATAGCTAAAATTCCTTTTCCCTCTCTCCGCGTCTTTTCTTTTCCTTGCTCTTCTTTACTCTCTCTCTCTCTCTCTTTTTCATTATAGAGGAAGTTTTTTGTTTTTTTGTTTTTTTTTTTTCCTGATAACACATGCTTTAAGCAAATACCGTATATGTGTGTCCAGGAAGTTTTGGAGTAGGTATTTCTCTGACTCCCTGCTAAACCACCATAGTTCTGAATCTTCCCAAACTGATCTGCTACACTGAATGCCCCGGCCCTCCTGACTTTTGGATTCTCCTTGAATACGCCCGTGCTGTCTCGCTTCAGAGACTTCACTATGCTGCTTCCCATTAAGTTGGCCTCACCTACTAAAATGCTACCCTCCCTCGAAGACCACTGCAAATACTTTCTAGTCCATCAAGCCAACACTGAGTCTATGAAGCAGGTGTAAATCTCCTTTCTTTGACACCTCCCAGTACGCCTCGCCCTCACTGTAGCACTTCAAGTAACTTATTTATGCATTTGTTTTATTCTCCAACTAATTTTTAAAAACCCTTTGACAGCAGAAATTAGAATATCATCTTTCTCTATTCCCTTTAGCACTCTGAATAGTATTTGTGTTAGGTGTTAAAAAAAATAAAAGCTCTTTTTTTAATTGAATTTACTTGAGTAAAAGGAATAATACAGCAAAGCCATTGCTCATAGGAGTTCAGATGCTCTTTTGAAGTCTTGCTCGTTTACTTCTTTGCTGTGCATGAAATTCCATCATACTACAGTGAGAAATAGTTTAAACCTGGGAAATGTCATGGAGGGGAGAGAGTCATTAATGTAAATGCATCTCCAGGCATAAAAATGATGTTAATTTGAGAAGATGGAAGGGGTTGGAGTTGATGTCCTCTTTTCCTTTTTTGCTGCTATTTGATGTTGAGTAGAGGAAGTATCTTGGTAGTAAAGGCAGGTAAAGCTGAGACTGCTGAACTTCATGCAGACACCTTTTCGGCACCCCTGTGCTGCATGGACTGGTCTTGAGCAGGGTCTCAAGCTAAGTCTCAGTCCCTGGGTGGTGGTGTGTCAGCCATCTTTCCCTTGTGAGTCTGGAAAAGTATTTTTTTGCTTTTTGGTTTTTAACAACCCCTTTAATTCCACATCCTATGGTTCACATTCTAGCCTCACAGTTAACAGACTGATATAGAATCTTTTGGTCTTACTGCTCTACACAGAATAGCTTAATTTTACAAAAATCAGATTTTGTTATTTGCACTGGTCTAATATGGATTTTGCTTTTAATGAACAATATAATATGGAATCATCTCAGTTCAGTGCATTTTAGTATACCCTTTTAAAATTAATTTATCATAAAGTAGTGTGCAGTCTAATAATCTGAAATTTACTCTATCAACTGTATTTCAAGCTCTGAGGTTTTAAACAAATGGTCCAGTTCTTCGAATCAAGGACTTTTCTTAGGAATAAAGGGGTCACCCACCTCCACCCCCTCTACACCCCACAGGAATAAAGAGGCCACCCACCTCCACCCCCATTGTACACCACACACCAGTTTCCCTCAGAGGTGCGAGGCAGATACCCTGGAGCTAGAATAAAGGGGGGTACTTTACTCTCGGGGTTTCTGCAGGTGCATGTGCTGCCTTCCAGGTACCACTGCGAGTGGTTTCCTAGGTGCAGATTTGAGTGTGCAATAAGCTGAAAGAACTCCAACCATGCCTGGCAAAGCCAGCTGGCAGAGAAAGCACAGCTTGGTGAAACTACCTGCAAGAAGTCTAGCTCTACCCGCATCAGTCTTTTTAATGCGTGAAGAGCTTATTCAGCTTCCTTTGCCTCAGTTTCTCACCTTTAATATGGGCATAACCATAGAAACCTACTTTACAAGACTGTTGCGAGGACTAAGTGCTTGAAACCTTCAAAGGGCTCGTGAGGACCTGGCAATAGTGAGCATTCAGATAACTGCAAGTTGAACTGTGGTGCATGCCCATACAACACAGCGGGCTCAGCTGGTACAGCTGGCAGCCGAGGTATGAGTTAGACAGCAGCGAGGATTCTGGTGATGCAACAAGGGGGTTTCTTGGTCCCCATCAACACTGGTGGCTGCAGTTCCCTGGAATTTCACACGCCAGGACAGTGTGGCATGTGGCCATGTAACCTCGGTGCTGCCTTCACTGGGAGCTGGCTCTTCTCTGTTGTGGGGACAGGTCTTGTGTACTGTGGGATCTTTAGCAGCAACCCCGGCCTCTACCCACTAGATGCCAGTAGCACACCCTCAGCGGAAACATCCCGAAATATCTCCAGACATTGCCAAAAGTCCCCTGGGAGGTGAAATTGGCCCTGATTGAGAATCACTGATGTAACCTCATGCTGAATATGGAGGTTGCATATTCTAGCTGTTTCTTGTGTGCAAACCTTACCTATTTTATTAGACTGTAAGAATCTGCAAATAGGGACCATCTTTGTATCCCACCCACCCACCAACAAAGTGTTACATACTCAGACTGCACTTAAATACATATTGCTTAGCTCAAAACAAGCAATCAAGCTAGTTGGTTAACATTTTAATTTCTGATTTGTACTAAGATTGATTTAAATAGAGGTGACATCAAGACTAATTATTTCTGCTAACTCTTGAAATGTCAATTACTTCAAAACACATCCTTCTCATATAATATGTAACACAACTCAAGCTGGGTTTTGTTGTTCGGTTTTTCTTTTCTCTGAATTCCATTCTTAACATACGTCACACAATAGCTGGGATATATAAAGTTTGGTTTTAATTGCCATCTATTCATTTCCTTCTTTACAATGAACTGCAAATATCTCAGATGCACCAGAGCCATCTTTCTCGAGATGCCTTTGTCACTGGTGTCACGACGTCTGAATTTTAAATCACTAAAGATGTTCAGCCAAAGAGGCAGGGGGTTGCGCTGTGCCTGCACACGGCCTGGCAGGCAGGGAGGCTCCGGGAGACTGTTTGTTCCCTTGAGAGGCTTATTATCCTGACATTTATCACATTCTGATAAATAAAAATTCCACACTTCTAGTTTTGCAGCTTTTATATTTTCTACTTCTTTTTGTCTTGCAAATGGAGACGCACGTGGATATACACACCAGTATGTACCCTTGGGGATAAATATATATTCAGCCCTCAGTGAAGAAGGGAATGCGTTATACAGCAGGCATGAGGCTGGGGTTGAGAAGCACACTCCTGTGACTTGCCAGAAAGTGTCAGGCCACCGAGAAGAGTGCTTAAGGGGACAGATGTACAGAGTGCCAGCGACACAGGCATGCCATGAGGAGAGGCTGGAGAACTTTTGAGTGCCCTGAGAGGGTATTTCCATAATGGACTTGCCTTTTGGATCAGCTGTGCCCTTTGGCTCTGAGACTCAGGGTGTGAACTTCACAGTTACATTGATGATGAGTAGGTCCAAGGACTGCTGCACCCCAGCATAGATCCTGAGGTTGTCCAGTCACAATGCCAATGACTGTTTTGCAATGAGACGTGAAGATGTAAGAGGCATCCATTTTGGTCAGACTGTAATGTATTCCCTGTGGCACAATATGACAGTCAACAGGCAGCTTCTGATAGGCTTGGAGTCGGCGCAAAGAGCCGACTAAGGACTAAAGATAGGCTTCTCTACCCAGACACCGGACATCTCCTGCAGGGAGATGCCTGCTCCCACAGAAATCAAGTGGAGCACTGCTCCTCTGGCTTGAGTGCCCAGTGTGGTATCAGACTCAAGGACACAGCCTTGACATTTCCAGGGTCACCCAAGTCCCTTCTGAATGACCCATTTTTTTCTTTCAGGAAAGAATATCTTCCTGACAATTTATTTCTTACTGTCTTCCCTCACAGGAAACAGAGAGCATGTAGGGGGATTGGGAGGCATGAGAGACACAAGACTTGACCAAGGCCACACTGAAGAGTAGGGAGATGATTTTAAAAGCCAGCCAGAGGCGGAATAAAGGAGCAAATTAAGAATGTTTGTGTTACTTACATGACTTTGGCTATGTTTGCTTTGATTACTCTTGTGTAGTACTTTTCTTGAAAGCAAAATAGAAATTCCTTACTAAAGTCTGGTTTACATATTTTATGTAGAAGCTTATATTTTTTTATTCCCTCAAACATAAAAGAAGGTATGTAAAATTATAGGTTCTAAGAGTCCTTGAAAAGTCCCCTTTGGTGCTTCTTCACCCTTTAGTGTCAGACTGTGTGCGTCTCAGAGAGGACAGAGCACTTACTGAAGGTCACAGAGCTGAAGGTCACTGAGCTGGAAGCCATGGCGCCACAACAGAAGGAATAAAACCATTTAAACCATCTCCCCGTCAAAAACAAAGATCGCTTTCTTACTGCATTGAAGGGTTCTTAATCAGAGAAAATAAACATTTTAATGATGTCATTCCCTTTTTTCTTTGACTTACAGCAAAATAGATTAGTGATAGATGATAAATAAATAAATAGGTAGGTAGATAATTATATGACCTATAGGTAGACAGACAGACAGAGTTTGTCTACTCACAACAGACAGACAGACAGAGAAATAGAATTTAAAGTTTTGTCATTGTAACTGTGTCATATAAAGTGTGGCCTGATCATGAAATTCGCCATTAGGAAGAACAGGAGACTTTGTAACCAGGAAAGGAGGAAACGGGAAAGTTAAGGGCGCTGCTGTGACTGCCTGTAAGGAGGGCATTATTATCTTGGGGTTAAGCATGTCTGTTCATGTCGATGCCTGGTGTGAGAAAATAACAGTATAAATAGCTCATTACCTGCAAACATTACATTGAAAATTTATTTGACACCAGGATCTTAAGATTATTCAGAAGTCTTCTTTTATTTGAAGTCTCAAAAACTTTCTGAAGAAAAAAAATAACAATTTGAAAAACCTCTCTTCCCTGAAGAACAGCAGCATCTGCTTAAGAACACATAGCAACCCTACATTCGGATTAGGACAGGAAGTTAAAAAAAAATAACACATCCAATTGAAACTGCGGGAGGACACAGCAGACAGAATGTAATTAGTTGGGTTGACTGTCAGCCAAAACCTCAGGCTACCACCCCCTTGCTCTTATGAAAACTGCCTGGAGATTTTTAATGATGATGAGCAGTTAGGATCTCGGTATTAAATCTTCTCTGAAATGCAGGGCGCCATCATTCCCTCCAGCGACACTGGGATATTGGTTTTGGGTTGGCACTGAAGCGCTCTCGGAAAGGTGATCCCAAGCTCCTAGAGCAACTGTGGCTTCTGTCACCAAGCATTAGGTTTTGTCAGGCTGTCGGCTGTACTTGGGATGAGCAAGACTGAGGAGACTGATGTATGGGATTTAGACTTGGGGTTTGGGAATGAGAGTCTCCACAGTAGTGTTTTCCTCAGAAACGTGAACTGAGAGAAATTCTGGGCTGGCAGTCACTGGGAGTCTAGCTTGACTCTAGATGCAAAGAAGCTCAGTGGTCTCAGTGGAGGAGGTGGGCAGAGCGACCAATTCCTGCTGCCGTTGTACTCTCGGGGTCCCTGAAAGAACCCCTGAAGGAGAATGGGAAGAGTAGTGAAACAAAAGCCAGAACTGGTTTTGATCCCAGTTGTGTCTCTTAGTAGAGATGAGGTCTTGGACAAGTTCCTTAAGTAATCCTTCTTCACAGCAAAGAGGGCAGAGAGCAGGTTCCGCTCTGATTCCTCAAATCCCTTTAAGGTGTAAAATATATGTTACCTTCTGTGCTTTTTTCTTTCTTTGAAAAAGACATATACAAAAAGGGCCCCTGATGGCGCTCTTTCCTGTGGCTAAGATTGGGGTGCAAAGGACCAAGCTGATGCAAGTCTCCTTCCATGCAGATCGTGTGTTTAGTCTGTCTTCTGGCTAATGACTGCAGCTGCTTCCTGCAGAGTCTGTTATAAGATCTATAAAAGGCCGAGATATTATGGTTTCAGAAGCAGGTAATGAGCATACACAGAAACCATGTCGTTTTTTTCTTTCCGTTTGGATTTTTAGTTTGTGGGCTTTCTGCACAGGAGTTTGTGGTAGGATGCCAACTCTCACAGACAACAAGGATTTATTGTATTAATAATCTGCAAATTATGGATTGCAAAAGCAAAGACATTTGGGGATTTCATTGAACTTCTACCAAAAAAGATGCCTCCATGCTGAGGTTTTCAAGTTTTTCACTGTGCCCGGTTGAAATTAATTATAAACTATACATCCATTTGCATATTAATTATGAAAACATACTATGGAAGATATTTAGGATAAAGTACAACAGAAAATGATGACAATTTATAAATACTGCATATCAAATCAAATGGAATACTCAACTAAAACTGCCTTCCAAAAAATAAGATGAAAAATATACCTTCAAGGATATAGAAATTTTATCCATTCAAGCCCATAAAAGATGAGTCCATTTACACATTTTCTTGACTTGCAATGACACTGTAGTATAGTTTCCCCAATTGTGGGGAAACTGTTCCAAAATCAGTTTGACATAATGTATGACTGATGGCCACTAGCATGGTCATATCTTGTTCTATAGCTGTTCTACGGGCTCTAAAAATTGGTCAAAAAAGGAAAAAAAAAATTGGGTCAAACAAGTTGTGAAAATGCCTGGCTTAACATAATTGATTTTTTTTTAATACTAATATGAATTACAAGTAACACCAGAGTATCCAACCACACTGGTAGTCTTTGGAAAATCTTGGTTTTGGTGACTTGCTATGGTCTCAACATGTCTCTGTTTTCTGGTTTCTTCTTAGCTTTCTGTCCTTCTCCTGTGATCACCTGGGGTTGGTGTAAGGCAAATGGAACAATCTCTATCACATCCCTTGTTTATTTCATCAAAGACCGGACTGCTACTCACATTAGTCCTTGCTGGTTAGAGCCACGTTCTACTCACTTTTGACCTAGAACAGTAGCCCGGGGAGGAAAAAGCTGGGAATATCCTCACTGGCTGACTGAATCCTTTGGTGAGAATGCTTTCAACAGGAAGTCCATTGTCAAAGATGGAATTTAGAAGCTGTGGCCAAATTGTTTCTTACAGCCTTTCTTACAATCAACATGCCACAGTGACCTGATATGTCAATGCTGGCAATTGGTCTTATATTCCTTTGTGAACTTGGACGTAGTGATTTCAGCGCCTTCACTCTGCTGCTATCTCGCTGGATCGCTCTAATGCTGGCAATTGGATCTGGAATATTCCATCTCCTTCCCAAGTAAAGGGAAATGGGAAGAGGCAGACCTGGAGCTTCTCTGCTCTGATGTACCCAGCAAAGCATCAGGCACTCTGTGTGCAGGATCTGTCATGAACCTCATTCTAGGGCAGCATTTTAAAAGACCAGAGAAGTTAAGGAAAGGTAGAGAAAATGAACAATGGGGGAGTTAAACAGAATATTTCTGCCTCAGGGGAAAAGTGGTACCACCTCTTCTTCTTTTAATGTCTTGCAGACATTAAAAACACTCACTCTTCCTTGCCATCAATGCACCCACCCTTCTCCTTCCTTCTCAGTCAAATGTCCTCTTTCCCCTTGTCTGTCAGCTACCCTACACTTAACTCCCTCCTTGTGGCTCGGCCATGAGGTACCAAATCTAACCAGCAGAATCACCACAGACCAAGTCTAACCAGCAGGATTAGCACAGACCTTCTAACAGCCAGAATCCATGGGGAATAGTTCTTCTTGTAGTTGGAGTATTCAGTAACTTGTAATCCCAACACTCCTCTTCTCTAGATTTATTACAATTGTTCTTTGATTGTTCTCATAACCCTTTAATTCATTTTGAGACTGTTTGCTTGAATTATCCTTCCCCCTACTGCCTTTAACTGTTGGTGCTTCCAAAGTTTCTACTCTTTTCCTCCTCATTTTACGTACTCTCTTTGGCAGATGTCACCCATTTCCATCTTTAACACAGTCATTGTGAGTTCTTATTCCCAGTGTGTTCATACAGCCTGACAGCTACCTTATATATTCAGAGTGTTTGTTGGATATTATATACTTTGTCCTTATTTGCTTTTTATTGACAATACCACTTAATATGGAAGCTTCATTTTCGGTCTTACTCCTGATATTGGTCATATTGTATACCCAGTTTCTTTACATCTTTGGTATAAACATCTGACCTTTGGAGAAACTACTCTTTCCCTATTTCATGTAGTCCTAGTGGGCTGTCAATCAAAGTGTCTTGGTTAGTTCCACTCCTTATTCACAAAGCAGGATCATGGCCTAAGCCAGGATAATCTCTCTTTTAGGATCTTCTCATAGGGCCAACCTCCTGGCGCTGACTTATTTAGAAGTGCCCTACATGTACTTTAAAAGCTATTTTATCCTCTAGCTTTGATGCTTTTTTTTCCCAATGTGCAACTTTGGCATTCCCTATCCTGCTACTAAGTTAATTTTCCCTTAAATCGTCCAGATAGTGATTCTGTAGCCTACAATGAAATAACTATGGCTGGTACAACATTGCTCAGTTCCATTAGCACTGAATGATGAACACTGGACAACTGATTTTTGAGTAAGTACAAAAAAGGGAATGACTCTATAGAAATATGAAAAGTAGTAGTGGCTTCAAAGAGACTGCAATCCAAATGGGAAGAGAAAACAAATACAAATAATTTAGGAACAACTAAATGGTAAATAGAAAGTGACTATTAGATTAATTATATATGTAATTTCTCATTTTATCAGTACAATACTTATGGCAATTTTGTTTGGGTCAGCTTAATCAAGTTCTAATGGAAGATCAGATAAAGGAGGACAAACAAAGCAAGATGAACACTGAAATGGGAAATACTTGATGTGGGAGGTGAATTAAGCTGTTCTTGGAAGGTTGAGAAAAAGAGAAAGGGCTTTATGCAAACAAGACACCAACTGGGAAAGGTAGAGAGATTAATGAAGGTAAATGAGTAGCTCAGCTTAATTTAAGCAAAGGCATGCTTACTTAATAGTAAAAGGAATACAGGAGAAAATGGTTGTGGTAGAAAGAATGTGGAGTGCATTAGTTTCCCATAGTTATGCATGACCTAATCTTTAGCATTTGAGAATATATTAGGATACATTGCAAAGGGGAACTGGTTGCAGATGAAATTAAGTTGATTATCAACTGACCTTAAGATGAGGGATTATCCCAGTGGATCCATTATTGTTTACAAAGGTGTTCATGAATGATAGAGGGAAGAGAATGAAATTTGGAATGGTATGATGTGAAAGGGTTCAACTATTGCTGCTGGCTATGACAATGGTGGAATGGGGCCACAGGTCAGAGAACCAGAATATGAGAAATTCAGGAAAATGGATTCTTCCCCATAGCCTCTCTGTTGAAGCTTGAGTTTACCCTATGTTGGATTTTAACCAATAGAAATGTCAGAGAATAAATGTGTAATGTTTTAAACTACTAAGCTCATGATTTTTTACTGCAGCAATAGAAAATTAATACAATGATATTTAAAATAATTACTAAAAGATGAGACACAGAGACCAGTGATAGTAAATATGCAAGCAATCAAAAGTCCATGCTGCACTTCAGCTCAGGGTGAATGGGATAAAGCCCTCAATTACAGAGGGCCTTGAACTTGATTCCATGGGCATAGCCTATTGAGGTCTCGGGTAGAGCAATATACTGGTGAAACAGAAGCAGCACTGTGGTGGTAAGCTGGATGTTGACTTACTGGCATAACACATTTCTGACTTCAATAGCAGTAGAAGTTTCTTTCAAAAGCTGCCTGGTTTGAACATACCAGCATCTTTAAAGCACTGCATGACTCACCTGTGGGACATGCCAGATCATTTGGTTTGACTATTTATGTGTAAATTATTAATGCGGCAGATATTGTTGATGCTTATAGCTTGTACTCGGCATAGTTCTTTGGCAGTCACTTTTCTCAGCAAGAGTATCAACTAAATGAAAACAAATTAAATATTCATAACATTTAAAGGCTTGTTTTTGGTATAAGTTGTAAAGGAGAGGAAATGATGGATTTTCCCCTCCTACTTTCAAAACATGAGATGAATGAAGGAGACTAGAGTATCAATGAGGAGTGTTTCTGAATTTAGAGGTCAAAACTCTTGTGATTCTCTAAGAAAATTTTATAGCTCAATTTTGAGGATCATTCAAGAATAAAGGGCAATTCTGTCAACTTTCTTTCTATACAGTCATTAACATAATTCTTTTTTTGTCCAAAATGGTTTAAACTCACTTATAACAATAGTAACTATACTGCAAGTAAGGAAATCAAGACTCACAGATTCTTTATAATTGGCACAGACTTAGAGCTAGGAAGAGCCAGAACTGGGCTCTAAACCCAGGTAGTTTGGCCTCAGAATTTGATCTTAACCATTTATTCTAATTACTGGTTTCCTTCCTCAAATATTATTTGAGGGATTATCCAAACAATGCTCAATTTAAAAATAGTTTCTATTTAAAATTTTCATTGAAGTTGGCCAATTTGATTGTGTTTCCTCTAAAATGTTTGCTATACAACTGTGAATCTACCTAGGTCACTAAAGAAAATATATAAATAACTCTAATAGAAATGAAATATTGTTTGTAACATAAAAAGTAGAAGAAAATACCACACCGGACAGTAGAAAATACCACAACAGGGATGATTTAGTATTTTTAGGCCTTAGTTATCAAAGGCCTACTTATCAAAACCCTCTATTTAAGACTGGAGCTAGATAAGAAACTGAATGAAAAGTATGATGGAAAATATGAAGGGGGAGTCCAGGATACATGGTTACATTTAGACCTTGATGATATGGGACTCTTACTTTTGTTTAATTTCTCCCCCAAAATATATGAATTTTCTTTTCTTTGATATAGGTAAGTCATGATATAGGTAAGTCATGAACACTATCTTACTTTTTTTTCTCTCACTCAAGTAAAGAGAAAGGGAAGAGGAAGAGGAGGAAAAGAAGTGGACAAATGAGATGGTAAAATGGAGGATGTAGAGCAAGAAAAGACTCGTTGGTTTGGGGGGTTGAGGACCAAGATAAAAGCAAAGTGGCCAATTATGGCAAGTCCAAAGTCTCTGTTGAGGGCATCCATATTGATAAATCCAGCTCAATCCAATGTTAAGTAAAGACCTAAACTTTATTGTTAAATGAAAATTCTGATAAATAAACACACAGGAGAATGAATGAGTTAATGAATGAATTCATGATCAGTTAAGTTGCAGGTTTCAAAAGCAACTAGATATGGGGCTAGATGACCCAGGTGAACTGCTAACATTGATTCTATCATCTGGCTACTTACTTTTTTCTTCACTTCTCTAAGAAACAGACTGTTACAATTTAAAAGGTCTGTTGGTTATGTCACAAAAGCTTCTCAAGTTATCTCTTCTCAGCATAGATTTTTTCGTCATGAGAAAGTTAAAAAAAAAAAAAAAGGTCAAGAAAATACCTACAAGTCAACCTGGTCTTTCAGTTACACTTTGCTGTACGAAGTGAGGTGGCTTGGAAGTAGTATATTGGTTTGAAATTCTAAAAACTTTCTAGACCACCAAGAATTGAAATATCCTAGGAAAAGAGATGATAATCAATGATCTAAATAGAAAAAAAGAATGGCAAAGGGTTTGGGCCCACGGGGCCTTCAGTATCCTTTGAATGAATAATGGGCCTGTATGGCTTACAGGAAAGAGAAGAAGGTTCTGGTGGTGCCAGATAAAGAAGAAAAATGGATAAGTCAGTCTTCACCTTCTTTACAAATGAGCCCAAAACAACCCCACTTAGCAGTTATCGGAGGACAGAGGCTGGGCCAAGTTAAAGAAACTGATGGAGAAGTTACCTCCTATCGCCTGTTACGGTTAGCTGCTGCTTCCTTTGGTGCCACAAATTGAGTAAAAGTCTCCACCGCTAACAGCCCCAGACTGAGTCTTCAGTCCTCTGTGGGAGGACGTGAGGGCAGCTTCCGGCTGTGGGCTGTGATGGCGCCATATGCGTCATTGGGGCCAGAATTTGGCCCCCAAGCAGTGTGGTCGGAGACCCGGTGAGTGATGTGGTCTTGGGCCGTGGGTGCTTACTGGGTCCTGCTTTGGTGTTGACCAAAGCCTCAGAGATGATTTGACGCACTGGGCTCGAACATGTTTTGAGTTACGTTGTATTGAATACACATGTAAAACAAATCTGGGAACCCACAAGTGTGTGACCAATTATTCTGCTCCTCTGCAAAGTGTTTATTAAATTTTGAAAAACGAGATGATACAAAGAGGCAAACAACAGAAGCAATCACAAACCCCAAACAGTTTTCAAATCTATAAACAATTTTTGAAAAACATTCAAGTAACTTTCCAACTGTGTTGCCAATGCAGCGTGGAAAACAGATCTTTCTTAAGATTCGGGAAATTTTCAAGTATGTTCAGAATGACCCGCACATGTCTGTTTGGCTGCTCTGAGTGACAAATTGTGGACACCTTTGCTCTAGATAATCAGGACATGGAAATGGCAGGACATGGAAATGGCAGACCATCACCCTTCAGTGACGGAAGACTCTAGGGATTTGGAGTCCAGAAATCTGGGTTCAGGGCCCACTCTGCCCTCGTCATCTGAGCACTGTCAGACAAGTGCCACTGAGCTCCTCTTCTTTATCTGCAGAAAGTGCTTTGTCTGTATCAAAGTTTTCAAACCATGAGCAGTGACCCATCAGGTTCTGAGAACAGTTTGATGGGTCACAAACAACACTTCAAAAGAAAACAAAAGGGAATCAGAATCAAACGAGAGAAAACACCAGGATGTGGCAGATACAAAAAAAAAATCTCATTTATGAAACTTGTTTCGCTATGTCTGTATACTGGAACTGCTCTGCTCCACTATAATACACTTACTGAAATTTTAAAGCAAATTTGATAAAGTCACAACAAGCCCCAGTTTTTAACCATTTTTGATGAAATGTTTAATAATTCCATTCTACTGGCCAGTGATTTTTTTTTTTTTTGTACTGGGTTACAATGAAATATATTCTAGGGATTTTGCTCAAAAGTTTTGAAAACCACTCCTCTAGGTTTCTGCCCAGTGTTAACATTCTGCACTTCTAGGAGACAGAAGAGGCACGCTCCTAAGCCCATAATGCTAATACGAAATGTGGTATTTTTAGCATTTACTAGGCTTCCAGGCACTGTGTTAATTGCTTTCCATACATCATCTCATTGAACACTCCCAACTACCCTAAGTGTTAGGTAATCATGATGCTATTTTGCAAAGACTAAGAAAATTAAGCAATCTTGGAGATACTCAGAATATATAGCTGGCAGGAGAGCCAAGATTTGAAACTTAGTAGCTAACTCAAAAGTTCTTCTCAATTTTTGTTCCATTTCACTGCCAAGCATGTGAGATTGTAGCATCAGCAAGCAGCTCACCCGTGGAGCAGATGAGCCAGGTGTTGGTCTGGATCCCCAGTGAAGGATGATGGCTGATTCCTCTGCGCCCTCCAGACCAGGAAAGGTGCGTCGTGCCGTCCAAATGCAGCCTGGTCCGAGGAGGCAAGGGAATCATTTCAGCTTTGGAATTTTATCTATTCATCTGGAAGCTGAATTGGCCTCACTGTCATCAGACTCCTCATGGTATCAGAAGACAAAAGCTGTGAACCTGGCTTCATAGAAAGTGGAACTAGCAAGCCTCACCATTTTCACAAGTGTTTCCACACTGGCTGAGGCTGGGAAGAGAATTACAAGTATGCACACTGAAAAGAGAAACCTTTAGCTAACCTAGAGTGTGTAAAGGAATAAATAAGGCTCAGTAGAAGCATTTATATACCTCATAAACCACATGGATCCTGGCCTGGCTTTACAAGGAGTATGGCTGTGAGAATAACTAATGTTTCCCTTCTAAAGTCATTGAGGTCCATCCATGTGCATGACATTTTATCACGAAAGAGTCATTCCTTATGCTTTAATCTGAAGAAATTCCTGATTAAATACGAATGCTTTCTATGGTTCACATACAAACTAATCAATAGCCTGAGTTACAACTAGGTCATCCCTAAAACACACCAAAATTTCAATGGTACACTAACACTAAGTTCATCTGGGGTCCAGGGAAAGCACTGGAGTGTAAGGCATAATTTGGAGAGGTAAGCCTAAGTCAGAGTCTGAGTGACAACCGATCATCAGTAAAATTCAGAGGGCCACAGAAAATAATGAAGGTCATTAGGCCAACACTATCATTTTGGGAAAAACTGTAATACTCCAGGATTACTTCATGGGTATTTTCTGTTTTACAAGGTGTTTTACATGTTAGCCTACTTGATACCACAGCCCTTTGTGGTAGATATTTCCTGAGGAGGGAACTAAGAGTGAGAGCAGGGTGGTGACTTGCAGATCCAACCAGTCCTGACCTTCTTATTCAACCACGACTCTAGCCAGGTACAGGGCTTCACCCTCACTGCTTCTGTCTGTGCCCAGCACACCTCACACTACTTTTGATATGTGCCAGGAAACATGAAGGTTAATAGAAGAATACTAGGTTGCTGGCTTTGAGCTTTATAAATGAAATGAAAACCAAGGCTGTCATGTGCAAGGCACACGCATGCCACAACACACCACAATCACAGAGAGGATCAGGGTGAGGAATGTAAGGGTCTAGGTTCCTGATTCAGCCACCAGTTCTCCACGATCAAGGCATCTGAGCTTTGCTCTGATCTCTGATTTTGCCTTGACTTTCAGTTCTCTGCTTCTTTCTCCTTCTCTCCCCGCCCACTTTTTAGTGGCCTTTGTTCTTCGTTCCTGAGCCATCTGGTTGCAAAGTATGGTAGGAGCACAGTGCAGCAGGCACATGAAAAAGCAGTACAAAAAAAAAAAAAAAAAAA
>NW_004567117.1:36075978-36156207 GCF_000260355.1 Condylura cristata | reverse complement strand
GAAATAAAGTATACAGTAAAAGCAGTACAAAAAAAAAAAAAAAAAAAACATAGTAGGAGTGAAAACAAAAGACATGAAGATTCTGAATTTTTTAGTTCTCTTTTCAAATTGAAATATCACAGCTTCTAGTTCTGATGCAAAATCGTAGGGTGTGCACTGGGTCTTCAAATAGGAGAATGACATATGGTGTAGAAAAAAGGACACCCTGAGGCCACTCTGGGAGACAAGGCTGGACTCAGTATGCCCACTGGGGTCACTCAGTCCACTCTGGACCTAGATCTGTGTCAGGAGATAACAGTATACCAAAGCAGCACATCTGCTTTGAATGGCTCTCAGGCCTCGGACTCTGCCCCTTGTACATGAAATTGTATTCTGGAAGCCCAGGATTTGAGTATCTTCTCCGACCGAGAGGGTGTGTTTATGTCCACCATGTGAATGCATGCAGCCACTACCTCAAATATCATAAATCCTCTCTCGCTCCCCCTTTCTGTCTGCCTGTTTATCTACAATCTGTCTATTTAAATTCTTTTTAAACAAGAAGGGAATATCTTTATGCCTGTTTGTAGGAATATTCTACATCCATCTGTTATTTACATCATTCGTTTTCCTGAGGTGTCTCCAACAAATCCTGGCTGGATGCACTGTATGTGTTATTAATAAAACAGCTGTAAAAATATTAACTGTACGGCCTAATTGTCAGCCCTGATTAGGAGCCAAGTTTATCCCCGGACGGATGCGGAGACTCAGAATTTGGGCTTCGGTCCAGATCTGACCCTTGCAGCTCACTTTACATTTGATTCTATGACCATTTAAGCTGCTCTGGCTTTTTTCTCCTCCCCAGGGAGGAATGAACATCCGCTGCACTGGCCTTCTGGCTCCTTCAGGTGATGTGGCTCCAGATTCCATAATGCTTGTGGCCGACTTCTACCCAACTCTACCACCCACGACAGTCCACCCCACCTTGGTTCAGCCTAATGTTTACACAGTCTAAAATGCCCTTTCTGAATCATAAGAGATGCACAGCAACATTGTCATCAAGGCTCTCCTTACACAATAACAGAAATTGCATTTGGCAAGTTTCTTTGGGAAACACATCCCTACTAAAAGCCACTGGTTTCGGAAAACAGATACCCTCAAGGTAATGACTAGAAAGAGATAACCTACCCTACACCTCTGAGTATCCAAAACTAGATCAGTCATTCAGACCAACCTTCTGGACATGGGAGCTAAAGAGGTGATAATGCATTTTATTTTTAATAATCTGTTCAAAATAAACCAAAGGAGAGCAGAAATGAGCAAACAAGACACTTGTTGCTATTCTCTCTTTATTATAGTTGGATTATCCGTAACACCTAAGTGAGACCCAGGCATTTAACAAAGGGCAAGGCTGGGAGGAAGTATTTGGTTAGAAAAAATTTGATTTTGCCAGGACCCACAAAGCGCTGGCAATGTCTATGTCATCCAGCTTTTAGTGGATGGGAAAGCAATAGGAGGTAAGTGTCCTAGACGCGTATTAATGGTTTACTTCATGACATATGAAATACACGAATTACGTGCCAATAGATCAAAGAGTTTTCTAAGATCAAAAAATTAATGATACAATTAATTAAAGCACCTAGTTACATAGCCGTGATCTTTTGTCAAAAAGCTGGGTAAGAGTCCGTGCTTGATGTTATCCTTCCATCCCTTATTCGCTTTATGTCTGCAATATATTCAGAGAGGGCTTTGCAAATTTTTATTAGCAATGACCTTTGATTTTGCTTATTTTTCTAGGACGATTCCAAGCTGCCTTTCCTGCCACATAAGATTACTTCTTAAATTATCCCCAACCTCACAAGTTCCAGGCCACCCTTGCAAATGTTTCCGAAAAGACAGCATGTGCTGGGGTCGCCATCCTGCTTTCAATTCTCGTGACCATTGGTGGTGACAATCTGGTAGGAAGCTAATGGTTTGCTTGACTTTTACATTTTTAAAATAATCACTGCTGAGGGGAAATCATATTTTTGTCTCAAACAGAGGTGATGAAATTTGAGAAAAGAAACTGAAAACTTCTCATGACCATCTCTTAAGAGTAATTGTGGTAGGACAGTAATGAAATCATTGCATAAGCTACTGGAGAGCTGACCACAACAGAAAGTTCAATGTTCTGCTGTCTTCACTTACAAAATACATATATAT
The DNA here is from genome assembly GCF_000260355.1 of Condylura cristata. NCBI lineage: Eukaryota > Metazoa > Chordata > Mammalia > Eulipotyphla > Talpidae > Condylura > Condylura cristata. The sequence goes on along the minus strand of NW_004567117.1, from coordinate 36,154,029 downwards.
TTTAAGACATGGTCCTTGTCTTCCCCCAAAATGTCTGTACTCTAAGATGTTTTTGTCTAAAATTTGACGAGACTCAAATGACTTCATGGATACAAATTGTTTGGAAAGGGTTAGTAATTGCTAGATGTTTTCATGGATGTGGCTTCCTTGTCTTCTCTTGTTTACTATGTTACCTGAGTTGAAATGTATTGGTGTTTTATGGCCCATATCTACTAACTGGATAAACTTCCAATGAAGCAAATGGAAAATAGCACTATTAACCCTCACGAGAGCAACCCCACACCTCACCTTGCCTGTGTGTTCCCCCTGAGTAACAAACAACTGTATATGGACAGAGGACAACAGTCCTTGACTCATAGCCAGGCTAATAAAATGCTTTGCTTGGTATGGCAGACAAGACTAAATTTTACCTTTTGACTTCAATGTTTCACTGTCAACTGATAAAATGCTTCCAGCAATTCTTTATTGGCTTAGATGTTCAACACTCACTTTTGCCCTAGATGTTAAACACTATAGTACCTTGCACTATGCTAGGCATCAAGGTGAATCTACAATACACACAAAACATGCTTCCTGCCAACATAAATCAGATAGCTTGCTAAGGGAGCAAGCTGGGAGGCAATGTAGAAGGTGTGTGAGATAGTAGTAAATGGATAGAGGCTAATAGAACACTTGATTTAGGGCAGAGTGTTGTGAGATTAGTAAAAATAAAAAAAAAGTTGCACACATAGATAAAACAGGCAGAAATGGAAAGAAATGTGTAGTTTAAAAATGAAAATTTGGTAAGCCCAACTACCAACTTTAGACATGGCTGAGCTAGTTGTTCTAAAGTCCTAAAGCTAAATACCATTAAAAACAACAACAACAACAAAAAACAACAACAGATGGAGGCTGGTCGGCACACACAAAGAATACAGAGTCAGACAAGTCTTTCTTATAATCAATGTTTATGATGTGAAAAAATCTGCACTCAAGTATCTGACATGAATCAACAACTTGCTGTGTTTAAGACAGACCAAACCTCATGTCACCATTGATGTTTATTAAAACTCATCAACCTGAGAAATGAGAAAATTAATTTTTTTGTGTGAAGTCTTCTGGAGATGATGGAATAAATGGTTAGTATGTTTCATCACCAGAGAAAAGCCTACTGAGGAAACCAGTTTATCTCACACCATTCTGAAAGTCTCAAGTGAAAGAACTTTTAAAATGACAAATTCAGGAAATATTTACCATTTAAAACAAAACATGGACTTTCCATTACTCTGGCCTGGCAGAGAAATGGAATTATTAATCTCAGAGGAGATAGCGTTTTGTTTTGGGAAAATTATCCCGATAGATAATCCAGCTATCTTAAGAGATAAGATGAAAAAGGCGTGTGAGAGAGAAAGCTAAACTGCACTATCTAAAATATGAACCAGAATTTGGGAATTGGTCACTGGTACCTCAGTGTTGGTTAGAGATAGCTGAGGAAGCTGGCAAGAGACTGGCACAGAGTCTGAGAAGAATGGATGGCTAACGGGAGCATCAAGGTAACTGGGTCGCTGACCAATTTTCGAGGGGAGTTGCCATTAGTAGTCAATCATTACTGCTTTCCATTTTGTGCTGTGACAAACCTTCCTCTTTATACCTTGAAAAGTTTCTGTGAAGTTTGTCAACATAAAGATCTGCCCGGACATGTGTTAGGGGTGTTGACAAAGAACAGCCAAACTGGGCCCGTGTTCAGCCTATGCGAAAAAGGCTATGAAGAAAGAGGGTGAGTAGAGAAAGCAAGTTTGGGGACAAATGGCACAGTGACTGAGCCCGGTTTCCCTTGGGAGCCCTTAGAAGTTTCAGGGAGAGCACAGGAGACTGCTCATTGAACACAAGGTGGGAGTTTGAGCAACTTCATTTGGATAGTGAAGGTAGTACTCAGGCTTCTGACATCTAGGTTCCTTTTAGCCTTGCAAACCACCTGGTTTACTAAAACAATAAATAATGACATACCAAGCCATTCAAGCATTGATCCGTCTGTCCTTTGATCCATTCACCCAACCATTCAACAAGTACCAAGAATCTGCCATGTACTGGGCATCAAAATGTAGGCAACACCATACACAGAGTATACTGAAGAAAGAAAAATCAAGCCACATTCATGTACAAGTAACCCTCGTCATACGCAGACTCCATGCCTGTGAATTGGCTCCTGCTGAACTTGATTTCTGATATCAAAGTCAATACTCGCAGTGTCTTCATGTTCTCTCAGGGACATGAGCCGCACCTGGAAAATGTGCCTCTTCTCATGTGCGTGTTTCCAGCAGTGCTCACACACAAGGCTCTGCCTGCTGGTTTCAGCCCCATCCTATAAGCCTTGTCTCCTCACGGTCTGTCTAGAACCCTGTATTCCACGGGTTTGTTTTTTGGTGGTGCCTGTCTTATTCACAAGGCCCCAAACATAATCTGAAACACCAGTTAGTGCTCCAAAGGGATAGATAGGCCTTAAGAAGAAAAATACATGGGCTAGATGAGGATTGTACAGTGTCAGTGACAGTGCTGCCGGCCATGAATTCAGTGCAAGGACGCAACAACCTCAAGTCAAAAACCAGAAACACACATGTGACTTGAGGCTCACAGGAACCTAATCCCACATTTTGCTCTAGGAGCAAAGGTTCAGAATTTACTCATTCAGTGTGTGAGTGTGTGGGGTGACTTTATAGAACATAGCCATGCTGAATAATGAAAATTATCTATATTAATATATTCTTTGACTTAATGTATAAAGTGCAAAGCATTGTGCTAGGCATCCAAATCAAAACAGTCAAGAAGTCTGCAATTTCTAACAGGTCCTAATATACTCACACTACCCCACATGCCACAGAGCAGACTTCAATACAGGTTCCCCTCAGGGAGTGTCTTGGACCTCATCCAGAAGGGAGTTATTTCTGGAAGTAAAGTTATAAGGCACTCTCATTTATAAGGGGGTTCCTAATAAGGACCCAGAGGACAACTCCGAGGACATTGAAAGTGTGACTCCATGTACTTAGGGTCACAGTTTCCTGTTATAAACACTACTCTGATTTTCCAGGAGGCTTTGTGGGCATGTGTACTTGGATGAGACTCGGCATGCTGCTTCTCAGCATGGAAGCTTATGTAAACAGGTTGTAAAATAATCAACTTGACCCTTTCCAAAGGTAGCAATGGTAAAAGACAAACAAGCAAGCAGAAAAAGTGTGTTCACAATCCCCTGTCTATGAGAATGATGGTTTCTGCACCTACACAAATGAAAAGTGACAAGTTTACAAAATGAATCTGGCAAATTAGTGATAAGTGACTCTTAAGGGGCAGACTTCCATTCCCCCCCACCTCCCGCCCCAACTAAAACAGTCAAACAATACATCCATTTGCTATTGACCCATATTTAAATCCTGGAGCATTTTAACTCAAAGTTGGTGTTGAGACAGTTATGAAGTCATATTGCCAAGGAGGCCACTGCAGCCCTCAAGTAAACTTATAGGGGGTTTAGGTTGAGTTCTAGCATCTTTCCAAGGCTTGGTGGGAAAATAACTAGAAGTGGTAAAATACAGAAGGATGTTTGGCTACTTTTTCATTGCTGTATCCACAGATCCTGGAACAGTGCTTGATGTAGGGAAGGCAATCTGGAAATACTTGTTGAATTAGGTCTGCTTAACATTTGACTACACTATGACAGAGCCATGTTTAAGCTCTGGATGAGTATGGGGCTTTCTGTGTCCATGTCCTGTTCCTCATTTCTGTGTCCTTCACTCCCAGCTCAGCCTGCCCCACTAGGCACAGTTTTGGCCCTAGAGTAAACCAGCGGTATGCAAGCACCATGGTGTGGGAAGGCCACCAACTGTCCATCAAGCTCCATCTCTACTGGCCCTCATCCTGACCATTCTGCATTCCAAAGGAAACATCCTCTGCAGTATGGGGGATTCAGCTATTATTTATAAGCAACTATTAGTCTGACATAGAGTCCTCAGCCTGCTTTAAGAAAGACACCCTTGATGGTAGAAAGTTAGAATGATTTTGTGATCGTTATGATTTTTTTGAGATCTTTTCCTTCTCTGTTTCAATACTTACCTGGAACCCCATCTCTCTAGGATTTCTGGGAGCCCCATGCCATTGATCTGGGATTAGAAGGCATACCCTTCTGTGCTAACACATTTTTCACCCCCCTCATATCTGTCCCATATCAAGGATTCTTCCTTATGATCATTTCTCTCAGTCTCTTATATCCTGTCATACCCTTTGGGGGAAAACTCCCTTTCCATGCTAGTGATATAACTTTTATAAGAATAGGTAAAATACTGCTCCTTGCACTTCTTAATCACCTAATGTATGCTGAATTTATGAAGATAGTGATTGATGGAATTATACCCCCCCCAATATTCATGTTGAAGCCCCACTCCAATGTGACTGTATCTGGAGATAGAGTCTTTAGAAAGTAATCAAGGTTAAATGAGGTCATACTGATCAGGCTCTAATCTGATAAAGCTATAAGAAGAGAAGGAAGTGCCCAAGTTCCAACTCTCTGCTATGGGAAGATACAGAGAAAAGCACCTTCTAAAAGCCAGGAAGGGAGCTCTTACTAGGAGCTGAATCTGCTAGAACATTGAATTTGGACTTCCCCACCTCCAAAACTGTGAGAAACAAATTTCTGTTGTTTCAGTCAGTCAGTATGTGGTGTTTTGTTAGGGTAGTCTGAGCTAAGACAGAGACCTCATGCTTTCTACTTCCTATGTAATTCAAGTTTACACAGTAGTTACAGTACGAAAACTTACAAACTTAAGGATATGAAAGCTATAGAAGTCCTCTCAGCCACATGCTCCCATGCGTAGCCTCATCACCCTTTGCCATTTATTGCAGAATCTCCAGGGCTACAAAGTTCTCACCTCAGATGAGAGTCTCCTGACGCACAATATTCTGGGCTTCGACGTGGGACCTATCAGTTTATTTCTCTCTGGCAACTCTATGGCTCCTCTCTGGTGATGTTCTGTCATCCTCTGGTGCTCACAAGTGGCACTTCAGGTCTCCCTTGAGTTTCCTCACTATGGATGCAGTTGAATCACTAGCATCTTCAAGGGGCCAAGATGGAACCGTGGTTTCTGAACTTCTCACCTCATCTAACTATCTCTGGTTTTGTGTTTACTCTCCCTCACCCATCTTCTCTCCCCACAGGACTCAAACAAAGACCCACAGTGGATTGGATCAGAGACAAAGCTGAGTCATAGCTACCAGGTTTTACTGAAAATGCCTTATCTCTTCAGGAAATTAACTTCTGTTTCTGATTCTATCTGCAGTAAGTTGAGTTCTCTTTCAGGATTTGTCTGCTTAAATTTTGATGGATGTTATTTCTCATTCTTTCTTCTAATATTTTTCTTTTTTTCACCTAGGCCTTTACTCATTCCTCCCCAATATTCTGTCTTAATTTTCCAGCAGACCATCTCATCATATGTGTGTCTCTGAGACATCACAGCACAAAAATGCTATTATCACACATGGAAAAATAATAAAAAGTTCGATATTATCCAGTATCCCAGTTAATGCTCAAATTTCTCCAATTAAACATAAACTGTTCTACACTTTGTTTAGATTGAGATTCTAATAGTGTTTGTAGATTACATTTATATTTATCTAACCCTTTTACTCTACAGGATTTTTGTCTTCCTAAATAGTTTCCCCTTACAAAGTATTTGTTGAAGTTCATCTATCTTACAGATTTTCACAGTTTGGATTTTGATAAGTTAAATTCTCAAAGTGTCATTTAACAGGTTCTGCCGTCCCCTGTATTTCTGTGAATTTATAGTTAGACCTAAATAGGAATCCTCTATCTGTGGTATGTAGCCTTCAAAGAGGTTCATGAATAAAATTCAGCAACACATAAATCTGGACCAAAGCAATCTTCATTTTTACTAACTTCCAACTAAAATTTAGCATGTTCTTCAAAAAGATTAGTCAACAAACCACATTATGTTAATAGGTGACTGTCATTATATACATTACATACATTTTTATATCACATTAAAGTTGTTGCAGATATCAAAAATATTATTTACGCTTACCACCACTTCATAATTATTGTAGGTAATATGTCTGCTTCATAATTATTGTAGGTAATATGTCTGCCACTAGAACTTATTATTGAATGCATTAATTAAAAAAAACACTGTATCTCACATTTATATGTGAAAAACTTCTATACTGAAAGATAAAGGGAAAGAATCAAGTTGCTTTCATATCGAAAGAGTTGGTTGAATCCAAAAGTTGAGTAAGGTAGTTTTTCATTAAAGACACATTTTAGTTAATATAAGAAAAGAAATGGTAGCATTTGAATATCATCATTTTATATTCTCTACAACTTTATTATCTAAATTCTAACGAACATAATTAGGTTTATGTTTTTAAACATATCTAAACATGTTTACTATTATTTATAAAATATTGTGTCATATTATTTTATGTATTTTAAAATAATATGATCTAGTATTCACCACTGTCTAAGTAGTTCGTAGCACAAAAGGGGAAAGAATCCTTACAAGCTCTGTTTTTTTGTTTAGAATCCTTCATAGACAAACAGTATTGTGTACTCTCTTGGAGAGACACAGACTGTCTGGCTGTTTTTCCGGCGTGTGATGTTAGTGACCAGTGCTAATCCTGGCCTAGCTCCATCCATGGTTGCAAAATGATGATGTTCAATTTCGATAATTTCTTTTTCAATATTAGCTAAGATGCTTCTACAAAAGAGAAGCTTCCATTAATCAACTCTTTAGTTACTATGAGATGAAGTTATATAATAGTAAAATAAATGCTGGATTCTTTCTCTTTATTTTTCAGTTTTCAAAATAATGAGTTGACTCCCCATAATGCTCTCAAGGAAACTGATGAATTTTTGCTTTTTTGCCTTCTTTTTCATATCATTATGAATTTGAACATAGTTTCACATGTTTTAACTTATTAAACCTATTATTCTTAGTGATGCTTAAATTGTCTTTATTTTGGCCAGTGGAACCCATTAAAATGATCTCCTGCATCCTTTGATATGATTCCTGTTGTCATGGACAGCTTCTGTGTTTTCCCAAATGATAAAAAGTTCCTGGTCGATATTGCTTATTTTCTGCCAAGACTTGGAACCATGTTCCTTTTAGCTTGATAGGATATTTAGAAATCACAATCTCTGTGCTAAGAGGAGTATGTGATACTATTGTGTTGGCATTACTTCGAGTTTTTTTTTTTTTACCTAAAAATCTCTAAAAATACATTTTAAGAGAAAATACATCACAAATGCATCCTGATGAATTCCAGTGAAAAATAAGGACTACGGAGTTTTGTTTAAACTTCCAATTTTACTTCTGTAATTTTTCACAAACTGAAAATTCTAGGTCTTAAAAACATTAATGTAGTTGATAACCGGCTTTATCCTCAATACATAAAAGTCTCAGAATAACTGTATCAATATTACTATCATTAACTGGTTTAAAAAAGTAGTTTAACATTCTTTGGCAGCTTTTTTTCTTCTTTCTAAAAATATCATTCTAGGATGAACAAATGAATTACTCGGTTTTAATATCATTTGAAATAATTCCTTTTTGCATATTTAGATTACCAAATCAGTCTCCAATTAGTTTCATTTTTGCTTTAGTTTCTTTAATGATGGCTTTTTAAAAATATTTTATTCTATAATTATGTAACATAGCTATGTTCCAAAGTCTAATTAACAAAGCTAGAGACAGGGAAGTTAAGTTATATATCAGTCTTCTCTAACTTGTATGCAAAATTCTTCGTTAAAAATAGGTATTTTTAAAAAGTTAATGATGTACATTCACCCACTACTTTTCTTAATTATTCAAATACATATATTTAAATATATACACACACATATGTATTTGTCCGTTCTTTGATAAATGGTCATATAGCATGACCACTTTTCTGTCTCCTCCTCTGTTTTAGCCTTGAGATTGTTCCAAGAAGTTTATAGAGACTCCTTCGCCCTATTTACACTTTCTTATGTGACTTTACCATCATTCTTTAATGTCGATTGATGGACATTTGGACTGAGTAAATACAAAATTCATCTAGATGATACTTCTACCTTTTCATATTTGCCAGTGAATCCTTGGGGTAGAATCTTCGAAGTGAGTACTTGAAAGTTTGCTAGGTGTTGCCAAATTTCCTTCTACAGATGTGGTATCATTTAGCTTCCCACCAGTAACATATTAGAATATATGTTCTCCCACAACTTTGCCAATCAAGTATGTTTTCCAACTTTTGATATTTTGCCAATCTGATATGTGAGAAATGGTATCTCAGGGTATTATAATTTGCATTTCTCTTATTAGGAGCAGGGCTGTGCATATTTTCATATGGTTAAGAGCCATTTGCTTTTCTTTTTTTAGGGAACAGTCTGTTCATTTCCTTAGTCCATTTATCTACCAAGTTGTAGCCTTTTTCTTTTCTATTTTTAGAAGCTCTTTATATATTTGACATGTTAACCCTTTGTAATAAAAGTTGCAAATTTTTTCCATTTGTCATTATTTTCACATAGCTTAAGAGTATTTTTTTCTTTGCAAAAGATTTTTTTAATGCCATCAAATTTAACTAGATGTTTCCTTAATGCTTATGGACTTTGTTATGTAGTTGAGACAATTTTCTCCATCCTAGTTATTGGAGGAAAATACCCGTCTTCTCTTCAAACATGTATAGTTTCATTCATTTCACATTTAGATCTCCGAGCCTTTTGGAATTTATCCTGGTGTACAATGTGAGAAATAGATCCAATTTTATCTTTTTCCATATGGCTATCTACTTATCCCAACACCACTTATCTAAAGTCCATCTTTTGCCACAAATTTGAAATGCCATATTTATTGTATATTAAATCTTCATATGCAATTAAGCCTATCTCCAGATTTTCTACTCATTGATCTATCTATTCATGTGCCTATCCCATTAATTATAAATTACAGATGTGCTAAAATGTGGCTTGATTCTGGGAGACTAGTCTCTATTCTCATTGCTTTTGCAAGGATTTCCTAACTGTACTAGCTTATTTTTTTCTTAATGATAATTTTTGAATGACATTAAATTAAAAAGTTATATGAGGGAGAATGGGCTCCTATCTATCCAAAAATTCTAATGTGCTTTCAAGTCTATTTTTGCATACTTCGGGAGTGGTTTAGTTTTTTTCTGTATAGTTTTTACACAATTTGGTTAGTTTTTAAACTAACGGGTTTATTATCACTAATTTTGTAAAGGCTTATTTACTTCTGTGTAGAGACTGGAATGTAGGATGCGAGTGAGTGAAAGAGTTTACCAGAAACAGTGGGGAGCGGATCTACTAAAACATACTGCAAAGAGGGGCAGCAGACCAGACAGGAGCGATCCATGCACCATGTGTGGGTCACCTCCCTGGCTGAGGATTGAACACAGATGGCAGTGGAGACAGCGCTGTGACTTAACCCCCTACACCACCAGGAAGGCCCCCTATTATCATTATTTTTATAGTCAATGTGTCTTCTAACTATTTTGAGATTACATATATATGGAGCCTATTTATAGTGATTCCATTGCCAATGTACTATTTTACTAAACTTTTTTACTCCTTGTGGTACTTTCCCACTGAGTCTTTTGATTTTCTAGTTATATACTCATGTCTTCTGCTACTAGAGATATTTTTGCTCTTCCTTTCCATGTCTTAAGTAATGGCAGATGTTGTTCTGTTTATCTTTCACTAAACATTATGCAGTGAGCATTGTATAAAAGCACTAAGTGGTCAAGGCACAATTTTAAGGGTTGCATATATTTTGCTATTGGAATATGCCTTAATTTAGTCACCTTCAACTTGAAGTTCAGGCCTTGCCTTTTACTTTTGTAAATAATGTTGCAATGAACATTTTTTGTTTAGATGTATTTGTGCACATTCTGATTATGCCTTCCCTATACATTTCTAGGAAGGGGATCATGAGATCAAATAGTAGGCCAGTTTTAAGGCATTTATGATAAGCAACTGACAAAGTATTCTCAAAAAAAGTTGAACCATCATAGGCTCACAGCAGCAAGTTCATCATCATTGTGTCCCCATCAACCTGGGTATTTAAAGAGTCAAGGCAGCTACAAGGCAAACAGCTTCACTGACTGGTGTGCTGGGCAGTCTCAACACAGTGTGGGTACAGCTATGAAACTGCCTTATTAGAAAGGGAGTGGATACTGGATACTGATGTCTCTCCCTAGTAGGCATCCAGGTGCTGGCTCCACCACAGAAAGTAGGTAAAGTCTTGGAGTTGCTGGATTCTCTGGGGGGTCTTTTGAGCTCCTCTCTGCACTCATCTCTGCGGGGGTTGAACTGGCTTGAGGTCTCCTTCCAGTTCTATCACTTGGAATGACCTCACCTGTTCAACAGGCTTGAGTGTCTCAATCCGGGCTATAGTCTCTGGTGTCCATTTAACAACCAGAAATGGGTACATCCTTGGGGCTAGCTGGTGGAAGGTCAAGCTGCTCCTCTGTCACCTCTTGTGACTATTTGCAGTCCTCTATACTTTTTTTTGTTTGTTTATAATTTTGTAATGCCAGATCTGTCCATCAACTTTTGCAAGAAACATAATGGCTTAACATTTATCACTTTGTGATTCTGTGGTTTGGCTGAATGAGCTCGTCTGATACAGGCCATTTGGATATGTGATCATTCCCATATATATATATATATGTTTGGTCATATGTATTAATCTTTATCCATAGCTCCTAGTTCAAGTCCTAAAAGCCTTGGAACTTTAGAAGTGGTAATATCGCTTGTTATGTTTTTTGGTTTTACTTTAAATTTAAAAAAAAATATATATTCTTAATATCATCCTTCCTTTTTGTACACGTGCTTTCCGGCACAGCAGCAGATCAGAAAGCGTCCATGAATGAAGCATCATTCCATATAGAGAAGTAAATAATGGTCTGCCTATCTGTTAACACTTTCCATTTTAGTGTGAATCTCTAAGAAACTTCTCTGTTCTTTAGGTTGAACAGAATTGGAGGAGGGAGGGCAATCCCCTCTCTCACCCATGGGAAAGTGGGAGTAACCTCTGATGAGTCACATGGCCCCAGTGTCGGGCTGCTCCCGGCTTTGATTCCTGTACTTCCCTGCCCCTTCCTGTCCTCTGCTTACATAGTGGTGCTGTGGGGCTGGGGCCCAGGCTGCTCTTTCACATGTCAAGCACTTAGCACCTGTTGTTTTTGGCTGGGGGCCTAGCACTGATTCCAGAGCAAAAGAAGAAGTTCCACTTCACATCCTAGTGTGCTTGTTTTTATTTATATTTCTTTGCATAGCAGTGAGATCGGACATTTTTCATATGTTTATTAATAATGTTATTTCTTTTTTCATGATGGCCTGTTTATGGCTTTCTTATTCTTCCACTTTTTCCTCTTTTTCTCTTGAAGCTTGCTCATCATTAAGTCCCTGACCTGAGTTCTCTGGGCTACACATTTTTATAAGCCCACTGGTTCTGAATTGAACACAACTGTTTTTCAATTGTAGATTTTACCTTTAGGGTGTCAGCATTAATATTCAGAATACAATGAAGTAAAAAGATACACAGATCTACTACTTGATATTCAGCAGCTGGTGTATAAATTTATGCTAAACACACACAAACAGTGATACACATATTTGCATGGATGTATGTATGAATGTGTAATATATACAAAAATGACATGATGTTCAAAATCAGTTTTTGCCTCCCATTTAATTTTTCTAATGCTTTTCATTCATTCAACCTAATAACACTGATCTTAGTCAGAGAATCCATTTATAATCCTTCCAGGTGGCAAAAGTCTTCTTGAAGTGACCTCTTGGGGATCCCTTCTGGTGATCTTCTGGAAAATAGGAGATTAAAAACATGTGTGTTCCCACAATGCTGCATTCTGAAGATGTTTCATCTTTTAGTCCTGCCCCCATGTAAGTTACATAAGACTACTGAAATCAACAAAGAACAATTCATGTCTTGACTGAGATTATTGTTGATATTGTTTTTAAGGACAGACCTAAAAATTTGGAAGAACAACTCAAATGCAAGCAGTTTGTACATACTGTCAAGTTCATAAAACAATGTAATTAGATAAAAATTGTTGGCATTTTGTGAGTCCATTAACTCTTTAAGATGAAACTAAAATGGATTTCATTTCATATCCTAAGATCTCAGGCCATCAGAACTAAAGCCTGGGAAGCTAGACCAGAGATGTGGGGAGGACAGGAGAATGCTTCTCAAGCACTTGAGGTAGGAGAGGGCCCGGCGTTTTGATGTTACTATGGGGATTGCTATAGTAACAATTCTACTTATCCTTCATTTATTAAGTTATTTTGATGTGGAACCAAAAGGTAAACCAAACATCCAAAGAAACAAAAAGAGATTTTGCTGTTCCTGCAGTCCAGGCGAAATGCTTCAATGAAAGTACTTTGAGTGGAAAGACAACATTGGCAGATAATTTAATACAATTGAAGGAATGCGATTCCTCAAGGTTTCCTCTAAGACTGGAAAATAACAGCTGATCTGTGTCACACTGCAGTGTCAAATTTGAGAATTTACCAGTCCTGATACACAACCTTCAGAAACAACAATGGAATTATCCTGCACCCCCACACATGTTTTTGCTCTTTTATACTTTTGCCACCCTGTCTGAAAACAGTTTCCTGATTTTGTTCTAAAAAAAGAATGAGAAAAATTAAGCTGACCAGAAAAAAAACCTTAAATATGATGGACTCACAGACTTTCATGGCAGTTTCCCACCCACCGGGCCTCAGCAGGACTGTAGCCTGTACTATGAACAATTGAGCCTCAGAACTGGTAGGACAAAGACTCAGGAGTGACCCTGAAGTGGAACTTCCTGCCCTCGCCCTCTCCTCTGCTTTCTTCTTGACCCCATGAGGAATCTCTGCTGGGGTGGGTGAGTTATCCTGGAAGATGTTCAGAGTCTTCAGAACCAAAGAGGGGGAGAGAGAAAGCATGTATTCTGGGGTCTGCCCTATTGTAATGGAACATCGCAGTAGGAAATTCTTCACGGGGTGAGGTTACATAAAGGAGAAAAAATGAAAACAGATTAGTTAGGAAAGGCAACTCTGAAAAATTAATCCATATCCATATGAGATAATTAATAATGTCAAAAATTTAATCAAGAAATTTTCCTCCCACTCCTAACTCTAAGAGGACCTTTCCTTTGTACTTGTCATTGTTATCAATGACCAGCCAATGGATTGTTCTGGTGTAGTGAAATCAGAGCTTTTAAACAGACATGATCACCAAGATAAAAAGTACTGCATGTTGAAATGAGGTGCAGCAAGATATGAGGAGAAAAAGTCAATCCAAAAATATATATTTCAATCAACAATGAAATAATGGAATACCATACAGCTATAAGAAAGATGGATGTTTGTCATTTGCAATAAAACAGAGAGAACTCCTGGAGATGATGCTGAGTAAAATAATTCAGAAGAAGAAATACAAGTGCCAGATTATTCCACTCACATGTGGAATACAGAGAAGGAACAGACAAATTAAACCAAACAAACCCTAGAAAGCTGACTGTAGAACTGAGACTATTAGAGGGCGGGAGAGTAGGGAACAAAGTGTAGGGGGTTCTGTGGTGGAGGACTGTGGGTGCTTGGGTCGTGAGTATGGTATGGTGATATGCATCTTGAAGAGGTGAGAACTTACATCCTTAAATCATACACAGCGTTATAAACCAGTATGATACGAATAAAAAATTACACAATTCAAAAGTAAATAAATGAAAAAAATAGAGTGCTGCCCTAAGTCTTTTACACATTTACTTAACAATTCACACAATTATCCTGTGAAGTATTGATGTTCTCAATTTTCAGATGGGAAAACTGAGACAGAGCTAAGTGATTTGTATACAATTAAATATTCCATGCAGAGATGACCCAGGTTTTGAATTCAAGCAGCTGGACATGGCGGTGGTGGTAGGGTGTGTGTGTGTGTGTGTGTGTATTTGCACACCCACGTAGGGAATGGTGTCAATGTTTCAACCCTCTCACCCTGATTGTGCCTCTAAGGCAGCATGTAAAAAATAGGAAACAGAGCCCTCCTGGTGGAGCAACAATTAAAGCAAAACACTGTGAAGCTACCGCAGCCACTGCAGCACAAGTTCGATCCCCAGCCATATGGCACAGCAGACCTCTCCTGACCCACCCACTGTTCCCCTCAGCAGTGTATTTCACTTGATCTGCCTGTTCTGCTCCCCACTCTGTCTCTGGTGAATCCTCCCACCCCCACATCTCTAGCCTGTACCCCAGTTCTGTATGCATAAATAAATAAATACATCTTTAAAAAAATGGAAAACAAATTCTAAATTGACTTTCTAATGACCTGGAGGAAGAGCAGAACAAAGAACAAGGCTTGGCTAACGAAGGTCCATGTCCTCTGGCTGTGGACGAACAGAAGCAGAAGGCATCTCAAGAGCTAGAAAGCTTGGCAGGCAGTAAACCTTGAATGTGGGATAAGGAAAGTTAGTCCAGGACTTCAGCCTGAGATGCTCAAAATGTGCGAAGCTCTGTACCTCCATTCTATGACCAGATTAGTTCCTGTGCTCTCTTGATACTTTGTAGGAGCAGAACAAGACACTATTCCTTTTCTTCCCTCCTTCACAGACGAGAAGAATCAGACAGAAGAAATCAACTTTCAGATTTTTCTGTTGCCTCCATCAGAGTTAGCAGGAACAGCTTAGATACCTCACACAAGTCAGAGACATTGCATACCCCATGTGAACAATTCCTCATATCTTCACAGAAAAAGGAAAACATTAAAAATTTTCAGCCTCTATTATACTTCAATAAAAAGCTGAAGCAGTCCCAGCCCTCCCTTTTAGCAAACTCTCAGTTATTTTATTTCCATCATTTTGTTATGTTTGGTCTTTAAAAGTTTCAAGGTTTTTGCCACCAAAGACTTAAACGTGAAATCAAGGCTGGAACGGGTTTGTTTGGGGAGCTGAAGCGGGAAAAGATATGGCTGCAAGTTGCCTTGACTAGACTCCTCTAAGAGGAGAATTCACGTATGGAGGGTGCGTGAGGGCGTGTGTACACGTGTGTGCACACGTGTGAGCACACGTGGGCAGTGGCAGCTGCTGCTCAGGAAGGAATAACCTCCCTGGACTATAATTAGCTTCCTCGAGGCTGGGGCTTTTGCGCACGAGGCACATTTCCCTGATTCTCAGGCTCTGCTAATCATGCAGAATCTTTTGTGCCTCTGAGACCCCAGCTCTCCTTCCCACATGGCCGGAGCCTAGGAAGCCCCACATCATACTAAGTAGGAAGTTACTGATCTCCAAGGATGAGTTTATATGGAAAAACATTACAGCACGCAGGAAGTCTCTGGAAGCCACAAATCCAAATACATGGAGGTAGAGCCTCAGGGCAAGGGAAAGGCCAGGAGAAGAAGGAAGACAACAAAGAATTGAACATACTAAATGTCCTTACATTTTATAAGGTGCAAACATGAAGCGAGCTATACTTTGCCACCACATAGTAAATACAAGATTACTAGGCAATTATATTTAAACATCAGAGAACCTCCAAAAATAATGGCCATGTTCAGGGGTAGTTTTTCAATCCCTTGATAACAGTATAGTTTAATGGATAGAAACAACTATATCATTTATTCCTCTTACATAAAACGCTGCCAACCATGTAAGTACATGATCAATAATAGGGGTTTACAGTGGGCGGCAATGGTCCCCAGAGCTTCAGTTTCATGTGAAGCAGTAAAAGGTAAAATGAAAAACAAAAAACACAGAAGGGAAGTGCTTCAGCTGAACAAGGACCCCAAAGGCTTCTCAATGCATTTCTTTTTATGATGCACAAGGAACAATGTCAAGGCTAAACTTGGCACGTTTAAGGGATTTTTTTTTTTTTTTTTTTTTTGTAAATCAGCTATAAAATGCTAGCCTGGGATTGGATTTTTCCATTCGGATATAATGAAAATGAAAATTGGAGTGGCAGAAGAGGTTTGGGTATGGGTGGAGAGAATGAGAACACTGGAGATGAGAACCTATGTCTTGATTTCTGACTGTTTTTCACATAACTGGGTATTAGAAAGAAAATGAAAGTATTGGTTGGAGGCAGGCTTTGCATGTATTAACTTTACGGGAATGGATATTCCCAGGTTAGCTATTATACACCCTGTACAGCATATCTAAAATTGATTCAATCATTGACTACTCTTCTGGAAAAGCTACAACAAACGAAAATCTATTAATGGGAGTCTGAGGACGGGATACTAAGAAAGCAGAGGTAAAGGTGGTAACTGGCCCTGATTCATCAGTGCATAGAAGCACGGGACTCCTTTGGAGACTGTCAGTCTGCAGAAAGTCGGATCCCCCAAGTAACTGTCGGATCCCCCAGTGCTTCCTATCTTGCACGCACTGAGCTAGCCATTTAACTTGCATTGTTTCATTACCTCTTCATGTCAGTCCCAGAGGTCTGTAAAATCATCTTTCTTGATTATTACCAAGAGAGAATGGATGTTTCTTGAGGTTATATTAGGTTACATAATATTTTCGTGGTAGGGTTGGTGTCTAGTCTAGGCCCTTTAGAGCGACAACTTTTATTCCTAACCACCACTGCTTCTCATCCAGTTCAATATAATTGATTTTACTCAGGTTAAAGGCAGGAAAGAGGGATGACAACACAGAGAATACACTTGTATTTTACCACATAGTTGTTATCCTCCATGTATGAGTTTATTTACACTAGAAATAGCCTCGGGGAAATTTCTTTCCCTGCTGTGGAGAAGAGGAAACTAAAGCTCAGAGAAATAAGTCTCACAGAGAGTAGACGGTGAAGCCAAAGCTCAACCTTCCTCAGCGGAAGCCAAACCTCTCTCACTGTCACAGAGGCAGGTGCCTCAGCCAAACTGAAGAGTACAGGGCAGCTAGCCATGGAGCCAACTTACCCACACTCAGGTTGCATTATTGAAAATGAAAATCTTTTCTGTTGACTTGTATTTTCAGGGTTTCAATTCAAACTATACGTTCAGGGAAGCTGATGTGCCCTAGCTTTGCCTCTCTATACAGCTAATGTCTTCGATGACAATTGTAGGGAGATTCTCTGCTTTTAATATCCTCTCTGTCCTCCACTGGACAAAGTGAAATGGTCCAAATTCTGCTTCTGCATTGAGGCTTAGCTTGAGTTTGCCTTGCTTTCCAGGTTCATTTCTCAAAGTCTCCCATGTAGTATCCATTATTCACTGCTCTCCCGAAGCTATACTTGTAGGATAGTGTCTGTTAGAAGGTTCTCATACTAACTCTTGAGTCTTTAAAGGTTCTCGGAACACCATTTACTTTTTTAAAATTTTATTTTTTAAATATATTTATTACATCATCCTTCAGTTGTGTACAATGTATGATTTCCCTGTGAAATTTCCACCACTATTTCACCTGTGCACCATCACCATAGCCACTTGTGTTCTTCCCACAATGCCATTTACTTTTTAAAAACCTCCTGTAAATGCCTATAATAAGATGGGAGTCACACATGAACACTTGTTGAGTTTCAATGGAATACACTGGCATCTTCAGGATCCTGATTATAGCTTATAGGAAGAAGTAAGAGGAAAACCAAGATATTGACTCATAGGGTTTGTTTGAAAGAGACAATGGGTGTAATAAAGAACAAAGTTGGGATTTTTGTGGGAATGCAGGTCAGTCTCATTCCTAGAGGACTTCCCCAATTTCTTGACATAGAACCAGTCTAGCTTAGAAGTTCTTAAACTTGACCCTGCAGCAGAGTCACATACAAGGCTTCTGAAAACATCACTGCCCCGTCCCCTCATTCCACCAGAACTTCTGACTCAGTAGGTCTGGGCTAAGGCCCTATCTGAGAAGTTCTAACAAGTTCCCAGGAGATGCTGATACTACTGGCCCAAAGACTACGCTTTGAGAACTACAGTGATTTTTCTACCCTGACTGCACATTACAGCTCCCTGAAGCAGGGGTTAATTAAATACGAGACTGCTTTACATCAAACCCATGAAATGTGAATCTCAGGAGAATGGTCTGCTCTAGCAAGTCATACAGCTATCAACGCTGTTTTGTGACTATCTCTTTGCTTCAGTGACTCACCTCTTAAAATTGAGATCCCTGAGGCTTCCATGGTCTTAGTCTTTTTTTAGGTATGCACATAGTAAGTAGAAGGAATTCAACAACTGTCTGTTGATAGACAAAGAAGGATCACAAAAGAGGGTCCATCCCTGAGATTGAAGGAAGGGGTTACCAAAAAAACAAGATAGCTTCTGTATGTATGTTTGTTTTCTTTGAAAACTGCACAGTGGTCTCAACATCTAGGATCATGGTTTCATAAGTAAACTTCATAGGCATTCCGCCCACACTGTCCAAACTGAGAACCATACAATCGAAAGCATACTGTCATGAAGGTAATATAAGTCAGCAGAGTTGGGCTGATGCAAGGTACATAGAAGATTTCCATGTTCCTGTCTGGAGCTAGACTAAATCTTTGTTAAATGTTTCATCATAGTCCCTTCATGTGTTATTTACATACCCTCCTGGGGAAACAAAAAAAGTCAATCATTCATTGATTCTCAAGTGTTATTGAGCATTTTAAAATATTTTTTTGATTATTCTTATTCATTACCTTTAAACAGTGCCAGGTAAGTTCTTTTGCTCTAATCATATCAATGTACAGCCATCCTTGCTCAAGGCTCAAATGACTTTAAATCCATGTCTTAACTCCTGTCATTTTTATTCTCGTAAAAACATCCAACATCTTCCAACATCCGATCCTGAATGAAGTTGTATTTTCTCCAGAAACCTTCCGTTTTTCCTTTTCCGTGGGGTTTCCCTTACAGTTAGTATTGAGCTCAGGACTGTTGATAACTGCCCCCTCCTCTTCCTGATCATCCATATTTCTCCAATGGCATAGAATGCAGTGCATTGTGGCTGTCCCATAAATGTTAACTAATGAAATTAGCGGCGAGCTTGTTAGGTGTCCAGTCATTTTTCCTAAACGAGTCATCAGGGATGAATCGATCAGAACCCTTTTAGCCTTCAAAAAGTGGAGAAGTTTCTTCTGGAAACTCCATGAAGTCAGGCCCCTGAATACTATAATTCTCTTTGCTCTTTTGGGATATGTCTCTTTGACTATAAATATTTTCATTTTTCCAGGATTACCTCCCAAATGCATCTTTTCACGAGTATATTCATTTTTCTCAAATCATTAGGATATTTTTCATGAAGGTCTGCATCTTCAAAAGTGAACATTTTCTTTGACTCAGAACAGTGAATCATTTCTACCTAATTGATAGTCCTGCTTGGATATTTAACTTAAAATTACTCCATAAAATCTGCAACATATTTCTTTTATTGGTTTCTATACTGACTGCTTTTGGCTAGATTCACACCCTAAAATTCCAATGAGTGTGAGCCAAAGCTGCATAGTTTTGTGGCTAATAATAACAATAATAATGAGCACATTTCAAAAGCGCTAATTACAAATTCAATTGGATTGTGTTCTCATTATAAATTCTACAGGTTTTTTGCCAGGTTGGTACTTTATGACAGTATGTTTTCAAACACCTGTTTACCTTTATTATCACTAGATATATTCAGAAAGAGAAACTTTTAAAAGTTGAGATGCATATTAAATTTCATGTGCTTTGTAAAATTTGGACTATTTTACCCAGAGTCCCTTACTATATAAATTGAAACAAAATGAGTAATTATACTTTCTGTAGACAAAGAGCATGAACATTTCAAGAACTTTTTAATTAGGGCCTCCCTGATGGTATGGATGTTAAAGTCTTAGCACTAACAAGATATTACCAGCCACTGTAGTATGAGTTTGATCCCTGGCCAGGGAGGGGATCCACATGGTGTGGCCAACCTCCCCTGTCTTGCCCGCTGCTCCCCTGAGTAGTGTACTTTAGGTATTTTAGTAGATCCACCTGTTCTGCTCCCTACTCTGTCTCTGGTGAGTCCTCTCACCCCCTGCACCTCTGGCCTGCATCCCATTTCTTCTATGCATGAGTAAATAAAAAGAAATATTTTTTTCTTTCTTTTTTTTTTTTTTTTTTTTAAGAAAGAACTCTTCATTTACCCAATAGAATTGAACAGATTGGTATTGTATGGAAGGTTAAGAAGAGCCGCATTCTGGTAATTTTCTTGCCCCAAACTAAATTTTGCTAAAAGTCAGTCATGTTTAAATCTCTGATCCAAGAGTGGGATAGTAAAACACAAAGGTGACTAAGACATAGCTCCTGCATACAATCTATTGAAAATCCCCAGCTAGACAATGTCACAAAGAGACGGAAGGCAGAAATCTGGAGAAAGAAGGAAGCCAAGTGGCTGAGTGTGGACTTCAAGCACAAACAAAGACATGAGGATTAGGTAAAACATTTTTAAAAATATTCTTTTAATTCTGTTCTGGTCATGTGGTCAATGAAAGAATCTTCCTTGAGTAAGGAGGCATGAAAGCACATTGCTGATGGACACTAAACTTATTGGAAAAGTTCATGGATCAGGCAGATCACATCTGTGTTACTGGTTTCCTGTGGCAACTGAACAAAGCATCATAAAACTTGATGTTGTAGAGCAACAGGAATTTATCTTTTTTCTGTTCTATTATCAGCTTCGTTGGATGGAAATCAAAGTTTTGCTAGAGCCAGGCCTCCTGGAGGTTCTAGGAAAGAATTTGGTTTTTGTCTCTTATTTTCTGTGATTGCTAGCATCCCTTGGTTTGTGGTCACATCACTCTAATCTCTGCCTCCTTAGTCACAATGCCTCCACCTCTTGTGGTTTGTGTGTGTGTGTGTGTGTGTGTGTGTGTGTGAGGAGGTGAGGGAGAGAATGATACCTAATTTCTGATCCTCTCTTATAAGGACACAGTTATGGTATTTGGATCTTAACCAGATAATACAATATAATTTATCTCAAAAGCTATAAGTAAGTCATGTCTGCAACCACTTATTTTTATTTTAAATAATGAGCTTTGTGTTATATTGAATAATATTGTAAGTTAACAGGGATCAATATTCTTTTAGAATATTTTTCAGTATACCACAACACTGAGCTATTGATCAATCTTAATATTAAAGGAAATGGGATTATTCTCATTCTGTCCTATCCCTATATATACCTACTTATTCCCCTATAACTATATACATCACTATATATGTGATATGTGTGTATATATACATGTGTGTGTATACATACATATATAAATAAATATATGTATGTATACACACAAACACTAGCACATATTTATGGAAAGAGAGAATAATGAGAGTTTTAGTTTAATCAAGTCTGTAGTTCTAACTACTGATTTATAGAAGATAAAAAAATATTTTAGGGAACATCAAAAGATACTCAGTCAAATCCAGGAATTATTTAAGACAAAACAAACAAACAAACAAACCCACAATTCTTAGCTTCTATAATAAATGCACCAAAGAAAAGAAATAATAAACATCAAAAAATATATAGGAGCATACTAACCATTTGCAATAATCATAGAATCTCTTTTGTATTCTTATTTAACAAATCGGCCATTATAAAAAGGCCTATTTGTGGGCCCTCCCTGGTGACACAGTGGGTTAAAGCACAACACTAAGAAGTTAAAGCTACTTTAGCATGAGTTCGATCCCTGCCCCAGAGGTGACCCACATGGCGCGGCAGACCTCTCTTGATCCGCCCACTGTTCCCCTCAGTAGTGTACATTGTCTGTCAGCCTGTTATGCTCCCAACTCATATATATATATATGGCCTATTTGAAATAATTGGGAAAAACTGAATACAAGTTGAAGTCTCTGTGAATCTTCTCATGGCCTCTGTACCTCTGGCCTGTACCCCAGCTCTGTATGCATAAATAAATCAATCTTTATATATATATATATATATATATATAAGGCCTATTTGAAATAATTGGGAAAAACTGAATACAAGTTGAAGACATTGAGGGATTGTTGGGGGGTGAGTTCTGATTATAAGATTAAAGCTAGTTACACCTACTGAAATATGTCCAACTGAAATAATATTATGTCTAGAATTAGCCCTAAAATGTGCCAACAACAAATAAATAAGAACAAATACAAAACAAATAAACAACAGAAAAAAGTGATAGTAGGGGAATAGATAAAATAAGAACAACAGATGTTAATTGTTGAAGCTAGGTGATAGATGTGTGGGAGTTTATTAAAGTTGCCTTTCTACTTTTATACATCTTTGAAAATCTGCAGAATCAAAAGTTCACATATGTGATGATATAACAAGTCTATAGGAGGCTAGGTTTAGCTAGCCTCACTAACCCCAGGAAAAATCCCCAGAACAGCAATATCAACCTCACCTCTAAGAACTACTATGGGGAAGTATTGAAATAAATAAGAACAATGTATACACAGAACTCATTGCTGAAGCCTCAGTCTTTAGTGTGGCTTTTACAGAAAACTATCACATATTGACAGACACTAAAATTTCAGTAAGAAGTTGAGATTTGTTTGTAGATCATATTCAGTGCCTCCCATTCTGCTCCAAGATTTTACTCACGAGTTAACTGCAAGTAAGAATGGGAAAGAGTGGGTAAAGATAGAATTCTGCATACAATGAAGTGTGTATGCATGTAACTACTGATATGTGGACAAACTTTGGCAAGATTATGTTAAGTAAAGGAAGCCAGACATGAAAGGTTACATGCTGTATGATTCTATTTATATGAAGTATCCAGAACAGTAAATCTATGGAGACGAGAGCAGATTAGTGGTTTCCCAGACTGAGTTGAGTGACTCCTTAATGCATATGGCATTTCCTTTTAGGATAATGACATGCTTTGGAACGATGAGGAGATGATGAATGCACAGTGTTGTGAATGTGCTGAATATCACTGAATCGTTTGCCTTTAAATGGCTTATTTACATTAGTCCAGTTAGAAGTTATTTAATAAATTTAAGCATGGAAATGCCATGACTAGGTTTGCTTTTAAAAAAGAGAAACGCTAGAAGTTGGGTAGGGATAGATTAAAGATGGGCAAGATTAAAGCAGAGGGAACACAAGGGAAAAGTATTAGAAAGTTGGATTAAGTCCTTCTCTCCCTTAAGTCCCACATCCTGAAGCAAGCCTAAAGCAGCTATTCCTTTCTGTCTCTCTTCTGAACCCCACCTCATCCTCTCTGTGTGTGCCAATGCACCCATGAACTCCACAGGCCCCCAAGCTTCAGGGAGAATTCATGACTATAGGTGTTAAAATTCCACACATTCCAAAATATGAAAATATTTCACAGGTATGAAAAATGCAGTCTTGACTTTTTCCCTGCTTCCCATTTCTTTGAGAGGTTTATCCGGAAAGAAGGGGAAAGCATTTTTACCACATAGTGTAAGACTGATAGATGGATTTTTGAGTCCCTTGGACTTGAATTTGAATTTAAGCTCATGTGATGCTCTCCCATGAAACAGGTTGTGTGAGGATTGTGAGAAATAGCATAAGTAGACACCCATAAACAATTTTCATTAGTGTTTTGAAGTCTTCCCTTGAATTTAAACTGGGATTCAAACATGATTGAACATAGTTCGTGAAATGTAAAGTAATATTACCCTCATGGGAAACAGAACGTCTCCAAGGAAATCATTCCTTCTAAGGTAACAATGAGATCAGAACAATGCATTAGGCTCCACTAGAAATAATTAAAAGGGGGCCCTCCCTGGTGGCACAGTGGGTTAAAGCACAGCACAAAGAAGCTTAAGTCACTTCCGCATGAGTTCGATCCCTGCCTGCCCCGGAGGAGACCCACAAGGCGTGGCAGACCTCTCCTGGCCCGCCCGCTGCTACCCTCAGCAGTGTACCTCGTCGATCTGCCTGTCCTGCTCCCCACTCTGTCCCTGGTGAATCCTCTCACCCTCCGCATCTCTGGGCTGTACCCCAGTTCTGTACAAATAAATAAATAAATCTTTTAAATAGTAATAATAATAATAATAATAATAATAATAATAAAAAGGTTTCATAATTCAGGAAAAAATGATTTAAGCCACTCAATTCTTTTTTGGAATTAATCCCATACACACTCCTTGATACTAGAGTAAAGCTATAGGAAAGGTTCTTCATAAAACAGAAATAGCTGCTTTGCTAAACTCAAAAACAAGCATCAATATTGCATTAATGGCCTGCAAACCTAGGATGATGCACGAAACATTTATCAAACCAGGCAAGGCTCTCACCCACTCAAACAGAACAAGCACCAACCGTGAACCATGATGATTATTACCAAAGGGTCCTAGGAAAGGTGATAAAAAGACATCCCTTCTTCTTGCTCATAATCCAGGACACTCATGATGCTCTGAAATTCCCTCTACAGCCACAGGGGGCAGGGAAGTTTGCATTTCTATTCATTGGCGCCAACATTTGCTTGTTGGAATCCCTCTTTGGGCAAGTTGGGAGAGCAGACTGAGAGACAGACCCATCTTATGAACTAGATCACATAATTTATTCCAATTAAAGACCAAGATTTGGGGTTCAGAATTAAAGATTTTTAAATTATGTTTTGAAATTACAGGAAAGGCTTTTTTTTTTTTTGCTTTTCTTGAAACAAAATGATTAAATTGGATGTAGGAAATAGTTGCATTTTCAGACACTGTGATTAATTTGGATGCTTAACTCTGTAAAAACTACGCTGCTTAAAAAGGGAAATCCTCAATACTGATATAAAAAATTCAACTATCGATTTTTACTTATAATTTTAGATCAGGATGTTAGACAGGGTCATCCATCCATCCAAGACAATTCTAAGGGCAGGCAGGCAAAAGCCCTTCTACCCTAATACCATCTCTCCCCTCACCCCATGTCCTAAGACGCTCGTATGGGTTGGCACTGACTTTAAGCTCCAAATCACTCAAATCAAAAAGCTTCCCTCAGTCTGTCATCAGCAAGCAAGCTATCCAAGGTGTATTTTTATCCCAGCCTCATCTAAGTTATGACAACTCACCTGGTTGGTTTCTGCCATTTGAGTAGAGAGAGGCATCAAAATGACAGGACATCACTCTCTGTGTTCCTTGTGAGGTGTGATGGAGAAGAAAAACAAACCTGGGGGAACAGATTTCAAAGTATTTCCAAGACGTCTCCAGATTGAACAGATATAGGGCGCTGTTTATGCTTTTTCTTACCCAGGGATCTTCTGGAGTTGAAACTCCTGTCTCCTTTATAGGCACTTATCTATTTGTCCGTTTCTTTCTTTTACAACTTGGATCTTATAAATTTACCTCCCTAATTCACCGTTCTTAAAATGTGTAGCCCCAATCTGCAGTGTTCCTGGTCACTGCCTCCAACCTTGGATTTCTACATTTGGCACGCTCTTCCCATTGCTGACCCACATTAGCGCTGGATTACTTAACCTTACAGCGACCACATTCTTAGGCTACAATGATTTCCCATTTTGGGAAGTGCCAGAATCTATTGCTTATTTAATATAATATACAGATTAGGTAGATAGGTAGATGCATGGGCAGGTAGACAGATAGAGATATGAATATGTGACCTACGTTTATGAGATACATATTTATTTATAACATCTATATCTGCATTGGAATGTAGGTAGACAGACCTATTACATATAATTGAAGATGTTAATAAGGACAGAGACCTTGAAATCTATACAATAAATGACTGTCAAATCTGACCAATCCCCTGATTTTCTAGTTGAAGTATATTTTTGCTGCCTCTGCTGATATTACTTTAGTCAGTTAATATTTATTATACCTGCATATAATAATTATACCTGTAATTCAACTTTTTCATCTTAATACTGTCTTTTTGTCATATTTTTCCTGTGATTTTTTTTTTCCTTTCAAAGTTCTTTTCAAGTCACTAAGGTTTTCTTATTCCCTATTTGTCCTTTACTCTCTTGGAGGCATGATCTGTACTTCTAGTCATTATTTTTACATTTTTAATATGGGGCTTGCCCTAGCAATGTCTCAAGTTAAGCTATTAATACTTCTCTATGTCAAGTGCCTTATAACTATGCTCACCCTCTCCCAACCATACACTATTTTGTCTGATATTTCATTTTACATTATTTTTATATACTTGCAAATCATTCAACATAATTACTACCAATGTTGATTTATACAGTTATTGGTTGTTTACGTAAACTCACATTTTTACCAGTTTCTTTGCTCATGGCCTTACATCTACCTCCTTCCTTTGGAGATTAAGGCCAGCTTTCTGAACCTTATCTGCATATTCTATGCTCCTGGCTTGCACTGAGGGTGGTAAGCCCTCAGTTTTCACCTGACAATCTATTTCATTCTTTTCCGTGAGTCATAGTGTATTTGTATAATGAAGTCTAGGTTGACAGTTATTTCCCTTGGCACTCTGAAGATGCCACCCCCTTGCTTCCTGTGTCCCCAATCTTTACTGAGGTCACAGTTACTATGATTGTGTCACTGGTGACTAATCTTTTCTTTAGTGTTACTTTTAAGAATTTTTTGTTGGTCTTTAGCATTTCTGTAAAATGTGCTGTGTATCACTTAATCTTACTTAGACCTCCCAAATCTGTGGTTTCATATATCTCACCAAAGCTGGATGGCTCTGAGATTTCCCTCTACAAATATTTCCCCATGCTCCATTCTAGTATTTTCTCCTTCTGGCAGTTTCATGAGAGAAATTTTTCTCTCCTTAATGAGACTTCACCTCTTTTATATCTTTTATTTTATGTTAATCTCTTTCTTTAAATTTGGAAAAATATTTAAATTTTATATATACTATTTTATTTTGTCTTAATCTTTGCTATTTTGGAATTTTTTTATTATTAGACTCAGAATCTCTCAGTTAAACTACCTGGTGTGCTTATTTTTTTCAATATTTACATGTTTTAACTTAATTTAGTCATTTTTCAAAAGCTTCCCATGCCTCACTCAGATTGCACTTTAAATTAAATCGCACTGATTTGCCATTTACTTAGATAGCTTATATAGACCCAACATAGACTTCTGAGAGTACTCCCCTCCTCAACGTGGGGACATGCTTCACAGCTCTTCCCCCAGGGTCCAGCGTCAATGCCCCATCACCTTCCTCCACCTTGCTGTCCTTTCACCCACCTCCAGTGACCACAATCTATTTCACAGAGACTGAGTGTTATTTTGCTGTGTTTTGTCAGCTTGTTTTCTTTGGTTATTTATATTTCACAAATGAATGAAGCCATCAGTAATTGTCTTCCACTTTCTGACTTATTTCACTTAGCATAATCACTTAAATATCCGTCCATTTTGTAAATGGCACTATCCACTATTTTTTAAAGAGCTGAAGGGATTTTCTGACATATTTCTTTCCTTAACCATTTTTAACATATTGCTATTTTACAGTCTCTAATACTGTAGCACTCAAAATTCTTTCAGTGCTAATCCTTTTAATTTAGTGTGTGTGTTAATGAACATTTATGATGGATTGTTTCCTGCTGTAACTCATAATTTTGGTTTGGACAGTGATCTTCAACTTTCCCCTAAGCCCATCCTGTCCCAGGAAGCCAGTGATGGTCAATCCCACTTCTTTAGTACTTGTTTGGGTGAGGATTCTCTCACTCTCCTTATTTTTTGAAGGACTCAGCTGTGTATTTAGAAGCATGTTTATAAATATTTTGTTCACTTTTCTGTGTTAGCTTTTAGCAAGAACTTCTGCAATTATCTAATCTAAATCATTGCCAGAAGCACATGTCACAATTGCAAGAATTAAAGTTATAAGGAGAAGACACAACTAGAACTAAATTAGCTAACTAACTAACTAGTGCTCCTTCCTGAAACACTTGGCCTCACTTACTCGCATTTTTCCTTCAGGCCTCATCCTAAAGAGGATCCTCCTTAAGAAACCCAGCAAATTCTCCCCTTACCTCTCCTGTCATAAATCTCACCACAGGTTACTAAAATTAATGTCCCTGGATGAGTCTCCCCTTCCCTTTGCTCCCCCATCTACCCCTCCATTCTGGTAGCCTCAGTTTTGCTCAGATATTAAGTGTCTGTTTTGGTGTGTTCCCTTGATTTGTTTTTATATTCCACATATGAGTGAAATCATGCTGTATTTTCTTTTTTCCTCTGACTTATTTCACTTAGCATAATCCCCTCCAGTTCTATTTGTGTTGTTGCAAATGGAAAGATTTTATCTTTTTTTTGTATCCCACTGTATGTAGTCCACATCTTCTTAATCCGCTCATCTGTCATTGGGCACTCAGGGTGTTTTAATAGCTTGACTACTGTCAAGAGCACTGCAATAAACACCAGAGTGTGTATATCCTTCGGAATTAGTACCTTTGTAGTGTTTGAGTTGATACCAAAGAGTGGAATTGCTGATCATCTATTAGATCTATTTCCAGCCTTGGAGAGACCGCCATACTCTTCGTTAATAGAGGCTGCACTAGTCTACATTCTCACCAACAGTGTACAAGCATTTCTTTTTCTCCACATCATCACCAAACATGTTGTTTCTGAGGCCATCCTTTCCCCTTGCTTTTTACTTCTCCCTAAACTCCTATAGTTAATAAACAAACAAATATGTGTGCCCAAATTAGGAACTATGAATTTTAGTTAAGAATGGTATGTAAAGGGGCCTCCTAGTGACACAAAAGGTTAGGTTTCAGCACTCCCCAAAATTAAAGTTACAAGAAGTAGATACAACTAGAACTAAATTAGCTAACTAACTAACTAACTAACTAACTATTACCCCTCCCTGAAACACTGTTTCAAGCGCTATGGCAGTCACTGCAGTATGAATTCAATCCCTGGCCAGTGAGCTGACCCACATGGTGCAGCAGACCTCTCCTGCCTCCCCCGCTGCTCTCCTCAGCAGTGTATTTCAGTAGATCCACTTGTTCTGCTCCCCACTCTGTCTCTGGTATCTCCCCTCATCTACCCTCACAACTCTGGTGTACACTCCAGCTCTTGTATGCATATAAAAAGTGAAGAAGAGGCCCTCCCTGGTGGTGCAGCGGGTTAAAGCACAGCACTGAGAATCTAAAGCCACTTCCGATTGAGTTCGATTCCC
Organism: Condylura cristata; assembly: GCF_000260355.1. Classification (NCBI taxonomy): domain Eukaryota; kingdom Metazoa; phylum Chordata; class Mammalia; order Eulipotyphla; family Talpidae; genus Condylura; species Condylura cristata. The sequence continues at coordinate 36,125,016 of NW_004567117.1, read as the reverse complement.
GCCTGCCCCTGAGGTGACCACATGGCGTGGCAGACCTCTCCTGACCCGCCCACTGCTCCCCTCCGCAGTGTGCTTCGTCGATCTGCCTGTTCTGTTTCCCACTCTGTCTCTGGTGAAGCCTCTCACCACCCCTGAGCCTCTGGCCTGTACCCCAGTTCTGTATGAATAAATAAATCTTTTTAAAAAAAGTGAAGAAGAACATATCGGTATTGGCTCATCAACTGTAACAATATAATACAGTAGATAAGACGTTAATATCAGGAGGAACTTTGGGGAGGGGATATGGTGTGATGTCTATGAGATCTTACTGCTAAATTTTTGTGTTTAAAAAATAAGACACATCTTTGAAACTCCTGACTACTTGAAACAATATGGTGAATACTTAAATTTTACTGAGGACACATCTATAACTTTTAACAGTTATAGAAACTGAAAAGTGACAGAGATAAATGTCTTAAATGAATCTGTAAATTCATTGATAATTTTCTAATCAATCCTACTTTTTATTAAATTATCTTTTGGAAATGTAATTAAAGTTTTAATTAATTCCATTTATGAACTGCCATAATGCCTTCCAAGGCTGTGATTATACCAAGTGAAGTCTGATGTTCCTAAAACTACCAGCTAAGTGTCTAAAATCACCAAAGCTACATCATCTTTCCTCTATCACATACATAACATAGAAAATTGCCTTTGTGATTCGTCCTCTTTCTGCTTCATATAGTACATTAACAGCATCTAAAATGCTGATACCACAACAAGCGCAGGGTGTGCAAACCGTGCCAAGGTAGCTGGTGCCAAGTGGGTCCAGCTTTCATGGTGGCAACTTCACAGGAGACACACAGTCATTAAAGGATGCTCACGGAGAGGAAAGCCTCACAAATGACAACATCTTAGGTTGGAAGGAACTTGAAAGAATGACCCCTTGCAGCCTAGGTGGGTCTTATACTTTATGAGACTGGGAATGGCAGTTCCAGGCCCCCCCACCACCCTTGATAATATATGCCCCCTCAGGTGACCCACTGGCTCTGCACAGGGGTAATTCTAGAGGAGGATAAGCAGGGTTCTTGCCCTTGGTGATCACAGAATCTTCCAGTTTTTGACAGGTTTCCTGGATTTGGCATTTTGCATTCCACACCCTCTCTCCTCCCCCCCGACCCCCACCCCCACTTCCCCAGCATTCACCAGGGGCTAGAAAACTTCTTGTCACTTATGGGAAAAAAAAAAAAAAGTGAAAGATAGGTTTTCTGCACTCACTTGGGGCTGGAGAGGTAGAGCAGAGGATGGCCAGACCATCTCCAGCATACATTAAACAGAACCTTCCTTCCAGGTAATGCCACATGAAAGCAAATCAGTCTTCTGTCCTGCCCTTGAGACAAATGGAGTGGCCTCAGCTACAGTACATTTTCTTCCTTGATGCAATGAACAGGATGCTGGAGTTGCCCTCCCCTTCCCTCCCCCTCTCCACCCAGCACTCCAGCGATATGGCCCACGATTTCACAGCAAGTTAACTTCCCACCAAGAGAGAAATTGCCCTCAACCCGTCTTTCATTAATGACAATAATCGCTACATCAGCTTTTGCCGAATGACAATAATAGCTAACATTTATGCTGTACTCATCATAGTATAGTACTATATCATTGAATTTCATGGTACCCCACGAAGTAGGCAGCATGGATATTCCCTTTCTGCCCATGAAGGAATGCCGATTGAGAGACGTTAGGGATTAGCCCTTCTTGCTACTGCTAAACATTCTGGAGTCAGAATTCAAATCCAGTGTGAGTCTTCAGTTAGGCATTTAACCCTAATGAAGCTGCATCTATTTGGGTAGCAGAGAGCATGGGGGTGGCTAGAATGAAAGCACAAGCACCTGCCCTCACACCTGGCCCGAGTTCTTGGAATTCCAGACACCCCTTAAAGCCAGGCTTATGTCAACAGGAGTTTTCGAGAGGAGCTGAGGTTATCTGGGAATCTGCCTGCCAGCGCTGGTTCTCTGATCTGCTCTGCTCCTTCCAACAACATAGACCTGACTTTCTTGCCAGCAGCCAGCAGTGCAGGGCAGCCAAGACTAACAAGTGTAGGCACTGTGCAGGGGACGGTGCATGAATAGCACTATTCTTTGCTGGCCAACACTGGCCCCATTGTTTCAGGCCATGAATAGAGCTGTGTGGAAAAAATTCACACACGAAGCAAAAGCAGCAAAATTTGTCTCTTTGTGATGGCTTCAAGACTTGGTGAAAAAGTCGTTCTTCACCTGGTGCTATTTTACATATTCTTTCACAAACAGAAAGCACTTTCTGGCAAGGGAAGAGCCTTTCTCTCAAAATTAAAAAGTTACAGGTCACAGTGCAGGTGGGAGAACCAGGCGCCGAACCCGAAAGTTGAATCACATTCATTCATTAAACACTGTGGAGAGGGTGAGCGCTCGTGCATCATTTTGATTTAGTGTCGTTGAGCGCTGTTCCCACAATCATCTTGATCTATTTGAGACATGCCGGGTTTGCCTGCATTTTCCCAGATACCAGAGGGAAAATAAGCACACGGCATTAACTACAGTATATGATCAGGCTTTGCTTTCAAGGCAAAGAATTGCCAAACTTCTATTTTCCCTCTACAATATATTAGTCTCAGGCTGTCCCAGAATCCATTTCTAGGGTTGCCTTGCTGGGTCACATAAATGACAATCGGGGGGGGGGGTGCTGGTATTTGCCCTTGGTCTGCCCTTCAAGGAAGTCAGAATCCTGCAAACCACTGTATACTGTATTCATTTCACTTCTACATGTGCAAAATAGATTCCTCTCTCAAGAGCATGCACTAACACGGTTCTACACAGGCTTGGGTCCTTACACGGGGTCTCCCTCGAATTCTCAAATGTTTATAAGATCACTATGGGGGAAAGATGTCCTGCAATACAAGCAGTCCTAAAGAGAGGCTCAAGGAATTGTTATTCTGGATGTCCCAGTGCCAGACAATTGTGAATTCAGCTCCTCTGAAATTGATATCCTTATTTTTGAATGAATTTGAGAAACAATTAATGAAATGACAAGAGCCAGCAAGGGCTTTCGATGCAGGTTGATTTAATTTCTGTGCTCCAAAGTAGCTCGATGGGGTGACTCTGTGTGCTAATGTCCTGGAAATCCCCCATTTACACACCAAGTCCTGGTGTAAATGTCACCATTACCCTCTTTCATTCTATGGAGTGTCCTTTTTGAATAACAAATGATAAGGTCACCCTAGGGTTATGTTACCTTGGGCCAGCAACTTAGCTTCTATATTTTATGAAATACTTTCTTCACTTACTAAATCAGAACAATAGCACCGATCTCTTAAGATTAGCATTAGTATATGTGTGCATCTTCTGGGATACTGTCTGAGGCATAGCAGGGATGCAATAAAGCGGAGCTGGGATTAGTATTTCCTCTTAGTAGTGTCTTACAGCAAGTTTTGAAATGTCTGAGAAATCAGGGACCACTGAATTAAAAAGAAAAGTGAAAAAATATTAAGATTAAGACACTGAGTATTAAGGATTTATTTTGACCTTCGAGGGAAAAAGATGAAAAGAAACATATTTTCTTGAAAGAAAGGTTATTTTAAAAGCTGATAATGGAGGAAAGAAAAATCTTAGAATACATGTCCATTTCCTTCAAGGTATTTTCCTTTGAGAAAACTACCACTCACCCAGCCAGAGAAGAAAAACAACTTCCTATCTGAAAATAGGGGTTAGCAGCCAGAGGAGCGCCCCCGGCTATTACCCAGTCACCTCCCTACAACTTGTCCTGCAAAGTTCAAATCCCCTTTTCTTTGTTAAGAAGGGTCTATAAAGCCCTCAGCCTAATTGCCTCTTTGAGTTTTGCTTCCTTTCTCGTGAACACATGAGAAAGGGATAGTAATAAAAATGGTGTGCCTTTATGCTGTTGATCTGTTTCTTGTTCATTTAATTTTCAACCCCTGCTTACTAAATCTAAGAGTTTTTCCTCCTAACTCAATCTGTCCTCGCCTTTCCTGAATACGTTCTCTTCTTATTTCCTGTCATTTCACTCACACACATTACTTTGTCATTGATAGCTTCGTGCTCCTAACCATTCTGTACTCTTTAAGCTCAGTGCTCAGAAGGCTATCAGGAATTTAAAAGATGTGGCTGATTTTCAACTTCATGTCTTCTCAGGGTGAAATTGACAATTTTTTTTTGTCAGCTTAGATAAACATGATTGTTACCTTAATTCAACAGTGCTTTTTTCTGTAGACTTTGTACAGAACTGGTGATTCCAAACAATATGGGCAGACTTTAAGGGATTCAATAAAGAAATATAAGTGGTTTTGCATCATGCCCATAAAAGGAAGTAGCTGTCTGCAAAAAGGAAGTAATTGTCCACCTTACAAATTCATTTTTAGCAACTGTAGCAGTATATGAAATTAGTTTGCCTTTAAGTCTGGACATACGCAGAAGCAAAAACTCTCCCTTCCTCCACCTTTAACTTTCTAAAATGTTCACTTTTGATAAAGTTGAGACAACCTGTTCCAAGTAGATGGCTTTAAGGTAGAAAGAACCTGAGTTCCTTCCACTTTCCTCCCATGTTTCCCTCTGAATGACATTTCATACCTGTAATGATTTCCTACCTTTTACCCTAACAAAGCTTTTAGAGATTTAATATTACCCTCTTTTCCCTCAAATTATATTTGCATAAGCCATAATTAAGTTTTTGGAGTCTTATGAAAAAAAAAAAAAAAGCTATTGAAAGAAATAAAGCAGTGAGGCAAACACTGTAAATTGGAATAGCTAATCACACACAAAAAATGATAATAGCTTCCAAACTGTAAAGTCAAAATTTACTTATATTTCTTGAATATTATGACTACTAATATCTTAAGATCTAGTTATACTAAGATATATCTTTGCTCCTTTATTCAAAAGGATATCTTTAACAACACAAATCTTGTAACCTGATATCTTAATCAAGCTATTGAACATTTAAACTGAAGCCAAGTTCATTTTCAGCACCTCATTTTCAAACATTATAAGATGAAAAAGCACTTATTCTAAGATGCAAAGTTTTAATTGTTTAGGAAAGTAGAAGCTTCTTTGGATCTGAAATTCCAATACAAAATGGCCTTTAACAAATATGAATCTTTGGAAGGGATGCAAATTCATCATTATGACTTCAACTCTACCATTAATTTTCTATTTAACAGAAAATACTGCATTTCATTCTATTACCATTTTGTGTCTTGTATTAGTAAAGTCCTCAACAACTTAATGAAATTCTCCCAGGAATGGAAATGTGTAATTCAAACTGTGGCTGCCACTGAACTTACACAGTTTGGAATCACACAATTCCTGTCACATGTGCCGATAAGCCAATGACAAGAAACAGTACATTTCAACAACATGGACTTCCATCAACCCTCTGCAACTGCAATTTTTTTGCAGGCCTCACCAATGCTCATGCGTGAAATAAGAGGCAGGAGGTAGAGTGGGTTGGCGCGGGATCAGGACACCTGGAAATCACATAAACAATGAAGAAAACCAGAGAGGGTCAGGTGAGATGTGAGATACCTGCCTTCAGCCTGGGTCTCATTCAAATCTTCCTAACATAATATTTCCTCAGAACTTTGGACAAAAATTGCATTACTGGCTGCTCTTTGAAGGTGACAGTTATTTTCAATATTTTATATAACGGAGTGATAAAACTACAGGACCTTTAAATTAAACCTTAGCATGTGCCAAACTGAGCTTTGTGTGCAGACCTAGGTTGGGAAAAGCCCTGCAGACATTATTTTTTTTATCATCTTAACAAATGTTTGTTTTCAATTTGTATTTGACAATGGACTTAATAAACTCTTTTACCTAGTTAAGATTTATGAAAAGTGTTTCTCCCCCCCCACTTATCTCATTTATAGAATGTGTAATTTGCATAATGGTAAGACAGGGCATTTTCATTCTTGCCTTTCAAGCACTTCCATTCTAATTTTCATGGTAATGGTAAGTGCACTTAACAACAATGGTCCATTGATCCAGTGTGTCTCCTACCTGCCCCGGAGCGACTGGGCATTTGTTAACCAGAGGAGCCACAAAACAGATAACGGAATCAACCATTAGTGTAAAAGCGCTGCCTATAATGGTTTCAATAATAATTAATATGCAGGATAGCTAGTCCTGTCACACACCATTTCAGACTAGAATTGCATCTGTCAGTCCAAATCCTGACTCCATTCGAGGCATCCAGCACCGAATCTAGTTAGACAGCTAACTGAATTAAAACAAAAATCTACAGATGCATGATAAATGCGCAGGATGCCATGTCACACATGAATGACTCCTGTACAGGCCAAATGACAGATGTATTTCCGAGACTCCAGGCCAGGCTCCAGCACAAACCACTCTTCATTTATCAATAATTGGGCCTTAATTTCATTTGGCAGTGGTGGAGCAGCATGCTCAGCTTCCTCTCCAATAGACGAACACTAATTAGACTTTTTTGGGGGAGGAGGGTGGGTACCAATCTTTTGATTTTATTTCAAATAGTCAACCATAAGCAAAGTTAGAGCTTGTCCTTTGGAAGGGAAGGATCTGTTCTACCCACAACTCATTATAGTGACAATATCTTGCAAGGAGAACTCTTCATTATTTATATTTTGTTCTGATAAAGATGAGAGATGTTGAAGAGGCTGGCCTTGTGGGCAAAGTACATGAGGATGCACCAAGGTTCCATATCGAATATCTGAAAACCCTTGCTAACTTTTCTTCCTCTTTGTTGAGTTTTCTTTGGTTCTTTAGAGGAGAAAGAGAGAGAGAGGCGAGAGACAAATATTGTAGATAGACAGATGAGCTGGCAATGTAAACAGAAAATTGTAAAATATTCTGAAAACTTTTAACTGTAAAAAGAAAACTTTTCAGATTATTTTCTCAAGTTTTGAATTTTTAGATCAACTTCAATGTGCTTGCTTTTATTTTAAGTGAATTCATGGAAAGAAAGAATAAAATGTCCAAGAGTTCTTGAGTGGATCTGTGCTCCTCATGAACAGCCACACAAGAGAGATCCCCCCAATGGTTTCCAAGCTTACAAGGGAGCAAATCAAGTCTGTACTGTGTGTCAAATAAAACAGCCCCAGAAAGATGAACGAGACATGGAAGTAGCCACATTTTGGCCACTGTCTTCTTATATCTACATTATAAAGATTAACTTTCTTTCTCTCAATGTCCCCCTTGTCCAAGAGGTCAGTTCTTCCATTTTTTAAAACAAAAGGCAAGTTGGCACCACAGATCATGGCCTGGCTTTCTCCCTTTCTCTATTTAAGAAGTCACCGTTACTCACTCATTTGGACTTAGAACTGTTTGATTTCGGGTTTTCTAGAGCTTCTTATTCTCCCAAATGACACCCCAAAATGAGTGACAAGTAAGTGTACTGTTTCTCCCTCCACTTTTGAACATTAGCTTAATGTCAGCAGGGAGCCCTATTGATCTACTCTTGTGATTACACTATTCCCTGTCACTCAGAAACTCTTCAATACCACATTTATTATTCTTCGTTGGCATAGGTGACGGCAGTGATGTTGTCCTGAGGACTGATTCCTATGCCCAGATGATCTGTTGAAGTTGGCTGCCTAATCCCACATACAGCATAATTGAAGAGGACGAGGAACAGAATTCATTCCCGTTTCACCCCAGTAACTATGCCAAATTCAACAGAGAGCTCTCCATATGGTCTAGCACAAGTGAGGTAATGTGTATATTATGCCATAATAAATGAAGTCTCATAGGTTTCAATGGCTCATAGTAGCTATCAGGAATCTTTCCTAGCAACTCATGGGAAACTGAGCAGTGTGCCATAAATGGGAAAGTCATAAATTTGCAACTCAGTCACCGGGGTTGTGGTGAAATGCTGTGCTTGCATTATCTACTCTAAACACCGACAGACACACAAGCATGTCTGCCATTTTGTAAGCAGGCTTCCCTGCAGAACACAGGAGCACTGAAGTCTTGCATTGGCAAGTCACATGGGAACCACCTGAAACCTTCAGAAGTTGTGAAGATAATGCTTTAGACAATGGTACTAATAATTCCAGAGTCACAGGATTTTCCAAGACTGTAGGTACTTGGTATTTCTCAGGAGAAATACCAGCTTATTGAGTATCTATGGGGTATTATCTGAACTGGACAAGGGAGTAAGGCTGGGGGAAGGGATTCTTCAGTTCAATCCCACCCTCCAATAATACAGGTGGGTAAACTGTCCACTGCTCCACCCACTGGAAATCAGAAAGACAGGGTGGCTGGTCTCCTGCTGCCAAGTCCAGGAAAGGGCCCTAGTGACCATCTGGGAAAGATCACAAAGAGGAGTCTACATACAATGGAAGGGAAGGCAAGGAGTCAGCATTTATTGATTAGGAGATGTTGGGGAAAGAGACCTCTCTGGGCTTAAGAGACTCTGAGGTACCAGGGCTAGGGGTCTCTCTAGGTTTTAGGGTGGAGTCTGAGAGAAAACAAATTAAGCTTTTTGGGCTCAGCAGGCAAGAAGAGTGAAGTTGACTGAAGCCCATTTCTTGTTGTTAGTTGTGAGCACCCATTAGCTGCCATAGCTTGGCTGTGACAGGGCCTGTGACTGCATCATGATGATGAGTATCTACTGGATATTGTGAATCCACAGCTCGTGTCTGACCCTATTTGGTTTCAAGGTCTATAAACAGATAGCTCAGGAATGCATGGGCTGAGGGAAAGTGAGTTTAAAGAAAAACTATGGGCCTATGGACCAAGGAAATTTATGACCAGTGGGTCAGAGTCAGATCTATTTAGCCTCTTGTTTACTGGTCCAATAAAACGATGGGAACAGCAAAGTTCTGTCCCTGATTCCTGTCCTGTTTCTCTCCTGGGACCCTTCCTGTCTCATTATTACTCCCCCTCCTGGGGGATTGGGGGGGGATGTCTCTATGCTACTGGGCTTGACCACAAGTCTGTGAAATGTGAGTGAAAATGTCACATGTCAATTCTTAGCATGCGCTTTAAGCTCATGTGATTCTGTCATGTCCTTTTTCCCTCAAGATATCCCAGACAGGGGCTGCTCCTTTGGCTCCTGGAGGGAGACATGGAATAGTCACCGGCAGCCTGCGATGAACACTAACTGTACCGAGTCAGACTCCTGTCGCTTGTCACTCATGGAGATTTGGGAATAATTTGTTACTGTGGAATAATTTACCTTAAGGTAGCCGATATAGATCATAACACATGTTTAAGATATTATGGACTACTTAATTCCAATTACTTAAGCATTAACATTTAACAATGGCAAGCCATGAACCTGAACAAATGATAAGAGGATTTGTTTCCAGCCATATATATAAATACACACACGTACACACACACACAACTTCTCTGCTACCCCAATCTTTCTCCTCTACCTGTGTGTAACTCCTTAAATTGACCTGCAGCAGTGTCTGCCTTTACTCTTACATGTAAGGCTTCAGGTGTGGTTTTCGTCTTAACTATACAACCTTCTGTTCACAATCCCAGTATTTGCTTAGCTTCCTTCTCCCCTGTGGCTTCCTTAAGGTGAGATTTCAGAGACCAAATACGAACTATTTCCAGGCATGCTGATTTGCAGTAGGATACAGCAGCATGTGCTACACAGTGAGAGCACCGTGGGTCTCATTACACTCACAATCTGTCATGGGATCAATTAGTTCTCCCAAACCCCTCCTGGAAAATGCAGGCCTCAAGATGCTGTCTTGGGCAGAGATTCCTGGAACTTAGATTGAAGTCAAGGGTGGGGCAGACTTGGCAAGGGGTCTAGAGTGGGTAGGGCAGTGGACTCTGGGGATGTGGCCAATCCGCATGTAAGTGATCACACTAAGCAGGAGGTGGAGCTCAGGCATGAAAGAGAAATGGGAGATCAGGGTTCAGAAGGAGGCTGGGAAAAAGAGTAGAGAGATGTTCCCAGGAACACGCCAGCCTAGCCTCAGGGCACTGTGGTTTTGGTGTTGCCCTAGGGTATGAAGGTTTCTGACAGGAACTCAACGCCAATTAATCCCCCCTAATCAGCCCTGCATGTTTGTGAGTTTACTGAGCAATGTTGCTTTCAGGCCTTCAGCAGAAAGGTGAGCCTGCAGCCCTCACTCCTCCCTGTGTGTGACCTCCAATTCTCCACAAGGTGACTGGCTCAGCCTCGGGGGTCTTCTTGAGTGGCCTGCAACTATTCACCATTTCTTAGACAAGAGCTTGTTTTCCACACAGCAAATTGAAGAAATTAAGAACAATATACATGGGTTTTCCCCAAAGCTCACTTAATTGACTTGTGTGTGTACACATGCATGTGTATGATTTTTCCACTGCCTGCATTTAGTCTTTAAATTTACCTTTCTTATAAGTACCATGTGGTAACGATTGCACCACTGGAGCCACAAAGCTTCTGTACAACAAAAGACATTAACCAAGACAAAGAGACACCATACTGTTGGGAGAAAATGTTTGCACTTCACACAATTGATAAGGAATTGATCACAAAGATATACAAAGAACTCACAGGACTCAAGAAAAACAAGGTTAAAATACAGTTAAAAAAAAAATGGACAGCATTTTGGAGTGCAGCACTGCGAAGCTGGCAGTGGCCACTTCAGTCCGAGTTCGATCCCCAGCCCCGGAGGTGACCCATATGGCAAAACAGATCTCTCCTGTCTTGCCCGCTGCTCCCCTCAGTGGTATACTCTGTCTCTGATGAATCCTCTGACTGCCTCTTTACCTCTGGCCTGTATCCCAGTTCTGTATGCATAAATGGATCTTTTTAAAAAATGGACAATAGAACTCAAAAGATACTTCTCCAAAGATGAAATGCAAACGACCAACAGACATATGAAAAATGTTCAAAAATCTCTCATAACCAGGGAAATGCAAATTCAAACCACAATGAGATACCTCCTTACACCACGAGAATGTCACATATTAAAAACAAAACAAAACAAAAAAAAAAACTAACAACAAATGTTGGTGAGGATGTGGTGAAAAAGAAACTCTCCTACATTCTGGTGGGAATGTAACTGGTCCAAACACTGTGGAAAGCTGTGTGGAGTTTCCTCAGATTGCTATTTACCCAGCAATTCCACTCCCAATGATCTACCCATAGGATACAAAAACAGTACTTCAAAAGGATACTTGCACCTGTATGTTTATTGCAGCACTATTTGTAATAGGTAAGACTTAGAAACAGCCCAAATGCTCCAAAATAGATGCCTGGGTCAAGAAGATGTGGTACGTATACACAATGGAATACTATTAAGCAAAAATAAAAAATAAAAAATAAAATGCCATTCATAACAACATGGATGGAATTAGAAAGGATTATGCTCAGTAAAATAAGCCAGAAAGAAAAAGAAAAATATTGGATGAATATAAACCAAATAAAGGATCAGGGGAAACTCATAATTAAAAAAAAGAAAACAATAAAACAAAATAAAAAATAATAATCAGGCAACTATAAATCAGAGCCATTTTGCAGGGGAGGAACTATATATCTACATATATATAATTTCATTCTTTCAAGTATCAACAGTGAAAGGACTTGTTCATATTTTTCTACTTTAATATCCTTATTTAGCAATTTTATATTTAGCTGGATTATACTTCTGAAATTTACTCTAGACACAAAGAAAGAACAGGGAGATGGTAAAGGATATGTTTTTTCCTATTCTTCTTTCCTTCCTCTACTTCCAAGGTTAGAAAGATGTAGAACAGGCTTACCCTCTCTCAGGTGCTTTCAAGGACACTGAGAAAGCAGTATTTTCCCATATAAATTTTAAATGGTCTTGTCTAAGGAAAAGATAAATGTAGAAAAGTCACCAAACTCTGTAAAAAGCAGAAGTCTGTGTTATTGTGATCCCTCCATCTTTCTCAAAATAAGTCCTTAACACTGTTGCCTATAGCTTTTGGAAGTTGTGACTTTAAGAAGCGGCATATGATGAAAGCTGGTCCCTAAATGATGTCATTTCATTCAACCTCAGCCAGAATTCTATTAATCTCATCAATGTTTGAGCAAAACATTATTGAACAAAATGATGTTATTCAAAGACCTGTTATATTTGGCTGTCTACAGCTGCCCTGCAATGTGTCCATGTGGCTTTCTGGGTGGAGATTATTCCCAGGTCCCTAATGACCCACATTATCTACATCTGGGTTGGTTAGGATCTTATGTTATGCTAAAAATGGGAAGGAAAAATAGCTGAGACCCCTATAACAAAAACCATATTACCAAGAGAAAAATAAACAAAAGTATATGGATATTAACATGGCTATTTGATGTATAGATGGAAATGCTTTAGGAGAAAATGTAACGCTCAGATGACTTGGAATTAACTTAAATACCATCTTAATAGGGAAAGGGGAGGGAGGCATGTGCCTTTTAGGGAAGGATTAATAGATAGGGGGTATGACTGTCTGGTGTAGTGCAAATTTCCAGTCTCTTCTGTGATAAGACTAAATCTTTCGTGGTTTGTTGATATTCCCAGGAAGGGGATTTATGACAATAACATTCCTTTTGGAGGGTCTATCTTTATGGGGAGTTTAAGAAAGCTTCTTCTTGAAGTGACTCTCAGTGCTGACAGCTCAAAAGAATCAATATAGCAGAGTATCCTGTCTTGGGGGTGGGGGAGTGGGTTCCTGCTACCTTTCACTAGCAGCAGAAAAGTGAAAGGAATTTGTTGGCACGACAGAATATACTTCCAATAACTATACTCTCGATAACTCCAAAATCAAAAATTATAGAGAGAAAATAGGCTTTAGAAAGAGAAGAAACTCTGGGGATCTAAGTGGTAGCAACTACATCTCTGTCTTTCAGCAAGCCAACACTGAGATGAAGCAATTCTAATCTTTTTTAGATACCATACCCTCAATACTTAAAGAGATTCTATTATGCTGGATGGTATCTGGTACCTGTCATAGGTCTGAGGAGGATGGTACATTTTCACATGGACTGTATCCAACAGGAGAGGGGGAAGTCCCCAAAAGGAAGCCTGAGAGACTAAGACCAGAAGGCAAAGGGTGGCTTCTAGATGGGAGTTAGATGAGCAGAACAGAAGTTCACCTTAGTCTCCATAGGGAACTTTCTTCTCTGCATTCCAGATGAGATCTCAGTAGCTCCCCCTCCACCATCAATCTCATCCTTAGTGAGATACAGTGTTAGCTAGAAACTCATAAACTCATTGGCTTGAGAGGAACTTGTTATTTTAGCAAGAATGTCACCTTAAACTTCATTTCATAGCAGCGAAAATGGACTCAACCTAAGAGTAAAGCTAATACTAATGGCAGGTGGAATTGCCTTGGCGTTTATGATGAGGGAATTTACTAATTCTGATTAAAGACCTCAGTGCAAACTTTTGAATGTTAACAGAAAATAAAACTCTGGCTTCTGATTATATCAACAGCTCCAACTCATTCAGCACTTTAAGCATTTGAACTTGTTAATTAAGCATGGCCAACAATTCGTAGTGCTCTTATTTAAGGTAAAGACACCAAAGAAGTCCTTGTGAAAGATTCCTGAATGCAACTTAATTCTGGTACTGAAAGAGTCTGTTCCAACACAATTCATTTTTGATTATTTAAGAATATTTGGATTTCACATTATTTTATAATATTTCATGCATTATCACCAAAAGAAAAATCTTAATGAGTTTTTAGTGCCATAGGCCTTTATTGTCTTTTTTTTTTTTTTTTTTTGGTACACATAGCCAATTTAATTTTCAGCACAGTAAAAATAATTTTTTTTTTCACATTGCAAAGGGGGAAAACAGCTTGTTGGAATTGGATGCATGACTTTTACAAAAGGGAATAGATGCTTTTGTTTAAATATATTATAATGGGATATGGTAATTGATTAATTAGTCATGCATTTTTTTAGCAAATTACTTCCTACTCACCTTCTTCATCTAGGTCCCATGGAATTTAAACATGTTAAAACACAGTGATAACTTTTGCCCTCTGTGCCCTTGATAACCATCTTTTCTCTATTCTATTGATTATCTTGCCAACTCGTCAGCATTTAGATGCCTTGTGCAGAACAAGAACAGACTGACAGGGAGAAAGCAGACAGGAAGGTGGAGGATAAAGGGTGCTAACAGGACGCTACTCTTGTCCCCAACATTTGATTCAACCCCCTTTTGTCCCGATCTCAGAGCATGTGGGTTGAGCTTGAAATGAGTATTTATAGTCTGCTTAGGGATATGGAGTCCCACAGAAACACGGAATATTGGAAGAACCCAAAGATTTCCAAAGCACTGTGCCTTCAAACAACAAAGGAACAGGGAAGGAGGGGCAGTGGATCTCTGCAAAATGCAAGGCCTACAGTTTCACCAGCTTCTCTTCCCACTCTATCCACTAATCATTATGGTGTTTCCAAGGTAGCACATTTACATGAGATTTGAGAGTCCAGACAACCTTATTTCAGTCCTGCCTCTTTTATGACCTTGTCCCATTGAAGGGGGTGGTGAGCAGATAACCCACATTTTTTTTACTTCAGTTTATTTATAAAGAAACTGTGAGGATCAAGTAAAATACACCAGATTTTTTCACTTCAGTTTAGTGTAATGGATGAGTTAAAAGAAAATTGATCCCCAACTGAGGGGAGTTTGCATAATTTCCCCAGGTCTTATTTCCTTTTTAAAAACATATTTATTTATTTGTGCATACAGAAGTGGGGTACAGGTCAGAGGCACAGAGGCCTCTGGTGAGAGGATTCACCAGAGACAGAGTGGGGAGCAGAACAGGCAGATCAATGAAGTACACTGCTGAGGGGAGCAGCGGGCGGGTCAGGAGAGGTCTGCCACGCCATGTGGGTCATCCTCCTGGCTGGGGATCGAACTTATGCTACAGTGACTGTGCTTTAACCTGTTGCGCCACCAAGGAGGGCCCTCTTCTATGTTATCAGAAGTCTAATTTTCCAAGAACCTACCTTCCCTATCCATCATGTTAAATGAGAATTTACTGTGATAAATCAAAAGCTTTTGGTCTTCAGAAAGTGTTTTAGTTGCTTTAAGATTGTTCCCCTTTAGAGCTGGAAGGGGTAATACTAAGTGAAACAGGTCACAAGAAAGATAAAAGTCCATGGTTTCACTTATTGTAGAATACAGAGAAAACAAACAAAGGGTCAGACAAAGACAAAGCTTGGAAGCTGTCCATATACCTGAGACATGTAGGACGGAAGGAGGGTGAAAAAGGTGAAAATGGGGGCAGGGGTAGAGCACAAGGAACTACGGTAATGAACTATGGGAGCTTTGTGGTAGGAGAACTATGTGATCATATCTGAGAGGGAAATCATACACTGTCCAAACATTAATAGTGATGTACAATAAAGGTACTTATTTGCAAATAATTTAAATAAGAAAAAGTAAAGTAAAATAAATTTAGCTACTATTTAACGAGAGCTTGTATATTCTCTCATTGCATGTATATTGCATATACTCATTCCAGACACCACCTAAAGGAATCATCACCACTTAGTGTTGAGGTCATGGCAGTTCAGAGAGGTTGAATAATTTGGAATTTGAACTTGGATCTCTGGAGTGTAGTACCTACAGTTTGTTACTGGGTTCTGGCAACTTCAAGTTCAAACATTTGATCAAGTTCTGTGAGCCCATAACAAAACTGCGAGTTTTGCAAAAGTGTTCACAAATGTGTTTATCTGTGATGCTCAAATGAAATAAATAAGAAAATAAAAAGGTGGTATACATAGTACCAAATTACACTTGAAGACTTTGCATTCAAAGGGGTCCTGCCATGAAGGTATTGGAAGGGTCCTATTGTTTTTTTTACTACCTAATATCACTACCTTGTTCAGCTGTGACATTGTATACATTTAATAGTTAAATATATGAAAATGTAATTAAAATTTGAGACTCCAAAAAGCAAATAGAAACCCCAAAACATAAGGTCAATTATCAAATTTTATAACCATTCTTTCTAGTAATAATTAGCAAAATCATTGTAATAAATTAGAAAAAAAAATGTTAATTCCTTTTTTCAGGAGACCAAATATAATTTTAGTCTTGGTTACAGTCTAATGACACTTATTAGTATATTGGAAAGTCATTCAAGGAGAGGCAGGTAATATACCAGGTGACTGATTGCACTTAGGAGATCCAGGGTCTAGGCTTCACTCTCCCATGATTGTGAATTCTCACTTTAGACAGAACAACTTCTCTAGGCCTTTATATCATATTTATTGAGTGTACTTAAGTTTCCTTCTATGGTCTACAGTAGCTAAGAGGACTGATTAGGTAGATTATGTGGTTGCTTTTTAAATTGCGCAGGCAACGATGTGCCTAATTCTTAGCCAACAAAGACAAACATGAAGGAATGGGAAACATTTTCTTTGTTACCCACTTGCAAACAGTTGAGGGTTGTTTCAACAACCTTTCACAGGGCCCAGCACAGAGCAGGCACTCAGCAAATGGTCATTGAGAGCTGCTGTCCCTATTGCTACTAAATAGAATGATGGTAAAGATGATGATCATGATATTGATGATTATGAAGATGATGAACTGGAACAGTAAGGCAAAACACATGGATGCTTACTGAGAATGTTTCTGGGGAAGCTTCTTGCAGGTCATACTTCCTCTAAATTCATTTTCTCTGGCTAACAGGGACCCAGGTATACAATAAATTAACAAAGCCATGAAAGTCAAGAAGTGAGTCTGTCCAGGTTCCAGAAAGGCAGGCATGAATTTGAAGTTTTATATTTCTTTTGAAGCTGTGAAATGTGATCCCTTGTTTGGAAAAGGAAAATGGCATAGGTTAAACATTGTCTTTCTGAATTCTATTAGTGAACAAGAATTTTTTTGTTTTGTGGATAGAATTGCATCTCTATCAGTCATAATCTCTAGTGAAATTGGACTTTATTCCTGGGAGACTTGCATTTTCTCTTTTCCAAACATTGTTTCCACTGAGTACTGAAAGGATGCAGGTTGGGCACTGAAGGACATTTCAATCACTATACATTATGATGGAGGCTCTGTTCAGGCCAGGATGCCTAGATGCCATGCTTACTCTTCTCTTGATGTCTGTATGTAATTTTTTGAAACCTTGAATAATCTATTCTTGGTGTTAGGTATTAATCATGCACTATTGCATTCCAACAGATTATGCTAAGAAAAATGGTCCGTGCCCTAATTAATTAAACAAACCAAACAGCAAAACCCAGAACTTTGAATGCATTCCTTGGGGGTCTTGGAAACACAGTAGTAAGGGATTCTGGACATCTTTTACTGAAGTGCATTGGAGATTCAGTCAATATGATTGGGTATGAAAAGCAATATGACCTCATATGACACCTGGGACAGGAAGGTAATACTTGGAGTCAGTGTTTTCTTTTCTAACATTTAATGTATTTTGTATTAGTTTGCATTCTTGGGAAACCATTCCTATATTTTTTTCACCCTTACCTACAAAAATAGTAAGTTTGTATTAGAGATCTTCTCTTGGCTTTCTATCTTCCACACAGTGAGTAGTTAATGACTGTCTTTTGAATAACTGAAAGAAATATCATATGAAGGTTGAGATGCTTCCAAATAAATGTAAGAACTATGAAAACACTTCTAAACTCAATGAAAATTTTATGCTGTTGGTTTTGTGCTTCCAATTATCAACACCACAAAATGTTTGTTATGAATCTTGTATATTTGTTGCTGAGTGGCTTTGCCCAATTCCCTATAACAATGATTATGAACAGTCTCTGTGGTTTTGAAGTAAGCTAGATTTATGGTAAAATGCCATGCCTTTTTTCCATAAGTATCTCACAAATATTAAGTCAAAAGACATGGCATTCATTTCAACACTGTACTGTATTTTATTAGCAAGTCTCTACTCTCTCAGAACCTTAAAAAATATAAAATAATAACCAATCAACCAAGTAATTAGCAAACAGGCTGAGTTTGAAGATGACGTTCCCTGAATTTCTGGTCTTGGGAAACAGCTACTTACGTGATATATTCAAAACCTTTTTAATAATAAATACATTTGAAGACAAATTGTAATTGGTGATGACACGAATAATGTCTGGGATATAAATTGCCTAAACCTATTGTTCTCTACTTGTCTAGGAAGGAGGTTCTCCCTGTGTTCTTATTGGCTCACATTTGTCAGCATTAATGCTGACAGGATGTTCATTCTTGACATAACCATTAGGTAACACACTCAGCGAAGCATTTGCAAGTTCTCTTTTATTCACAGGTTTTCCTTTCCTCAGTTTGTTTTCTAAAGTGCTTTCTATGCTTAAAAAGTGTTTTTAAGAAGAATCCAAATCTATTAATGTCCTATGGTGTGTCAGGTTGTATGATATGCAAATATTAGCTCAATTAATTGCATCTATTGAAAGAATAATGCAGCAAACAGCATATGTGATATGCGGTGATTTAAATCCTCCTATTATCAATGGCTTTTCCTTTGTAGTACTTCAAAATAGCAACCAGATTTGAGATTCTTTTCAGCTTAGATCCTCTTGATTGTAAGCACAAAGGAAAACTTTATCTTACAAACCAAAGGTTTTAGTTTTAAGCCCAGATATGTTATAACAAATGTACCTTCAAGAAGAGTATCTGAAAAGGGATTTTCTCCTCAAAATGGGAAAATGAGATTTTGTACCTAGACACAGTCAGAGTTGATAGTTCTTATACTGAAGTGGAAGGATTTCAACTTAGAACCTAGAGTTCTTAAGGTGGTTTTGTTGTTCTCAAGAGGGTCTTAGAAGAAACTCCTACATTTCTTCATAGCAACAATGTGGTTTAGACAGAAATTTGAAAAATTCTATGGAAATTAATTAAATTGATATGAAATAAATCTTTAGAAAAAACACACAAAATAAAAAAATTGGTTTGAACCAAGTTTAAAATATTTGGAAAAACATGTGGCGATTTCTTCAGGTTCACCATCCTTCTTTGAGACTTTAAAAATCATATTTAAATTTTAGAGTTCTAAAGCTCATTCATAGTTCTTTCCAAAGTTCTCTATGCTTTCTTCAGCACAATGTTTCCTCTCCATCATCTCAAATAGAATTTAATTCAATAATCATTTGAGTCAAATTTACCACAGAAGGCGCTTTCAATAATTTGGAACTTCCTGAAAATCTAAAACTCTTTGTGTTTACCTTTAAATTGGCTTGCATCAGGGATGAGTCTTTTCCAAGATTCTCCAACCCTCATCTTACTCTACGTCTAACAGAATCTTTTTCCTAAACATAAAAATAAAAAATATATAAGGTTATCAGAAGAAAACACAGGATCAATATTTTCTGACTTTGGATTAAGTAATGGTTTCTTGACATGATACCAAAAATGTGAGCAACAACTATATATATATATGTGTGTGTGTATATATATATATATATACACACACACACACACACACACACACACATATATGTGTGTGTGTATGCATGTATGTAATATATATATATGTAAGCTATATATATGCATATATATATTATATACATAAACTGAATTTGGTCAAGAAGTTTTGTAATTCAAAAGCAACTCTCAAGAAAAGGAAAAGCTCACAAAATAAGAGAAAATACTTGCAAATCATGATTTATGAAGGACTTAAGTCCAGAATTTATAAAGAATTCATCACTCAACAATATAAGGAAGACTTTATCTTAAAAATGGCCCAGGATTTGAATAAATATTTCTGTTAAGAAGATATACTTGTAAACATATTCAACATCATTTGTGACTTGATTGGGGGAAGGGAGTTTCAAACCACAGTGAGATAACACTTCAAAGTTTTTAGGGTATCTAAAATTTAAAAGACAGATAATAAGAGCTGGGAATGATTTGGAAAACTTAGAAATCTCATCCACTGCTGGTGGGAATGTAAAATGATGCAGCTAATCGGGAAAATAATCTTATAGTTATTAAAAAGTGTTAAATATAGGGTTACCATGTGACCCAGCGATTCCACACTAAGTATACACCCAAGAGAATTAAAAACATATGTCCACATAAAAACCTATACATGAATGTTCACAGTAGCATTATTCATAATAAACAACAATTGGAAATGACCCAAATCAGCAGCAATTGAAGAGTGGGTAAAGAGATTGCGGTATGTTCCTACAAAGTAGTATTATTTAGCAATAAAAATGGAGAAGGACTAACAAATGCTACAGCACGGGTTGACCTTTGAAACATTAGAAGTCTGTCAAAAATGGCCACCCAGTGAATGATTAAATTTCACTAGTACAAAATACCCCCGATAGGTAAATCCATAAAAATGGTGAGTACATTAATGACTTCCAGGACCCGGTGCTAGGGAAAAAAGAAGGGTGACTTCAAGTATGCTCATGATACTGAAGATGTTAGGGAACTGCATAGTGATGCTAGTTGCACAACACAATAAATATACTGAAATCCATTGGATGATATACTCAGAGTGAATTTTATAGTGTGTGAATTATATTTTAAGAAAGATATCTTTTTAAAGAGCCTAAATAGTTCTATATTCTAAATATTCTAAAATATTTCTATATTCTACCTCATTGAGGATAGTAGATCCACAGGTTTATATAGAATCTCTTTATAGAACTGCATTTTAGGACTATAAATTGGTTAATTCAGAGCAGAGGGAAGGTATTTAATCAGTCAAGCATGACACATGACATCAAAACCATTAAGTCATGGGCAAATGTTCATCTCATAATTGGTTGTCATTGCACGGTAGAGACATCATCTTTATTTTGAAGTCTACAGAAAGCCTCTATTCTTAACCTCTGCAGGAGCACTCCTGACTGCCTCTGGGGTTTCTTTTTTCCAAATGGTCCCAAGAGAAGTCAAATCAGAGAAAGATCAACTTCAATTAGACTACACTGGATCTAGTTCACCTCTCACTCAACTTTAGCTCTCATTACGGCATTTCACCATGCAGAGAATTAAACATGCAACCACAGAGTTAAAACATGAAATTTCCATGAAATCAGAGCAATAATTTAAATAGTTTTGGAAAAAAACTTTCATAACTACAATAACTATTTTCTGAAAATGGCTATTCTAATTTTAGCCATTTGATGAAATATTTGAAACTTTGAAGAAAAGCTAAAAGAAATTAAGTTTTTATCAATCTTCTTATGGTAAGATTCTATAATAATGTATGTGTGTGTGTGTGTGTACATATACATTCAAGTAGCTGCTCTATACGCAACCATATAGTATATATAAAAAGTATCTGAATATGTGACTTCTTTAATTAAGGAATTTTATAGCCCTAAGTACAAGACAACAGTATATGGAACTATGGAACACATGTCATTATGTGCCACAATGATCAATTTCATCCAAGTTTCTTTGCAAACTTTAGTCACTAATAGGTAATGGAATAAAAACAAGCCCTTCATTATCTATGAAGACATCATCCTTGAGTAACTCTCCAAAATGTACAATTAGTTTGTGTAATTTTTGACTCATCAAAGTAGAGATGTGAGTGTTAAATAAAGCCTTGGCACTCTTAGGTCATCCGTGAGTCAGGAATGCAGATGTGTGGTAGAATTAGTTGGGTCATTAACACAATGCACCTGCTTTTAGCTTAAAAACATGTTGCCTGATCTAACGATGACCGATAGGAAAAATTCCAGAAGAACTAAAGACGTATTTTAATGTTCAACTATTCCTTCCCAATGGGAATCACAATTCAAGAAAAATGTCCCAAAATGAGAGATCCTGTGTTTCCCAATAGAAACACATAACACTCTCCTCCCTGTTGATGGCTACTGCTAAAATGTTTCCTTCTGAGGTAATTCCTTGAGAGTGTGTATGTACGATCAGTCTCCATGGCTAATGCGTACACATGCTTGGAACTGGGAAGCCTATGGAATAGATCTGAGGTCATTAGTAGCTAAAATTACTGAGCTCTCACACTTGCCCTGGAACATGTGTTCTCTAGCAATAGTGTTAAAGGGATTCCAATAAAGTTAACTGAACAGCCAGGCTATTCATTAGTATCTGGTGCTTTATGGAAACCACAAAACAGGATGACTACCTCATGTACCACACCTTCAGAAAGGAAGGGACTTTGTTTATTTTAATTTTTTTTTTACTTATACTACGGGCATTTACAGAGATCTTTCTTGTGCCAGTGTCTATGCTAGACAATAGGGCTGAAAATACGAACTTAATCTGAACCTCAGGAGGTCCATAGTTGAGTGAGGAAGACAGACATTGGAGTAATTAGTCACAGTGCACTGTGATAGAGGCCCACCATTATGTATTTATATATGAACATATGCATTCTATATCTATATAGAGATGGAGAGAGAGAGAGGTGTTTATTGGACACAATGTCTCATAGTAAACTACTGTGGGTTAGGCATGTCTTGCCAGAAGTGTAGTGCTCTGAAGCAGTTTTGAAGGAGAATCTAGAGATTGTCAGGCAGAACAATGATAGGAAGACACTAAAACAGCATGAACATGTACAAAGTTTTAGGAGAAAAGGCTTGGATTGGATCTGAAAGTTGCATGAGAAGAAAAATGTAGATTAGACTGAGAAAGTAAATGAGCCACAGACTGAGAAGTGCCTTGACTTTGCTCAAAGAATTGTAACATGGCTCTTCTGTAAATCAAACAAGTTCACAGCAAGACCACCATCTCCTCAACATTCTCCATGAGTGTTTCTATGATGGATTGTATGTGCTGAGAAGTGCAGAGATGCTCTCCTCAGGCTATTTTAAGAATTGTTCTTATAACATGGTTCATCAGCTATTAAACTAGGTAGAATAAATACAAGGAATTTTTCTTGCATGGAGTTTTTCCTCCACCGGCTGTCAGCTTGGTGAAGGCCATCATAAATCACTCTGACAGCTTTAGTGGCTTGTCTGGAGTTGTTCTTACAAAATAGTTAGAAATTTGTTTGTAATTCACAAAATATTGACTCAATTCAATTCCCTGTGAAAACTGTATATAGACGTGCTAATGACACATATATCCAGAGGTAGAAAAGGAAAGGAGGAGTTTCGAATGGCAAGAACACAGGTCCTCTTCTGAATGTGGGTAGGGCTAGATAAATTAATACAATAGGAGGTGCTGATGTAACAAAAAATAATCCCCACCAAATAGCATTGACACTTTCTGAAAGTGACACTGGTATCATGATACTACACTATAGAAACTTTGATGTAGCCCAACATTTTGTATTTTTATTATTTCCCCTCTGTGATACCAAAACAGAGACTAACACTATCAAGGTCTGATAGCCAAGCAGTAAGCCTATACTTAGACTCAGTCTTCTGGTTCAAGCCCATCTCTACTCTTTGGACTCCAAAGCTAATGCTTCTTTGATTATTGTGCAAAAAAAGAATACTCTTTTTTGAGGGCTGTTGCCAAAATGTGCATACTATAGATCCTCACTGTGTTCAAATACTAGTTATAGCATACATTGACTGGGAACGATGGTGTGCCAGGCTTTGCTCTAAGCTCTTCATAGTAAATATATAAGAAGGACTATTATAATGCCCTTATTAGGGATAATAAACCTGAAGTATTGAGAGGTTCAAGAACTTTCTCAAGGTCACATCCCTAGTAAGTGGCAAGGATACAGGATGTCAGTCCTTATGCCAAATCCCTTTCCATGGATTATTTCATTTAAATTTCACCATAGTCCTTATCACCATAGTCCTTAGCCATGTTACAATAGTCCTTATCACCATAGTCAAAATTACATGATTAGGTATTAATCTTCCTCCCTTTTCACTAGCTGAAAAGGATAGAGTTGAGAGATACTGAATCAGAATCAAGTTACAATCCAGATTCTGTACATATGGAACTAATGATGATGCTTAAGCAGGAAGCTTATTGATATAATTAGGACATTGGCTACCTTACCACATAATGAATGCCTTAGATCTTGAATTTTACAGGTTAATTTTTCAAACACGTCTCTGATATTTTTGGAAGCAATTTTTGTGTGAAGTATAGGTAGTTCCTTGATTGCTAACATACTAGACATATATTCCTGATATATAAGTTCATTTTATAACCTTCAGTTGTATTATAAAAACATGAGGACCTAAAAGATGTGCAGTCCTGGCTTTTTGCTGTTTAATCTATCAGATTCTGCTCTTTCCTTTCTACCTCTCACATGCAGGCTGCTAATTATTGTTCATAATCTACTATGGACTTGAAAATCAGTCAAACATTTGAGAATTGTTATTATACTATAATAAATACTTAACACAGCTTGGGAATATATATATAAATCAAATACTTCTTAAAAGCCTTCAATTAACTAATAGTAAAATTATAAACAAGATATCTACAGAAGATAAAATATAATTGTTAAATATTTATACTGGTAGGGGAGAGAAAGTAAGGGAACCTAAATATCAGGAATTTTTTCTCCATTTAACACATATTTGTTGAGTACCTCTAAGAAACAGGCATTCATATAGTGGCAAATTAACAAAGTCAATCCTTGAAGAATGCTTGAATTCTCATGAGAGACATAATCATATTGCATTAAAGATAAAATATAATTTTCTTCACCAAAGAAATTTACAAAGGAAAGTACCTTGGAAATTTTGAAAAGTAAAGGAAGGTAGAGATATTTCAAATAAAGGCTAAGAAAAGGAACATCAAGGAGAAATATCAACATCAAATACAAAAGTTACTGAATTGGGGTAAGAAGGTAGTGATAGCAATTGTGATTTAAATAACAGATGTGTAATGTTATAAAACATTACATATAAAGTACCACTGTATTAGAAGCATAAATGAAACATGACTCTTCTACCTCTTCACCCTTTAGCACCATTTTGTTGTAAGAATAAGAGGGAAATGTGCTTATTGGCAAGATCTCGAGGGTGGGAGCTCATGTGAGAGAATCAAGACAGCACTTCATGATGGCTGAGAAACTCTGCGATCTGCAATGTCCATACTCCTTTATCTTGGGCTTCCTGTCTATCATGACCTCACTTTAAACAAGAAATAGTACAAAGATTTCTAATCCGATCCCAAATACTTTCATAAAAGAATATCTTCAGAAACTACAGAGATAATCACACAGAGAAAAGCACTAAACATTTGGGGAGTGACATAAGGAAATATGTGCTAACCACACATAAGTGCTCACAAAGTTAGCAGAACACCCAGTGCAGGGCTTGAGTACATATGTATTATCCTCAAAAGGACACCTCCTCCCCCCACCCCAAATACCATCTACTTATAAAAAGGAGTATTCCAGACAGCATGGGAGTTAGAAACTTGATAAAATTTAGACTCCATACTTGGATAGAACAAGATTCCATCCTTGGTATACTGCTGAAGAATTAGAGAGGTAGAAACTGAAATGCAGACTTCTTTAAACATCATAGAAGAGGAAAATAATAGTGGAGATAAAGAATAATTAAGATACGAAAATATGCCCATAGATATGCATGACAGATTCACAAACTGCAATATTTACTTGACAGGGAATGTAGAAAGAGAGAGAGCAGGAATGAAAGACATATTATTAAGAAAGACATGATTTTTTATTTTGAAAGTTTTGGCCAAATGTTTGGAAGAATCAATTAAGAAGAAAATAAAACTTCCAAACCTAGTTACAATCTAATAACTTCAGAACAATGAAGAGAAACTTTAAAGAGCTTCCCAGGAGAAAAACAACAACAGAAACACAGCACAAATCTGATTTTCACTTACAATACCAGATGACAAAAAGAAGTGGGAGAAAGTCTCCCAAAACAGCAGAGTTAAGGACATCTAAAGTGCACGCCTTTATATAGGCAATGAGAGCTGGAAAATCTTTTGGCGAACTGTGGATATTAAGCAAGTGCTTGTGGCATTGAAGAGTGTTAATTTTTGAAATGGCTGGATCTTGGGAATAGTGTATTTGTTCTGCTATTGTTGATGTAACAAATTACCATAAATTTAGTGGCTTAAAATACAATCACGCCAGTCTCATAGTTGACAGGTTAGAAGTCCAGTACAAGTCTCACTGGGTGACGATTGAAGTGTTGATGGCCTAATGCCTGTTTGGAAGCTCTAAGGGAGAATGTCATTTCTTTGCCATTTTCTTGGCTTGTGGTCTTTATTTTATCCTCACTACCAACCATACGGTATCTCACTGTCCTTTCTTCTACAGTCACATTTCCCTCTGACAACAGGTAGGATAAGTTCTCACTTTAAAGGACTTGTGATGACATTGGAACCAACTAGATACCTCAGGAAAAATTTCCCCATTCTCAAGGTATAGTCTTAATCAACTCTGCAAAATCTTCTTGCTGTTTAATAAGAAATATCAAACATCCAGAATAAATATAATAATAGAAATATTCCATTTATTGTAAATATATAGGCATTGATATATACATGTATTTAAATATATAGGTATTAGTATATACCAATACATAGGTATTGATATATGTATGTGTATATATATATATATATATATATATATATATATATATATATAAACCTAAAATTTAAAAAGAATATGCCAGTCTGGATTGAGAAAAATTATAATAAGGGATACAATCTAGGCCTAAATAGATGGTGAGATGTACTATATTGTTGGGTTATTCATATATACCCATTCATAAATTGTGTTATTCACAGGATAAATATTTATTCAGTCTTTCTATGGATTAATTCATGTTTAATTCTGGAGCAGTTCTAATCAAAATCCTTTGGAATGTTTTAACCGAACCATTTATGCTAACTTGCTCTCATCTGGAAAAATAAGCCCATTGTTATTGCCAGGAAATTTTTAAAGCATGAAAAAGAGTGAAATGTCCTGTTAGCTATAAAGTGAATAGCAAAAACACTGAACTGGTAATGTTTTACAGTGTGGTCTTAGCCCTAAATAGAGAATCAATGAAATAGATTAGGTAGTTCAGAAATAAAGAGATAACTGATAAATGTTATTGGGATAGCTAGATAGCCATCTAGAAGAAAAAACTGTAACTCAGATGATCTATTCATCATAGTATGTCCCAGGTATATTAAAAGGTTCGATATTAATGTTTAAATTCATACAAACATATATACATTGGTGACTAGTAAATCTAAGCAAGGGCTGTACTCTATAAATAACATAGTAAAGGAATAATGGAAAATGTTGGCATATTTAACTACATTAAAATATAAGTATCAATTAGCTAATTAGCTAAAGTAATGTGCAAATGCAAACTAATCCAGAAAACAAAAGGAGGGAAATGGAAATGGACAGAAGTCTTCCTTTAAAAACAGGCAGTTTTAAGGTTTTCTCCTACCAAATTTTAAATAACTGATGATAAATCTATAATATTTTTTTCCATTTAGATGACAAGCACAGAAAAAGGACACAGAAGAAGACAGGAAAGGAAAATAACCTCAACATGCTTTTAAAATAAGAACGCTTGACATAAGGCTCTCCCAATTAGTGTCTTATCCAAAGCACAAAGGATGCTCAATGACGTCTCCTCCTGTAGCTCGACATTGAGAGGGCTTGAGGGCGACATCATGATAATCTCAGTAGATGCTAAAAACATGGTATTTTATATACTTTAAAACCCAGTTCCAGAAAAAAAAAACTCTCATTAAGCTAAGAATAGAAGAAACTTTTCTTAAAGTGAATAACACAGTGTGGTAACAATTATTCACTTTCCTCAGTTCTATTCTCTCCTTCTCACAAGGTGAGGGAATTTTACCTTGAACTGGCACAAGGTAAAACTGTGTTTGCTGCACACCTGAACACATGCTTCTTTGATTCCCTTGCTCAGAGGGAGAGCTAATGAAATCAGGTTTTGGTCAATGGGATATAAGTGCAAGTGGTAAGTGTCCTCCTTTTCTATGTTTTTTCCTTCCTGGCATCTAGAATATAGACATGCTGGGGGAGGCTGGAATGGTCATATGAAATTATGAATATAACTTATGTGTTTCATAGAGTTGATCAAAATAGAGTGATACTGAAACTCTGCTGATGGGAGCAGTCAGTCTGTATAGCACTCTGCTTTTGCTCAGACTTGATATACATCATCATTATCTTGGGACTTTTTTACTATAGCATTTAAATTGTACACTAAATAACATAATTACCAGAAATCTAAGGCGACTGCCACCATATTATTAGATAATCTTCATCCTTACTTAAAACAAGGATGCCTACTATTATTGTCACAAATTAACATTAAAAGCAAACTAGTCAAGATAATAAGAAAATAGTAAAAATGAGGAAGGAAAAAAAATGTCATGAATCAGCTATACGATGGTCTATTAAAAATTTAGAAGAATCAACTATAAAGTATAAGAAGCCTCTTCCCAATGAAGTTCAATGAAAAGTCCATATGGAGTTTTCTCCACATAAGCAATTCTAAAATGCAATAGAAAAATAAGATGTAATTCATGATCATGACAGAACTTTAAAATAGATAGAAAAAATATGAAAGAAGGAAGATATAAAACATGGAATAACCTCAGTGGGTGAAAAGACTTGGCTAGAAGACACAGTATTGATGAAGAGGTCAATTTTCTCCAAATATACATGAAAATACAGAACAATTCCAATCAAAATCCCCCAAAAAGAGTTTTAAAGGAGTTCTACAATCTGATTTTGGAGAGGAAGGGCAAGGTAAGCTGTGAAAAATAACATTTAAAAGTGACTCTAAATATACTGTAGCAAAATATACTGTATATATCCTGCATATCTACATAGTAACAATCTAATACTTCTTTCATACAGCTTAATCATGTTTATTTTATCACAGATAATTATTTTAATTATGAGTAAATAAAATTAACATAGGAATGACTACCGGACCTTAGACAAAATTAAGGCCAAGAATAATTGTATGTTGTATACAAACACACACACACACATGCACACAACGCCTGAAACATTTCCTGAAGGGGTAGTCTATTCACTTACTGAAGGTGGGCAATTGCATATTCAGAAAAAAATCAATTAGATTTTTTTTACCTCAGACCACATATAGAAGTTAGAGTCTACACATCTTAAAAATTTATATATCTACAAAACAGAAAATTGGGTAGAACAAGACAAAAACAAAAATATGAAAGGGGACCACATGAAAAAGAATAACTCCTTTACAAGTAAAGATAGTAAAATTGAAGAGATTAAGGGAAAATATCTACAAAACATGTAACAGATGAAGGTTTAATATATGCCATGTATAAAGACATAAATAAAACTAGATTAATTTAAAATTAAAAAATGAATTTGAAGAGGCAATTCAAAGAAGTGCAAATGGTCACATACATCAAAAAATATGTTCCACTTCACTCATAAACAGGGAAATACAAATCAAAACATCAAGACTCTATTTTTCACCAGATTGGCAAATATTTTAAATTTTCATAACATCCAGTGTGAGAAAACAGAATTTCTTATTCACTGTTAATAGGAGTGTAAATTGGTGCAGTCTAATTCAAGGACAGTTTGGCAGGAACTACTAAGATTAAAATTACGGGTACCTTTCTACTCCCTTCCTAAGAGCTTATATGCCACAAAAATGGCACAAAATTGCAGATAAACACAAAGATATCTTAATAAATTTATTTTGGCATCCTATTTTAATCACAACAAAAATTTTAAATTGACCTAAGGAACTTTCCAGAGAGGAATTTGCTGATATAAAATATTTTATTCTTTTACCACATACAAAATAAATTAGAATATAGTCAGGTATTTTACATTTACAATCAACAATACAAGGTAATAATGTTAATGAAAGAATGAGTATGAGCTGTGATCCAGTGTGTTCTTTGAAAAAGACTAGTCCACATGAAACCCTTAAGGTTAATGTAGTCATACTTAAAATGTCATCATGTATTTTAGGCATTTAAAATAATTCTAAAGTTTCCCAAGAATGTAAACAATCATAACAGGTAAGCAATTTTTGACAGAGATGAAAGCTATCTACTAGAATTACATGCACGGTATACAGCATTTAAAAGAGAAATTTGCAAGCATATTAATAAGACAAAGTAGAAAATGAAAAAAAAAAAACCTCGAGAGAACACTTGCTACATAGGGACATCAGACACATCCAGAGAAGAAGGGATGAATTAACCAGCAAGAATGTGGACTCTAGTTCGAAACTTGCAGAATGGGTTCTATGAGATCTGGTTGAGACATTAATATTGTCCAACATTCATTAAAATAAAATTTGAACACAGTAGAGCTATAAAAATTCTAAATCAAATTTAGGAAAATCTAAAAGAGGAGGTAAATATTCATAAAAATTCTAGAGGTAAAAAGTGTTTGAATATATTCAGTAAAGGAAATAACTAAGGAAAATGTCAGTGCTAGAATCACTATCAAATCAAATTTCTATAGCACAAACTATAACTGAAATAGAAAAGTAATAGAAACAAATTAGAGCAAAAGGTTGTCTTACGTACATAAAATAGTTGTATAAATAGATAGGAAAAGACTACTAAAATAAATATAGGAAGAATTCTTAAGAAGATCATTTACAAAGTTGGTTGGCAACTGGTAAGAATTTTATATTCAAGGGAATATAAAGTCAATCAAATTTTGATTGTATTTTTGACTATCATATTAGATAAAATTAATGCCATTTATTAACTAAGGGATTACTTCACTCCAAATAGAAGCATGAAACTTTTAGAATTCAATTTGGCATTTTGCATGAAAAGCCAATGTACATTCCCACATTGGAGTTTACTCCTGCAAATTTTTCTGAAGGAAATAATTCTTAATATATATACCAAAGCATTATAGACAATGAATTCATGGCACTCTGATAGCAAAATTCTGAGATTCTTTTAGAAAATTTGCAGTAATTTAACAATAATGAAATAACTAAATAATTTATTGTACCTCTACTTGGTGCAACAAGCAGATTTTAACTGATTTTTATGACCTGGACACCAAAATAATAAAATGCTTAACATAAAATGTTAAATAAAAAAAAGGCACTCTACAGCTACTAGACTCTATGTATAAAATGCAAACTTCAGAACATTAAAAAGACTGAAGAGAAATACATCAAAAATTAAGTGATTTTATATGAATGGTGGCTTGGAGATTGTTTACCCCTTTAAAAAAATTTTTTTTGCCCTGTTTTCCAAACTTTCTAAAATAAATGTTTGTAAAAGCAAAACTTTATGAAACTGCTTGGAAAATTTTGATGGCACAGTTTGCAACATAAGCTGTCCATGCATAGGACTCTGGGGATGCTAATTAGAAAATGATGAGTTAATTAAAGTTGTGTGCTTAGTCTCTATGGCAAGGATTCCTTTAATCCAACAGTGGTTTTCTCTCCATTTGCAGAATGCGGTTTCTGGACGAAAAACTGAGAACAGACTGACCCTCTGGCCACAGTTATTCACGTCAGAGACGGAGAGGTGCAGGTGCATGCTGTTTGGTTTGGTTTGCCAAGTGAAAATAGCTGTGTTTCCTACTGTGGTGAGAGTTTCCAACTTCACATGGGGCAGGAGAAATTCTAAACTGTTTGCCCTTTGCAGATGTATTGAAATATTACTGCAACTCACTGGTTTTCCCTGTGTGTGTGTGTGTGTGTGTGTGTGTGTGTGTGTGTTTTAATGCTTTTATCACTACCCTGAAAATAAACAAGGAGGCGAGCATACTAAATGTGTTTCAGTTACTAGGCTAAATGATGTTTTCCTGAGTGTTCTGGTGCTTCACTGTTGCTGGCTTGACATGAGAGCAAATAGAGAAAAATAGAAAAGCCATGTTTTTCCCCTCCAGAACTTTATTGTAGCCTTGAATGATAGAAGCACTTGTAACCAGAGCTGCTAACAGGAAGTTGGGACATTGTTCACAGGGAGCAGTAGGAAGCTGGGAAGCCTTGGAACATAATCCCACCCCCAACTCCTCCAGGGCTGGGGCTTTCGACAACCATTATTTTCTGTACTTTAGTTTCCTCTCTCCTACTCTCCACCATGGTGTGAATCACTCACTGCAGATTAGGGCCAAGAAGATGACAGGCACCAGAGGGCACATGGCTCCCTGTATGCTCCCTTGCTGAGGGTTTCACGAGTACTGTGGCACCCATTCAGTGTCCCCTTCACCCCCATGCACTCACAGTCTCCTCCCTGAATGGTGGTATTTTCACCGACAAAGAATCAAGAATGTAGGACAAGAGTAGCTTCAAAGCTTACCGACATAGCTGTGGGACAGAATTCTTGATGAGTAGCTTGTGTATTTGGATTTAGTCCCTCAGAAGACTTCTTCAGCAACATCAACTTCTAGAGTGAGGGCTGAAAGTCGTTTGTGGAGTAAAGAATGGGTGTTGAAAGACCCCGCTGACAGTTTTATGGACTTATCAAGGCATGAAGAGATACTTGCTCATGCTATTTCCCAGAACTTTATACCCAAGGTAGTACAATAACATCAAGCAGTGGCTGAAGTGAATGATGACAAAAGAACCAGAAAGGAGGATGAGTAAACAATACCCGAGAAGCAGAAAACAGTGAGCAAAGCACTAGAGCCTCTTGTGATGCATGATTTTGTCATTTAGAGAGCACTCACCATTCCTTTAAAGCGTGTCTTGATCAGGCGCTGGAAACAGGGGCAGCTGTTGTGCATTTAGCCTCCAGGACCACCAACCAATTAGGGCCTGCTGAATGTCCATGCACAAGCTCATGCTCATTTCTTGTACTCACATGTGACCTTCTCCTGGAAGATTTTTGCTTAGTGGTATGGGGCAGGGGTTGTAATTCTCCAAGTCACATTGTTGTTTCCAGCTCTGGACCATGGTGACACTGAGGGACCCTCAGCCCCACTAAAAAACTATGGTCATCTTCATGAACCACCACCTCTAGCAGCCATCACATAGTTTTTTGGGTCCAAAACAATACAGATACTTCAGTTTTAGTGCTTTACAGTCAGAACTGCAAATGTATTCATTAGATACAGCTCCCAGGACAGTATAAATTCTGTAATTGGTAACACAGCAAGACTGGCAGGCTTCCGTGGTCTGTGGTGGGCATGAATATCATACCATAACAGAAGTCCTTGGACCAGCAAACCAGTAACCCAGACTTGGGGGAAGCAGAAAGCCAATGCAGATGAAGTGTTGGCCATGAGCTGCACTGGAAGCAGGAGATGCAGCACAAGTGTGAAGGAGTAGGGTGTGGGTGTGTGCAGGGTCTTGCTTCGCAGTAGTTTATGACCATGAGATGTGATTCAATAAAATCAAATACATATCAACCGTGCGTAGCTACAGAATAATTGCTAATTAAACTATTCAATGGAAAACACGATAGAAAATAGGTCACTACCTAGTGTCCACTGTGACATGAGATGATGGTGGCGGTGAGGATGATGATGAAAATAGATAAAACCACACAACTCTCATAGTAGCTAACTTCATTGTTGTGACAGCTCTAAGAGGCTACCATTACTAAAATATCCATTTTGCAGACAAAGATACACATTTATCTCCTATTATACAAGCACAATCTATTTCTTTACTGCATGTATGTAAATATGTGTGGGTACCCACCCATAGCTATGAAGTGACAATCAGGTTTCAAATTCTGTTCCTGCTGACATCAAAGCCAAAATCACAGCCATCAGGCCCCAAGTGAAGGGAATTAAGAAACTTGCTCACACAACTAGCAGGTGGCAGTGTTAAAGGCTGAACCTGTGTCAGCTGACGGTAGAGACTGTTTAACCTCAGTTCTCTGTTCTCTCTTTGAGTGATGAGCTTGGATGATGCAAGTTTCATGGTCATTGCGGCTGTGAGATCCATGCAAAACTCTTATGATGAAAATGATGGGGTGTGTGTGTATACATTTCCCTTTTTCTCCCCAAACTTAAAAAAAAAATCGAGATATTCATGCACTGTAAAGTTCACCCTTTTGAAGAATGCAAGTCAATGATTTTTAATGAATCCACAAGTTATGCAACTATCATCAGGCAGCTAATTCCCAAGCATATTTGCTACTCTAAAAAGGACATCCTGCACCTATCTCCTCCAGCCCCAGGCAATCATTAATCTACTTTCTATGTCTGTAGATTTGCCAAGTCTAAATATTTCATATAAATGAAGTCATAGACTATGTGGCCTTATATAGCTGACTTGTTTCACTTGGTATGATGATTTCAAGGTTCATTCATGTCATAACCTGTATCAATACTTCATTCTTTTTTTATCACTGAATAATAATCTACCGTATGGACTATGAACATATCACCTTTTGTTTATCCATTCATATGTTCTGGATATTTGAGTTGTTCGACTTTGGAACTACTGTGAATAAAGTTGCTGTGTCTCTCCTTACATACAAATTGTTGTGTGAACATGTTTACAACTTCCCTTAGGCTGTACCTCAGAGTGAAATTGTTGTGTCATATGGTAACTTTGTTTTAACTTTTGTGGGGAGGGTGATAATTCAAAAGGTGTCTTTCAATACGATCAAATGCACTTTTTGCAAATGAATTATACACAAACTTCGATAAATTAGAACTCTATTTGAAATGACTTGCTAAACATTACACAAGAACTTTCAGTGAACTGGTTGAGAGAAGGGAAGGCCTACAGGAGATGAAAAAAGTCAAGGAAAAGTGTAGGATGCTTGCTCATTTATCAGCCCAAGAGTTAGCACAGAGATCGAACAGAACTGAACAAAACGAGCTGCCTGTTCTTCTCTTTTGGTGGTGAGGAATTCCAAGGAGGTGGAAACGTATGAGTTGGTTTCTTGTTAGACAGTTTTGCTAAAAGACACTGGATTCTACACCACTCCAAGGAGTTATGCTTGCTACAGAGGGGCAAATGGATTGTAGAAATCTGGAGTTTGTCTACTGTCAGACATGGCTTTTCCCATTACTGGAGTCCACAGGTATTTTCTTTTCCCTAGGCTGTGTGGATATTTTCTGGTTGGAAGTTTTATAACAAAAATGTAATAGTGGTCCGTCTACCCTTATACAGATGGTATGAATGATTATCTTTCCAAAACAATTGCAAATGATTCCATCAAGTGAACAATCTGATCATGGAGGGAGGGGTGTGGCAGTTGATGAACTCATGTTGCTGACAGAGACAATCACACTCTCCGTGACTCCCTTCTTGATTTTCTTTTAAATAGGATGGGTTCTCAAGTGGATAAATTCCCAGATCCTCGTATTAATTGTCCCACTAGGATGACAGAGTCGAATTCACCTATTGTCTTATTATTTGTTTTCAGCAAACTCTGCTGCTACCAAAAATTTGTATCATGTGATCTGAGAGAAGATTCCTTCTGCAATATGTTTTCCTTATTAGCTGTCTGTCAGGGCTATTACAGGGAGAGAAAACGGAAAACTTCAATCTGTGACCATATGTCCAATGTATGTCCCTCTCTTTGGCTCCCAGGGAATATTCCCTTTTTAATTTCCAAACTGGGTGAGTTTGGTTAATTTTATTTTCTAGACTGTCAGTGCCATATTAATTCATAAATTCTTGTGCAGTACCTGCTTTGAAAATAAAACACTATATGGATGGATAATGGCTAAGATTTGGAGTTTGGTGTCAAGGGAACAGAATTTGAAACCTGATTGCCACTTCATAGTTATGGGCACACACACACACACACACATTTACCTACGTGTAGCCAAGAAATAAAGTATGCCTTTTATAATAGAAGATAAATAAATAGCCTATCACACATACATATCACCCTCTCCAAGCCTGAACTAAATGAAACAATGCTCATTACATTCCCCTAACATGACTCCATCAAAGCTCCATCAACGAGTGATATTCTTCTTATCCGATCATTGTGTGATAAGAGCTCTAAGGGTGGCTTGGACAAGTTGCTGAGGTAACACAGAAGGAATCAAGCAACCAGCTTCCTTCATTTCCTCATTGGTCTGGTGCTTTCTTTTCACTTTTTCCCCCGATGGGAAGCTTTTGTGCCTACTCAACTTCAGACACTGGTCTAAGTTTTGTCACTGATCATTAACATTATCTGC
This sequence comes from Condylura cristata, assembly GCF_000260355.1. NCBI lineage: Eukaryota > Metazoa > Chordata > Mammalia > Eulipotyphla > Talpidae > Condylura > Condylura cristata. The sequence continues at coordinate 36,089,125 of NW_004567117.1, read as the reverse complement.
TCTGATTTTAATAGCTCTCCAGCTCCACAACTAACACCCCCAATTTGTTCTGCAGTGGTGAGAATGAAACCCCAGCTGTCGAAGGCTGTATTCACTTCGGGACTGTCCTTGGTGTTCAGGAAGAGCCCCTTAGCCTGTCCCCATGCATCAACTATTAGCTGTGTGGCTTTCCCCATCTCCCACCGCTGGCCCCAGGGCCCATGCTCTGGCTCGCTGGGGTGGTGTCCACATGAACTCATGGTCTGTAGCAGAGCGGCAGTTGTGGTTTATCTGATTGATTTACTCTTGAGCACTAGAAAGCTCAACTAGCTCACAGCCCTTTACGACATCTGGCACATACAGCAAATTCCTTCCAGCTCAGCTTGTGGAGCTGGGCTCTGTCCTCCCTTAAAACCAGCCCCAGCTACTCAATTACCTTCTGCCCTTATTCATGCCCTGCCAATTCCTCTTTGCTGGAATCTGGATGAGACGACTGCATATGCCAAGGCTGAGAATCATTTGTAAGGACTTATGGGCCCCTTCCTGTAAAAACGGCACTTGGATCTTGGCCGATGAAGTCTCATTCAGATATTGCTCATTTAGGTGAGAGGAAGAAGATGGAAATTTCGAGAAGAAATATCCCAATAGGTCTGATATGGTGAAGAGGGGATAGTGTTTTCCACCCCCTGACTTCAGGTGGGCAGTGTCCCAAACAAGAGACTATGGGTACAGTTTGAGAAACATACAGTTTCTCTATGTGTCTGCTGGGAAGTGTATCCCCTGGGGCCACTGCCATCTTGCTTCTTGGGATCATCTCATCTTTCTCTCTTTCAATCCAAAACCCAGAGACTGTGGTCCTTGGGAGCCACTCCTGTAGACCTCTTGCTTCCCTTTCTCTATAGTAGAAGAAATCACCACAGCAGAACACAGTGAAAAATAAACTGTGAAACTGAAGAGGCAGGAGGTAGGTGGAAATGTTTACCTCGAGCCTGAGAGAAGTTCTGCAGAAGGCGTTTCTGAGTTTGCCCGGCTTATTTCTTTAATCCCTTGTTTCTCTGTGGTTTTGCTGCATACTTGCTGGGACATGTCACATACAACAAACAGTCTTATGACTAGCAAAGTCTCTGGCCTCACAGGAAGAGGGAAAGCTCCCTGAAAATAATCTCCAAAAGGTTGGCCAGGGGCAGGAAGTAAGTGTCAAAGGGCACATGTGTGGGAGCAATTCTTCTTGCTCACACTTAGTCTGTCTTCTCTCTCTCTTCTCCTCTTTGAGAACAGGAGGTACACACACTCCTGGCTCTCTTTCCTTACACTCTGAGTGAACTCATCCAGATGAAAACTAGCCCTTTAATAAGGGATAAATTATGCATCAGAATATGCACACTTGTTTCTACATCCCTAAATCATCACATAAACAAGCCTCTGAACAGCTGACAGGGCTGGGAAAGAGTAACGTCCAGAAAAACAGTGATCTCCACACACTCCACAGGCTTGCACACCTTTCAGTCGCAACTCTCTCAACTCCCCTGTTGACAGTCACGCCCCTAGAAATCAACCCAATGCCCCAGTTCTGTTTTACAAATGGAAGCGTCTTCTATGACATCATAGCTATTGTAGCTGGGTCAATTTTTAAGTCAGAACAACCTGTATGTGCACATAGATGCAGAGTTACACATGAAAAGGTGAGTTGAATGCACACACACAATTATCTTGTTTAAATTTTCTTTACAAGGGATCTAATCTTTATTCTGTCACCAGTGGCAAAATGTTTAACGGGATGCAGTAAATAGTCAATAGGTGTGAGTCCTTCTCATCAGCAGCATTGTGATGATGGTTGTAAAGCTATTAGATTATTTCCTGAGAGAGAAGGCAGTGAGCATTCAGAGGACCAGAGCATAGAGGCAGACACAGAGCACACACGGGGTGTAGCCAAAGGGCTCAAGAGAAGAAAGCTGTAGAAGGACGGGGTCCTTAAACTAGCCCACCACGAGCCACACATTTCTCAAGCAACCAGAAAACTGTCCATGAATATGGCCAAACACATGCATTGTGGAGTCAGACTGAGTGCAAGTCCTTGCTCTGTGGTTTAGCAACTGTGTAACTTGCAAAAATTTCCTAAGCATTCTGCACCACCATTTCCCCATATAAAATGACAGTAATAATTATAGTAGCTTACCTGAGAAGGCAGGTAGGAAAGTTAAATTGAATAGCTTAATAAATTAAGTTGAATGTATAAGAAGCATCTACGCAGCCAATGCTTCCATGGTGTAAGTGCTATCATCATTATAATCAGTGTTATTATTAGTAGGCTGGCAATTAGTGCTAGGCAATAAAACATCAGCCCTGCTCACAATTTAGTAGGGGAAAGACAGTCGAGCACAGATGAGTGTGAGGCAGGGAATGCATTCTCGAAGAGGCAATATCTAAGTTGAGTTTTAATATATTTTTTAAAGATTTATTTATTTATGCTTACAGAACTGGGGTACAGGCCAGAGGTTCAGGGGTGGTGAGAGGATTCACCAAGACAGAGTGGGGAGTAAACAGGCAGATTGACAAATTATATTGCTGAGGGGAGCAGCAGGTGGGTCTGGAAAGGTCTGCCGCTCCATGTGGGTCACCTCCCTAGTGGGGGATAGAACTGGTGCTGAAGCAGCCGTGGCTAGCTTCCTTCATAGTGCTGCACTTTAATCTGTTGTTTAATCTGAGAGGGCCCTAAATAGAGGTTTTAAACTATGAAAAGCTATGTGGGTGTGGGCATTCTAGAAAGAGAAAATTGCTCAAAAATAATGAGGCCTGACAAGTTTCACAATTAAAGATAGCAGGAGAACAGAATGATGGGGGAGATGGACCAGAGGGGTACATAGTACCTTCAACACCAAGTAAAATCCAGATCAGGGCCCTCTCTGGTGGTGCAGTGGGTTAAAGCGCAGCACTAAGAATCGAAAGCCACTTCCACATGAGTTTAATCCCCACAGCAGACCTCTCCTGACCTGCCCGCTGCTTCCCTCAGCAGTGTACTTCGTCGATCTGCCTGTTCTGCTCCCCACTCTGTCTCTGGTGAATCCTCTCACTGCCCCTGCACTGCTGGCCTGTACCCCAGTTCTATATGCACAAATAAATAAATAAATCTTTTTTTTTAATTAAAAAAAAAAAACCCAGATCATGTGCTGAACACAGACACAATTACAGATTTCAGGAAGCATGTGCTGAGACAGATCCATATTACATGGTCTCTTGTACAGAACGAAACAAAGGATTAGATAAACCCAAGATATCTGACTGTAGAGTTGATGCTACAGGAGAGGATGGGGGGGTGAGTAAAGAGAGCGTTGTGATGGAGGACTATGAAGGCCTTGTGGGTGTGGGTGGTGACATACATTTGAAGATGCATGAACCTAACCTCTGAATCATACACAGTGCTATAAACCAACATTACGTCCATAAAAATAGTAGTAAAAGAAATCACAGAAGTATGGAAGGTGGATATGAAGAGGGCTGACATTACCGGCAGGTCCACCAGTTAGAAAACTGCTACCAGTTAGAAAACTGCTTTAGGAATTCAGAGAAGAGAGGATGAATGGATAAGATAAAGTGTTGTGAACAGAGTAAAAAAAAAAAAAAAAAAAAAAAACCTAAATAAAATAGGGGTTTTGATTTGGAAACTGACTAATGGAGACTGTAAAGGGAATAGAACAGTTAGGAGAGACCTTTCAGGCTAGTGTAAGCAGGGAGAGGTGCATGTCGAGAGATGGGATACGACCATCTCCAGCAGGAATGCGGGGAACACATGTTCAAATCTGAAATCACCTTTTCAATTCAGTTTACTTTAGAAAAAGTAAAAACAATAAAGAGGACATATTTTAAATGTAGCCAATTTAATTTTGCAAAAACTGAACACCTATACTCCATCAATAGATGGTGCACCCATATAGTGATATTGCTGTGGATGTAAACAACCTCCCTTGGGGCTGCAATAAGACTGGGATCTGCACCCTGGAGTGCCGCAGGGGGAGAGGAGAACAACTGGTGCAATCCTTTGGAAATTAATTGCACAATATGATTGAGTCATTGTGGAAGATCTTACTTACTCTTAATAGAAAGCCCATCCCAACCAATAAACAAAATCCCTACAATTTTACAAGGCCAGGACTCCAGGAGAGATTTAAGGGTTAGTTAATTTAGTGGTTTAATGTGTCATAAGGACTGGGTTTCTCTCCGCCTTTCTGCTTTGTATCTGCAAGTCAGCTAGATTTCCTCATGGTCACAAGATGACTGCTGCAGCTCCAGCACCACACCTTCAGCCATCAAGAGTCAATAACAAAAAAGACAAAAACAAGGATTTCTTCTGTGAATTTATTTTTAAAATCTAAAAAGCCATTCCTGGAAATCACCCTGGCAGGCTTTCCCATACCTATATCAAAAAAGCTATATAATATATTCATATTCATTATATTAAAAAATCCCTTATACTGATTATTAATTTAGGTTGGGTTTTTACATCACCCATGAGAGAAAGAGTTAGCTTTTTTTCTTCTATTCATTTTTTTTTCCTGATTTCTTCTAAGCCTTGTAGATATTGTTGGTGCATTTGTTCTCCTATATTTTTTGGAGGAAAGGAATCAACTAACCCAGCGTTTTATTCCTGAGGTCCAGAAGACATCCACCTGGGAAAAGCCACTGAACTTTAATTAGCCTTTCCTGTTTCTGAGTCTCCTTACACAGCAGTCTTCCTCCTGTGCATGACCCTGTTGTCAACTGTCATCCTGAAATGTTTATAAATAAAACGTGGAAAAAAGTATGAGGTCACAGTGAAGGATAAGCCTTAAGCCATGTCTTTAAGACTGTTGCCATAGCAGAAATGTATCCAGGATCAAAAACACTCTTGAATCACAGGACCCCATATAGTCCATAACTACAGCAGCTGGTCCATGGAATGCATACATTACATCATTGGGGACCACCTCGGGCAGAAGCCACTAAAGAGAGAAGCTTCTCTCATGGGTGAGGACCTTATAGTCTGTGACTCCAGACTTGTCTTAGGGAAGAACCAGGGGCAGAGAGGAGAGGCGGATTCAGTGAAGAGCCATGAGGCAGCAGAAATGTAAAGATATATTATTCATAATTTTCATTTCATTTCTTTAATAATAAAAAGTTAATGCTTCAGTATAAGACAGAGGGCATTGCTGATGTTCTTCTTTCAACCCCTGCTTCACCGTTACCTAAAGCTATCTGGTAGTATTGGGCTGGCTTTTGAGGGGAGGGAGAGGTGCTCCAGGGAGGGGAACAGCCTTTGGGTGGTTGTGCCTTTTCGTGCCCTGCCCAACCTGTCCTCACTCTGAGGGTCTGAGTGTGAGCTGGCTGCAAAGATGGCTGGTTTTGAGCCTTCATTCCCTTTTAGAGGGCAGTTTGGATAATCTATTGAGAACTAGAGCTTCCCTCCAGAGAAACACCCAACTGTACATTTTGAGGTAATTGAGAAGAACCACCCCTGGTACCCATAAACTGAGATGTCTGCGGAACTCTCAGCTGAGGTTCCTTTCCCTAGGAAGGGGGTTGAGAGTGAGACCCTCAGCTGAAAAAGCAGTGAACATGTTAGTTAAGACTTGCTAATGGCTGAAAGCATAGTTAATAGAAATTTTAGGTTCCTGCCTGTGAAATCCTCCCACTTCCACCTTTCACCCCCAAAATTAAATTCAACAGTAAACACTGTGGTATCTTCCCGTTCTAGCCATTGGCCAGCATGTACACAGTTGTTTTATTATAGTATTGCAGTTAAAATCTACACACTATTCCTATGTTTAGATATATAATATTTTCCATACTTCATTGATTTTAAGTCACATAATTTTCCATATCCTTGCAAATGGAATATTTCCTAAAATTGAAATAAATAAATCCATAGTGGGAAAGGGTAATAGATCTACTTTATATAGAACAAGTAGGATAACTAGTCATATATAGATCATGTGAACCACAAGATTAAGAAATTTAGTGTATTGGGTGTATAGAACAATGGCTGTGAAACAAAACTAAAATTTACCAAATGCCAGGTGAAAAAAAGCAAGTTGAAACACACTTAATAATATTAACCACAAAGTGTGTTTTCTGGCCATGGGGGGATAAAACTAGAAATTGGAAAAGAAACCTAATTAGAAAATCACCAAAGTTTTAGAACCAAACATCTCACTTGTGAATAACCCATACATTAAAAAAAGTCACATCCCAGGCCTTCCCAGTGGCACAAGTGGTTAAGACACAGCATTATGAAGCTATCAGCAGCCATAGCAGCACCACCAGCTAGGGAGCCACACTGTGCGGCAGATCTCTCCTGTCTCACCCGCTGCTCCCCTCAGCACTGTACTTTGTCAATCTGCCTGTTCTGCTCCCCACTCTGTCTCTGGTGAAGCCTCTTATCCCCCAAATCACTGGCCTGCACCCCAGCTCTTGTATGCATAAATAAATAAAACTTAAAAAAAAAAAAACATATCCAAACAACAGGTCTTCTCATCTTCAAGGCTCCCACAATCTGAATCCTCCCTACCGTTACTCCAACTCTATGTTCAGATATTTTTATATACTAGCAACAAAATATGCAGAATACTAAAGTAGTACTAAGCTTTTAAATATAATATTAAGGGTAAGAGTGCAGTAGGGGAGCTCCAGAAGAGCAGCAGAATTTCTTCTAGGGATGAATGCCTGTTTGGGGAAAGTCTTTCAATAGACTGTCACACAAAGCTGGGGCACAGGTCTTGTCTGAAGCAGGAAGAGTTGAGACTGCTTTTACTTTGCAGGTAGTTGCTCTGCATAATGAAGTAACAGGCACTTTTCTGCCTCCCCACACTCCCAGGAACTATATAGAGAGATGAGAGTTTTTGAAAGAAAGAATTACAAAGGAGGACGGGAAAGAAGACGCTGAATATAGGTGGGAGTGCGATCTGAGCTGAATAACGGCGGAGTGTGCTCATGGTGGCAAGTGAGGACCTGAGAGAAGACCTCTGGGCTGGATGACCAGGTAACAAGGCAAATGAGTTTTGTTTCTATGCTTAAATTACTTTCTTGCATCGTTGTTAGTTTATAGACAGTGTTTGATCTCTCCCACCCCCCACAACACCCATGAGCCATCACCACAGTTCTTTGTGCTCTTCCCTCCCCCGTTTTGACCCTGCTCCCTCTGCTCTCCTGATGTTGCCTCAGATCTACGGTCACTTTGCAAGTATAGTGTTTTTCTTGACCCTCTGTTCAGTTTTCCTATGCTTCACCTATAAGTAAAACTATTCGAGAGTTATCTTTTCCTTCTGTTACTTCGCTCAGCATGATCCCTTCCAGCTCCATCCATGTTGCTGCAAATGCATGAGTTTATCTCTAACTCGCTAGAGGAGAGATGTGGAGAATGGCACTAGTACAGAAAAAGTAGGGGGCAGCAGGTGAGGCAAGAGAATAAGAAAGTGAGAGGCACCTGCAAGCAGGTGTCATCAGACACCCTGGGAGTGACTCAGAGGTAGGGGGTGGAGGGGTAGGTGGCACAGAAGACAAAAGACACAGGAAGGAGAAAGACCCGCTGGGAATAAGGAATCCAAGGAATCTGGGAGTGTGGCCTGTGAAGTTCCTTCCCTCCACCTTTCTAAAAGGGCTTTCAGAGAGATGGAGAGATAAAACAGAATTAGACCACTTAGAGCTAATGAAGCTACTATATGTATTTACATCTCATTTTGGATTTTTTACTATTGCTTCATATATCAATGAAATTCCAAAAAGTTGTAGATTTTTTTAACTTCAGTAACTTTTACGCAGGTCTTGGATACTTCATGGTTTTGAAAAAAAAATTGCATTTTTTTTGGCTAGCAGATTGAGAGCTACTCTGTCAACATTTCGATGGCAACGTGATCTTTATGTTCACAACTGAGATACTGTGTATGTCAAATAAGACTCTGATGCTTCATCAAAACTGGCATTCATGTAAGTATCTAGGTTATCCCAATAATTAATGTCACTTCTAACCTCTATTCAATGTCACCGTAATTGTAAGGCTCCAAAGCAAACAAAAAAAATTACTGTATCAAAATACAGTTAGACAGAGTCTAACTGTATTTTGTTTATTGTTTGACAGAGTCAACTATTATTTACTTCCAAAAACATTATGTAAAAACAAAAGATGAAGCAGTTTATCATGCTGTCACTGCTGTGGCCTGAGTTCCATCCCCAGCCAGGGAGCCACCTCGCCTGTCCCGCCTGCTGCTCCCTCAGCAGTGGATTTCAATCCATCTGCCTGTTCTGCTCCCCATTCTGTCTCTGGTGAATCTTCTCACACCCACCCAATCCATACCTCTGGCCTGCATCTCAGTTCTTCTGTGCAGAAATAAATAAAAATAATTATTTTAAAAAGAAAAAGAAGAAGAACAAGAAATACTCTATATTCTTAGGTTTCAGTGGCAGCAAGAAAGGGCACATAGTCCTGGCGACTGGGGAGTGAAAGCAGAAGCCCCTTTCACAGCCCTGGTGTCCAGGCTTGCGTAAGGCACTTCATTTTTCTGTTTCAATTTTAAGTTTTGACCTAATAATGAGGAAACTTTTGATGTCTCAACGAAAAGGACAGTATCTTTTCAGAGTCCTTTCCCTTCCTGGAAACCCCTAGTTAGTAACTAATACGATCCTGGTAGCTACTCTTTCTTAATGTTTATTACACTTGAGTAATGCTTAGAGATTTTTTGAAGAAAAAGATTGCCACGTCAGGGCTACCCTAAATGAGATCCACTAATAAAGTTCTGTGAACATGTACCAAAATAAAACCTGCTATAAATTTCCCCAAATAGTAACAGCTAATCTTTACTGGATCCTTTTCCTGTGCCAGGGATGGCTCTAGCTCTACGTGAACATTTATCCTTGTGATTTTAGCGTGAATGCAATTATATCAATAAAATTCAATTGAGCTATGTGAATTGCCCTGTAAAGTTGACTTGTTTGCTTGGAAATAAGGTTCAGAGAGTGATGTTATGGAACTTTGCATTAAATGAGCATCTCATCCACTATCAGTAGCGAGAAAAAGAGAAATATTCCTCCTTGTGTGGGTTTGGCTCACGGAGGTTGGGATCCTGCTACAAAATGACCAAATAAACTCCAGACTTTTCCAAGAAATTATGGACCCTTAAGGTTTTGTAAACCTCAGTTGGGGCAACATGGTCTCTCCAGTTCCCTCGGGTTCTGTCATAGTCATGTGCGGCTATTTCACCTATGACGGACACTGCCCCACCTTTAATGCAGAAAGCCCCACCTTTAATTTAAATAATGCAAGAAGGCATTTGCAAACTTAAATCAATGTACATGTATAATTTAGTATATATAGTAAATTAATATGTGGACACACACACATACTTATTTTGGAATATGCAGCTCACAATGGCCAGCTTTTGAAGCTCTTGTGTTTACATATTTTCTGTAATGCTGAGGAGGAAAGGACAGTTGTCACAGACAGCAGGATGGGAGGTGCATCCAGCACCAGGTGTATCCAGGTGTATCCTGACCTTCTGATTCCACAGAATGCTAATTTTCCAAAGACGGTGTCATATTCACTACTCTTTTGTTTTATTCTCAGGGCACACTATTATAAGGTTAGTTTTTAATAGACATTAAATGAAAACACAATTATAAAATGTTACTTTATGTTGGCCATGGGATACAGGAATAGGGAAGGTTTATACACTTGAGTCATAGTTTTTACATGACTACAACTTTCTTTAGGCTTCTCACTCCCTCATCTCCACTATCTTCAGGAAACTGGGCCTGGTCCTCTTTTTGAGGAGGCTGCAATAGACCAGAAAATACAAGAAAATGGACTCATTTTCTGGTTTGTGTCTCTAGAGTAGAAGCGAATGGAGAGGCAGAAAGAAAACATTTGAGAACTGCCAATGTATGTGCAGCATGGGCACAAGAAATAATTTAAACAAAGAAATAAATGATCCCTGGGTAGGAAAAGCCTTTGAGAAGCTAGAAGACAGCCATTGGGGTAAGTGTGGGTGAGCACGTTTGGGGTGTCGTGAAAATTGGAGTGTGTGGTCTCTGACAGTGGGGCCCTTTGTCTCTGTTCCATCATAGACCTGCACAGAGGCAGCAAGTCCAAAGGGGGAAATGGTTACATGGTGGGTTTAGGTCAACAGGGCCATCGCACAGAGGCAAGACCTTGATGGTCTGAGTTCTTGCTCCAGAGTGGTGTCCTTTCTATGCCACGGAAGTAGTGCCGAGATGTCCCTTGCTAAAGTACAGGCAAGTAAGGAAGAGGGACCACCCTCAAAAGCAGCATTCATGGAGAGAGAACTGGGAACCATATAAGGTGTTAGCTGGATGGCCAGTATTAAGTCCTAGATGGATGGACAGTATTAAGAAGAATAGAGGATGAAATCCTGTATGCATCAGTATCAACGATTCAGATACAGTCCAAAAAAAGGGACACAGTACTTTGAAGCAGATTAACAGAAATTTTGCTATCTCATATAGATGTTATACTTTCTTGAGGAACTGACTTTTACCATAATGAAATAACATGCTTATCACTTGTAATATTCTTTGTCCTGAAATCTGCTTTGTCTTTGGATAAGTAAATTCCATCTTTCTTTTGCTAAATTATTAGCATGTATATCACTCTCCACAATTTTACTATTATCATATTTGTGCCTTTATATATTTAATCACTTCTTTATTAGCCACATTTTTAAAATCTGCATTTATTGAGATATTTATGTTTAATATGATTTTATATGAATGGTTTATATCTATCACCTTCTGATATTTTTTTTCTCAACTCATATCAGTTATTTGCTCCCTTTTCCCTCTTTTTTTTGGACTTCTTTTGAATTAACTATGCTTAGATCTGCATACCCATTGGTTATCATTCTTCTTCTGTCTAACATTATTTTTAGTCTGAACCTAATGGTGATGAATTCTTTCAGCTTCTGTATACTTATAGTGCCTTTAGCTTGCATTTGATTTTGAGACATCTTTACTGGATATAGAATCTAGGCTGACAGTTACTTTCATTTTATTCTCTAAAGATTATCTTTCATTATCTTTTCATTCTAGATGAGAAATCTCGAATGTCAATCTCTATGCTTCCACATCTGATGTATTTTCCTACCCCCTTAGCTGCAATGAAGATTTTCTCATTATCAGCATTTTTGAGCAATCTGATAATGACATACCACTGTGTGCTTTTTTCTGTATTTCCTGTGCTTGAGGTTCATTGAACCTCCTGAATCTTTAGGATTATAGTTTTCAGTGAATTTGGAAAAAAATGACAGCTGTTATTTCTTCAAGTATTTTGCTTATCCAGCCAATGTGGGAACTCCATTTATAACTTTATTAGGCAAATTGGACTTATTCTCAGTTCACTGATGCTCTGTATATTTCACTTATGGTATATGGATGTTTTATCCCTTCCCTATCTTAATTTATTTAAAAGATGGATTTTTACAACAAAACAATGAGAAGTTTATGATGGGGGTTATATAAAATATTAAAGTAAAATATGTGACAATAATAGCACAAAATCTGGTATTGGAGTGAATGAATGTGTACTGCAGTAAAGTTCTTAAATTTTACATGTAACATTACAATAATATTAGACAGTGATGAATTTTTAAAAAGGATTCTTCCTCTGTGTCTTCAAGTATATTAATCATGTTTTTCCTGCATCACCTAATCCAGTGTATTTTTCACTTCAGACATTATAGTATGTGTGTCTGAATGTCGATGTCAGTTTTTTTTCTACTTAACTTAGTAAACATTTAGAATACAGTTATAATCACTGTCTTTGTCAGCTACTTATAATTCAATTAGTGTTCTTTTCAACTGATTGACTCTCTTTTTGTAAGTAGTTACCATTTCCCTCCTTTTCAGTTCCAAGTACTTTTTGACTGGATACCAGTTTAATTTTTACCTTCTGGGGCACCCAATATTTTTGTACTCCTAGAAATACTTTTAAATTTCATTCTGAAATGTAATTAAGTTATTTGGAAACAAATTCTTCCTTTCTATTTATACAGACTTATTAAGCAGGGCTAGAGTAGTACTTATGCTCAGGCTAACAACCCTCTACAATGCAGAGGAATTTTTCTGTATCTTCCCCCAATGTCCTGTGAGTCATGGGCTTCTCCATTTTGGCTGGTGGAATCAGTAGAGTTTTCAAGTCTGTGGTACTTGCCTGACCTTGAGTAGTATCTTCATATGTAAGTTCTGGTCTGCACTCAGCTGAATACTTGAAGGGAACCCTAAGTCTATGCCTGGAGGCCTTTCTCTGTACATTTCCCTTATGTCCCAAGGTCTTGCCTGTATAATCTAGTCCTCCTGGACCCGTTGTGCTGTCTCCTCAACTCAGAGATTCTGTTAGTTCTGCTCAGGTGCCCTTGCTGCATTTCACACTGAAAACTCTCTAGAATATAATCTGAAGAGAATTGTATGACCAGCTTTTAAAATTTATTTTAAACCATCTTTACATGCTGCTGTCTTATAGTTGAAAGCCATTACTTCACATATTTTGTCTTTAGTTGATGTAGGCAAGAAGGTAAATCTGGACCCTGTCATTCCACCTTACTATCCTTTGTTATGATTTCTGAAATTGACTCTTCTTCCAGCCACACCAACCACTGATTTACTATGAGGTACGGAAAGTTCTTATCCTTAGTATGTCTCTAAAATAATTTCTTGGATATTCTAATTTGCCATTAGGTCTCCACAGTTATCCAAGGTAAATGTACTGCTATGAAAATCTAAGCATTTTATCTGTCAGTAAAATACAGTTTCAGGTGCACTTCCAAGTAATATGTCTTCAGGTATCTGTAGTAAAATATCATTGATTTAAATCCTCTAATTGTTAAGAGAAATCACACAAACAACAGTAGACTAGCTTTATCTTTACACAGTTGATTCTGTCTCATTAAAAAAGACTACAATAATAGAGTAAAAGGATGCCAACTGGAAAGGTCTAGATTATTTTAAACATAAGTAGATAATGCACAAAAAACTGTAATCATTTAAAATAAACATTGGTCCCTCCCTGGTGATGCAGCAGGTTAAAGTGTAGCACTTCAAGCAAGCCTCAGCCACTTCAGTGCAAGTTTGCAGTGCTAGTTCTACCCCCTTCCATGGAGGTGACCCACATGACACAGCAGACCTCTTCTGA
>NW_004567117.1:36040092-36075113 GCF_000260355.1 Condylura cristata | reverse complement strand
GGTCACCTCCGGGGCAGGCGGGAATCGAACTCATGTGGAAGCGGCTTTGGATTCTCAGTGCTGTGCTTTAACCCGCTGCGCCACCAGGGAGGGCCCTGCTTTGCTCTTTTAAAGTCTAAATTGTATAATGGTAAGTTGGCAGTATTTGTAAATAAGTGAAATCTTTTACATATAAGTGCCAATCTTCTTTTCGTTAGGAAGCATAAGTTCTCAGAAAACAGGGTCTTTCCTAAGCCCAGTAAAGCAGTGTCATTACAGTACCCTCTGATTAACATTAGTCTTCCACCAGAAAGGAGACTCTAAACTAACCCAAGTTACCCTCAAATAAAGGTTTACCTGTCATTACAACGGCTACAGAGATGATTTCTTCCACAAATATGTATCAGCTTGCTTTAGTTTAACTTAAAGCTCTTACAAGAAAATTTCATAAATTCTAATTACCTCTCTTCAGTGATCTCAATGTTACATTTCTCGGCCTTCATGAGGCCCTCATGAGGCTATATCCTATTTCCTATAGAGATTCTGGAGGAGAGAAAAATCAGAGACTGGGAGAATGATGTCAACTAATACTAGAAAAGAAATTTTTGGCCACTAGCATAGACATGTGGAGGGAGATGATTCCAAGCCTCAGAGACTCACCCAGGGACTCACAGAAATAAAATGATGAAGCTGGAGCTGAGATGGTATTGCTGACTGCAGCCATGTCAACATTCAGGTGCCGATCGCTCGGTTTTCCATGATGTCACGTCATGAGGCAAACTCTATGTCATATCACATAGGAATGCTCAACTTTATGAATGTTTTGAAAGTATTAGTAAAAGGATCAGCTTCATTCAGGAAGAGGCAGCAAAGAAAGTATCTGCAAGACGTAAAAGAAGAGCCAAAGAAATGATGGTTTTCTGTCGATTCTACTTTCATGTAGACAATGAAAATTGTTTTCATTCATCTATCAGACATGACTGGGAATCCTTCTCAAGCCAGTTCTTTATGTGGAGTTTTGACTCCTTTCTTGCTCACAGGAATACCATTTAAAAGATCCTGGAGAAAACAGTCCCCAAGTACAAAACTTTGCCTTCTGAATGTACATCAGCCTGGAAGTCAGCCTGAACAAAGAACCGAAAACATTTGCTTTTCCATTGTTCTGAAAGACTGTAAAAGTTTTGTAAATGTAATTTTTTATCACCTTCTTTCTTTTTTTCTATTTATGAACATATGTGTGTTTTATGATATTCACAACATGCTTGTGTCACAAGATTCAAATTTAATTTCCTGCAATTACTGCACAATATGCATGGCAAAAATGATATAAAAATGACAGAAAATAATGAACAGTTAAGCCATTTCTACTAAGTTACCTTTTGGAAATAAAACTCAAGCATAACCCAGCCAAGGCTTCTGATTGGCTGTCCCCATTCCATGTTGTTTAGTGGCATTGGTAATAATCGTTAGAAGTTTTCAAATCTCTGATAGTAGCAGGATTTAGTTTATGTGGAAATTATCATTCGGCATACCCAGAGATTTAAGATAGGTTGTAATTTCCTTCTAAGTACTCAGGAAATGTGGAGTTAGGGTGGTGAGTAGGTAGTTTATCAGCAATGTTTTATATCTTCTAAGTTGGAGTCAAATGTACTTGCGCTAATTACTCACGTCATGATGTATCTCATTTCTTACAGGTAGCAATAACGAACATGTAGCCAAAGCTTACTTATGCCAGAGATGGAAAAGGAATCCTTCTTCCTAATACTTCTGTGGCAGCACTACTGCTCAGTGATTGAGAGCTCTGGATCTGGGACAAGGAGACCTAGTTCAAAATCTTTCTCCACCACTTGGTAACTATGACATTGGGAGTTTGTTTTTTAGAGATTTATTTATTTGTGCATACAGAACTGGGGTGCAGGCCAGAGGTGCAGGGACAGTGAGAAGATTCATTTCCTGAGTACTTAAAAGGAAATTACCAGAGACTGAGTGGGGATCAGAGCAGGCAGACTGACGAAGTCCACTGCTGAGGGGAGCAGCGGGCGGGTCAGGAGAGGTCTGCTGTGCCCTGAGGGTCACCTCTGGGGTTGGGGATTAAACTAGCACTGAAGTGGTTACTGCTCACTTGCAGTGCTCTGTTTTAAAAACCCGTTGCGACTTCAGGGAGGGCCAACACTGGGACATTTTTTTTTTAAAGATTTATTTATTTGTGCATACAGAACTGGGGTACAGGCCAGAGGCTTAGGGGCGGTGAGAGGCTTCACCAGAGACAGAGTGGGGACAGAACAGGCAGATCTATGAAGTACACTGCTGAGGGGAGCAGCGGGCGGGTCAGGAGAGGTCTGCCACACCATGTGGTCACCTCCGGGGCAGGCGGGAATCGAACTCATGCGGAAGCGGCTTTAGATTCTCAGTGCTGTGCTTTAACCCGCTGCGCCACCACTGAGGGCCCAACACTGGGACATTTTTAAGCACGCTAAGCATCAATGTCCCTATCACAAAAAAAATGGGGAAAAAAATGGACATTTCTTCTTCATAGCATTGTGGGAGATTAAATGAGGTAAAGCACATGGAAGGGCTGGTATAATGTAAACATCCCATAAAAGTTAGCTATTATTATAAAAATAATACAATAATGAAGGTGAGTGTTCAAGGCCTTTGCCCATGCAGAATAGCTACATTGCACAGTACACTGAGGTAGATGTTGGTGTACAGTGATTTCTGTTGCATGAGTGACACCTCCCACCTGTGTTTATTTGCTTAGTTCCAATTCAGACATCCAAAAAAGGGACAAAATATGTTTTGTCTTACTAGGTGTAATTTTCATGAAATGTCATCCCTGAATTGGCTTAACTTCTCCCAAATGTTCATGAGTGGGAGGAAATGCTCAAGTAAATAGGAAAAGAAAGGGAGGAGGGCGGGAAAGAAACACGGAGGGAGAGACAGGAGTGAGAACCAGAACTACACAAGATGGCTGTCTTTAAAGATAAATTACTTGAGAGAAATTTAAAGAGAATAGAACAAAGCATTAATTGGCAGCATCGCTTGTGAATAAGTAGGTCTATCACGTTGGCATTTCACGGGCTGTGGTTCTGTACCAATGAGCCATGTCTCAGTGCTTTTATTCCATTGAAGCATAGGGAAGACATTTCCCGGAGGAGAAAGGGGCTTCCTTTTTCAACTATTTGCTTTGTTTACCAAGCTTACTGGCACAAAATAGCCAATTATTGAGAAATAAGATGACATAATGGAGGATATGAGGATTATTTAAGACCCCTTCATGATGCCTTCTTTCCTTGGTTGCCCATTTTTTGCTTTATATTTCTCTTATTTCTCTAGTTTTATCTGGTCGTTCAGCCAAGAGGTTGGAGTTGGCAAGAAAGCAGGAGTCTAGGACGAGTAAAAAGTGTTTGCTTAGAGAGAACAAAGGTAGAGGAGAGCGAGCACTAAACGGAGATGGGTCTTTGAATGGACAAATGAAAATAGAAAATTCCTAGGCCAGTTGTGAATATTGCCATGTTAACAGTGAGTGTCATCCAGACTCAAGGAGAGTGAGTAGCAGCCAGAGTCATCACTGGTTTCTACCATGGGCCCAGTATATGGAAAAGAACAGGAAACAACAATTGCAATATCTTACCGGCTCGGCTGACTTGGAGCTCTGGTAACAAACTAACTGAAAGCCCCGAGTCACCCAGTCCGGAGAGCCTTTCCTGAACGAGAAAGCAAGAGATGAAATGGCGCCCTATTTATCCCCCAGTGTTCTAGAATTCCTGCTTAGCTCCTCCCTGGGGTCCTCGCAGTTCTCTCCCTGGTACTGCTGGGAGTTGTAGTTACCAATCACTTGAGTAAGGAGGTAGAGTCCATAAAGCTGGAGTAGGGGTGGAGTCCATAAGACTCTGCAGAGTTCCTTTAGGACATCCTTCCCCTTAACAACTATAAAGGAAATATAGAAAGTAAAGCAACAGCATTCTATTTTTTGTTTGTAGATGACCCATGTGCATAGGATGGGTCTGCAGTATATATCATTGAGCATTCTGCAGTATATATTCTGCAGTATATATCATTGAGCAACCAGAAAAAAACAATAACTATTGAGCAATTATAGACTGACTACTTAAACCACTCTCACAGCTATCCCTGAGAACATATATCCCTGAGAACATATACCTTCTCTTTTTAATGAACTGAACTAAAAACCATTAGATTTGAACTTTTTTTAAGTCATTTGCCCTGGGTGCCCAGATCGCCCTGCCTCATCAGAATGTTGGATTCTGTTCATTATTCAGATTGTTTTCATGTTTTTAATTTCAGGACCTTCACTTGGTTATTGAAACATTTTTATTAAAAAAGCGGTCATAATAATTTTTCAGTTTGTGATCGAACATGTGTATGTCTTGCCTAGCATAGAGTACATTTTAAAATGTGAGCAATCAGCCAGTGGCATGGAAACAGCAGGTTTCTACCAAAAAAAAACATCTTGAAATCACATTTTGCACAGAACAATTTCACAGAAACAGAAGTCTCTCGTCACCAGAATTTCCATTTCAGTTAACAACATTGAAACAATCCACTGGTGTCTGCTTTTGTCCAAGGTCTTTCCATGGGCAAGTGCCCCCAAGCTGGTTCCGCTCAATGAGTAAAGGGCCCATATATGGGAAACATGTATAGCTCTGTTGTAATGTGCATGTAAACATCCACAGAGCTGATTTATTATGACCTCCGTTTTCTTTTGAATTAATACCAAATGTAAAAAAAAAAAGTTTTAAAATTGAATGTTTCATAACAGTCACTCATTGAAAACAGTACTGGCAGATGTGGACTGAGTATTTCAGAGGTTCAAACTGTCAAAAGTATAAGTCAGTAAGAGGGGAGGTTTCAGGTTTAAACAACTCTTTCCTTAGAGAGTCTATCTCATACTCTCTGCTCTTTGGAACATGCTTTTTTACACTTGTTTTCAGTGATGATTCCCTAGATTGAAGAGAAACCATGTCAAATTAAAGTAGAATTGTCCAGAAGAAGACAGCGGGAAGCAAGAGGGGAGTTCAGAAGCCATGTTTTGTGAGCAACAGTCAATGGAAATAGACATGATATTTTTAGGAATTTAAGTGGTCTTCCTGTAATTATAAGAATAGGTCATGCCAGAGCGTTAAGGTACTCCATTGTTTCAGAGAGGAAAACAAAGAATGCTGTTCTAAAAGCAAATTGCACCAAAATATGAGCTAGATCATTGTAAGTATCAGAGATCTAGTTTCCTTACGGTGAAGCCTGTTTGAGCTAAGGCGGGGCTCTCTGTGTGACCTGCTTTCCAAAGAGGTTCCTCTGCCGGTGAGGGGGGCCGGGAGCGGGAGTGAGGGTGGGAAATATGCCCTCAAAGGAGTCTCAAACTTCATTTTATCACTCTTTGATCGTCAGTTTGCTTTCATTCAGTTTTCAGAATACGTAAATATAGAGTTTATGGCATAACAATCAATAAATGGACCCATTTGGAAATTGTGTCAATCAAGAATTTTTTTGCAGCTAGAATCATATTATAAATGCGCTTAAGTAACTTATTATTTAGAGGCAACAGAATGCAAATCTTTTGTCAAGAATCCTTTTGCAGCACAAATAATTGCTTCTAAAATGAAACATTTGTATTTCTTTGAATTGGTTTTTCTTACACAGGGAACATCTGTACATCCCAGCAGTGCAGGGTGCCCCACAACTCATTAAATAGATGAAATTCTGCTACTTTTGGTGCTGTGGATAAAACACCGAGGCCCCACCCCACTCCTCCTCTCATTGAATAAACACTTCATTAGAATGTTTCACACTGGAAATATTAACACCAAATTAATGAAATTCAGTGCCATCAGGGAGCTACAACATTCGCTTCTTGTGCCCTTTTTATTAGAGTTTCTTCCCAAGTCTTGTATTAACTAGCTCTGGGATCTGCTTCACCTTTGTGAACTTCAATTTTGTCCACTGTGGAGTGGTAGGAACAGCACTACATGCCCTTGGCCAAAAAAGCTGTATCCGAGTAAACCACCCACAGAAACTTGCAAGTTTGAGGTGTCTTTTAGGAGGCAGGACGCTGGCTCCTCCTGGGCTGGCTATGTCAGAAATATTTGAAGAGGAAGGTATATTGAAAAAATGTTTAATCGATGTCAGATTAAGCCAGAGATGCCAAAGTACCAACTGCCCACAAAGTACTAGCTAGCAGTAACTAAAAGTGGTCAGGACATTTGCTGTGTGACCTCAGACGAATGACTCCTCTGGGACTCCATCCTGCCCCTGTACATAAGGGGGTTGTAGGAAACCTTGTTTGGCAAATTGTGTTTGTGGGTAAATCTGGCCTGCTGCATGTTTCTGTATGGTTGAGGTGGGTGGGGGAAGTCTTTTACACTTTTCAATCATAGACAAATGATCATAAGAACAAAACTTTCTTGTGAAAAATTCTAAGAAAAATCAAATGTCAGCACCAGGAAGTTTTATTGTAGCATCGCCACACCCGTTCATTGATGTACTCGTATTACGCATTATGTATTACGCAATGGCAGTATTGAGTAATTATAAGAGATCACACGACCTGGGGAAACCGGAAGTATTTACCATTTGGACCTTGACAGAAAAAGTTGGCTGCCCTCACACTATTCTTGCACTCTCTTATCAACTCAAATCATTCAGTTTCTTCCCACTGACATTACCTTAACTCCTCCCTGGCCCTTCCCCCCCTGACTTTTCTTATGGAAACAGAATCTAGAATAAGGAAAGTGAGGTGACACAGTCCAGGGTGGAATGGGAACCTCCTTCACATGCTCCAGCTTTATGGCCCTCTCCTTCTGCCTGAGCCTCTCTTCTTCCCCTTGGCCTGCCCCTTGTCTGGGCTCACCAAGCCCATTTCTGACAAGCTTCCTCTCCTGCATTACAGTGGTGACCTAGCTTTAGAGTGTTACAGACATCAATTCCCTACAGACATTATATTTGTAAAATAAAGCAGTCTTTATTTTACAAATAAAATAAGCAAAGATCGCAATGTAATGATGGCAGAGTTAAGGTCCTAATTTTATGATTCCTCATCTCCTTGTAGGTGGTCACTTCCACATTGAAATGATCAATTTTAACTTTGCAGACAATCACTATTAAGTGGAGGTCGCATCTCAAGTGTGGAAAGCAGTGAGCCTGATGCTGTCATAGCCACTGTCAGACAACCCTCTTCTCTTCCCTCACTCCAGTCTCACTGCTCCACTCTCTATGGGCAGTTGTTGCCTGCAAGGTGTTCTCTTGGGATGTAGATAATCAAATATAAATCATTGCCTGCAATCTTTTATTTTCTATTGCACATTAAATACATATAAAATTCTCAGCTTTATAGACTTTTCCCCAAGAAAATAAGATTTCATAAACCAACAAATGAAGGTCACAGGTAAATCCTCTAAATATCAACACTTACTGAAGCTGTGAACTGTTTGCTCTTAATCCCAACTTTGGAGGTCTCCCCTGTCATTCCAGGGAATGGATCCTCTCTCGCAGTGTCTTCTTAAGAAAGTGACCAATTTGCTTTGCTGATGTATCAGGGCCATAGATAAAGAGTGAATGAAATTAAAATATAGATCTTTCTTGGTAATGAAAAAAATGAAGAATGATGTAATCTCCTAGAGGCCAAGGGAATAAACTTGGTAATAGGAATGTAGTAAGTCATTGATAAACTCAGCAAATGGTTATTTGTGCATCCTGTGATTAGAATACTAGGCCACATTCTCTGGAAAGTAGAAAGCAGCAATGTGCTTCCCACCCTCTGCAGTGTAGAGGAACTAAGACAAAGGAGAAAATCACAACACAACCAGAAGGGACCCAGCAAATAACCGTTCACAGGAGGCGAGAAGTCTTTGTCTTTTTTCTGTGTTGAACATGGATAGTTTCTTGGGGAAGGTAGCATATGACCTGCACCTTCAAGATGTGGGTGGGAGGATTTCACAGCGAAAAATAAGAGAGACATTTTTATCCTAGCTAGAGATACCAGGCCTGAACAGGGGCCAACTGAAAAATGTGTTCCTGAAAATTGCTCTAGCAGATAGTTTTGTTGGGTTTCACTGAAAAAAGAAAGTGGAAAAGGATAAAGTGTAGTTTTGAAGTCAGAAATTTTCTCCACTGCTATTTCTCACTTCATAGCTTTCAATTCAAGTACCCTTTGAAGACACTGCTCTGAAGCTTTTACAAACTAATCTGAGGACTTTTGTACCTAATTTATCCAGAGATGATAGGCCCTTGTACTGCACACATGGTCTGCATATTCCCAATTGCTAAAGTCACTCTGATGATTATTTTTATTGGTTTTATGATGGTGATAAAAAAAAAAAAGTGTTACATTTGCAAAGTTTTTTTTTTTTTTTTAAATCTGATTACACCTATACTGCGGATATCAGGTTTCATGCCCCTAAATAGTAAAGGATTTGTATAAATTTGTGGCATAATATGGGAGCAATAGTAGTGCTTTTGTCTGTCATCATGACTACTAGGGCAGAAGGATTAAAGGAAAAAGACTTCGAAAATCAGAGTTCTTGTTAGTGCCTCTTAATGGACTAACAATTTAGATCTAATTGATCACAGCTTTAATTGTCCATAATCTCTATATACTAGGGTGCCCTTCTGGGATATTCCTAATCAAATTACAACTAATTCGAAGCAATTTCCAATTATAGAATGTTTTGTCTCTCGTTCAGGCTTGGGGAGTCAGGGGCAATGTTGTGTTGATGACGAGTGTGAGCCACATGTCTGCAAAGTTTTAAGGGGCTATCAAAAACTCATTGCTTTTTTAACATTTAAAAATATATTTATTATATCATCTATACATTTGTGTACAATGTATGATTTCCCTGTGAAATTCCCACCATCGCCAGAAGGGAAAAAGAAAAATATCAAATGGTTTCACTTATAGAAGTAATGTAGAGAGACCAAAAAAAAAAAAGGCATCAGAAGGAAAAAAAGTAGCTATCATAAAGTAAAAATGGAAGATTCATTCTTAAGGTGTGACACTCTTTATACTTTTATACAATAGAGTCCTTAAGCTATTTAAAAGTAGCTTTTTAAAAAGTATTTAAAATTACTACCCTGGAGCAATAACTTCTCCCTTGGGGACCAGTCTCTTACCAAAAGTCTTTTGCTCCTTAATGAAGATATTTTTCTGCAAGAGACCAATCCTAGAAACCCTGGTGGAATTTCTGGCCACAGTAACACACAGGTGTGATAATACCATCTATTATCTACCTACTGAAAAGGAGAATGTTACAATTTCTAGCAGACAGTAAGTAAATATTAGCTTTCATGGATGCTATTATTTATACCGACTTTGATTAATGATCATTTGATCTTTTTTTAAAGATTTATTTATGCATACAGAAATGAGGTATAGGCGAGAGGAGCAGGGGAGATGAGAGGATTCACCAGAGACAGAGTATGGAGCAGAACAGGCAGATCTAGGAAGTACACTGCTGAGGGGAGCAGTAGGCAGGTCAGGAGAGGCCTTCTGAACCATGGGGGTCCCTCCAGTGTGGGGGATGGAACTAGCACTGAAGTGACTGCAGCTCTCTTGCAGTGCTGCAATTTAACCCTTTGCGCCACCATTGAGGGCCTGGTCATTTAATCTGGAAGAACTATATAGATAGTTTTGGCAAGAGCCTTATAGAAGTGTTAAAGAAAGGATCCTCACTAATTATTAAATATACTAGTTACTCAACTTAAACTCATTTCAGCACAAACATTAAAACTGTTCAATCCTGAGGCATCTTGTCCTCAATCTTCTGAACATGCTTGGTTATGAAAGACATTACTCAGCTCTCCAACAAGAAATCCAGTTGTTATTTTTCTGTTAAGTAACAAAATCAGAAGGTTCTTTTTTTTTTTCTTTCCCATTTTAAGCCACTTTATTGTTGGCTCAGGAGCTAGAATGAGAGCTGTAGGTGGGCTGATGCATCTGTATCAGTCAGGATGGCTATGAACATGAGCAGGTTTTTCAAGAAACTGAAAAGTAGAAAGAATGGTGAAGAAGTGGAGAGTTGATTTCAAGGACAAGATGTTTTTGGTTAATCCTGTAAAGACAGGAGGCCTACTTTTAGCAGAAATTGTCTGTGTTCACAGCAGAAATACATGAAGTCTAAAGGTAGAGTCCATATTTATAATGCTACATTGTTGTATGGAAGCCAAGTAAAGACTGACCTTTAAAGGATCATCTAAGAGACAGTCCTAGGAAATCCAAAATAAGGGATTCCAAGTTGGAATCATTTGTGACTTAAATTCAGTGAAGAATCTTACAAAATGAGACTTCCTAGTTCACGGAAAGAAGGACTTAACAATCCCATAAACAACAGTGTCCAAGGCTTCTAGGAAATCAAACTGTTCTTACCAAACATTTGATGAATTAAGTGCAAATGATTTAGAAACATGTGGATTAAATTTCCTTTAAAGTCCACATGGATTTAAAAGTTAAAAGGGAAAAAATTGCTTTGTGAAAGTCATTTAGGATTTTGTTAAATCCAAGAGAAGGAAGCAGATCTGTGATTCCTCCCTTGAATGTATCAATACATGAAGCATTTCACTAATAGTCACATATTATTCAAATTCTATAATACTCCTTTACATAATATAGAATAACATCCTGTATCCAGAATTTTGTATTATGTACAAGGCAAGGCTTAAAGGACATTAAAACTGATCAGAGGATTCCTAGGGATTGCAATCAAGACAATTTTAGGGCAAAGTCAGAATAGGTATAGAAACTACACCTCTTTTCCTTTAATCATATAAAGGGTGACTGTAAAAAAAGGGAATATGAAATGTGTAATCTAAAGTCCTGAATTTAGGTTCTGGTCACTCCAGGTAAAAGATAGGTGGTTTTGGAGAAATAATGGGTTACTTCTGAATCACAGTTTAATAATATCAACCTGAAAAGACTTTGAGGCTACTATTAGTAGATAAAGGTATTAGGTAAGTTGTTAACATTTTTCAAATGTAGTTTTTTCCTTTAGATTTCAGTGATAGATAAAAGAATCAAAATATATGTCTAATTTCTAGTTCACTGGAACATTCAACCTAAAATCAAAAAGGGATAATTTTCTCCAGGTCACCAGGCTCCCAGGTTAATGATCTATTAATATCTCACTAAATTTTCCTTTCAAGCAGTCTGAAATATTTTCCATAAATCAACATTTATCCGAGATGCTAATGTCTCAAAACAAACTGCATCAGCAGAGAAGCTCACAAACTGTGGTGCATTCCTGTGGGCGGCCAAGACAGCCTGAAGCACATCAAAGTCACAGAAAAGAAGCCCAAATCTGTAAAACATAATGCTCTCATGAAGTACATTTGAAAAACCCTTTGTGAAAGTTCTGAGATTGATTTCTACAAATAAGGATTTTCCCTGGAGTCATCCTTCAAGTTTTAAGAAACAACGAAAGAGCACAAAGTTGTTCCTTAGTCTCAGATTTAGTGTTACAACTGATGGTCGCTATTTACAATTTTAGATTTTATGTTTTTACAAAAACTTGTACCAAGCAATTGTATTGATGAATAATCTTGGACCATCTTTCCTTTAGCTTTCTCTATGTTTTTATTCATAGGCGTTCTAGTGACAGTCTTTTCTGCCTTTTTAATCTCTTCCTTGAGGCAGCATATCAGAATAGTCCATGATATTTTAATTGTGGATGCAATCCACAGAAGATACGATTTGTCATTTTGTTTCTGGTGATACCAGTGCCTTGTAGACTTTCCTTACATAAACTCAGGAAGTGGATTTCCATACTGGACTTTATTATATCTTATAGTCACATTATTGCTACTGTTCTACTGAAATTCTTTATTAAAGATGACACTGAGGTCTCAATGTACCTTGATCAGTGAATACACTGTAAGATTTCTTTTGGGGGATTTTTTTGTGGCATTGTGCATGGGACAGTAATGAAAAATAAGTATTTTTAAACTTCCTGACTTCATGGATCTATCCAGCACATAACCTACTGTTTCCTGATGGCTGCTTTTTTTTTTTTTAAGATTTATTTATTTATTCATACAAAACTTGGTATAGGCCAGAGGTGCAGGGGCAGTGAGAGAAATCACCAGAGACAAAGCGGGGAGCAGAACAGGCAGATCAACCAAGTACACTGCTGAGAGAGCACTGGAGAAATCTGCCACGCCATGTGGGTCACCTCCAGGGCAGGGATCAAACTCGCACTGAAGCGGCTGTGGCCATCTTGCAGTGCTGCATCCTAACCCGTTGCTTCACCAAGGAGGGCCCTGTCTGCCCTTTTTTCATGACTATTTAATTCCTAATGCTTTTCTCTAACTTTCTTGGAGTATTCCCTTTTTTTTATTCATAGTTTCCATTGTCATTCCAGCACTCCTTATTATGTTTAATCAGACATTATGCACGCAAGAGAATCCTCAAGAAAAATAAATAAACTTTGATATTGGTGCCAATTATCTCCTTTTTTAAGAGTCCAGGGCTCCTCAGCATATAAAGACGCAAAGGAGTTCTAGAGGAATAAGCTTGGTGAACAAGGACTAGCCTGGTGTTTTAAAAGAGTGATTAGAGTAGACTATTTCTTCCTATCCAGCTCAGGAGAAGTTTCTGACCTCCTGGTGCACAGCACAGCCACCGCCTCCAACAGACGTGAACGTTACCACAGGAACCTCCAGAGCTCCGTAAAGATGCAGTGTCTTTGAGGCCGGCGAGGACACCCTGAACCAAGCTCTCACCCCATTAAGGCCAAACCCCAGAAGTGTTGTAAAGATTGTAACTAGTTCCCAGAAGATCTGGGATAAAAATTTGGGGACTACACACCCAGGAACACCCTAGAGTAGCCAGGAACACCCTAGAGTAGCCAGGAACACCCTAGAGTAGCAATGCTTTCCAAAGCGATGATTCAGACGAAATCAACAACTTCTAAGTTTATTATGATTGGTCTTTTCTAATCTGTTTGGTGTGTGGCAGAGACACCTGGGCTTGCATCTCAGCATTTTCTCAACCTCTTGATCTGGGAAAGTCAACCACCCCTTCTGGTCATGCAAAATAATTGGTCACAACACTTGGCTTGGGGGAGTGGTAGTCACAGGCAGTAGAAGTAAAGCAATTCATGTTACAAGTTTGGGGTGCAGTAGGTAATTCCCAAAGAACCTACATTACGTTGTAAAGAGAAATATACTTGCAATTAGGCAACAATCATTTAATCAGCTGCAGATGAGGAAATGCCAGGAAGGAGGGGGCAGGTCACAAAGTCTCCCCTGCTTGTCACCCCATCATCTGCTCTGGGCTCACAGGAAATGGCTTGGAGCAGAAGTCTCTTTGGTATCCAAGTCTGAAAAAGTCTTTGGCCATTTCCCTCCTTTTGGAGAACTAACTGAATAGACTAGGATCTGTGGACTTCAGTTTTTGGTTTTTTTTTTAATGATTTACTGATTCTAATTTAAAAATGTTCAATGTATAGCCGAAACTAGTTAACTTTAATTTAGGACTGACATTTACATCCTGCCTAAGAAGTGGGAATCCAGAGTGGACAATTCATTTTCCTTTTGGTGAAAAGCATCATTTAAATGTCAAAAAACTGCATATTTAACATTTGTGGTAATTAAGGGTCTTTAATTTAATCATAAATCTCTCTGTCTTTATCTATTTACACACTTTCCTCTGTCCTGGTCTGGCACTTTCCTTAGTGAATCAACTATCACTAATTGCTTCTTTTTGAAGTGTAAATATGTTTTAATTCTTCTTACCGGCCAAACAGCACGTTTACTATTTAACTGGTAATTACCTTTTCCATGAATTACTTCCTTTGGGGGACTTCTCTCAGGGGAACA
This sequence comes from Condylura cristata, assembly GCF_000260355.1. Classification (NCBI taxonomy): domain Eukaryota; kingdom Metazoa; phylum Chordata; class Mammalia; order Eulipotyphla; family Talpidae; genus Condylura; species Condylura cristata. Next base: position 36,061,310 of record NW_004567117.1, on the reverse strand, counting down.
AAGAATTTTATTTACACTTTGCCACCAGGGGATGTCAATCTTCTAATTCTTAGGGACCTGACTCCCTGAACCTCACTCAAACAGGGCTCCATGGGTTCTGGAACTCAGCTCAGAGGGATACACACCATCTGAGAGTCACACTCACCCCAGCTCCAGTGGGGCTTTACAGCATTGCACAGGAGCCTGCCGTGGATGGGGAGTGAAAGAGTATAGAATTGACTTTGAGATTTTACTTTGCCTTCCAGTTCAGTGTACACTTTTAATGTTAAGTTTTTCTAAATTGTGTTGATTGAGTGATGAAACACTGATTTACAAAACTATTGATGATTTAGGAGACTAGGTTCATCCCTCCTAAGAGGGACATGACCCACCACCAAGTACCCACAGATCTCAATTCTACGTTCAGATTCCAAGGGTTTGTTTTGCCTTACTTTGGTCAGTTTCTTTGTTTGGTTTTTCTACCTTCCACATGTGATTGATATCATCTGATATTTGTCTTTCTCTTCCTGACGTAAATCTGGTTATTCAATTGTAACTGACTTTTAAGATTCATGGTATTGAAGTCTATCCCATGGAAGACTAGTAGAAGGGCTGTTTTTCATGTTCCCTGTCCAGCAGCTTTGATGAGGCTAAGGGAGTCATGGAAGGAACAAAATTTCAGGCACCCTTTGGAGAGTGAAGGGGAACACATATGTGCCAGACAGAGCACAAGATGATACTATATATATATATATATATATATATATATATATATATAAACTATCAAGGCAGCTTATATACATAGTTTTCTGATATTCTAGAATATATAATAAATGAGGAACAATATACTTTAGCCTATTGATTAAGGTGACGGTGCCCATACCATATAGTTTTAATAATTGCATATATCATTGTAATTAGTAACTTAAAAACTTAGTCTTCCTTAATTTTACCCTACCCCAAATTCCCCTGGCTATTTTTGTCAATTCATGTAAGTTTTAGTTGATCATATTGAGTACTAAAGTAAATTCTCCCTGTATATTAATTGATATTGAGATACATATGTATACAACGAACTTTAAAAATCACAGGTAAAGAGGAATTAAAAAATCAAGCTACAGGGAGGGAAAGGCAGGGAAATGCATGGGACTATGGTGGTGGCACAGAGGTGATTTGGTGATGGGAAACCCGTGGGGATTACAATAGAGATGGAAAAAAAAATGTGCAAAATGGTGTAAAAATAAACTTTGTAATAAAAAAAAAAAGATTAACTCTTGCCACTTGCAACAACATAAATGAAACCTAAGGGGATTCATGCTAAGTGAAGTAAGTCAAAAGAGAAAAACAACATATGATTTCCCTCATTTGTGGAATATAAAGAAACAAAGCAAATTATCAAAAACTCTTAGTCTGACAACAGAATGGTGGTTACCAGAGGAAAGAGGTGTGAACAAATAGAGGGGTTCATCTGGTTGGTGGTGGATAGATACTAGACATTTTGTAACATTTTGTGGTGGGTGCACTGGGGCATGGAGCATGAGGCTGCAGTTTCACCTGAAATTTACATGTAGCTGTAAACCAATGTTATCTCAAAAAATAAATAAAAATTAAAAAAAATCAAGCTACAAATATTTCCACTGATTAAAAACAGAAACATAGGACGTTCCCTGGGGTGGTGCAGTGGGTTAAAGCACAGCACTGAGAAGCTAAAGCCACCTCAGCATGAGTTCGACCCCACCCTGGAGGTGATTCATCCACATGGTGCAGCAGACTTCTCCTGACCTACCCGCTACTCCCCTCAGCAGTGTACTTCATCAGTTGGCCTGTTCTGCTCCCCGCTCTGTCTCTGGTGAATCTTCTCACTGCCCCTGAACCTCTGGCCTGTACCCCAGTTCTGTATGCATAAATAAATAAATAAATCTTTAAAAAAAAAGGAAACATAACAAATCATTATTTCTGGAAGGCTGTGATTAGGGGAAAATGTACAGTACCATAAGAACAATGTTAGAAGAAAATACAAGTCTAAAATTAATCATCTCATTTTCAAGTAAGACCAATATGAAAGTTTGGATAAAAGAACAAATTAAAAACAAAAGAAAGAGAAAAAATGAAATAATAAATATTAGAGCAGAAATCAGTTAAATGAAAAACAAGCAATAGAGGACATAATAAAATCCAAAACATGCTCTTTAGAAAGGCCAATATAACTGACAAAACTACCTAGACTGAGCAGGAGAAAAAAAAAAATAAACAAAAACAAAAACAAATTAACAATATGTGAACTGAAATGAGAACACTACAGAATTTACAGCTTTTGAAAGGATCATAAGGAAATATTATGACCAACTTTATGCCAACAAATTACACACATTCCTTAAACAAGCCACAAAGCTTACTTAAGGATACAAATAGATGAACAGAAAAGTCTTCTATTTATTAAGTAAACTGAATTTGTGCTTGAAAACTTCTCCAAAATAAAAATCAAGATTTTTTTTTGTGACCATTTGGTAAACATTTAAGGGAGAATATATATATTTTATACAAACATTTTTAAGAAAGTTGGAGATGAAATATTTTCTAACTTCCTATAAATGCTGAAATCAGGCCCTCCCTGGTGGCGCAGCACTAAGAAGCTTAAGCCACTTCTGCATGAGTTCGATTCCCCCTGCCCTGGAGGAGATCCACATGGCGTGGCAGACCTCTCCTGACCCGCCCGCTGCTCCCCCCAGCAGTGGACTTTGTCAGTCGGCCTGTTCTGCTCCCCACTCTGTCTCTGGTGAATCCTCTCACCCTCCTCTGACCTGTACCCCAGTTCTATATGAATAAATAGAATAAATCTTTAAAATATAAACTAGGGACAAGCACCCTTCGTAAATATATATAAAAAAATTTCAAAATTTTAGAAAACCAAGTACATTGATTATAAAAATTGTAATACATCATGACTAAGTGAATCTGTCCCAAAAGATTTAATGGTTAAAAAACATCACTGTAATTCCATTAACACATATAAAGGAAATCTATGGACTCTTCTCAATAGATGCAAAAAATAAATAAATAAATAAAAATAACCACAATCTAGTATCAATCTTCAGTAAACCCTCAGCAAACTGGCAAGAGTAGTAAATTTTCTCAACTTAATAAAGGGTATCTACAAAAAGGCAAGGCTAATGACATAGTTAATGATGAATGACTACATGGTGTTCCCCAAACATTAGGAGCAAGATAAACATATTCTTCCTAACCTTTTCTATTCAACATTATACTAGAGTCACAGCACAATGAAGCAAGAAAAAGAAATTAGAAGAATCCAGATTGCAAAGGAAGAAGTAAAAGTTTCTTTATTCACAGATAATGTCTTTCTCCCAGTAAAAATTCTGTAGACCCTGCACAAACACTCCTGTAATGTGAGTTACAGTATAGTATAGTGGTCACACACTATAAGATATGTAATCAAAAACCAGTGGAGTTTCTATATACCAGCAGTGTAATGTCAGAAACGGAACTGGCCAAACCCTAGCTCACTTAAACTTGTTCTTGTGTTCTGTTTCCCGAGTCCACTGTCATGAAGTGGCAGCAACACAGACGTGGAAATCTTAAATAACAGCCATGGTTACATGCTTATAGTCTAGGTTGTACATAGCCACCAATCATATGTGGAGAAGGGATTGAGTAGAACAGGAAGGTCTTCAAGAAGAAGAAAGGATAGATTACAAAATATTGAAGTAAAATATATTAATGGGTAAAAAGGACTCAAACCATGATAGCTGAAGAAATGTGTTGCCCTAAGCTCATTCCCGCTGCCACTGCCACAATTCACAATTATAAATCGCTCTTCTTCCCCAGTTGAATCTTGGATGGAACAAAAAACTGTGGAATAGAGAGAGAGAGAGAAAAAAAAAAAAAAAAAGATATACTCAAAGCTACCTCAAGAGCAATGCCCTCTTAGGGCCGCTTAGAATCTCAAGACCAATGAGCCTTACAATAATGATGACATTATCATTTCCTCCAAATCCATCTACTTCCTATATATAAATGTACTATATGAGACACAAGAAATCCCTCAATTCTGCAAGACAGAAAGCCATAAATTTCCTCTTAGTTAGACACAGGATTGATTCAACCACAAGTTGGAAGGCCCATTCACCATCCCAGAATAATTAAATCACAGTCTCAAAGATGTTTCAGTACTATAATGTAAATAAGGACAAGATGGTTACACACTAATATGCTGGTACTAATTTTACAGTGTGGAAGTTATAATCATGGTGTTGACTTATATTTATTGAGTGGTAACTTCAAAAGAGGAGTTCTAAAAAGTTACTTGTTTTCTGCAAGTGCACTCAGGACTCCTGTGGAGAACAAGGATGTGGCTCAAACCTCAACTATTGCAATGGAAAAAAGAGATAGGATGTGCCACACAGATAAGAGCTCTGTTTTGAAGCTACTCCTCAGTTTATTAAGTTCATCTTTGTTTTCTGCCCAAGTACAGCTTTTCTAAGCTTTTGACAGCATCTTCTTGAATATTCAGTTAGGAAGAAAGTTGTTATTTCACACCTCGTTGAACACAGTTTTGTCTATAAGACAAATATGGCAAGGTAGGATGCTCCTTATGATGCCCCTGGTAGGTTTGAGTTGATCAGACTGTAGCTGTTGAGAGAGGGAGTGTGGAACTGCAGGAGCTTATTTTCTGCCATTGTTCTGAAGGGCAGGTTGGCTACCACAATGTTTCCCGTGACTTAATAGTGTTAAATGAAGCATTCTATTAGACAAGAGCCATGAACAAGTGACTGACAAACTCACACATCATGTTTTGATAGCCAGCATGGATTTTTTTTTTATTTCAGCTGGTTGTTTTAGTGGAAATTTGGTAATTATTTTGCTCAACCACTTCCTTTTAACACTGTTTGTTTGCCTTGTAAGTCCATAAGTCCTTATCTCTACAAGACCTAAGAAATGTATTTTACCCTAACCTGCTTTGGGGTTCTAATCAGACACATTAGAGTAAGATCTGGCAGACAACACTGCAATGAATCCTGTGTGATCAAGTGACAATGGCAATGATCCAAAAGCAGGATCCATGGTGTGGGTGTCAGTGTCTATGCCCGTTAATAACCGCAGCAGGGTCTATGCTAGATCAGCTAGGCAATATATTTTGGAGGTCGTGGTTCACTGCATAACCTCTGAGGCTGAATCTTAGTATCACAGGCTGCTATAACAAATAAACACAAATTGGGTAGTTTATAAGCAGAAATTTATTCCTCACATTCCTGGAGACATTTCTGGATTCCAAGATCAAGGTACCAGGCTCTTCAAGTTCTGGTGAAGTCTCTCTTCTGAGTAGGAGACAACCGACTTCTCACTGTGTCCTTCCATGATAGAAGGGGCTAGGGAGCTTCCCCTATCCTCTTTTATAAAGTCACTAACCCCATCAATGAATCTCTGCTCTTATGACCTAATCAGTTCCCAAAAGTTCCATCTTCTGATACTATCACCTTAGAGGTTAGGATTTCTAGGTATGAATTTTAGGGAAATACAAACATTCAGATCATAGCACAGACTTTCTGGTCTCTGTATAAAGCTTTGTAATATGTGGTAGCCTAAGGTAACTCTTGCCTTCATAAGTATGAACTGAAGTGATTGTCACACTAGTTCGACCTAAGCTTCTTTGTCAAATTGTCATATTATTCCATTAGATGTATCTAATTGTTGTTAATTATATAGATTGATTATTGAACAAACTGTGGTGAAACAGATCATATTTAACTGTTCATTGTCCTCTATAATGCATGGTAATGTTGAGATTCTAAATGGCAAAATCTAATGTTATAAAAACTTAGTATTCAAGGTAGGAATCCAAATAATTGAGGGTCAAAAGGTGACTGACTATATGTAAACTATAAACAGTCATCCTCACAAATCAGACCAGTAGTGGGTAAAACTGATTTATTATTATAGATATATTTGTCATATTCTTGAGTCATTAACCATCACCCACAACTTAAGTTACATTACGCACTGATGTAGAGTCAGATATTGACTTGACATGATTTTATTTTCCTGGGTTAGTAACTTATTAACTCTGAGTCTCAGTTTCCCCATTGTAAAACAGAGGCTAAAATATCTACTATAAAGTCTTTAATAAGAAATAAAGATAAAAGAGCAAATATGTCAGAGTGGATAGGTGTAAAGGACACACACTTATCCTGTCATCACCATCACACACACTCATCTACAACCACCTTTCCCAAACCATAAAAATTTTGGACAAGACTTTAGCAACAATGAAAATAAACTATTAAATTATAGTCAAGGAATTTTTGGTTAAACACAACATAATAAACACATGCATTTAGCATTCATTCCTTCGTAAAATTTCACCAAAGTAGAGGAATGAAATGATCATAAACCCTTAAAGACAAATTGAACAGGAAAAGATTCAACAATTGTCAAGGGTAGAGGAAATTAAGTCAAGAGGATGCTGATAATTGTCTCAACATAAGAGGACAATACTGTAACATAAATACAGGAACGTGGTATCATGCAAAGCAAGTTCATATGTCAGGTAGAAACCTAGGACACATCAGGAACTATCAACACCAGATTTGTTAGACCATGGTAGAGAAGGAATAAGACAAGAGCTGATGTGGGGCATTGGTTGAAATTGATATTTGCAACAAACCTCCTTCCTCTCCACCACCAGCCAGATAATGATGCCACTGCCACATTAGGGATTATTTTCTTTTGGGGGTTGGAGCATGTCAGGAGACACAAGGGGCAAGGAGGGCAGTGAGTCTGACCAAACTGAATGGTGATATGCCTGCCACATCCCTCTTACACTTCTCCCAAGGCATTAGTTAGTAGCCAGCAGGCTGGAGTCTGCATTTTCTGAGAAGCTGAAAGCTTGAGAAGAAAAGAAAGTAAATATATATACGATCTGGTTATTTGCCAACAAAGAAAGCTATTATATCTTCCAATGACACTACAATGAAGCTTACCACTTAAGTATGAAATGATAGCCAAAGATCACTGCAAATTTACAGGTGGTCTACAATGTGGAAGAAGTTAACTCAAAACACATAGGAAGGAACTTGGAGGAAAACAATTGAGGAAACAAAAAACACCAGAAAGAGGTGAATAGAAAACTTGCTATGATAAAAGGAGAAAATGCATCCATCCAGCAATAACAAGATGTTATTTTTCACAAAGAAAGAGAGACTATGAAACAGCTTTGAGAATTAAAAGTGACATAGTGAAAACAAACTCTCAATGTAGGTAATAAAATATAAAGTCCTAGAGGTAGAATAAAAAGACATGTCATATGCAACAACACATGCCAACATGAAATTTTGTAATAAGATTTCTAAGAAGCTTCTAAGAAGATTTTTTGGGAATAGTTGAATAGAGTTAATGGCATCGTATTTTCAGGAAAGCACTGGAAACTAGAAGGCAATGGAACACTTCAGAATTCAAAGGGAATATGAGTCTGTACCAACCATGGGTTAATCTAACATGAAATCAAAATAAAGATATTTTCAAATATATGAAGTATCAAATAGCTTACCCCTCCCAGAACTGTTTATACTGGAAGAGATAAGTCCACCAAACAAGGGAATACATTTAGAAGTAACAAGAAATAGCAGAAAAGGGAAATCTCAAGACAATAGCTGTGCACCAGGCCTAGAGAAAACTGAGCTCAGATTGATTACAGCAGTGAAATGGTGTGTAATATAGGAAAGGTACCAGGGAACAAATGTGGATGATGAACTGCTGTGTTTACAATCTGGAATTAAAATACAAAACAAGCCAAAAATGGTTAGGTGTTATCTAAAAGAAATACTTTTGAAATATAGTAACTCACAATTTAAAAATACAAAACACTAAAAGGGGGCCCTCCCTAGTGGCGCAGCGGGTTAAAGCACAGCACTAAGAAGCTGAAGCCACTTCGCTGGAGTTCGATCCCTGCCTGCCCCGGAGGTGACCCACATGGCACGGCAGACCTATCCTGACCCTCCCGCTGCTCCCCTCAGCAGTGTACTTCATCAGTCGGCCTGTTCTGCTCCCCACTCTGTCTCTGGTGAATCCTCTCACCGCCCCTGAGCCTCTGGCCTGTACCCCAGTTCTGTATGCATAAATAAATGAATCTTAAAAAAAAAAAAAAACTAACTAAAAGGTACTTCACACAATTCAAAAGAAAACTGTTTTGTTTTTAAAATATTGCTATCAGACAATATAATTATGGCCAAAAAAAAAAAAAAAAGTACCATGGCAGGACACATCTAAATATAAAAAGTGTAGTTCATTGATGAGTTATAACAGTCACATTTGTTTTCACTTAAAACAGAACCTTAAGCGGTAAAGCAAAACCTGACTAAATTCTAAGCAGAGCATGATAGGGACACAATATACAGGAAATTGCAACGTGTATCTCTCAGAAAATGAGTTCTCAGCCAATAAGTTAATAAGACTGTAGGAATATTTTAACAATCTACAAGTTAACAGAAGTTAAGGAGTTTGTTTCCTTAGTCACTGTTATTGACCGTGGTCTAGAATAGTGTTTGGAATCATGTATACTCAGTATTTCCAGACAAATGAATGAGTGAATAGGAAATGTACTTTTTTAAATACAAGCAACATATTTATAAGAATTGGCCAGGTGCTAGACCACACAGAAAGATCTGGAAAAAAAAATTATAAATGATTTGTCCTTTGACAATGATAGACATATAAATCATCATCTCATTTGTTTGTTGAGAATGTAAACTAGCACTCCTGAAATTTTTAAGGAAGTGTGATTTCTAGAGAGTAAAATATTGATAGTAAGGAACTATGTTGAAGTTCCTAGTTTGTATTTCCTGCTCCACTTGGTATTTTGGGGACCAAAGGAAGTCTCTAGTCTTCAGCATCTACTGTCACAATTTGGGGGGTTCACCTATTTGTATTCACAGCCCCTTTCAATTCTAAGATGTACCCACTGCTTTGCAGAACAAAAGTCTTACCTGCCTTCCTTTCCCTTCCTCTTTATTAAACAAAGAATGCAATCCAGTTTATTGGTAAGTAGTAAAAAAACTCTTTTCCAATCCTAAAATAGGTTCAAAACATGTCAGTGATGTCTTGAGTGAGTAACAAAGTGGCCAGGTAAAGAGTGAAGCCTAAATTAAATACACCACAGATGAGGGGTGTGACTCAAAGAAGACAGCAGGTACAAGTATAAACAGACTTCAAAGTAGAAGAAGTTACTTATGCCACTTGGTCATTCGAGATGGCATCTTGGGGTCCACAATTTATATAGAAGGAAAAAAACATCCAACCTTGGTCAGGAATAGTTTGGCATTCTTCCATGTTTCCTTCCCAAGTTTAAAGCCTTAATATCTATTCAAACTGTCACAGTGCTCCAATTATGTCTTGTATAAAATACACCGCAGTTCAGTACTGTAAGGCATTGTATGGCTTATAAATGACTAAGTTTTGCCCTGACTGATAACATTTTTCCAAAGTCAAACAGGCTCTGCTTTTGTCTCTCTGCTTTTCTCAATATAGCTGCACTTTATTTCAATACTTCTCTTGTAATTGAGCAATTCCATAAAATCAAATAAAATGATTTATAATGGAATGATTACTCCAGGGTAACATTTCAAGTGAAATTAAGATTGAAATCTAATTTAAAAGCTTTAATGTAAATGGGTCATTAGAGGAGGCTCTCCAGGGAATTTGCAATTAAACTAAAGTGACAAGGGTTTTGTAGGGGTGATAGACCTAAAGGTGTTACAATGCTGATACATGCTCATTTGGGATGCAGCTAGCCTTATCAGAAATGTTCAACAAGATCAGAGCTGCTGAGTTAAAGCTGCAATCAAAGTCTAACAAATACATTCCAAGCCTTTAGAAGAATTTCTCATGAAAAGTAAAGTTCTGATATATGTAAGGGCTTTGATGAATTCAATATGTTAATTGACATCAATTAGTCTTACTAACCACTGTTCACCATGTCTATATTATTTTTATATTGAAATCTTACTTTTATTAACTATATTTATTTACTAGTAAGTTTTCTATTGATACAATCTTCAATATGTAATTTGCTACTGTGTAATCTCAGTGCAGAGTAACAGAATACCTCCCCTTTCCTTTTAGTTTTTTTTAATCCTACACATTTTCACATTCAGAAGTTTTTTTGTGACTGTATGGTTCACTGACAATAAGCTATTTTTTAATTTTTCTATTCCTTTTTGTTGTTAGATCGCTATTGGTTGTTAACCTTTTATGTTCAAGATTCTGGCTCTCCACAAAGAAACCAAGTTGAATTATTTTTTTGAATCCCCATAGTGCTTGGAATTCAGCATTATATGTAGTAAGGATAATAAATATTTAATCTTATTAACAATAATAGTTAATTGTTAACTTGTACTGATCTTTTAAAATGAAAAAGGCATTATGTTAAGCCCTTAATGTAAGTTATCTCATTTAATCTCATAGTCATTCTAGATAACAAATATTATCATCTCTATTTTAAAGATCTATAAACTGAACATTAGAAGTGTTTCAGTAACTTGCCCAAGGTTGTAAAACTAGTAAGTGGCATGTCCAGAACTTAAAACCACAACTACATTAACGCTAAAGCTCACGGTCATACCTATTTGCGACAGAATTGAAGGCTGATATTGGATATATGGTCTCTTCCCATTGTGTATATCTACACATCTGATTGATTTTGTACATTGCCAGATTTAATTGATCCCAAATCTTCAAAGCTGGACTCATTCAGAAATAATGAAAATAAAATTCCTGAACCATCTAACAGATGTTTCCAAATGTTTAGATTTATTTTTATGAAAGCTTTATAAAAATCAATTTCAATTTATATGCTTTATTTTTGTGGATGACAGAGATTTGAAGAGCTCTATTGAGAGAGAAGGCTGAAGTTTTACTTATTGCTTTTGAAACTCTCCAATTTTATGACAGCTTTGTGTAGACGAAGCAACAAAGATAGTTCACAAACCGCTTCCTCCACTTCCTCCACCGAATCTCACATATAAGCAAGGGTCCAGTGGCTGGAGAGGTATTCGAATCATAATCCTGTAGCAGAAAATCAAGAGGCTGAACAAAACACTTTAAGAGGGAATGTGGAAAGCAAAGAAATCCTCTGACCATATATACTTTTTTGCCTTCCACTTGTAAGAGATACAATCTTTCCTTCAGCCCATTGTAACAGTTGTCATTCATTCTAAATGTCGTCATATTTGGCAACTTGATTAGATTTGATTGACAGAGTTGTAGGGGTGTGGTTAGAATAAGCTAGAGTAATCGTTTCTGGGGAGAGGGGGCAGAGGAAAGAACCTAGATAGCTAGAAATATTGGCAACTCCTTTTAGTTTGTTGTGCTAGGATCTCATGTTGAAAAGCAGGTATTGTTGGATTATCTCAGAAAATACTCAGAAATCCACCTGCCCTCTCAAGAATGAGCATGGATTGGTTTAGATAACATTTTGAGAAATGTTGTCTGGATATGAGAAGTGACAGCTTAATTCTGCCTAGGGCTGGTTTTGGAGAATTATATTTCGTGGTTGTGAAAGACATAAAAGAAATCTCCCAGGAAAAATATAGTACTTCTAAACATGGTCTTCAAGTCACATATGATGTGGCCTTAGGACCACCTTTGGACTCTCGTGCTCTTGGCTCTACCATCTCCTCTCTGGCCACTCCACGCAAGCCCTGCTGGTTTCCCATAATTCCCTGAACAGACTTTTTCCTGCTTTCCAACTCAGGGCCTTTTTGTGTGCTGTTCCCTCTATCTGGAATCCTCTTTCCTAAGATCTTTTTATCCTTTAATTCTTATAATCATTCCAGTATTTTCCAGAATCTCTTCCCTGACTGCCCCCTACACACACAATTTTGATACATGTAAAGAACATGCTTTAAAAAAAAAGAGATTTATTTATTTATTCATACGGAACTGGGTACAGGCCAGAGATGCGGAGAGTGAGAGGATTCACCAGACACACAGCGGGGTGCAGAACAGGCAGATCTACGAAGTACACTGCTGAGGGGAGCAGCGGGAGGGTCAGGAGAGGTCTGCCGCGCCATGTGGATAGGCTCCGGGGCAGGCGGGGATCGAATTCATGCGGAAGTGGCTTTAGCGTCATAGTGCTGTGCTTTAACCCACTGCGCGACCAGGGAGGGCCCAGAACATGCTTTCTTATAAAAAGTATACTGCTAATGAAAACCAAGAGAAAATAGAGGAACTGTAACACATTAGAGAACACCAGGAGCTATAACAGATTGGAGAACACCAAAAAACAAGACCGACTCTACATGCACAATATTGGACAATTTTCTTAGCCTGTATAGCTTGTACATCCATAAAATGTGAAGATAATACCTATGTATGATTTAAATAAGTTAATTTTTATAAAGTACCATAAACAGTGTCATCCCTGCTGGCTTGTTTCTCTGTGCATTATTAGAAAACATTCAGGTTTTTTCTAATGATGCCAAAGACCCCACCCCCACCCCCAAGGTTATCTTCTAAGCTGACTGAACTGATGATTGCCTAGGATAGTTGCAAAAACACATGGGCTTTCAGCCATGGTTTGCCAAAGCTCAGAAGCGGCCAGGTAAGGATCATGTTACCAGAACAGTGTATTTTTAGGAGCACAGTCTTTTTCTAGCTTTAATATGCTCTCACTTACTTCATGGTTCTGGAAAACTCCCACATTACTGATGGAAGATTCTCCACAATAGTAATATGGGTTCTTATATTAAATTGATAATGTAATTGGCCCTGAAAATATGGACAACACCATCAACATTTGTATCTCCTGTTCTTTGTTTTCATTTTTAACACTGATTGTCTTAAAAAGCAGTAGAGAAAACAAGAACTACTTAGTCAGAGGAACTGAGTTCATATCCTTGGTCATTACTCACAATTTCCTCACTTTGCAAAGTTACTTCTTTATCTGGTATTTTATGCAAGAATGCATAGGACACTCCTATTTGCTACAATTATATGCCATGCTATTTACATACTCCCCTCTAAGAAGATTCCCCGGAGAGGAGGACTTTGGGGTTGAGGTGGGGAGGGGCTTCCTCAAAATCACAGTTTTTGCAGCATTTGGAATTTAAACCAACATTGTCTGAATTGAAACAGTAAAACTAGCTACACCTGCTGAGTTTCTTCAACCAGCCAATACAGACCTCATGTTTATTAACTAATTTGAACTTAGCAGCAATTCTAGGAAGCACGATTATTATCCTTATTTTATAGCCCATAATATCCACTACATTGCCTTACTTGACCGACACACTTTCATTAAAAACCCTTTCATTTGTGCATATCAATGACGTTTTATAATTTCTTTGTGACACATTTAAACACAAAATGATAATAAAACTCACGCACATCTTTCTCAAAATGTGAGGGAGTTTTCTTTTACTATGACTTCTAATCGGAACCCTTTTTCCAGGCAATTTTGTGTCACCTGTATAAAGGCCTGATTTATCTTCAATTTACAGAATTTCTTTCAGTGTATATATGGGTTAAAACAACCTCATTTATAAGACATCACAGTAACTTAAAAAAAAAAAACCTTTGCAATTTTCTATCACATTTACATTTTTCTCACAGAGAAAAATACAACAATTTAGCATTTCAGACACCAGCAAGAAGCAATATATCTAATGAAGAATTAATGACCAGGAAAATTATTTCAATCAATTCCTCCTCAAAGTTGAACGCTAGGATTTTTGTTCAATCAAATATCACCATCCGGGTGTGGGAGTTTATTTTTTCTTGGCATCATGTAACTTCCTGTTTCTAAGAAAAAAGGATTAAAGTGTCCCATTTAAAAAAAAAATCCAAAGCTTCTTGGACATCAAAGAGACCTTACACAACAACATTTTGATGAGTTAAGTGTAAAGGAATCAAAAACACATGGATTAAATTTCCCATAAAACCCACATGTGTTTAAAAATCAAGGGCAAACGTGCTTGGTCAAATGCGTTTGGGGTTTTGTCAAACCCCAAACATTTGAGGAATAGTGTGAGATGTTTAAGAAACCCAAAACACAGCTGGATCAGCCTATATCATTCCAGAAGCATATGCCAGTGGAGGGAATACAGGAGATAAACCCACAAAACCAGAACGCTGCCTTGAAAAATCACATCCCTGCTTATTGATAATAAGGTTGTGGCTTTTAAATCTATATTTTTAATTGACGGTAAACTTCACAGACTGCAATTTATATAACCTGCTGAAAGTTTTTTTTATCCAAAAGCTCTTCTAATTTTTAAAAAGAAAAGAGTCATCATTTCCAACCTTCAGATTTTCCAACTTAACCAGATGGGATCTTTCCCACAGCTTTCAAACCTTGATCAAGTTGCCTCATGTTTTGTATTAGCCTTGATTTAGCTGTGCTAGACTAAGCACATTATTAATTGGTTCTACTTTTATTTACAATACGATTGCCTGAAATATATACTGGAGTGTATAATTGAATTTTGGGTTTACTGTAATTAAAAAAGTCAAAAGAGCAATAAACATAAGCGTTGGTAAATAATTGCCTCTGAGAACCAGCATAAATCATCAAGATTAAATGATTTTATATCATATTTAAACTCCTTAATTTTAATTTATGATTGCCAACCTATTTTCAGTCATTGTTGACTAGAATTTCTTGTCAGTGTTTTGCATCTTTAGCGGTGGTAGCCAGAGACTTCTGAAGATCCCTTCTTTATAGGGGACTACATTATTAGGCTGAAATAATTGATCCCTGTCTTTTGTTTCTTATCATACAATTATATTTATCTAAAAAATTAGTTTGAGTAGAGAGGGCAATTTGATCATGGATTTGGGTACTTTTTCAAATCTCCTTTTCTAAATCAATAAGTTTTGAAGTAGACGCTCCCTACAGCAAATCAACACTGGGTATCACTTGGGGTGATATAAATAATTATTGATAACACTGACAAGATTTCTAAGGGGCACAAAAGTCAATAAAACTACCTTTGTGCCTCTTGCCCTCCCCAATAGCTAATCAGCAATACTGTAAATTCCACTTTCTCCTTTCCAATAGAGAACACAGAACATCCTGCAGAAATACAACACAATGGCAACATAAATAAACAGGAAGTATTTTCCCTAATGAAAACAACAACAATTGAGGAACAGTGTGCTTATTTTCCAACATGCTGCCTCAAACTCTGATATATGAATTAACAGATGCTACACACTTGCATTCAAGCTCTGTTCTCCACATCGTAAGTTACAATGAATAGCAAGGTCACATCTCAAGAGCTAACCCTGAACATTAATACAAATAGCAGTAGCAACCAGAATACCATTTACTTCAGCCTGCCACTTGCCAAGATCTGAGTTAGGCATTTTAAGATATTACCTCAAACTTCACATCTGCATGGACAGGTACATTTCTTTTGCTCCCTTTTACCACTGATGATGTTGAGTCTCAGAGGTTAGCTCATTCATTTGCCCATGAATGCCTAGACAGAACTGCTTAGTCACACAGTCCTTGTTGCCTCTTAAATACTTTAGGTGACTAAAAGAAAATAGTGACCCTCTCTTAAGATGGAAGAGGTGGACCCCAGGAGAGAGGCGAGTAACATTATCCTGTTTTAAGAGGTTGGCAGGCAATTACATCGATGTGGTCTACAGTTCTTGAAATCACAGGCAACAGAAACTGCTCTGTTACCCACCCTAATGGCTATTCTGTGTCCCAGTGTAATACATCTTGCACTCCAGACATGACTTGGATTAGTGTGCTGTATTTATACTCTTTTAAATTTCCCTTGCACATGCTCAGGACATCATTTTGGAAGAGTAGTCAATTGCTCAGGGAATGGGGTCCATGATGCTTTCAAGGCCATCACCTGCTTCTCATTATTTCTTTCCTGAGTTTAGCTAGCAGACTCGAGTGTTATAACTTGGGAATGAAAAGTCTGTGGCCAACAAAACAAAATCACATCGACCGTCATGTGCTCTTCCTATTACATTCTCATTTCACCAGGCAATGTGATGTGTTATGGGATGAATAGAAAACCTGCTAAGCAACAACATTTTTTTTTTTAAACTTACCACAGTCTTCTAGGTCTTTCCACTAATGCCCAGGGTCAGGAACTCAGCGGGTGGGTCACGTTAAGATTGGCAGCGTATGGTAAAATAATTAGAGGCGATCCTAGACTAGAGCAGGTGCTGTCCTGGGAATGAGCACTACAGATAGTCTCCAATAGGCCAAGACTGTAAACCACAATGCCAACAACCAAAATCACTGCATGAGAACGAATCAGCAAAGTGAGATTCTGAAAGCGGCACAGCTCCTCCAGAAAGAGACCAAAATATGGGCTGCCTGAACACAGAGCCCAAGAGCATTTGGATTAAGGTGAACTACAATTGGGGAGATGATCAAGTGGGAATAGGAAGAGAAAAAAAAAAAAAACTGAAACATTCATTTGGAAAGACCAAGTACATTCATTTTAAGAAATTGGAAACCAATATTTCCAAAAGTCTGATATGTGTAGCTATGGATATATGGGCAGATAAAGAGGATAAATTTAGAAAGAATTTATAAAGAAAAAAATACCTCTCTACTAAAATTAGGTCTGTGTTTCAAAGCCTGTTAAATTCGTATTTTCAGAGTGTATAACCGCATGGATGCTAGGAATCAGAACAACGGACACTTCCAAACACAGCTGATGGTACTAGGCATCAGCATAAATGTCTGACAAGGCAACGTAGCAGTGCCTATCAGAATCAAGTGATTATGTATTTTGGCCTCTTTGGAAATTTATTCTAAGGAAAAATCTTAAGTAAACATACAAAGATATTCACCACAGCATTGTTTATAATCAAAATATAGAAATAAACCCTAAATGTCCAAATAATGACAAATAACATGTGTTCAATGAAATATGACTGCAAAGGAAATGAATATGATCTAAAAACCTCAGGAATATTTTTGTCACAATGTTGACTAAAAAGAACAAAAAAATTCCTTGATAAAATCTACAGGTAAAATTTTGTATCAGTGAAAAACTGTAAAGAAATATACCAGTAGGCCCTTCCTGGTGGCGCAATGGTTTAGGATGCTCTGTGCAAGCTAGTGGCATCTGCTACAGTGCAGTTCGATCGCCCGCCCCGGAGGTGAGCCAAATGGTGCAGCAGACCTCTCCTGACCCACCCGCTGCTCCCCTCAGCAGTGTACTTCATTGATCTCCCTGTTCTGCTCCCCACTCTGTCTCTGGTGAAAACTCTCACCACCCCTGCACCTCTGGCCTGTACCCTAGTTTTGTATGCATAATGAAATAAATCTTAAAAAAAGAAATATGGAAAAAGAATTTTTTAAAAAAAGAAATACAACACTGGTATTGAGGTTGTACTAGTATGTGATCTTAATGAATCTACATATATATGCTTATATATGGTATATATTTCTGGTTCCTTCCTCAATGCATTACTTTTATTAGCATAATTGTTTTAAGGAATAGAGTTAATATTTTCAAATCAATATCTTTGAAAATAAATTACTGTAGTATCAATCGAACAAAAAAAAAATCCCATAAAACTATAAAGTAAGTGCAGATCTACAGAGAATTCATATTAAAGAGAAGGTGACAGGAAGGCATCTGAATAAAGCCTATAATTTATAAAGAAATTAACCTTTTCTACCTGGAAGACAACGTCTTGAAACATCCCCCAAAATTCATAAACAGAAATTCACACAAAATGAAATTCCTGCCATGGTAGGTTGAAATGTATAGAGATAAGAAAGCATGTGTCTATGACATTGCCTGGCTGCCATCTGTGTCTGTGCCATGTCAGACCACATGAAGTCAGTCAACAATTCTCCATCTGCCATGGTGTCAGAGCATCTTTCTGAGGCTAGAGGGTTCCACCAACTTCTTGAGTCTCTTCCAATTTTACAATTCCATGAATGGTCTTAAATAATAAACTATAAAGTAAGCAAGAAAGCTGCCATGGTATTTGATTTCAGCTGGTGAATGAGAGACCCAATCATTTGGAAGAGCAAAAAATATCTTTTCAAAATCTTGCTACAATGTGGTCACTTGAATGAAATATTTTCTTGGACCCTCCATGGTGGCACAGCAGAATGTAAGCTGGCCGAAGCCTCTTTAGGGCAAGTTCGAGGTGATCGACCTCTCCTGTCTTGTCCTCTGCTCCTCTCAGCAGTGTACTTCATCGATCTGCCTGTTTTGCTCCCCACTCTGTCTCTGGTGAATCCTCTCACTGCCCCTGCGCGTCTGGCCTGCACCCCAGTTCTATATGCATAAATAAATACAATCTTTAAAAAAAAGAAAATAAAGAAATATTTTCTCCCCATAGGTTATTTACTGCTTATTCAATCAAGAAATGAAAAGGGAGGCAGACCCTAGCAATGTTTTTAAATTATTGGCACTAACTGTAACAGTATCTACCAAAAAATAGTGAATGGCTAAGATGGCTGGGAACGCCAAGGAAACAGCCTAGTATAGTACTCATGGTGGACCTGCCACAAGATGGTGTAGGAAATTTTTCTCTATTTGTAGTTCCCAACTTGAAGGAAAATTAGCAATTTTTGTACTTGCTTGGAACAACAGACTGTGATTGAATTTTCACAGTTTGTGTAGCTCATTTTGTATATCACCATGTTTCGTGTTCTAGCACGTGCCTGACCTTTATTTAACTTGACTTTCATTCCAGGGTGCTGGAATGTCACATTGTGCCATGGTGGGTAGGTGGTACTGGAGGCCTGGTGGGGACAGGAGAGAACATCTCCCTCCACCACCATCAGAAACACCTTCCTCTTAGATTTGTACAGACCCATAATAGGGCGATATTCAACCAGGTTCCAGAAACGAGGAGTGAAAGAACAGGTGTTTTCCAGTGCCAGCAGAGAAGACAAGAAACAGAATCAATTTTATGAAGTGCTCTGCTCCTTGAAGAACATTCATGATTATAGATTAAGGTCACGAAGGGGATGGGCATTGTCTGCTGTCTTCTGAGAGTCAATAGTCTAGTTGCGAAGACGAGTATATATGGATAAAGGAAGATGGAGTTGGTGTCTATAAAAAGTGAAAATGACCAAATTTCTGTTGTTGGTGCAAAATTAGTCCCTGAAGTCTAAGATCAAGGCACAAGGAAAGCACTGTAGGAATTTACAGTGTACAGCAAGACTTGAGTGGACAGGTCATTTGCCTGTTTCTGGTTGCAGGCATTTGGTCATAAAGTGTCTATAGCACTCTTTATATATATATATATATATATATATATATATATATTAAAGTTTCACTTTTTTGTTTGTTTGTTTTAAAGATTTATTTATTTGTGCATACAGAACTGGAGTACAGGCCAGAGGCTTAGGGGTGGCGAGAGGCTTCACCAGAGACAGAGTGGGGCTCAGAACAGACAGACTGACGAAGTACACTGCTGAGGGGAGCAGCGGGCGGGCCAGGAGAGGTCTGCCACGCCATGTCGTCACCTCCAGGGCAGGCGGGAATTGAACTCATGCGGAAGTGGCTTTAGCTTCTTAGTGCAGTGCTTTAACCCACTGCGCCACCAGGGAGGGCCACACTCTTTATATTTTTAAAGTAGATTCTAACAACATCGTGGTTTGCTACTTTCACCTTTTTAATGAAACTTTGTCAACTGCCTTGGTAAGATTCAATAGGTTTTAAAGAAGTCGTGTTTGGCAGAAACCACCTGTAGTGGTAGTGGCAATAATTTATTTTATGGAGCAAATTTGGGGATAACAGAAGCTGGAAATTCAATACAGTAAAGTGTGATGCACACCTCAAATTCACAAGAGGACTCATTAAACTTTGTTGTCTACCCTTGACTGACTCCCAAATAATTTAAATGGTTGGGTGGGAGAGGAGCTGGAATGAGACACAAAGAAAGGCTGGCTTATAGTCTATTTCTTTCGATGCTTGTCTACTTGTTTGCTTCCTTGTTCTTAAATTTCAAAATCCTTCAGTAACGGGAATGTACTTAACCATGTACTTCCCAGAGGGGATTAAGGTTATAAAGAAAGGAAGTCAGGATTCAGTCTGAGTCTTGCCTGCTTGTGCCGGCACTGAAAGTATGTTGTTTTATGAAAATAGATTCAACTCCCTTTGCTTAAAAATCATGTGTTTTGGGAAGATGGTAAAAATCCCACCTTTCCATGTGGACCTGCTGTTCATTTGCTTAGTATGTTAGCAAAAAGGACAAGAATCTACTTTCATCCCAAGGATAAGTCCCAAATTGATAAGACTTTGCAAATGAGACTTATGGCAATCTTTTAGAAATATTGTTATAGTCCCTGGAATAGAAGTAGACATCTCCTCTGCATCTAGACACGGAGCATCCAGTGTCCCTGAATGACTCCACCACCCGGGAATGTACATGGTTTGAAGCTAGTAATTTAATATGCTACTGCTCGTGCCTGAAGTTTTCAGTAAGGTGAAAGTAATATTTTCAAACAATAGTCTGTTTCAATTCTGCCTTTGTCTATGAAGGAATCCATCGTAGACAAGAAAATTTACTGTAAAATACATCGATGAAGTACATGTGAGAATAATCTTTGTGTGAACTGGTCACGTTCCTTTCTACCTATCTTGCCTAATTCAGAAAATATCATAAAAAATATGTAACTTTGCTCATGATAATTTAATCTCTATCAACCATTATTTCCTGAAATGAAATCCCAGTGCAGGGACTTACAATTACTCTGAACTCATTTCTGACAAATTCTATATGAAGTAATTTTGGCTCATTATTTTTGACCTCCCTTAAGTATTGCACAGATCAGGAAACTGAGGCAGAAAAAATTTAAGTGACCTTCCTACAGTCACTGATAAATGCAGAATTCAGTATTGAACTTAAGTTTTATGCTATTTACCATGCCACTGCAAAGTGATCATGATGTGATGTAATCACGGATAGCTTATAGAATGCATTAATTCATCTTTCTTTTTAGAAATGCATTATGTAGGAACACAATGCTGGGATACTTAGGAAATACATGGCAAGAATGACGAGTAAGGAAAGAGTGAGTCAAGACTCCAGAAAGGCAAAAATCTGCATAAGTAGGTATGGAGACAGGATGCCGTTAAGACATTTATCATGATAAGTAGCAAATATCACATTTTTGAAACACTGAAGGAAATGAGTATTCTAGATTAAGATCTGGATAAGGAAATTACCCATGTGAGAGGGACAAGTAGAACTGGAACTTCATTTTGAGGTCTTTT
>NW_004567117.1:36015203-36039992 GCF_000260355.1 Condylura cristata | reverse complement strand
TATTGTCTATGAACCATTTTGACAGCTTGTGTGAGTTGCCACTCTTGTTCTCTGTGCCTTGAAAATGAAATTGCTTGCATGTATGAAGCTGAGAGATTCTGGTGTGTAATACATACATACATACATACATATATATATATATATATATGTTAAAGTTAGGTTGCAATGGATTTTCTTGGAATACAATGTTATAACTCCTGAGTGTCCAGTGTGAACATCCTGCTGTTTGAGAATGGTCATTGCTTGAGGGCAGAGAGCACAACTGATATTTGATAGAGCAACCTCACTGACTTGGAAGTAGCCCTAAAAAGATCTGCATGAAAAGCATGAAAAGAAATGACTTCGACTTTAGGAATTGATCACAGACAGTAAGGATCTACCACCTGCAACTGGCAGGTCCTTGTCTAAGTCCAGTTCCTGCCCATTGTGCCATGCCAGTTTCTGCTCCCTGAGTCCTCACCTGGCCTCCCTTGAGACTCCCACTCTGTGTTGAACATTGATCCCTAACACCCCTAAGTATATTCTTACTCCCT
The DNA here is from genome assembly GCF_000260355.1 of Condylura cristata. Lineage (NCBI taxonomy): Eukaryota > Metazoa > Chordata > Mammalia > Eulipotyphla > Talpidae > Condylura > Condylura cristata. The sequence goes on along the minus strand of NW_004567117.1, from coordinate 36,039,459 downwards.
CTAACCCGCCCCACCCCTTTTTCCTCTGCCTTCGTGTTTGGACAGTTAGCCAGGTCTCACATTGGGTAACATGCCAAACATCAGTAGCAACACAATCCAGAGGCCTTTGGTGAAATGGTCTTGCCCAGATTATGGGATTCACAGATGCACAGCTTTGTGGGGTGGATACAAGTTAGAGGTGCCAACCTTCCAGTTTTAAAACACCTTCTGGAGTTTTTTGGGCTTGGGTTTTGCTTTACAATGTCAGGACTGCTGATAAATAAGAAAGGGCTCCAAATGTTATAACCTACGTGTTCTTACACAAGGACTGTCACTGTTCCACCACAGGTGGTTGTGTGGGGTTTTTTTTGTTTGTTTTTTTTTAATGGCAACTTTGCACTTTTCTCTCTAAATCACAGATAATCATGAACAAGGTTGGTTATTTCCTCAAATGATTGCAAATTCCCAGCCCATGTGATAAAAGATGCTGACATTAATATTCTGGTGTGCAAGCTAATTCCTTCAGCCCAGCTGTGAAGCAGCAGCTCCAACTGAGGTGAGGCTGCTGCCCCGCACAGTGGGGAGAGGATCCTTGAAAGGCCAAGCTGCTACTTGCCCCTTGTGCAAATGGTGGTAGCTGGATTGTCCCCCCTGAACAAAGCAAGCGCTCTGCTGCTGTGTTCAATTTACGGGCTGCCTCGAAAGGTTCAGGATGGGCCCTAGGTTTGACTGTTATCTATTTATGTTCTAATAGTCTCCAGACTTCATCATGCTTGAACCAACCAACCCTCTGGCTCGTAGAGGAGAGATGAGTCCATATAATGCCATGAAATCTAATCATGTTTAACTCCCGCATCTGCAGTGTATTCACTGAGCAAATCACCACATTGCTTCAGGCTCCACAGAGCAGTCCAGTGTTTCAAAAAGGAGCATTATGCTAAACAGTAACGACTTTGGCAAAGGAGAAGTGCCTCTACCTGGCTTGTTCCTTCCAGGATGCATCCACAATTAACCCTGTCCTTCCTTCTCCATTAGGGGCTTCTCGTGTATTTTCTAATCTTCGCATGTCGGTTTTCAGTCTTGGAGTTTACGGGGCAGATGCCCAAAGGTGTTAATTTAACAAATGCTAATGACCGTCCTTTGGTCCCATCCTGAATTTTCTTGTTACCTTTAGGATTCTGAGTGGAGAGAATTTAACTGTTAAGAAGACTATTAAAATGATGACTTTCTAGATGGTCTGAAAAGTAAGTACCGGGGTCACACTCTATTAGGTTGCCTATGAAAGGTAGGTCTTGAGAAATTAATGGTATTTCTGTAATCAACATTATTCAGATTGTATGTTCTTTCCATTGCATTTCACACTTTCAAGGGGTTTACATTTAGGTATGTTTTCATGTGAAAAAACAATGCTACATCAGTCAGGGACTGAAATGGTCTTATCTAGGCCTGATGATTTGGATCCAACATGAGTTTGCATAGATTAATCGTCCCAGCATACATCATGTCAACTCTTCTTGCTTTCAGAGACTTCCATACAATGCTTCATCACTCAATCAGCCAGCTGTCATCGGAAGTCTACCAGCACTAAGGCCAGAGGGTACAACGAGTCATCACCATTTCTCAGAGAATGTGCCATCTCGCTAAAGAGAAAAATAGATGACTAGATAGCCAGAGATGCCAGGCTCCACAGAATGTGTTTCTAGTGAATTATGAAGACCACATGTGTTGCGGGGGTCAGAGTAGCATGCAGTCCATTTTCTGCCCACTGGCGTAGGCTGTGAGGAGAACAGGAGCTTTGCCTTAGGCCAAAAATGAGAGGGAGCATGTGAAGGACGCCATGGAGAAGACAATGTATTACTGAATAGGCAAGTGGTGGAGAGTAGGTTTAGTGCGCATGTGTGAAGCTTCCTGCAGCCACAGCGAGAAAACACCTCTGGCTAGGCTGTTTGTGCATCACCCTCCAGGATGATGATAGAGAGGGGGCACCGGACTGTTGGTCCTGTGACCCTCTGAACAACAGACCCTGCATACAAAGTGTTAAGGAAAAAAGAATTTGAGACCCCCCAAGAATGATATGCACTCATTCATTTTGGGTTAATCTGGATTTATTGCCCCCCTCATTTATATTTAACTTGAATTTCGTTTTAAAGATGACGGCCACTCTGCGAGGCAGCTATGACAAAACTGTGTGCTGGTGCCCTGTCACTTCCTGTGGAGCTGACGTGAAAAGCCATAAGACTAAGACAGCACTCTGCACATCGTCATGCTGAGTCCAAGCAAAGAAGTTTCTAACAGCAGTTATCATTTTATTCCTCTTCCTAAAATGTGATTTCTTACTATGTCCTTTGCCAAATAGGGGGATTAAATAGTGGTCAAAGTCATGAGTGAAAAGAACCAGAAAAAAACATAGCAAAATATGTAGAAAATGCTCAGAAAGAATGAAAGTTCTCTGAGTGGATCCACACTCTCTGTGAAAGCTGAGGCAACTGGAAAGAGATAGTAGAGAATTCTCACCACCAATCTAGAATGTACATTCAGAATCCTGGACTCCTGTGAACTGAACCTCTCTCAATCCGAGCAGACGAATTGACTAAATGTTTACTCTTGAACTTCTTTGAACACTAACTTCTGCTTTTCAGTTTGTCGTGTCAATTTGTCTGAGCACTGAAATGGAAAACTGAATCGTTATTTCAAAAGTACAGATGGAGCCCCTTGTTTATAGTATAATTCTTTACACCAAATGGAACTGCAGGAGGTTCAAAATTTGTAAAGGTCTTCCAAAAATCCAAACACATTATTCATTTCAACAAATCTGACAATTTTTGAACTACATAAATTTTTGAACAATTTTTTCAGTCCATTCGTGTTAACTGAGGTTAATTTGAAGATACTGCTACTTCCAGAAAGTAGTTGAATTCCAGAAGGCAATTTATGCCAGGACATAATTCAGTTGTACTTTTCTGTCTTGGCGAACAAAGAAATTACCTGTAGGAAGCACACGTAATTTTTAAAAATCTAATCTAACTCACCTTACATTAAACAGTAAAACTCATTTTACTAGGTAAGTGCTTTTAGTAAGGTAGTAATGGATTTTAATCCACTTGCACAAAAGGTAAAATACAGACATGAGCTTTTCCCATCTCATTAATTATCTTCCTATTGTATTTATATTTGTTATAAATATGTAGTATTGTGCGATTGATAGAACAGACATTTTGTGTGCTAGGGAGAGCAAAATTTAATGGAAAATAAAATGGTTATAATGTATTTCAGCAACCTGTGTTGTCTAAAGAGATTATAGCCTAAACTATTTGCTATGTTGACAATTCTCCATTGACAAGGTGCTCCCATTATAGGTGATTTTCAAAGCAAGCTTTTCGAGAGAGCACTGTAAATGAACGTTCTTCTGGCGTATTTTTAAATTTTGAATGCTAAAATTGCTACCTATAAAGAGAGATGAACAGGGAACAGTGAAAGCTGGAAGTCTGGCCAATTTGGGGCTTTTAGACTTTTTTTCCAACAGAAAAATACAAATTGCTGCTTGAAATAAAATTAGTTTCTATCTTTGGGTACCCTCGACGAGATGTTAATGTTCCATCTGATTTAGATGTGGGAGAAATTCAAACCTGAGTTTTCCAAATCACCTTTGCATTTTACTGCAAATTGACACAATATAATAAGAGTGCTATGCCCCAGAGAGCAGTTTCCCAAGTAAAAAATAGATGATTTGCAAAATGAGTTGCATAATCAGGTGAACTGGCCACCCAAGAGCACCTTCTGATACCTCAACGACACTGTAGTGAGGACAAAATCTAACCTTCTTTCCTCTTCAAATGAAGCTCCTTCAGGACAACAAAAGAGAAATTTGGAATTTCATGAGGATTACTCAGAAGCCTCCAAAATAGTCTTAGCTTTGTCAAATCTGGATTTAAATGTCAGTAATTTAAGGCTAGCTTTATGAATACAATGTCTATCTACTGCAGCTGGGCCATATTATTTCAGTGACTTTTTTTTTATGCTGAAGTTGGCTATAAGTTCTATGCTTGATTTATGAAGCAAAACGCTCTATTTACTGTACAATGCTATAGTGCTGACATGCAGGGTCACTCAGTAATGCATTTGGAGTGGAGCGTGGGAACAGGGTTAAATGAGCAACATGCAATGGTTTATAAATGTAAAATGTGGCTTTTACAAAAAGAAAGCAAGATTATAAGGTCCCAAATGAAAATTGTGACAAAGAGTAGCAAGCTGTTTGAGTTTATTTGTAAGCACAAAGATTACATTTGACTAGGCATCTTTGGACTGAACTGTAAAGTGCAAAGTGTAAAAAAATAAAAATGGAAGTATAGCCTTCCCATAGGCCTCAGGATGGTAGTGTTCCAGAAGCCTTGGAACTTTTCACGATCATATGATTCCTCTGTTATAAAGATTTCTTCTTTTTTAGGAAGTCATGGAAATGGGAAATGTTCAATATGAATAATTTCAGAATTGATCACAATTGTCAAATTTGCATGATTCGTGACCTGGAAAGACTCAGATATGTGCATTAATACAACACAAATAGTTTCATCATATTCTGAATTTAAATTTTATAATGAAAGTTAAACCTTCATGTAGCTTCTTTACTAAGAAAATTAACAAGAGGATTTAAATGGATTGGGAGGGCTACTGTTTTTCTCTCTTGGCAGGTTCTATAAGGGAAAGGGATAAAGGAAAACAATTGTGCAAATTTTATCAAATGGCCATGAAAACCATGAGGCATTGAGTATGAAAAGAAGAATATAAGCTTGGAAAGAGCCAGTCAAGTGGTTTGCTGATACTCTCCGCCACCCTATGGTATCTAAACAGAGACAGCAGAATGCAGCCTCCCGTGCTGATAACACATGCAAGCTGTAGAATGCTTTCCTGGTAGCAGAGAATAAGCCAAGAGTGCCTAGTGACTTGGGCATTAGGCTTCTGGAAGGTAGGCAATGGCATTAAAAACAAACAAAAGCAACAACAGGTAAGTACCTTACCCAATCTGAGGAACAGCTAAGTAAGTGGTGAAAAGCAGAGACAAACTGACTGAGAAATACTTTTGTAGGAAGTATCATTCTGAAGGCAGGTGAATTTATCATTTCCATTTAAGATTAGGCCACCACTATTCCTTAATGCCTGGAAAAGCTGGATACTGTCTTATAGTTCAAACAGTACCCATTTGAAAAAACAAAACTGGCTGCTTTTCACAAAACAGTCGTCCAATTTTTTCCAGGTTGCCCTCTGACAACAGCACAGACCCTGCCAAGGGGACCACGTGACCACAGTGCTAAGGTCCAGAAGGTGGGCCAGTTGTGGGACCTAGGAAAGCTGCCTTGAGCACATTCACTGTATGGGTAATGCCCCAAAGCGACTGTAGTTATCTTGTGGAGATCATTCTTAGATATGAAGGGCGTGACCCAAATGCTTCAGTGAAACTTAATTTCCTGGTAGCTGTGGGAAGAATGACAAACACCTAATTTGATTACCTTGGGAAGAGAGCTGGGTCTCCCGCTTCCATTGTGGCTGATGTGATTCCAGCTTAATAGCTGGAGCCAGGGAATAGTCCCTGCCTTTATTTGGGACAAACACTTTTGGTATCAAACAGATGAACTATTTTATCAGTTGAAGGGAGGGTGGGAAGTAAAATGATTTGTTCTCCTAACGAGTCCTGGGAAATCTGCACATTTTGATTTGAACTAGAGGGTTTGATTTGGCAGGGCCTGTGGCAACAACAGATTAGTAGATAACTCACTACCAAATCACTGAATCTAATGCAAACCTAATCCAAAACACCACTAAATAGCTTTTCCTTCTGTTAAGCAATGGTTATTCTGTGATATGAATATGCTCTCCCTTCCTGTAACTCTCCCCTCCCCCCATATGCTGAAAAGATATGTGATATCTCATATAGAGTAAAAGAAAGATTGAATATGGTTACCAGAAGGGTAAAGGGGTGGGAGTTGGATGAAATAAGTGAAAGGAATCAAGAAGTACATACTTCCTGTTACAAAATATCCCTGTACTGTGCAACTGTGTAAAAACACACAGCATAAGGACTATAATCAATAACATGGTATTGGAAGTTTGAAAGTTGCTAAGATGATAAACAAACATTGTCATGATCATTTTGCAATTATACAAATGTCAAATCATGGTGAACACCTGAAACAAAATAATGTGTATGTCATTTATACTTCAATTGGAAAAAAAAAGAAAAAAGAAATAGTGCTAGAACTTAAGCCCACAAATCAGTAGACTTTAATACAATGTAACTATCAACACTTTACTTTGTTTTGTATTCCTGTATGTCAGCACAGCAAAGTAATAAGAGAGCAGGTCTCAATAAACTACCTGCAAGTTGCTGAGAAGCTATTTGCAATTAAAAAAAGAAAAAAAACACTTTTAAAATTAAAGGTGAAATAACATTAGGTGGCAAAATGTATAGAAAATACCAAGGATCAAGCAATACAAATGGAAATGATTTTCACAGTAATTCAGCTCTTTCCCTTTCTCCTTCTTGAATCACCTCTACTGGGTGACAAGGCTCAATCTTAAACTTTTTGTTACTCATAGCATCCAAATCATGAAGCTGTTTAATTACATTCCATTTAAATGCACCCCATCCTTTGTGTTCTTCCTGCCTTTGGTGAGGCTCTATTTACTTGTTTTGTCTCCTTACCTTTTCTACTTTATTCCAATTGATCCTACACACCAATGCCAGAGCCACAGCCTTTCTAAAGAGCTTAAGAGTGTACCCTATCCCACCCTGACAGCTGCCTGACAAATTATATTTCTGTTTCTTCATTATTGCCTTCTCGGGTCTGCGCAAAACAGCTCTGACTTTTGTTGGTGTCTCTCTATACACAAGGCATTCCAGTTCAACAACACTTATCATAGTCCCAGAAAATACTGTTTAAAACTCATAATTATTAAAATTCTATTTATGATTAAGACCCAATTAAAACATTTCTATCTTAAAGTAGATGACTGGATTAAAAAGATATGGTACATAGACACAAAGGAGTATTACTCAGCAAACAAACAAAAAAATAAACACATGTCTTTTGCAGCAACATGAATGGAGCAGGAAAAGATCATGCTTAGTTAAGCCAGAAAGAAAAAGAAAAATACAGGATGGTTTCACTCATAGCAGGAGTATAATGACCAGGTGAGAACATAATAAGAATAATGAACAGCCACATACCAAAGACATTTTATGGGGGTGGAGAAGGAAATGGGATCAAAAACAGTGAGGGGAGAGAAGTGCACTGGACTATGGTGATGGCACACGGGTGACTTGGTGATGGGAAGCCCACGGGGATTACAATTGAGATGAAAAAAAAAAAGTACAAAATGATGTAAAAATAAACTATTATTAAAAAAAACATTTCATCTTATAACAATGCTCATATTCATCAATTAGCTGTGATAACACTTTACTAAACTTTATGGCAAGTCTTCTGTCTCTTGTTCCTACAGCTGTTTGGGTACTTATTTCATTGCACCTAAGCTTAAGCTTCTTGAGGATCAGGAAACACTAGTTATTAAATTGGTGGAAAGATTTAGTTTAGGGGAAAATCTTAACATACATCACTCACATCCTAGGATGAGAAGTTCACCTTCCAGAACTGGAGAGCATTACCATTAATTTTTTTTTTTTGAGCATTACCATTATTTGCAAATATACAAGCATAGAAATTAAGAGCGAAACAGATTAGGTCATCTTGTTTACCTTGTCGATTTCAGATCTTTACTTCATTCCAGTTTCATCATGACCAACCAGTAGTAGTCAATTTTAGTCTAGTCTCAAATCTTTTTACAAATGAATACAAAATGACTTTTACTTAGGAGGCTGGATTCACCAAATAAATAATTTGTTCTGCTTGTGAATATAATCTTGTCAGCATTTCAGAGGTCACTAGTTGTACAAAGGGAGTTGTAATTTTGATTCTGATTCCCTTGAATATGTTGGTTTGATTTTCAACCCCACCTTTTTTCCTTTAAAACCTGTAGATTAAGAAATACCCAAAGACATTTAACTGTTTGTCTTCTGAGTGGTTTCATTTACTTCAAGATGTTATCTGTGGAAATGTTAAAGACACAATGCTTCATGCTCAGTGGAATTCCATGTCAGTGGCCACTGCAAATATTGGTGCTAACGTATTGGGAATTGGACATATCAAGGAAATAACTTGGGTGAAGAACTTGTTCTAGTTTGCTTGGCATATTCTTATTTTAGCACTGAAATTCCCATGTAGAAAACCCCAAGAAGATGCTGATAATGTGGTAGTGACAATTTCAGCATTGCATAAGGACAGTATCTTTCCATTGCATACCGCATTAACTCTGAAGAATGTACTTATTGCACATGTAACAGTTACACAAAAATGTTTAATCAAAAATAAAAAAATGATAACAGAGAGCCCTAATGACTTGACACAAAAGATAAAAGGTATATGAGGTAATTCAAAAAACATTAAACATTGGTTGATTCCATCTTACTCTCAAGAGAAAAGTCCTTCCTAGGTTAGCAATACTAATGTGGGGTTTCCAGATCCTTCAGTGATAATGGAGTAACCATCAGGATCCTGCCAATCTGTACATATACCAGCTAGTCTCCGTGGACAGGATAATGTGACTCACACATATATGTATCACTGTACTTTAAATATTTGTAGGAACTACCATCATAAATAAAATAGGAATTCATTTACAATTTTTTAAAAATTCAGTGCATGAGCCTTAGAATTACAGACTTTCAGAGCAGGATAGGACCTTGGAGATCAATTCATCCAACCCACTCTTTTACAAATGTGGAAGCTGAGTTGCACAGCTAGTTAATGGAATGTGTACTCCGTGAACGAATCTACCTCATGGTGCTAAGCTAATTACAGTAGGGTTTATATAGCTCTTATAGAATTGTGATTGAGTCCTGTGGGGATACATGATCACCAATTTGCTATCTATCTTCAATGACATTAAACTGTGACTCCCACCACCTTTGAATTATCAAACAGTGGCAGTCTGGAATACAGTGGAAAGGAGACAAAGACCCACATCCTAAAGCTGGTTCTGCTACCAACGGGTAGAGCGACCTTGGGCAAGTCATTCGCCAGTCTTACACTTCAGAGTCTTCAGCTATAAAAAGAAAGAAATTGGTCAAGGCAATCTCAGAGGTCCCTTTTCTCACTAACATTTTATCAGCCTGTAAACTATTAAGAGAACTTCTGCGGTCAAAGCTTACAGAAAATTGGCTCCTACCATTTTAGAGGAAGCCAGGATTACACAGTTAGTCAGTGGCAGAGTTACAATTAGTATCTAATTCTCTGGACTCCCTGCCTTTTTATCTACTATGGTCCCCCAATAGTATACATAATTAAGCTTGCAATGACTGCCATCTGCCCCTAGGAAGCACAGAGCACAGAAGCACAGATCAACACACTATGGAAAAGAGAAAAGTAGGGGACCATGATAAAATCCAAGCTTGGTAACTTGATACTTTGTATTATATGGGTAATGTCTAAGCAATGACTGCCACATTGGTATCATCATTGTCATTTCTGTTATAGTTATTATGAATGGTTTCATTTGAGGGGTGTCTTAGAGTCCACAAATCACATCACAATTATGGTCTTCAGTCCACAGCTGTATTTAGAGGGATTGTTTCTACCATTACTGAATGAGTGTGATGAATGATTGCATTCTCCAATAAGTTAACTCTTAACCTCATGGAGTTACTTAAATTTAGGTTGACTACAATTAAATAAAATTTTAAATTTTAGCGCTTAGTGACACTAGTAACATTTCAAGTACTCAATAACCACATGAGGGTAGCAGCCACCATACAGAAGAATGGAGCACTTTCATCACTGCTGAAAGCTATATTAGCCTAATCCTAAAATGTGTGATTTAACCCACTCTTCATGGTTAGAAAGTGGTGGAGCTGGGACTGTCTCATCTCCCAACATCTTCTTCTTGCCATCTAGCCTTTAGTGCCCAAGCTCTTTAATTAGTTTTATCCACTACAGAAATGCAAACCAATTTTAGTATCACCTTAAAAGACGCACAAGTAGGTGGCACCAGTCTAGTTTACACAATGTCCTGGATGGATGATCATGTGTTAGAGAAGACAAGCAAAGACTGAGCAAAGAGCTAAATCTCCTGCATGTGCATTAATAACCAGAACATTAAGTTTTAGTTGCTCTATGCTATCAAAATATGAATAATTTACAAATATTGTCATGTCTTTATTTTTCAAAGACCACTTCTGAATTTCGAGTCACCAAACAGAGGAACAAGCAAGACTGGAGTTCATATTACCTAGAATTCTCCCGACAGTGATTTTATCCACATTTAATATCCTACTTTTTCTTTTCAAAAAGCATTAAAAAGCAGGTATATGACTTGAATTGCTACCAAAAGAACAACAGAGCCTAAGTAATTTTTTCAATCCACTTTTGAGTAGATCAAAGTTATATACCCTAAAAAGGGAATCAGGTCCTCCCCCGTGGCACAGCGGGTTAAAGCACAGCACTGAGAAGCTAAAGCCACTTCCACATGAGTTCGATTCCCGCCTGCCCCGGAGGTGACCACATGGCGCGGCAGACCTCTCCTGACCCGCCCGCTGCTCCCCTCAGCAGTGTACTTCATGGATCTGCCTCTTCTGCTCCCCACTCTGTCTCTGGTGAAGCCTCTCACCGCCCCTGAGCCTCTGGTCTGTACCCCAGTTCTGTATGAATAAATAAATAAATCTTTTTTTTTTTTTTAAAGGGAATCAGATGACGAAGTATCAGTGTTGATGCCTTGGTTAAAAATCTTCTGATTTTCCTAATTATGTGCCCTCAGGTGAATGCCTTCAACTCTCTGAGACTAAGTTTTTTTGTCTGAATAATAGGTAAATACTACCTCCCTTACAGGATGCAATATATGTATGACATCCAGCACAGCTCCTGGTGACATGACATGTAGTTAATAAGTTGGCGGTGTTCTTTTTAATTTTCCTCCAGAGACAACGTTCACATACCATGCAGTATAGTCATTTTCATCATTATTTCACTTGAAAAAAAATCAAGCCATTAATGTGAAAATTTCCACCTAAAAGAATTCTAGATTACCAATTTAAATTGTTACCTAATTACCATCTTCTAGCCCATCTCACCTTAATTATATTTATTTACAATAAACCTCTCACTGAGTGGTTAACAAAACATTAGATCCAGAAAAACTTGTTTTTAGATATCAATTACATACATGTATGTTTATAGATTTCACCCTGGGGAGAAAATACAAATACTCATCTTGTACCTATGTTTTGTAAGAACAAGGTCTATGATAACTTCTAAATTCATTATTAGCAAGGTTGTACTTAAGATTCCTGTGTCTACTGCTTAATAACACCCAAATTAGTCTCGATGGAATTAGCTGTAATTAAGGACATTGTGAAATATGGTGGGGCAAACAGAATTACACTGTATTACTTTATTAATAATATTCTTTAACTACACTGTAAATTGCTATTAGGCCTGCATATTACTGCCTGGATATGGAAATAGTCTTTTGCTATGCTAATCTAACACAATTTTCTTTTAAATGTAAACAAATTATACTCTATTAATATGCTGTTCTACTTGCATAGTTAATTATTGTAACAGTAAGGAATAAAATTGTTCTGCTTTCTCTGTTTCTGATGGAAAAAGGGCTACATAAATAGTTTAATAGGGAACTAATTATGCAAAAAATTTAGATGCCTAAAATGTGTTTGTAATTACATTAAAATGGTCTTCTGTTCAAATATTGGAAAGCCTGCTAATTGGAGGCTAGCTGAAAATTTAAATATTGTGAATCAATGATTTTAATACAGTACATGTTTGGTTGTGTTTCTGTTCATATTTGTCTTGAAAATGAAGAGAATATTTAGCAGTGCTTAATAAGAGGGGGTCTGAGCTTCATACCAATGAAGTAAAGTCTGCATCAGACTGGAATTTTAAATGTATATTTTACAGCATTATCTTTAATTTACTCAAGGGGATGTGGGCAACTTTTGGCCCAGAAACAAGAGCAAAAGTATACTGCTTGAAAGATGAGTTGATATGAAAAGAAAATCTGATGTAGACCAAATCAAAGACTCCTGGAAAATGCCCCACGACAGGCAAACCAGACTCGATACGGTTGTAAATTGCTAAATTGTTTTAGATAAATAAACACATGTAGCAGATCACCTGCCTACTCTCCAAGGATTTCCAAGTGCATCACCTTATCCAGTTGTAATTAAGAGTGTTAAAGATGGAGTGCCTTGTTCTAAATGATTCTTCGTGACATCCAAGCTTTTATTTTGATGCGGAACGGAGGTTCTTAATCTGAGAAAAATGCAATGCTAAAATAAGCCCACTCTTTTGGAGAGAATTTCAACAACCTGTCCTGAATTTTAAACTATTTTGGAAAAAAAGAGGGGCAAACTGTTCATTATAATTTTTGCAACAATACAAATGAGAGTACTGCATATGTAACCAGGATTAATTGCACAGATAATTGGGAGCCCAGAAATAACTTTATAATTTAAAATTCTTGCCTACTTAACAGAGCTGTTGTGAGGATCAAGAGATATAATGTACTTGAAAGCATGTTGAAGACTACAGGGCCACCAGGAAGGTAGCAAGAAAATCACCATGGTTATTAATAATAATGAAGAAGATGAGAAGTAATTTGTCCCATAACGTCATCCGGCTGGATAGTTCTTCCACATTCTTAGATTGCTGGGTGCTTTGTGGTACCATGCCAGGTTCAGCTCTGACACACCACCATGACTCCTGGAGACCTCTCTGAGGACTGGACAGACCCACAGACAATTATCCATGGATCTGTTTTTAAGCTCTAGTTCAGGGACTGAGTACTAGTCCATTGACTCTGCTCAAAATCCACTGCCGTATTCTTTTACATAAAGGATATTACTTGCTGACTTTGAAAGGTGAAGAAAAGACTCTAAATGTGAATTACTTATAAGTACTTTTGAAGCACTTACTGTTTGGGGACAAAGTCTGAGCCCTTTGCTTTATGGCTAGGATCTTCTGCTCTCTTCTACACCCTGTCTATCCCCTCAGTGAGGCTGTGATCAGCACAGGAATCTCGTTTATCTCAAAAACGGCATGCTCCTCCCCTTCTCTGGGCTGTGTCACTGTCCTTCCCTGGAATGCTTTCTCCTCTTCTCCACTGGTCTCTTTCAAGCCGAAGTCTCTCTCTCTTCCTCTAAATATTTCTATTGGACACTGCAGTGCTCCTGGAGTCTCTACTCCTATTGAATTTACCCAACACCTGGTAATCTGTATATCTTTCTTTTACACCTGGCTTGCTATTTTGCACCCTTAGGTACCTTACTCTAACTTGATAGTATGATCTAGATAATTAATAGTAGCACTGTGACCTACATATAGCAAGTTTGTGAGAGCTGTTATGTGAGAGCTGAAATACATGTCACTCAAAGAATTTTTGTGAATATTTGTGAATGTTTTAACGTCAAGTCAGTCAATTCACTGCAAATCATCTGTTCCAATAGTCAAGGTGAAGTGGGCAACTGAGGCTGTTGACACAGATATTTGTCCACATGGTAGGTCACAATCATTATCTCAGAAGACTTCTTGATGATGGCAGGGGGAAAAAAAGCAACAAATATTTTGGAGAGGAGTGCTCTGAGTGAAGCCAGACACAAAACACATGGCAAATATCAGAAGCACCAGAAACAGGAGTTGGTGAGGAAGTGGAGAAAGAAAGAACATTAATACACTGTTGGTAGGAATGTAGACTGGTCCAGCCTGTATGGAAAATAGTTGGAGGGGCCCTCAGACTATACTGAAAATAGATCTATCATATGATATGACAGTTTCACTCATAAGTATCTACCTGAAGAATACAAAAAACACTAGTCCAAAGGATAGAAGCCCTCCTATGTTCACTGTAGCAACCTATGGGGAAATAATCTAAGGTACAAAGACAGATGAGTGGATTAAGAAGATGTGTGTGGGCCCTCCCTGGTGGAGCAACCGGTTAAAGTGCAGGAAGCTAGCCTCAGCCCGCTTCAGTGCAAGTTCGATCCCTGCCTGGGGGTGATTCCACATGTTCCCACTGCTCCCCTCAGCAGTGTAGTTAGTTAATCTGCCTGTTCTGCTCCCCACTCTGTCTCTGGTGAATCCTCTCACTGCCCCTGCACCTCTGGCCTGTACCCCAGTTCTGTATGCATAAATAAACAAATTAAAAAAAATGATGTGTGCACTTATATACACAATGCAACACTATTTAGCTATAAAAAAAGATAAACTCATGTCAGTTGCATCCACATGGTTGGGGCTAAAGAGGAAATTGCTAAGGGAAAAAGGTGAATGAGAGAGACACATACCGGTGGTGTCACTACATGTGGAATATGAAAACAAAGCAAAAGCTTACATAAAACTAAACCAAAAATCAACCTTGGAAATCCTACGTAAAATTGAGGCTACTAGAAGGGGTGGCTGGGCTATCCTGGAGGAAAATGGGTGCCTTGGTCAGGAGTGTGGTGTGTAACATACAACTGAAGGGTATGATCCTATACCTCTAAATCAAATACTCTGTTGTAACGCAATGATGTCTCAATGAAAGAAAACAACAACACAGGGACAGACAAAACTCAACCAAAACAACTCATAAATACAGATGCAGACTATAGGCTGCTCGAGGGGGAGAGTAGAGGGGGAGCAAATGCAGAAGGTGACCTAGTGGTCTCTAGTCCAGGATTATGTGTGCTTTGGTGGTGGGGGTGGTGTGAAGAGGTACGAATCTAATACCCTAAGTCACATACAAATCTGTAAATCCATGTTACCACAATAAAAAACAAACAAACAAAAACACACATTTGAACACTCACAAATTCTGCCATTGTTCTACCAAAATTATTTCTTAGAGCTCTTCAAAATAGAAATTGCTATGATGCATGATTTCTATTTCCTATAAAAGTTGATCTTGGATCCTTATTAAACTTCATGAAAGCCGATGAGGATCACATTCTCTGCTAGAAGGGAAGAAATATCATAAACACCCCCTCCCCCCCACTGGTAGGTAAGTCGTCATCACCTACCTTTTAAAAATGCCACCAGGACATTTATACCAGTGAAAAGTCATGTATTGATTGATGCCATCATCAATTAATGCATTCCCTTTTTTCTTCGTACAATTATTAATGAGCAGTGAAATGCCAACATGGTGGAAACAGAAGGGAGAAGAAAGAACAGCAAAGACACTGATCATTCAAAACTAGAGAAGCAGTTCATGAATAATGGAGAGCAATGTGCATACAAATTGCCAGGAGAAGTAATTTCTATTTGTCTATGATATCATCTGTAGTCCTACTCAGAAAAACTGTTTCCTAGGTCAAGATGGTCTGATGTGTGTATTCCACATGCAGAATGGAAATTTCTCATTAAATTCTCTTTAATAATGGAACAATGCATCTAGAAGGATAATTTCCCTAAATTAAAATCCTCATGGCAGAGAGAAGACCTGTTCTTCTTCACCCACCATTTTTACTCTTCCCCATCTGCTAAGCTGCACAAACCTGGAAGAGCCTTGTCCATTGTATTATCACCGAGAGAGCCCAAAGACATGTCCAATGGAAAGTTGGTGGCAGAGAGAAACTGAGATCACTAGACTATTTTCCTTTTTCAGTTGAGAAATGTATGGTGCTTTCTTGACTTTTTACTATTTTCCCAATGATTACATTATTACATCAAAATAACTATTAAAAATATCATATAATCAATGCCAGACTAGTCCATTTTCACTATCTTTTGTAGAATCTCCCACCATATGAATTACAGAGAGAATATTAAAATACAAGAAGTATTTAGTTTCGTGCGTATGTTGCCACTGGTAACCCATGGTAATAAGGTAACCCTATATATTCACAAGTGCCATATGTCACATGCATAGACACATATGCAGACAGAGGAACTGCTTTTAGAAAACTCATGCCTCCCAATTAAAAAGAATGTATTCCCTGGAGTACATCATCAGAGCTTTAGGCTATTGATTCAATTTACTCTTCAACTTACAGAGATTTATTTCTGGTTTTACAGGAATTACAGGAAAACCAAGTTATAAAAGTTCTCAGGAAGCAAAGAAAAAGAATTTACTGAAAAGGCCGAGTGAAATAAAATCAGAAGAAACTTAAATGTTAGTCACTTAAAGATTTAGATTTAAGCCAGATAGTTTTAGAAAAATGCTATTACTGACAAAATTTCCCCTACTATTATTGCATACATGGCCATATTATATTTATACATATATATTAAGGAAAGATTCTCTATTAAGCTATGTGATTTTCCACATAGTTATTAAAAGCTAAAACCTCAGAACATATAAAATATACTACAAGGTGAAGCACATTCATATTTTCAATGTGCCCAGACAATATGAAATTCTATCAGAGGAATGTGTGACATTTTTTTTTGAAAGAGAAAATCAGCTTTTTATGACTGATAGACTGCTTAACACTGTCTTGGTTTGTTCCACATTGGAAAGAGAATACATTCAAAACCTATGAGATTATTTCACCTGCAAGAGAATAATAATGTTTCTTCAGCTCTCTACTTCATTTTAAATTTTGGTGATTGTTTTGGGAAAGACTACTATAAAGCACCTTGAATGACCCAAAAGAAAAATTCTGAAGCTTCTCATTAAATACTTTAATTCGGTATCATCATTTGCTGTAATGAATGTAGAAAATCCCTTGTTTTCAACAGGAAATGAGACTAAACAACAAAAAAAATTGTTCCCATCCCAAAGATCAGCGCAAAAGTACTGGTCATATGCTATGTTGATAGTTATATTACGAACCTAATTGAAACAGTGTGTTTTCTCTTACATATTCCTGAAGAATCCTAAGAACATTTCTATATTAGTCTATCCTGTTTCATTTTTGTTTCACTTTTACTGCAGAATGATCAATAAATTAAATTTGTATGTATTTAAGATGTACAACGTGATGTTTTGATATATGTATATATTGTGAAATGATTAGCACAATTAAGATAATTAATATATCCATCACTTCACATAGTTTTGATAGTACTTGAAACTGACTCTAAGCAAATTTCTCTGTTTTCAATGACAGCATGTATTACTTGATAGTCGGAATGAAACCTGGTTTTAAGGGCAACAGCAGCATTGTCTGATGCAAATCCTCTCTCCCTTTCTATATCAGCGAGAAGACCTTTCCACTCCTTTCCGCATTCCCATCATTCCATCCCTACTGATGTCTTGTACAGTTTCCTGTCTCTTACCTGATTCCTTTCTGAACCAGTAGTACCACTCTAGGCCCACAGAAACTTTCAGAGTTTTGCCATATTCACGTAGGTTGTTTATGTAATAGACTTTTCAAGAATGTTTAACTGCATCAAGTCCAATTTTAGTAAGAATACACTAAAAATTGAACTGCAACTTTACTTGGAAATACCACCCTTTTGGGTGCCAGTTGCTTCTTCACTCTGCTCTTCTCTTCTCCACTCCTCCATGCTGCCTTCGCCAGGCTATCTGCTACTCACATAGTTCCAGTTAGTGACTGTTTTACATAATTGTCCCCTGTCCCCCCATTCTAGGTAGGTACCCTAGCTATAAGCTCCCACATTACTCTTTTCAATACTATGGCACACACTGCTTCTTTAATTGCCTCCCCAACAGACCACATCAAGGTCAAGAAAGGATAATTGGTACTATAAATATGAGCAACCTAATTTTTTAAATGAGCAAACACTTGAATAGGCCCTTCACCAAAGAAGACATCTGAATGAACCATAAACACATGAAAAGAAACCCCAAAATTGATAGTAGTTAGTAAATTTCAAATTAAAAGCACAAAAATGTATGTTACTAACAGTACTAGAACTGCTAAGGTGCAAAGACTGACAATACTGAGTGCTGGTGTGCATGTGGATCAACTGGAATTGCCTAATTTTCTCATGAGAATATATACAATTTCAATATATAGTCTCCTATGCATATAGCCACTTTGGAAAATTTCTTGGCAGTTTCTAGTAAAGTTAAATAAATAATTATGTTGAATTGCAGGCATATACTGAGGATGACTAAATGACTACTTCAGAAAAAACATAAACAAGAATGTTCTGAGCAGTTTTATTCATCTGACTAGGGCTATCCCTAATCATAAACATCCCCAATCTCTAGCCCTAGGAGTGTGATGTTGCATGGATATATGTTGGTTGTATCGGTAGCTCATTCCATGCTGCTGAATATCTTGAAAGATCACTTTCCTTTGTTTCAGATTAGCCATCTGTTGTTTGCCAGCAACTGGGGGGGGGGGTGGGAAATGGGGAGTTGCTCGTCAAAGGTACAAATTTCCAGTTCTAAGATGACTAAGTTCTGCGGCGCAACTGCACAGCATGGGGTCTACATTTATCAGTATTGTATTGTACACTGGAAAACTGCAAAGAGTAAATTTCAAATGTTAACACACACATGTTAATTATGTGAGATGACAGAGGTGTTTACTAGCCTTATGATACTTACTGCAATGCAAACATGCATCAAATCAACATGTTACACCCCTACAAATTATACAATCTTATACGTCAATTACTTCTCAAGAAGGCCAGAATAAGAAAAGAACTGAGTGGCTTAAATGTTTCTCCAAGTCATGTCAGTTTGTCTGGCAGATGTTCAAATTCTACTGAGGGTCATATTTATACTCAGAATACAAATAAGATTATGCTCCCTTTCAACATTCTGTTTTATTGCATTTACCTAGAACCCTGATGAAAATAAATACTAAGGAATTTTTTAGTGCATTTTTACTTTTCACATAACTAGCACAATATAACTAAATAAATTGCACTAGAGTGCATTTTCATACCAAGAAACAGTTCAGTCAGTGAAATGTGGCAGCTGAGTTGTTATGTGTTTGATAATTTTGAATGTACTTAACCTATTTCTTATACTAATTTTCATATTTATTATGTATTGGTTCATTTGAATTGCAAAATTTGTGAGTATAAGATTCTCTTTATTGTGCTGGAAAAGAAGTCACTATCACCTGTGCAATGGGTGATACTAGTTAACAACAATCATCATGTTGATCATAACTTCATTTTTTTTAAGAATTGGGGTTTTTGAATTAATGCATAGAGAACTGGGGTACAGGCCTGAGGTGAAGGGGGGGGTGAGAGGATTCAAGAGACAGAGTGGGGAGCAGAACAGGCAGACTGAGGAAGTACCCTGCTGAGGGGAGCAGCGGGAGAGACAGGAGGGGTCTGCTGTGCCATGTGGGTCAGCTCCCCAGCCAGGGATCAAACTAGAGCTAAAGCAGCTGTGGCTAGCTTTGCAGTGCTGTGCTTTAACCTGATTCACCACCAGGGAAGGCCAGATCATAACTTCTAATGATCAATGCATTATTTTTTGATTAGGCCTATAAAACAAAATGAGTAGCCACACAGGAAAAAAACAAAAACAAAAACAAAAAAACATTAGCTTCTTGGTTGGTTGGTTGTTTTTTTGTTTTTTTTTTTTCCCCCCCCTTTGGTAGTCCGGAAAACAACCAGTATCAAGAATACAATTTCCAAAAACTTATAAGTAAGGCCTTGTTGTATATAGCACTGGGTATCCAGAACTGAAAAAAGACTTTTCACCAGGGAATTTTTACTAAAATGACCTTTTATTTGGGTGAAGCCTATTGGAGGAGTCACCCCATTAATCCAGATATTGACTTTCATTTAGTATGAGTTACCTAAATTAAAGAATATCCTCCTAAATATCAGAGGAGATCTGGGCCCTCCCTGGTGGCGCAGCGGGTTAAAGCACTGCACTAAGAAGCTTAAGCCACTTCCGCATGAGTTCGATCCCCGCCTGCCCTGGAGGAGATCCACATGGCATGGCAGACCTCTCCTGACCTGCCCGCTGCTCCCCTCAGCAGTGTACTTAGTTGATCTACCTGTTCTGCTCCCCACTCTGTCCCTGGTGAATCCTCTCACCCTCCGCATCTCTGGCCTATACCTCAGTACCCCAGTTCTGTATGAATAAAAAAAAAAATATTAGAGGAGATAAACTTCCCCCATGGGCGTACAGCTTTGATGGAGAAAAAAAAAGAGGAGTAAGAGGCAGGATAACGTTGCATGTCAAGGTCTGCTCTTAAGGACCTATCAGCTGAGCAGCATGAGGCGAATCAGTTCCTTAAGAGGGAAGAACAGTCATCGGGAATGAGAAGAGCTCAGGATTTGTTGAAGTTGTAGAGGCCAAAACAAATGACACTGCACAAGGTACTAATTTTCTTTCTCATTTTTTCATAAATGTAGGGGATTTTTTTTTTAAAGATTTATTTATTTATTTGTGCATACAGAACTGGGGTACAGGCCAGAGGTTCAGGGGCGGTGAGAGGCTTCACAAGAGAGAGTGGGGAGCAGAACAGGCAGATCGACGAAGTACACTGCTGAGGGAAGCAGCGGGCGGGCCAGGAGAGGTCTGGCTCGCCATGTGGTCTCCTCCGGGGCAGGCGGGAATCGAACTCATGCGGAAGCGGCTTCAGATTCTCAGTGCTGCGCTTTAACCCGCTGCGCCACCAGGGAGGGCCAATGTAGGGGATTTTTAAATAGAAATACAAATATTTACTCTTATTGGCAAACAGAGAAGTAAAAATGTAGTAATTGGACACTTGGAATGAAGAAATTTTTAAATGTGCATAGATTTTGATACACAAATGCAAAGGTTAGGATTTTCTCCTGAGAAAATAATCAAGTAAATATGCCAAAGACCTGTACATATATAAAAAAAAAAATTGCAGTTTTACTTATAATACTGAAAATGTTTAATGACCTAAATATTTAGCAACAGAGAATTGGTTGAGTAAATACTCAAATATTCAAACAGAGAAATCCTCATAACCACTAAAAGTGATTATGTAGTTCTGTGTTTATTGAATTAGAAAAATGTACACGATATTTTGAGTGCAAAAAGCATATTTACAAAGCTGTATGTAGACTGCGAGCCCCGTTTTCTTATTTAAATTTACATATGTATGGAAAACAAAAGGCTTGAAAAATATTCACCTATGTGTGATTATCACTGAAATGGGGGTACGAGTGCCTTTCACCCTCCTCTCCATCAGTGGGAAACAGACATCAAGGTCAGTATTAATCATTGGAATTAAATGCAGAAAAGTCACAAACAGCTTCACTGCTTGCCCTGAGCATGGCTCGTACCAAATAACTATGGATTAATTATTTGTTTGTTTTGATTGACTGATTGAAAAGTTGTCAGGGAAGGGAAGTGTGTAGCTTAAGGAATTGCCGAGGGAGAGTGGAGTGGTTAAAGGTTAAAGTTGATTCTATTTCAGTGGCAGCTGCAGAGTGATTCCTGTCCTGCTTCCTATAATTGCTAGAGGATATTTAAATCATGAAGCTCAAAGTGGCTGCCCTCAATTTGCTTCTGAGATAGTAAAGACACCACCTTACACTTTATAAAGCACCTTCTTCTTACCTCTCAATGGAGACCTACAATAATCCTGAGTGAATCTAGGTACAATTTCTTTTTTCTCAGATAAGGAAACGAGCACTGAAGAGTGATATATTAAAGTCATAGAACTTGTGCACTAATTAGGATAGTGCTAGCAGCTGTAACAATACTTTACCATTTCAGCAACTTAACACAATAAATCTGATTTTTTGGAAAAACAATTTACAGCCCCTTACAGGCACTCGACCGGTAGAGTCACCCCTGTGACTCAGAAATCTAGGCTCTGGCACCTGAGACCTGACCTCCCTTTAGTCTTCAGTTTTCTGCCTCTGGGAAGCTGATGGGGTGAGAGGGAGTGAAGACCACTTTCTGCATTTTAGTTCCTTGGCCAACAGTGCCATGGACTCCCCCTGGATACAACGTGATGGTGCTGAGATAGAACTGTCTGGGCAGCTGCTTTTGGTGCCCAGAGGAAGACAGACTGCTCAGGTCAGTAGATTCAGAAACAGATTCTTGACTTTAAATCCAGAACGCGTTACCTCTGCATCCAGAAGAGGCTCAATCTGCCTCCCAGCTTCTGAGCGAGCTGGAGTATGCTGCTGAGTCTGTGCCGGAGAGGACATTGTTCTCAGTGAAGGGAGCGCTTGAAGTGACCACGAATTGGAGCAGGCCTCCTCCCTAATCCAGCTCTCTCTGACTGAATGGATTTTAGTAACTCATGAATTCTCCATCTGTCTCTTTTTTCAGACATTGATGCAAACCTGCACTCCCATCTTTCCCACTCACACTTCGCTACTCTTCCACCACTTTCTCTAAGATGCTTTAACATCCATAGAACATTATAAAAGGCTATGAGAGTCGCTCATCAGTAAGAGGTAGCTACTACACCTGCATGTCATTGATATATTCCATGCAAAGTTAAAAAGTATAAACATGACTTAATCTTAAAACACTATTTATCCAGGACCTAGCTTGGGTACTTGTTCAATTTCTATTAGGCTCTTGGCAATATTGAAATCCACTCATTCCTATTAGATACCTCCATGAATTAATGGGGAACTACAGGACTCCATGACCTACCAAAGCTCCAAACAGGTGACTCTCTGAAAGTCTTTTGTTTCCATAATCTTGATAAATGAATTCTAGTCACACACACTCCCCCTGTAAAGAAAGGGTGCCTGGAAATACTGGTTTTTCTCTTCCACTTGTCTAAATCCAGAAGTGTATATTGAGCTGGAAGTGGATGGGGGAGATGGACTGGGAGAGGATACTGAAAAGCACACTTCGTAAAGGAGAGCCACGATTCTATCAGCAGCTTCGTTTTCTGTAGTATTGTTTGAACATCAGTGTTTCTGTGTCATTCAAAACCCACAGAAATCATTCCATCTTGAAAATCTCACTGTTATCCACACTTCTTGATCTTCTCCATGAAATATATTGAAGAGAAAAATATAGTTGGGGATTAACATGAGGAACTCCTGTATATTCCGTTCCTCCACGAACTTTGTCAAATCTTAAATTCTTCTGTATGCTTGTTTCTGATTTTCTAAGAAATGAGGTAATATGTGAAATATGAAGCCTATGTAGACATTTTCTTGATCCCACTCTCTATTTCCTTCCTAGAAGGTAACCACAAATCTGAAATGGAATAATCTGAATATTTCAATCTAGTACTTATCATTTCCATACATAAATGTTCAATATACAGCACCTTTCTCTGAATGTCAAATGATATAAATGGTAACATACCGTATGTATTATTATCCTACACCAGTTTCTTTTGTTGTTAAAAATATTTTTGTAATTTAATAATTAAACACATGGTACCCCAGCACATTAATTTTAAGAGCTATAAATGCTTCTCTTGTATAAATTAACCCACTCTCCCTGTGGGAGATAGTAACATATAAAGTTGCACTGGCATTCTTTATACAATTCCTTTCTGCCATAAAAATATATTGAAATGGGTCAGATATGTCATCATCATTATCTTCATTAAATCACAAATTTCTCTGAAAAATGGTTTTGATAAGTCCAAAAAAATTCCTGTTCTTTCAAATACTTGTCAAATTCCTTCTCACTTCTCTGATCAGCTTTTCATTTGTTTATCAGTAACTTTCAGGGCCATTAGCAGGATTTCAGGCTTATGTTGGCCCTTTGGGTGACTTATCCTGTGAGCTATTATATCTTTTGTCCACCTTCCATATTAAATTGTCTATTTTTCAAATTGGTGGGCCCTTCTTACACACCCTGCGTAGTAAGTTACTGAGCGGGCCACAGAATGCTCAGCGGGCATAGGTAAAGCTGTCCAGCATCGTTAAGCCTTTTCTGTGCTAGATTGTTTGTTCTGTTGTTTTTACCTTTCTTTTGTTTATAATATTTTGAGATTTTAGTATAGTAGAAGTAATAAATCTTTCCTTTATGATTCATGTCCCCTTTTCTCATTTAAGGATGATATCTACAGTAAAATGGAGTTTCCTATTTTTCCTGAAAGCAATAATTTTCTTTAACATGCTTAGTTATCCTGGAATTAACTTTTAAGCACTGGGATGAGTAGGCATGCCAATCATTCATTTCATGGAAACCATTATTCCAGCCTTTCTGGTTGAACTCATAGGACTAGTTCCACCCTTTACTCTTTTTCAGAATTACACTGAGTTTTCTAGACTTTCTGTATTTCAGTAATGGTTTTAGGACCACACACGTGTTTTTTAAATTGAAATATTGAGTTAATAGAATAATTATGGAAACAGTGTTACTGCCACTACAATTTAAACTT
>NW_004567117.1:35990215-36015103 GCF_000260355.1 Condylura cristata | reverse complement strand
ATGGTTTTAGGACCACACACGTGTTTTTTAAATTGAAATATTGAGTTAATAGAATAATTATGGAAACAGTGTTACTGCCACTACAATTTAAACTTCCCTCATTCAGGATCTTGGTTTGTCTTTCTATTTCAAATCCTGTGAATTACTGATGGGAATGTAAATCATTATAGCCACTGTAGAAAAGTGTGGAGGTTCTTTAGAAATTAAAAATAACAGCTGCAGATTTCACCCACTATGTGAGGGTAGAGTGTTCTGATTTGTTTATATTTGGTAGGTTATTTTGGGGCTTGTGAATGCTCTTTTTTAGTTTATATGGGAAAAGGTTTGAGCTTTCCCTAACCCAATAAATAATCTACCAAGTCTTACCAAATGGAGCATTCTACTTTTGGATAATAGAGGCAACCTGTACTATATAACCCAGCAATTTCACTGCTAGGTATTTTGATGAAGGAAATGAAATCACTGTCTTGAAAAATATATCTGTAACCCCCATGTTCACTGGAATAGTACTTATAATAACCAGGAATGTAAATAATCTAAATGACCATTAATAGGTGAAAGAGTAATTGCATTCTTCTTTCTCTATCAATCAGCTAATACAAGTTACATTCATGTATTTTATGGTATTAAATTATTGTCAATTTCTATTGTAAACTACTACTTCATGTTTTTAAAAAAATATACGATTAAGTTACTTTAATTTTGTTTAATTTAGGATACATGAAAATATGTTTCTGAGTATAATTATTCATTGTTTTCTTACTCTCTTTTTAAAGTTTAACCAAAGTTATAGCTTTTCATCCTTGTTGTATATATGATCTAAAGTAGAGAAAGACGTATCTGTTCCCTAAAGATTTGGCACTGGGACATGAAGTATTATTTAGTGTTATTATCCAAACCACCTACTCTTCATCTCTAGATGTTATCACATTTATCGAGCTTTACTTTTAATAGCTCCTCTGTAATTTCAATAGCTATATATTCTCGCTATGACCATTTTTTTAATCTTCTTGTCCTTATTTCAACTCTGACTGCCTTTGTTTCATAATCTTTTGCTTTTAAGTAAATATATTTTCATTTCTCTGTTAATATTCTAAACATTCTTATTTTAATATTTTTCTGACTACATCATTCAATTATTTCTTATTCTGTGTTACTGATACTTTTTGACACTCAGTATCTTCTCTTTGGATTTCTTTCTTTCTTTCTTTCTTTTTTGCAGAATTTTTCTATACTTGCTCTGTCCTATCTTCTTTTCTCTTTTGATCTATTTTCCTGGGTTTTCCCTTTCTAGTCAGCAATTGTTGAAACTGACATCTGGTCAACATGTAAGAGTTTATCCTATCAGCTGCTCCATCATGACTCAAGAGATAGCACACATGCATTAGTCAGCTGGGTTGGCTCCATTCCTCATGTCTTTTGTCTGCTGGTCTGTCTGGGCTCACAATCACCTGAAGCTATGACTTCAGCAATGAGTCAGCAACAGTATTTTTTCAACCTCATTTCAGGAGGTGGCAGGTTTACCTCTGCTCCTGGTTCCAGCCATTGACATGGCCCGGTCTACTTCTGTTAGGATGGAGCACATTCTACACTGCCACTGCCTGTTTCCAGAGTTAAAATCTGGCAGAAGGGCCCTTTCCTTCCTGCTCACATTCTGTTTCAGTTCTATTTGTGATCCACAAATATGTTTACTCATTTTTGTTCCTAGGTATATAGGCAGTTATTTTGGTTATCCCTTCTTTCAAATTCTATAGGTAGCTTCAAAGTGTTTGAAATAGAGTTTATCAAACATACTTTTCTTAGCAACCCCCTCCCCCCGCAAAAAAAAAAAAAAAATCTGAACACTTATTCCTTAAAGTTACCTGGTACCTTCCTAGTACCCCGTCAAAACTATACAATTCACTGACCTTCATGGAATCATCAGATGAATGATGAGTGAATAATGATTTTAGAAATGAAATAGCATGAATAATTACAAGAGAATAATTTTCTCTTGAAATTTGAAAATCTCAAATAAGCTATGTAATTTAAAATTACAAACAAATTATGAAATTTAAAATAAGCTATAAAATTTTCACTCAAATTTTTACTAACTTGAACTAATAAATCACAAAATTCAAAGTTTAACAGACTTTGGGCAAGATCCTATCAACACTACAGTTGTAGTTTTCTGAGATTCTCTTAGGTCAGCTTTTTTCTGACTCATTTTCAGGGTAGTTACTAGCAGCAACTAAGACAAACCTACTTCCTCATTCACATTTCCTACAACTCTCTTTTATAAAGATTTATTTATTCATTTACTTACTAGGCATAGAAGAGCTGGGATGTAAGCCAAGGATATAGGGGCTGTGAGGGATCACCAGAGACAGAGCAGGGAGCAAAACAGGTGGATGTACTGAAATACATTGTTGTATTGGCAGGACAGGATAGGTGTGCAGTGTCCTATGTGGGTCAGCACCTGTCCAGGGATTTGAGCTCAGAACTCAGGCATGGATGATGATAGATAGCACTGAGAACCTAACCTCTAGGACACTAGGGAGGCCCCTACAACTCTCTTTAAGTCTCCAATCACCTCCAGTTGAGGTTAGATAAAATCATATTGCACATTCATTCCCTATTAAAGGATCAACACAAAGAATGAACTTTTCCTTGGGCCAACCTGGTTGAACCTTTAAGGAGGGGTCAATTCCCCTAACAACAGTGCTGCCTCTTACTAAAAAGGTGTGAGATACATACCCAAGAGTCAACAACAATAGCTATTCTAGAAGGTCATTTGCCTCTGTCTCCTTTAATGCCAGTGGGTAAGTTATTTGTTTGTGTATGGAAAAGATTATAGGTTTCAGTTATATTTCATTATCCAGAGTAGAATACAGATAGGTGTTTTTAAAATTCTGGCCTGTTTGTAAAGGGCTGCATATGAGGGTGTGGGGAGCATTATAATAATTATAATCCTTATAATAATTAAAATTATTTTATTCACTTGGCAGTTTCCTTTTATTAAACAGCTCCTATTTTAAAATCTTAAGCAATTCTAAAATAATCCTGTGAGGCAAGCATTATTGATACATTTTACAAATGAACACTGAACTTAGCAAGTTACAGATAACAACTTATTACAAAACATGGGCTTTCAGAGTTTGCAGTTAATCGATTAGCTATTGGTTGGTAAATAATCACTCTCTCCTTGAAACTTCATGGGAGGAATATAATGCAAAACTCTCTCCATCCTAGGCTTGGTTATGTGAGTTGATTTATCCAAAGATAAATTAGTGATTATGGAATTAACAAAGACTGGAAATATAGTTGTGTAATTTGACTTTTTCTTCTCTTTTACCATCACCACAAAACTAACATAGCCAAGCTGGCCCTCAAGGATCAAGAACATGAAGATACATGGAGCAAACCTGGACTAACTTGCAACTTGGTGCCAACAGCAGCTGAACTTAGCCTAGATCCTCTATATGCCTGGAGGTGGCCAAGATAGCTGGATATGAAATGATCTGTATATCAAATCACTGAGTTTGGTAGTGATTTCTATGCAGTGTTGAAAAAACTGATACACACTAGAAGGGAAATGGAAAGCAAAGTGTCAGAAAAATGAAAAAAAAAACTTTAATGCAAATATATCCAATTGTCCAATTGTCCACACTGTCAAATCTAAGCCCTTGGCTTTCAGATCTGTTGGTTCTTCACATGCACCTACTCTCAATGCTAAAAGCAGTGTAGCAAGCAGGTTCATTATTTGACGACAGCACTGTAGTTTCATGAGTAAATCAGTTGTATTATCACATGAATCCTTATTACTCACCCCATTACATTGATTTATCAATGAGGAGATACAATAGTTATTAAGTACAAGAAAAATGGACAATAACTAACTATAAATCATTTATGAAACTTTCATCCCTATAACATGTATTTATTATGGACCTACTCTGTCCAACATGGCAGCCACTAATCACATTTGACTTAAATAAAATTTAACTTAAATAAAATTTAAAATTCAGTTCCCCATTCACACTAGTCACATCTCAAGTGCCAAATAAGCATATGTTGTTAATCATTACAGAAAGTTCTCTTGGACAATACTGTTAGAATACGGCAAACACTACCTTCTTTTCAATTAAGTCTTGTTGACTCATTTACAGAGTCTTGTGATACTTTTGACATGCTGCAGTTCACCAGGGATCCCTGGATATATAATTCTCTTTTGAATTAGGACATGTGGGGTCATACAATTCTGTCAGCAAAGCTGGCTGGAAATGCTAAAGCAAATGTGTGCAGGTAGTCCTGACCTCTGGCCTCCTGATTCAGCGAGAGCTTATAGGATAAAAGAGCTTCTGTCTCCATCTGAAAGCATCTGGAAGCATGCTCAGCAGTCATGCAGCTGTGCTTACCTCCACTTTGTTGCCAAGCTCAGAAGGGAACAAAATCAATTAAAGGGATAGATCACATTGTTTACCAAGGAGGAAAACCCCAAAATCTATAATGGTGAAAGAATGAGCCTACAATAAAAAAAAAACATACAAAAACTGGGCATTGAAAAAATTACGACTCTTGGTCCAAATTGGCCCCTGCCTAGAGAAGCTATTATCACTCGCTGGATTTTATATTCCTATCTGTAAGATAAATCCAACATGATTTCATACTGCCAAATGCCATCATGCAAAACCTCCAGGATTATCAGGCTGTAATTGTCCCTCATTCTCACCTCCAGTATCATCAGCGAGCCCTGTTCCATCCACAAACCAACAGACAGAGTTAATTTGCTTTTTATAGAAATATGACATTAGACATGTGCTCGAATATCTCTTAGGGAATTGTAAAACTTCAAATAGAGACTGAGATACTCCATGTAAAAGCACTTGGGCTCCTGCATCTTCACAGTAGTCCGTTCCACAACTCAGAATCTTGGCCTTACTCATATCACACACACAAAATTCAGCATATAAAGTATTATGGTTGCAATAGCAACTCTTAAAATGCATGAAATATAAAAATGAATAAATGCCTGGTGTGAGCAGTGTTTTACAATTTCTCTTCCAAATGAAAGAGACCCCCTGTTTCTTTTCATTTGGTGGCTTGGCTTATACTTTCATTTTTACAGTCCAGACAACCAGCAAAGTTAAATTCAAGCCTACTTTTGCTCTCTACAAAAGGAGCTTGTTTCAAAATAAAAAGGTTAATAAAAAAATAAATAAAGGAGCTTGTTTGACCTTTTCTGAAAAGGAGATTATGACTAAGAAGAATGAGGTCACCACTTATTTTATAGGTATTATACTCCACCTGAGCTTCCAAACTTAAATAAAGGCACCAACACTAAAGGTATTATTATATTTACTCATACAGAGAACATTCAATTCCAAACTTTTCTAGATTCCAAAAATTAATTTAGAAGTTAACTATCAAACTTTCTTCCTATTCTCATCAATCAATGCATAGTATGCACAAAAATGACACTCACTCATATCTGCCAACTCAATGCTTCAATTAAGACATATAATTAATTTATGATTATTAAAGATAATTTTCTGAAATGATTTATTTCTTCTAAAAATAAAATTCTTATGAAAGTATATATACCTCCCAAAGTTGTGATTAAAGCCATCACAAGACAATCAACTATTGTGTGAAAAGCAACATGAAGAAGCGTTATTAATGCAGAGACAATTACAGTGGACACACCTACTGTTCCTGTTCTTAAAAAGTACAGATGGAACTGGCTAGAGCTGAAAGCTCAAACTATCTCTCCACAGACGTAGGCACCCAGAGATATGTTTATGGAACAAAGAGAAATTGAAATGCAATACATGTGGTTGAAAGGGTCCGAGAAGGCTTAGCTGGGAATGGTGCGCTTGAGTTGAGCCTAGAGAAATAGAAAACATTTGATAAGCCAGAATGGAGGAAGGAGGCTCCCGTCCATTGGAAGCCTGAAGAGTGGCATTTTCAAGGTGAGAATGTGCACAGGATACGTGGTGGGAGGTGAGAAGTAATGCAGCTGGGAGACTCACTGACAGCAGATGATTAAGAATGCTGAATGACAGCTTAAAGCATCTGAACTTTATGTGTAGACCATCAGAAGTTTACCTGTGAGTCATCGAAGATCTCTAAGCAGGGGATTGACATATATGCATTAGTTAAGCTCACTCTGACATCCCATGAGGCACGAATAAAGTTGGAGTCAAAGACTTGTCAAGAAAATCTTTTGTTGTGAAGAGATAGTGCACACCTGACATGGGGAATGAAGGGCAGGGTACAGGTGAGAATGATATTTCAGGTACATTACAACAGAAAAGGCGAGGTTAGCATATATAGTCTTGATGAATAGAAAGAGTCTGACCCACCAAAGCAACTCAGTTTTGCGTCCGTTACACTTTTTTCTCAAAATATTGTTTTATTTGGCTGGGTTAACATTTCCCAAAGCTATATTTAGTGTTAACATATATAATATGTATTGATATTAACAGATTTCTTTGTCATACTCTGTTATCTATTGCCTGACCCTAAGAGAAAGCATAAATTCTAAAACTGATGTTTTTGGTAGTAGGTATTTATTTATTCATCTAAAAGCCCTTCATTGAGCACCTCCTTAGTATGTGGGACACAGGTACAATATTATAGATGACGATTGTGAAAACCAAATATTTACCATGTTCATGGGAAGAAACTTCTATAGGGAGGATGCAGAAAACATTTTTTGGAGGTACATTTGATGGGTGTACTGGTTGGGAATGAGAAGAGTATGTGAAAAGATAAGAGGACAGGGAGGTGTCTGAGAAATGACTGGGAGTCAAGGTTAGCAGAATTCATAAAGAAAAGCTGGGGAAGCCAAGGTAGGAAAGGGAAGCTGGGGACAGATTTTGGGACCTTAGAAATTACAACTTATCTAGAAGACATCAGTCACAGGACCCTTTTATTCAGGGATTTGATACATTTAAAATATTATTGAAAAACAATGCTATGGTCAAATGTTCACATATTCTAAAAAAGCGTGTCTTCATTTATTTTGGGTTTTAAAGCCATCATAAAATATAAGGAAATTTTTCTTTTTCTAATGGGAGTAACTAATTAGCATATGGAGGATTAATGTGTTTGGGGGTATATCAATCCTAGGCGGCACCTCTGCCCCAGAAGCATCATCACGCTCTGTGGATAAAGGGTAAAGGAAAATATATAATGAGGGAATGGACTACCATCTAGTGCTTCTGTGAAATGGCCAAACTTTATTTAACAAAGAAAACTTTCACTATTCCCCTATTAATTTGTTTTCATTCATCCAAAACATTTAAACTCTGTCTATTAATGTAAAAGACATAAATAAAAATATCTAGTTTGGAAGCCAAGTCCTAGAATTTCATAAATGATCCTGTCTAAAAATTGTTATGGCTCAGTAATAAATCCCTGGAAAATGATGCTTATATTTGTAATAGAAATGTCACCAGAGCCTTAAATATAGCAGTGCAACCTGCCTCTATTACTGTGCAGCAAAGTCAAATTTATAATTGATTTTTGACTTGCATTTCCTACAATGTATGCTGAGTTTGGTGGTACTAGACAGGATTAAAAATTTTCAGCCTTAATTTTTGCCTAAAAATATTAATTTGTAAATCAGTTTTCTCCACTTACAATATTTATACATTTTATACTTGCTTCTTTCTTCTCAGAGCAGGTGAAGTTGTTCTAGTATATTTTATTAGTAAATAATGGACTCAGTAGTTATTACAATGGTTCTTAGAACTCTTATTGTTTATTGCTATCCTTAGATAATCAGAGAGAAA
The DNA here is from genome assembly GCF_000260355.1 of Condylura cristata. NCBI lineage: Eukaryota > Metazoa > Chordata > Mammalia > Eulipotyphla > Talpidae > Condylura > Condylura cristata. The sequence goes on along the minus strand of NW_004567117.1, from coordinate 36,007,325 downwards.
AATGAAGTCTCCCAATCATAGTTTTCATTTAGACAGAACTGAACTTCTGATTGTAAAGGTGCTGAGGACATCCTATCACTCTTATGAAAGAATGAATCAAGATTATTTACAAAAGTGAGGTTTTGGTAACTATGGTCTTTATGATGTTCTAGAAGTAAGCCAGTCAAATAGATAAACACATTTAATGACTTAAGCATCCAACATTCAAAATCCCATTATTTGTTGCTGAAGACACTGGAAACAGCAGCACAGGCTGTCTGTGCAGAGTATTATGATAGCTGGAGTGGGAAGTACAGATTCAAAGTCTCAAAAATTAACCTGCAAATGGTTGCAGAGATTCTACCAGATCAGGAATGGCAGGACTACATTTAACCCTTGAGCCGGCAGTCTATGGTAGGAGCACTGCCAGCTATAAAAAATAATAATCAGAGGCCCATGAACTGCTCTTTTAAAATGGTTACATTAAAAGCCAGACACCTGTAGTTTTACTAGTTGCTAAAACGACTTGTAATCGCACATGCATGAAACAGATGTGTAACCAGAGCTGAAGTGACTGGTTTCCATTAGACAAACACAGGTGAATGGCAGGCAGAAGGAAGAATGGAAAACTGAGATTTGTACATGTTAAAATTCCACATTGGCAATTGCATATAAACCTTTGAAAGTATTTTTTTTATTAAATATGTTTTGGCCTGATGGCTGCTTTGAAATAATGAACATTTCCATTTCCTGACATGATCTACTTAAATTTGGATGAGATAATAATGACTAACTCCATCCACTAAGGTATGGTCTTTAAAATGCTAGTCTCATTGAAGTAACAACTAACCTTCTTAACAGACTTAAACATTTTGGGGTTTTCTTTGAGTTTTTTTTTTTTTTTTAAACAACATCACAGCAACGCCTTATAAAAATCAAAGGGTGTTTTCAAGAGTTTGCCTCTCAACAAACATGAGCCAGGCCTCCTTTTAGCATCCTGGTGTTTGGTTGTTATAAAATTTACAGTATGGTGTGTCCATTCATGTGGGGCTGACTCACACAGCCCGGAACGCGGTCCTCTGAGGAAGTCATGTGAATCGTTGCACAAATACATATTTGTCAGTATTTGGTTTGAGATCTGGGACTCAGAGGAACTTTAGGGGATTGAATTTTAGCTCAAATGTTCCAAAATTCTGGTTTACAAAACATCTGGGATGTGGAGAGAGGATCACTTATTTTGGAATTCTTTAGAAAGGAAAAATGAAATGCAGAAAATAATAACGTTCAACAAGACGTGTCCTTCCAGAAATCCCATCACACCTGGGATGAAACCTTTGAGCCAAAGTTTCCTTTCAGATGTCTTAGAAATGAGAGTGCACACAGAATGAATGAGCTGGAGCAAAGGCATTGATGTGAAAACCTCTCCAAATTGAGAAGGAAAACAGGATATGTGTTCATGCTCCCATAACTCATCAGGAAAACTCATTCCAAGTCATTCCCAAGGATGATATACTCCCCCAGAAGACCTTATCTTTCCACATTTTTTCCATTCTGAAACCATATTTTTTTTAAAAATCAGAAGTCATTCTTGGAATGGAAATGTAACCCTTGCAGAATGTGAATGAAAGACATTTGACCTGAAAGTGCATCTAGAACTTTTAAAGGGCAGTGTGGCTGTTCATTCTGCAGCCTGCAGTTCTCGAGACTCCTGTGACTTCTCAGAGTCTAAAGCGCCACTGATGAGGAGGAAGGTGAGGTGTGGAAAGCACCTGGTAAGTCTCCAACAAGGACAAAACCCAGCAAGTGGGGTCAGCAGGGCAAAGCCGCTTGGACATATGCAGAGTCGTTTTGGATATTCCCACTCTATCTGTTAAATATTCATCTATGTTCTGACAACTATGCCCTTGTTCCAGAAGGCTGAAATTATTGGGTCTTTAAGTTATTCTCAGAGTATAAAATGAACACTCCTAGAAGTGCATTAATTCTTTCAGACCAAAGTAAGTGGTGTAGCATATTGCTTGAATGTTCCACAGTCATTTTGTATGTGAGAGAGGGAAAAAAACTGAGTCCTCCCATATTCAAAGTTGTATATATATTCTGGTTCACGAGACCGTGCAGAGTAGTTCACAAACACGCTGTGCCCTCCTATTACAAGTGGGTCTTTATTAAAGTGCAGAAGTTGTGCTTCACCCTCAGCTTCTCATCTGTCAGTCCACGGCACCTACATCTGAACATTTTCTAAAATGTGAATCCATGTATACATTACAATTATCAAGTCAGGGCTGAAAAACACTGATGAAGAGCTAGGTGTTTATTAAAACCACTCGCACACACTTGCAAAGTTAAACTCACTGACCCACGGAAAGGCAGACTATAAAGCTCACTGCATCTATAAGGACCTACGTCTTTATGGGTTTATCTCTACATTTAAACCTTGCAGCTGAGATTGGGGGACAATCAAGAGCAGAGAACATCACCAGTATCACAGGGAAAGTTCCTAAAGGTCACAACAACAGAGGCTTTTTTCTTAGACCAAAGGGGGGGGAGGGAAGTGATAACTAGTAGTGACAATGAAGACAGATGTTTCAAGAGTGTTCCTGGGGAGATTTTCCCCTCAATAGTTCAGCAGGTTTATTTCTAACACCTGTAGCTTCAACAGAGTCCTAGAACACTTGTGATTCAGAATGGATATGTAACTATTGCCAAAATAGCACTAGATAAGACTACTTCTCCCAAAATAACCATGAAATCAAGGTCACTTGATTTAAAAATATTTTACTTACGTTCTGTCAACAAATGCCCATTTCAATTCTGTTGAAAGATTGTGACGATATGTGTCCTAGGTAAAAAAAAAAAAAAAAAAAAAATCTGAAGAAATCTCAGAGTAGACCACTGACTCAAAAGTGAAAAACTGAACTTTATAATGCTCTTCTTGCATGAGATCTACATTTTAAGTGTTTCTGGAGTACTTTGAGTGACACGTGTTACTAGTAATCAACTAGCAAGCAATTTACCTCGCTCTAAAAGGTTGGTGGAAGAAATCTTCCACTGTTTCTTAATAGAAGTTAAAGAAATTCAGGTTAGAGTAATACTACCAAGATAATATTCACATAGCAAGAAAGACAGTCAACATTCAGATTTTTTTAACACAAACATCCAAACTATCATTTGATTTTTTCACCTTTTCATCAGATACTCTGATAATTTACAAAAACATCAACTTTATAATTCAGTAACATCACTTAGTCATGACCATTATAATTCACCTTGTTAATCATGTGGTTACTGATATAAAGAACCCACTGGAAACATCTTGAAAACCAAGATTGCAAAATTACACTTCAAAGTGTCTACTCATCTTTGTTTTTTATTTTATTTTCCCATTTATGTCTTTATTTTTATCTGTTTTCCCACCAGTCTTGTATACTCCTCTGATCCACTCCTCTTCTCCCCTCTAAGCCTCAGAAATCTCACTTTATTTATTAGTTTTTTAAAAACTAATAAAGTATTTAAAGTATTTAAAAAATATTGCTTTGTCAAACTGTGAACTCTGTAAGCATCCAATATTTCCCTTTGTCCTTCTCACTGGCTTTACTACACATAATTCCCCCGAACCCTATTTATTTTGGTGCAAATGGCAATATTTGTTTTTTCCTATGTATGAATAGTACTCCATAGAATGAACACTCTGCAGCTTCTTAAGCCAGGTCTCTATTTGCGGCTCTCAGGTTGTGTCCGGATCCTACCTATTGTCAATAATACTGCAGTAAACACTGCAGAGCATATGCTTTCCTGAGTTGATGCTTCCTGTTCATCAGATCAATGTTGAAGAGTAGAACTGCTGGATAAGATGGTATTTCCAACTTAAGCTTTGGGGGGTAAATTCGGATTGCTTTCCAGAACATCTGTACAACTGTACATTCTCAACAACAGTGTAATGGGGTTGCTCTTTGTCAGCTTTTTCTCCAACACTTGCTATTAGTTTTTTTTTTTTTAATATGTGCCATTTGTGGGTGTCTTATTGTGGTTATGACCCTCACCTCCCATATTAAAAGTGATGATAAACATGGTTCTATGTATCTGTTGTCCTTCTGGATGTCACTTGGTGGATTATCTGTTTAGATCTGCTGCTCATGCACTAATCAGCCTGTTGGTTTCATTATTGTTAAACTGAATCCATCTTTTATATCTCTTGGAGTTACCTCGTTATCAACTGTGTAATGTGTGAACATCTCCCATGCCATAGGAAGTCTTTTAAGTCATGTATATTTTCTTATGCTGTGTCAAGTTTTTTAAGTTTTTAAATTCAACGTACTGCTATCTTTTCCTTCTTTTCTTTCCCCTCAGCGGAAGTATAGATCATCCTACTGTTTGCATTTTATATTTTAATACCAAATGTTTCTATCAATGCCAGATTCTTTCAAAATCTTTTGCTTCCAAGAAAATAAAAAACCTTTCAATTCAAAACTGGGGTTTAATATCATGTTATTGTTCTTACATTGGAAGTATAGACTATCTTAGTCTTGTAGCCAGATCTTCTTATAAGGATATTTACATATTGTTATGTTGCTGAAGATTTCCAGAGAACACAATCTTGCTAAAGCCTCTTGCTCCATTCAAGCGTTATGGTAAAGAACACCTTTCTATAAGTTCTACAAATATAAATAAAAAAAAAAAGAAAGAAAAAAGAAACTTTTCTTGGTCACAGCCATTCCTTCTACCTTTGACAATGAGGCCTTGGTTTTACCCACGTCACCCATTCCTAAAGTAGCTGCTTTTTTGTTATCCTCACCCTGAATTCATTTTAGAATACCAATTTCCATAATAATTTAATGAAGCTGTTCAGACACCCTCTTTCTTTTGATCGTTATTATTAATGACGTGCCGGAACGTGTGTAAGGCTAGCAATCCCCATTACTCTCACGCACAGCCATAGCCGCTCTCATCCGAGGCTAGCTCCTCTCCCTCCTCCAGCCCGGCCAGCAACAGTCCTGCACCAAACTGAGGGAGTTCATCTCTGGCAGAAAGTTCATTTCAGATTTCTTAGTCCAGGAGTTAGGAACTATGTGGGCAGCTCAGTGGTATTCACAGTCAGGAAAGAAGCTGTCCTTCAGAATTCCCCAGAGATGGGCCTTAATTGTAGCCTTCCGTTTGCTGTTGAATGGTTTATGGCAGATTCTTAAGGCTATTTTTTTAAATGCGACTGTTATTCTCCTTGATGTTTTGTAATAGTTGCTCCATAAGTCTGTTTTCCTTCCCAAAATCTAATGTATCAAAATCAATTGGTAAAATCCTTTAGGCTTTAAAATGAAAAATAAAATAAAATAAAATAAAATAAAAAAGTTACCCTAGATTAAATAAATCATAGAATGTCAGAGATAAAATGCTTGTTTTAAGTAAATATGTGAGAAAAAAAATGTACAGTGTTTGTATATACCCCAGAAAGTCATATTTTTATGTTACATTACAGCTCCAACAACACCTCATTCCTCCCCATATTTTTCAAATAGGTAAAAAGCTTTGAAATTCATAATCACTTTTGTGACTTTAATACTTCCTCCAGCAGATGCTCATTCAAGAGAGCTTTATTACCGCTAAAGCTTTTTTTCTCTTTGCTCGTTTTAATACAAAAAATCTGTTCTTTAAATGAATCAAGTCTTTAATAGGTCAGCATAGAAAAGAGCTGTTCTTATTGATTCAAAAGTTTACAAACATATTTATGTGGTTTTACCTGACAGTTTTAACTTTTAGTAAGTTAGTGCACACAAATGATCCTGGGAAAAGTTTATTATTTGGGAGATCTTTTTTCAATGAGCTGAAGGCTGAATACTCCACAGTGAATTCTGATGAGGAATAGACTAAAGAATTTCAGGCACTGAAATAAGAAAGTTCTTAGAATTGTTTTTTCCGGTTTGAGCCAGTCCAAAAATTGTGTCATGTTTTAATCAAAAAGCATTTAGATAAACGACATAAGGTAAATGTCTCTGCAGCAGCCAAAACATTATCTTAGTTCTTGATTTACGAAATATTAATGTCATTTTTGTGGCAGGAAACCTTTTTTGCTGTAAGCATCTCCTTAGAAGAAGAATGTCAGAAAACTGACAAAAGTATAAAATTCAAAGTGTTCTTATAGGAGCATGCCAGCATGTCTTTAAACTTCTGTTTCTGTAATAAGTCAGCTCAGGATGCAGAGGTTGGCTGGGAAGCTTTAGAATCAAGACAGAAGGTCACCGCTGATCTTGCTCCTCTTTGGCATTTTTAATGGACAATGACATGGACTTCAAAAAAACTGCATGAAGATAATAAGTCCAGTAAGGAAACTAGGGAAAAACAAGGCGAAAGAACAAAGTTTGGATTTTCAGGAATGATCATCACAAGCAGCAAATAATGACATCAGAACAAAGCCCTAGAGTCAGAAAACCTTCTCATCGCTTTCTGTTTTAATGTCACCATTTCATTAGGTCATATTTCCTTAACATGGGGAATCAGTATGACAGTCAGAACAAAAATTAGATGTCATTGCAGGTGCTTTCTGGCTTGATGTCTACAATTCCTCCATGGTAAATAAGGAAAGGAAACCAATGGGTTTTCCTTGAGCACTTTTACCAAAGAATAACTCAACAATGTTCAGCTCTGGGAGTGACAATCCAGATGAAGTCACTCTCCCATCCAATACTAAACACACAAAGGAGCAACAGGGACATTTTGCAGTTGAGTTTAAGATGAGCTTCCCAAAGTAGAAATAAACCACCAGCTCCAAGCACATGGTGAAGCACAGCAAAAATCCTGGACTGATTATCAGGATTAATCCTGGGTCTGGTATCTGATAGTCCCTTACGCTAGCATCCCACTCCTGATGTGGACACAGCTGTGATTCAGCAACCACATTTTAAGTCTTGAGTACACACACTGCACACATGCACGGACATAGGTGTACATGCATAAATGTGCATATGTTTATGTACACATTCGCTGTGTGTTTATGAGAGTATTTGGATGTTATAGGCATTTCATTTAAAAGATAATGCCCCTGGCATAGGACATTTCCTAGGGTTTGATGACTGGCTAGTAGCAGATGATGGGTTTTGCACCATTAATTCCAGGATTTTGTTAATCTCTAGGACATGCCCTTCCCTGAGGTTTACACTATCATTATTTTTAAATTGTAAAACACAACCTCTTTAACCCAAAAGGCACAGATTCATTTTATGGGGGATAGAGTTTCAAATGGGACCCTTTCACCCTCTGGATAGGTTTTCCAATGAAATGGTATGAGGTCCCCCTCAGGAGATGAACCAGTTTGTAATTATTGTTACTACAAATTTGCTTAAACTGTTATGAATCAACCTAGTCAGAAAGGCCTTACAGGCAAAAGTTTCTTCTCCATTTGCTTCCCAAGTTTAGGAGCAAAGGAATGGGGCACCAGTGAAAAAAATACTCCATGCTGCAATTTTTAAACAACACTGCCATATAGGCAAAAACAGGTGCTGAAATGTGAGACCCTTCAGAGGGACTTTCTCCCTATAACAAATCAGCGCACACATTAACCTAAAGTGAAACTGGCTTTAATGTGGAATGTTGTACAAAAGCAGTGTCTGGTGACATAAAATCCACAGACAACTGTCCCCAAAACACAGGGAAAAAAGTACACTGTCACTTTAAGAAAAAATAAACTAAAATATGAACTACCAAAAACCCTGCCATTTCCAGCCTGGGCTTGATTAATGATTTTTCTATCTAATAAAAGGTTCACAAACCATCTGTTTTTCTCCCTAATGCCTTGCCCAAAGGTTTTTCGTTCCTATTTCAGGCTCGGGGCCAACTGACATTCCACTCTTTTTTTTTTTTTTCCCAGCCTTGTAAACAAACCCTTCTCTCTTTTTAATCTTCCAGTGCTGTTTCCTACCCATCGTTATGCATATTCATTGCGAGTAAACATTTTTAGTGTCTACACTTAATCTCTTCCACTGGCAATTACTGTTCTATGCTGTTTTGTAATGCAGAAGGGCCAACGCTTTCCGTTCTAATAACAGCTGGGCCGCAGATGGGGCCTGCAGTCATTGTAGAAAATAAAAATTTACAAGATGCCAGTGGAATTTATTTCAGTTTTATGGAGTCACAGGAGGAACCTTTCTGTTATCCGCCTTCAGTGAAATCTGTAGGCACAAGGCAAGCTTTTGACATTTAATCAAAGGGGGCTTCAGGTAGGGTCTGGAACAACGCAAGGAAGAAAGCAGGTGGATCGTATTAGGCAGTGCCATGGTTAATTTATTTAGAAGTGATCGGCTTAGATGTGCACAGCCAATATTTGACATCATGTATATATCTTGTTTAGCATCGTGCCTCTAAATCGCTACCACTGGAGAGACAGTGAGCTGTCACTGTGGACCCAACCAGGTGTTTGGTCGGGTTGCTACTTAGAGGTGCTGATGGAGATGGCACTCACTGTACTCACCAAGACGGCGCATTTGTGTGGTTTCTGAAAGTTGATTCAATTTCACTTTGCGGCGTCACTCTCAACACCAGTGCCTCTTCCGCAGAACCCTGGAGTGTGCGGATGGGGTTTTGAAAACGGGGCTGCAACCTTCGATTTAACCATGTGGTTCCACGGGAAATTTTCTGTTCTATGATTCGAGTACGCACAAACGGGTTTATTGGAAAGACCTCAATGTCCGATGCACACACGACTGCGCCGATGCGGAGTGGGCTTCAAATCGTGCAGCGACACGTTCATCAGCCCGGGTGCTGTGGCGAAGCCCTAAATGTGACTCTCGCTCGCCATGAAAAATAAATTGCTACACGCACACACTATAAAATTGCAACCCAGTTCAACACAATGCTCTTTCTGAAAGTCGGCACTGTTGGTTCGTAAGCCATCCTGCTGGACTGGCCCCTCGGTAGTCCTTCCTTACTTTCCACCCTCGCTCCCAAAATATGTTAAGGGAGTCAGGCCATGAAAGTCACCCAAGGATGCTCCCCAATTAATGCAGTAAATGAGCCTGGGCTTCTAGACAAGATGAAACCTATGCCAAAGGTGCTTATGTTTTTACGTTTGGGGCCCTCCTTTTGCCACACACCTTCAGCTGGTTGCTTAGCAACCATGAGAGACCCACTGAGCATGCTCACTGAGAAGCCTAATTGCGATCACAATTTACTTTTGTTGTTTTTTTTTTTTTAAGCCCATTAACCAAAACAGGATGTTTTCCTTTTTGAAGGACAAGTAAGGTCTGCATGAATTTGAAAGGCAAGAGAGTATATTTCGATACCAAAACAATTCATTAAATGCCGATGCCAGGCATGTATGTGGGTACACATAACAAACAAAAATTGGAGCAGATTGACATTAAATAAAGTATAAATTCCCATTTGTTCAGATTTTTATAGGTTAATTTCTTTTATTCTCTTTATCTTCTTTGGTTGTGACTTTTTCTAAGAAAGTCGTTGAGTAAGAGCAGGAATATGAAATTTTATGTCAGATGATCAAGCATATTAAGAAACTTTATTAAAGAATTTAAATTGATGTGTACCTTTTAGGTAATGTGATTCTCTTTCATACTCTTCTTTCCCTCCTTTAAAAAAAAAAGTCTTAATTACTCCAAGTCTAATGCTAAGATTTAAAGAAATCATTTTGTGTAACTTGAGAGAAAGGCATTTTGCTAACGTCAAGAAAAAAAATAAATGTTATGTTAACCTAATCTATGCATTTACTGAAACCTCTCTACAGTTGGTCGACTTTTTCTTACATCTAAATTTATAGATGAAATATGCTTAGAATTTTGAGTATCTATTTAAGTAGTTGTATCACTAAACAGAATGCCTTTTCAAATGGATTTTTTTTCAAATTTTCTAACTCATTTGAAAAAAATACTTATTCTTTTTAACTCTATATATTTTGCATAAGTTACCTTATATTTGCTTATATTTACCTTGTATTTGAATCTAGGGATTCTAATAACAGGGCATGCTTTTTCACTAATTCCATGACCTTATGACCTTATCTCCTGTCCACTTAGTACTATGGAACTAAATGTAATACATTTTGCTCTCAGGCCAGGTAGGGTACATTCCCAGTGTAAGGCTCTGCCACTTCCCTTTTTAGGAACTAACCCAATATCGACAGGCAATGAAGATAAAATAAGCTCATAAGGTGGCCAAACGTTAGCTAAGCCGCAGATACACCACAACTCCCATCTATGACTGCACCCCCACATCCCAGCCCACCCAGGCTTGCCCACCTGACATTCTGGGTATATAATATGCTTCTGGTGCCAAGTCTAGAGAAGTACAGGGTTGTCTCCCAAGGCCACGGTGCTGCGTGTTGTGTGTGTGTGTGCATATGTGCGGGTGTGTTTTCCCAAGCAACAATAGCCCTTGTTTATGTGTAAGCCAGTAGTTCTACCACGTCCCTCGATAACAGCCAGCAGAGGGAGCAAAATTTAGCAGTAAGAGTAGTCCCTGATGTCCCAGCATTGATAAGAATTCTGGAAGACATACTGTATAAGAAACTAGTAAAATCAAAAGATATCATTTCCTTATGATTAGCCCTCTTCTGCAGAAGAACAGGTCAAGCACTGTGGATAGTGAAGAGTTGAACAAGGCTAATTGGTAGAGTTTGGAAAATTGGGGGGAGCAGTGACTGCGAATACAACGACAGAACTAGTAAAATAGCACTCGTTTCCTTTGCTTTCAAAAAAAAAAAAAAACTACTGACAAAAAAATAAACACACACACATTTATATGCAATATGTGTGTTTTTAATTCCATGGCTGGAAATACTTACATTCCATTTATATAGTTTCACATATGTTCTTTAATATAGGAATATATATGCTCCTTAGGGTAATCTTTCTTCAGTTTCATTCATGTTACCTACTTTTTTCTCTCTCTTGTTTATCAGTGTTCTCTGCTTCACAGGTCTCTCTCACACACACACATATAAAAGGACTCACACACACAGAAATGACTCGCACACTGCAAGTTTCAGTGGGCCATGCTCTGGAGCTAACAGGTTTTAAGAAGACAGTGAGTTTACAACTGTTGCTTTATCCCACATCTAACAGGAGACCGGCCTATATAAAGGGGATTCGTTCTGCCACCTCCTTGTTGTTGCTGGCTTGCCAAGCTCTAGCTTCATCGAATTTAAATCGAATATGAACATTTGGGAGTAAAGTAGAGAATGATGAGTGCTTTTAGGAACAGAAAGAACTGAAGCCATTGCTTGGCCTTTATTCCTCCCTCTCTCTCTCTCAAAGCACAATCAGAATTGATTGTTTCCTCTCACCTGTAGTCATTTCCCCATTCGACTGCATTGATGCTATCTAGACCCATGTCGTTTCCAAGTTTTCTCAGCCCGAATCTCTAGAAATCCTGTAGAGTGTGTCAAATTAGAACTCCATTCCAATAAATACATCTTCACATTTTCATGCAGTTAATTCAATATATTCATTAGAATTTAATGTTTTTAAATACTTTTACTGAAGCATATGAATTTTCTCCTTCCCTCTCTTGTTTTCATGCTTTTTCCTGATTCTTCCTTCCACTTTACTATGCTGACATTTCAGTACTTATATTTCAATACTGTATCACCTTACAAAAATCTTCTGTTGAATTCAACATAAAAAATTTTGTATTAAAGCAAGCCCCTCTTGTAAGCAAAACCTGTTACTTTGACTTTGTGTGCAACAGATCTTACATACCAAATTTATATAGAGAAGCCCAAAGTCTTAAAAAAGTTATTAGATTCTGATATATTGGTTATAAAGGGAAAATCATTTCTTTTTCTTTTTGATACAAAATAACACAATGATAACAAATAGCATTAAATTAACAAATTTCCATGTATGTACATAGATGTTTCCAACTGCATAAGGCAAATTAAAAACAGCATTTCCTAATATATTCTTTTGAGTCTCTAGGAATTCCAAGGCATCTTCCTTATCAAAGTGTATTTGAACTTGTCCTAAGTCTGCTTATTATCCTAATTATAGAAACCTGAAAATGTCCAAATAACCGGTAAACATTTCCTCTTACTTAAAAAAAAGGGAGAACATGCACATGCCTTCTGGCTTTCTACAATTGACATTCCTTTAGGATATGAATACATGTAATAAATGTGAACATACAATTGCCAAAAACCACAAATAGAAACATTTCCTACTCACCTGATAGATAACACAGTTATTCAAAGGTTTGGATAAAAATTATATATTTTTTCTGCCTTCATGATGCAAATTTCATTAAAATAACAGAAGAGTATGAAAACTGGGAGAGATGAAATCGAATGTTTTTTTTTTTATTATGGGTCTGAATATTATAGAATTGGTTAGTGGATAAGGATTATTTCTTCATAGAAAAAAAAATCACCAAAATATTTTAATAATGCATGCCTAACGTTTATTTTCTTATTAGTGGTTGTTATGAAACCAGAACGCTTTGCCAGCCTCTCTGACTGCACCTGTTACTAGATATTTCCAAGAGACCAACACCAATTTTGCCTGAGTGCACTGGGTATATTTCCCGTTGTTTTGATTGTATAGTCAGGGCAGAGGCAGTTTGCATTAAACAAAAAAAAAAAAAAAAAAAGGAACATTTGATTCAGAGGGAGTGATGTCCTTGGAACTTCAACCTTAACAAAATTCTTTTTAAAAGGACACACTGATTGGAATGGGAAGACATCCAAAAAGAGGCATCCAGAGAGAGAAGAGTTCATGTGTGATAGAAAGGAAAGGGAAATAGATTCGATCAGCAAACCAAAACGATTATATCCCAAGAGACTTCTAAAAAATCTGTATGAGGTCATTAGAGGTGCACAGAGTAATCTTGTGGGCAGATGCATGCTTCAGAGTATAAAGAAAGTTTGTCCTGAAGTCTGAGTTTCTGGAGAATTAATTCAAACTATCCCTACAGTCTTAAGACTTTTCAGTTCCAAATTGCATAAATGATTATTAGTCGGAGTTCCTCTGACTGATTTTGGCAGAAGAAACATTTCTTGCTGGTTGATTTGAGCATCAAAACGAACTAATGTCTTCGGACATCTGCACTATAGAGACACCCTTCTGCTAAAACCCGGCTCCAGCACCACCCTGACAAAAATAGCACATTTCTGTTCATGTAGAACGGTGATTAGACTTTCCAGCACAACTCATCCTTCTTAAAAGGCGCGTCAGAATTTTAAAGTGCATTAAATAAAGGGCATTGGCACATTAATGCAGCTCTCTTAGAAGAAGATGCTGCATAATTTCCGCTGAACCGTTGCACAAACCTCCAATAAAGAAAGTTGTCAGAGGGAAAAAATATATACACATGCACACATTCTTGACGCTGGGAACAGTGTCCTTGGGAATTAAATAACGTATATGTATATAAACCTAAGCTTTTAAAGTGCTTTGTTTCACATACTTAGGCTGAGCAAAAGTCCCTAGAGGATTGTTGTTTTGCTAACTTATTTTAAATATTCTGTTTTCTCGCAGCTGTTGCCTGCATGGTAAGTCTACACAGGATATTCTGCTCCGCGATTTTTTAAATAGATGTTATTTTCTCCTATATTAAGATATGCATTTCTAAGAAACAAATGGCTCTTTATTAAGGATTTGCAAAATGACCGTGATGTTGTAAACATTCTGGAAGAATTGCAGCAACAGTGTGACAGGTGGATTAGCTCCCTCTTTGCTTGGCTCTTGCATGTTCATCTCTGGCAGAGCTGCAGCTGGAGTTTATGCCACAGAAGATAAGGGCTCCGTGCACACAGAGCAGCGGCATTCTAAGGAGCACCCAGTCTGCACTTCTACGTCATGATTTTCATGTCTGTTCAAAGTGACATTGAAAATACAACTGAGCAAAAGTCCCCCAGGACTGAGGACTGGGGGAGCATGTAAAACCCAACCACAAATACAAATGAGGCATTTTTCAAGGCTGGAACAGACTTTCTTGAACGGGTGCAAAATCATCCATCCATAGCAGCTGGAGAGAATTGTTCGACCATTACTCCATGGCCAAGCATATCAAAGTTGAAATTTTTAACAAAAGGAAAAGGGTAAATGGAGAAAAAAAAAACTATCTGAAAAATAATAGTGACAACTAAACATCTTAATGTTTTAGGGTCCTTAAAATTTTTATATACCATTTGGGGTACAAAATATTGTCTGATTTGCTTCTGTCTTTTTTTTTTTTCTAAGCTGATTCAGTTTGAAACACATAAAAAACACAATAAAGGGACTTCACTGTAAACAATGCTAATAGCAGCAGTGGCCTTCTGGATGGTGGATTCGCTCTCAGCAAAAAGATCTGGTAGCTACCCCTGCCCAGATGACTAAGCTGGGAGAGTTACTGAAATGTATAGTTTAAGTAATGACTTTCACCTGTAGGCTTCCTGTCACAATCAATTTTGCCAGTAGAAACCCACAAAGTGCTGGGTAGGATAGGAGCAAGCCTCTCTCCCATCCTCCAAAACACAATGGGACCTTCAACCTGGTCTTCGATGTTACTTTCTGCCAGATAATTTTACCAGCTTCTTGCTCTTAAGAGCTGCCATCTCTAGGCTCTTCTCCATAGCCCTTGTCATTAGTCTGCTAAAGTGGACTTAGATTTCCTACACTAAAATTGTAAACTGCCCCAAACTGGGCAAAACAAAATAGGTGAGAATACATGAGATCACTGGACATACTTACTGGGCATTAATGGTTTCCAATGCTGGTTTAAAAAAATTTAAAAAAAAATGGTTTTGAGTCAAAATTTAGGCATCGGAGACCAAAATTACTATCCCCTTAGAAGAAAAAGTATCTCCCCTCTACGACTGAGGCACACACCTAGAGCAACATGGAAGAGCTTTTTGGTTTTTTTTGTTGTTGTTATAAAAACATGTCAGTTTATAAATAAACAGAAGATATCTATCCCTCAATTATTGAGAGGATATGCAGAAATGAACTCGTAACATTACAAAAGAAAGTGGCAGAGGAGTGTTCAGCCTGTTCTGATGAAATGGAGATGTTTCAAAAAATAGAATATAAAACTCAAACACATACCACCAGAAAGAGATGCTTTTGAGCAAGCCTTTGGGGATGTCAGAGACCAAGGCTCAATTTTCCTTCCATGCGAAAATGAATTGCACATTTATCTCCAGGGACAGATTACAGATTTTATAATTCTGATAGAACAACTGTAGCACAGCCTCAGCCTCCCACATGTGTACATGTTACTGTGTAGGGGGGGAATGAGGTGCACGGGTCCCATTAATAATAGCAGTTGCATGCTTAATTTCACGTGCACTGCACTGAAAAATTACTTCTTACTATCTAAAATAAGATTCAGGAAGAGCCTGGGAAATCAGGAGCTCTTCCAATGTACCTTCCTGGTCCCTGTGTGAACAAGAAGCGGATGACTCAGGGTATGTAGCCCATGAACACTACGGGCATTGTTAGTGGAT
Source organism: Condylura cristata (assembly GCF_000260355.1). Taxonomy (NCBI): domain Eukaryota; kingdom Metazoa; phylum Chordata; class Mammalia; order Eulipotyphla; family Talpidae; genus Condylura; species Condylura cristata. The sequence goes on along the minus strand of NW_004567117.1, from coordinate 35,991,925 downwards.
ACCCTTAGGGTGGATATGAGGAGAACAACCCAGAGTTGAAGGCTCTGTTCAAGGCAAAGGGAGAAGAATGTTGTCAAAATCTGGTGATTCTTTTTCCACCCCAGCACAGGGAATGCTATGATATTATAGAAATTTCTAATTATGAAATCCACAAGGCAGGGTCCTTCGAATATGCTGAACTCAAAAATGAACTCTTTCTTGTCATTTTCACCATATTTGATCACCGTATTTGATATTGCAAATATGACCGGTTAAAGTCATCCTGTTACAGTTACTGATTCATAGAATTTTGGAACTGAAGCAATTATTCTACTTTTAGATTTGTAAATCCAGCATTAAGAACCATAATACAGGGCCCTCCCTGGTGGCTCAGCGGGTTAAAGCACAGCACTAAGAGGCATAAGCCGCTTCCGCATGAGTTCCATCCCTGCCTGCCCCGGAGGTGACCACATGGCCCAGCAGACCTCTCCTGACCCGCCCGCTGCTCCCCTCAGCAGTGCACTTCGTCGATCTGCCTGTTCTGCTCCCCACTCTGTCCCTGGGGAATCCTCTCACCCTCTGCATCTCTGGCCTGTACCCCAGTTCTGTATGAATAAATAAATCTTTAAAAAAAAAAACATAATACAAGGTTTAAAGAAAAAAATTCAATTTAGTAATTAATTTAGTAGTATATTTAAATATAAATTATTTTACTTAATAAAGTAATAGAGAAAAGCAAAACTTGTTTCTCCTGCAAATCACCAAGTTTTCTCAGGATTTTTGATAGGAACTTTCCTGGCTCTAGCACTGAAAAGCCTGTCTCCAAGGAACCCCTCCTTCCCAGCAAATCTAGGAGGATTAATCAGCCAGACCCCTCAATTCCCCCGTTTCTGGCATTGACATTATTTCTGGGGTCCCAAGTCTGAGTGGTATTTTCGTCTCCTGTGCCCCACATTACTGGAGGAGTTCCTGTGTGTTTTGAGTATGAGAACACAGTTTTCTCTACCGTCTCCTTTGAACTCCACTGCCTGAAACCAGCTCAGTGCCTCCATCTCCATCTTACTTGCAGTGAGCCCCTCCCAATTCTTGCTGGCCCTGTTTCTCATTCAGCACCTGGTCTACATGCAAACCTAGGAGGATGACTTTGTGACACAGAGACCATGCCACTCTGTAACTCAGTTTAATGACTCTTTGCCTGCCTCAGTGCCTCATGGCAGCTCCCCAGTCTTTTCTAGCTTTATGATAGACAGCTGCAGTGGAAGGTGAAACAAGTGTGTACCCATTCACCAGTGTCTATCACGATGCAGTCACATGGATGACAGCAGCCCACTTAACCGCTCAGCTTCAGTGATCCCGGTTACTGCCCACCTTTAAAGGAGAGTGAGAGTCTACTTCAACTCATGAGGTTCTGACTTTGGGAAGTTTGATTTTATGACCTCTGTCACAGCTTGTAGACTCTACACACTAAGGGTAGCTCCCTGGCCTGGGAACAACCCTGAGTTTTGCTAGGGTTTCTGTGCATAGTTCTGCCTATCCTTATACCTTCTCTCACCTCCTGAGGAGTGTCCTGGCAAAGACCTGCTCTTTGGTTCCCCCTCCACAGCCAGTTAAAATGTTGCCACCTACAGACTCCCAGGGTTCGTGGTATGAAGCTCTCATGTGACACTGATTCCATGTTACAGGAAAGGATTACAGAATGGTGGTTAAGAGTTGTTAGGGTTGAATTGTACC
>NW_004567117.1:35986892-35989955 GCF_000260355.1 Condylura cristata | reverse complement strand
AAGATATGTCAAAGTCCTAACCCCTGTACCTTGGAATATAACTTTAACTGGAAATAGGGTCACTTCAGGTATAATGAAGAGGAGGTGGTCACACTGGAACAGGATGACCTCTAACCCAACATAACTGGTTTTAGTCCAAGACAGGTTTGTGTTACAGAGACACCCAGAGGAAGATTTTTGTGATATGAAGCAGAGATGAGAGGAAAGCAGCCACAAGCTCGGGGTGCCAAAGGTTGCCAGAAGCCACCAAAAACTGCAAAGAGGTGAGAAAGGACTTCCCACAGGTTTCAGTGGCGACATGTCACTGCAGACACCTTGATTTCTGACTGTGTACTCCAGAACTGTGGGACAATAAATGTCTTGTCGTGAGTCACCCATTTGTGGCCCTTTGTTCGACAACTCTAGGAAACTAAGAGAATCATCAGTCTGTCTGGATCTGAAACCTTGTTCTTTTGCTTACAGGCTGCTGTGACCTTCGGTCATTTACTTAACCCTGATACCTCTGTTCTGTCATGTATAATATGACCATCATAATAGAATCTCCTCGGTTCTATTAATGTGTTATTGTAAAGAATCTACAAATTAATCCATATAAATTTACAACAGGGTCTGACAATAAATGTAAACTATTTTTGTGTCTTTCTCTTTCAATTCTATGCATATGTTAGTATTTAGGACCTTTTTATCAACTGCAGAACATGCAAAAGTTTGACGAAAGGAAATGTGAATTTATCCAGACGAATACAGTCACCTGAATTTTGCTGACCTGGTCATCTGATTCAACATAACAAATAGCTTTGCTTATTATTCACCTTATATTAAAGTGGTGAGAAAGTGTGTGCATTCAAGGCCAAGTTCATCCCATCCCAACCAATTGTGGCAAATTTGAGAACCCTAGCTCTGCAACTCTGCAATGCGGAAATGAGGACAGGTGATGGGACTAAGTGAACTTTCCCACTCCCTCCAGCTCAAAAATTTCTTATGTCTCTGATTTCCATAATATATTGTAAATGCCATGCTCTCAGGCTGTTCAATTAATTATTTTTATCACTCTCTATTTTTTAAGCTATGTTTTTTTTTCCCCCCTGCCTGAATGTCAAGACAGTAATTACTTAAGATAATCTAAGTTCTCTTAGATTTTAGCCCAGTTCTCACTGTTGCACCTTCTGGATTGCTTGATCCAAATGTTCTTATAAAAGCTTTCAGTTCACTGTTTTAGTGAGGATAGAGGCTCGGCGCATGTGATAGAAACCCAAAATAACAGTGACTAGAGCAAGATAAAAGATTATTTTACTTTCTTTTCATGCTTTTCACATGTATTTCTCTCTCTTATCCCAGCTAAGAGGTGGCTCCCCTTCTGGAGTTTGGTAGGACCTGTAGAGATTATAAAATTACAAACAAAGGTTCCAGATTCTCCCCTCTGGTGGGCTGGCCAGTCTTACAACCTTGCCTTCATGTACGTCGCTCAAGATGGGGCTTACCTGTGTCTGATTCCAGCCTGGAAAATAGGGATGAGGCGAGCATGCCTCTTCCTTAAGGGTATGAATTCTGCTCATTATCCAGAGATTAAATGATTATACCTAGCCATCAAGACGACTTCAAAAATATTCTTTATTTTGTATGGTCATGCCAGTCAGTCAAAATAAAAAATAAAATTCTTACTAGGTTAATAGCAGGGACTGTAGCTTCTGATACAGTCTCCAAGGTAAAAATATCTATTGAACTATAGCAATCACATTTTAGGATCGCATCCTTTGGTCACACATCTGGTCCACAGAGGAATAGGATTGGGTATTGAATGGCGAGGCTCTAGAAAAAGCCACCTGGTTTTCCCATGTGGCATGGGCTGACTTGCTGGAGGATCAAAGAATTTGAAAAAGGGAAGATTTTCCAGGACTCACAATCAATATGCAAAGATCAGGCAGCTATCCACACAGGCAGGGAACTGGGAGGATAGAACAATGCAGAGGTCAGCTTGTCCACTTACAATGGACCACGGGATGCCCAGCAGCCCACCCCTCTGAGTGGAAACAGAATCTGTTCCCCCGTGGAATGAGCCACTTTCTTGCTTTGCAGTGATTCTTGTTCATTTAGCCAAGTCTTCACCTATCATTACCAGAGGGATGAACAAGAGTATTTTCTGTGTCTAAAGAATATATTAAGAGAGAGGTGACAATGGTCAAGAGTCCTGATAAAAAAGAGGTGTGTGCGTGGGTTTTTTTTTTTTTTTGAGATTTATTTATTTATGCATTCAGAACTGGGGTATAGGCAGAGGTGCAGGGGCAGTGAGATGATTCATCAGAGACAGAGTGGGAAGCAGAACAGGCTGACTGACGAAGTAGCAGCGGACAGGTCTGAAGAGGTCTGCCACGCCAGGTGGGTCACCTCTGGGGCAGGGGTCAAACTCATGGTAAAGTGGATTAAGCTTCTTAGTGCTGTGCTTTAACCCACTGAGCCACTAGGGAGGGCCCAAAAGAGAGGCTTTTAAAGTGGATCCTGGAATCCAGATTTGGTACCAGTCTTGGAAAGGCCTCCAATTGGAACTTCTTGAATCACATCTCCTCCTCTCTTCCTGCCTCGGCCCTTGGACATCCACACTGTCTGCTCACTTCCACACTGCACCCCTGATCATTCCTTCCCATTCCATGCTTCTAAATCAGCCCATGCCTCATCATAAACACAAAAAGATAAAGGACTGAAGCAGTTAGAAATCGCCCTTGCCAAGAAATGTAGAGAAACCACCTAAGAAAAATCCAACACAGAAGAAAGCAGATTTCAGAGAGACAGCAAAAGAATCTGGGCCTCAAAAACATTGCTTGTATTTTCTAATCCAGAACAACTGAGGAAGGCCTAGTCTTTATGCTTCCAAGCTGAACCAACCAATCCAATCCCTTATTTTAAGGCATTTAAACTAGTTTAAACTGTTTTTGCCACTTGTACTCAGAACATACATCACTAATATAAATTTCAAGAAATTCTCATTATAACAGAGGCAGAAAACACCCTAAGGATTAAACTTCAACACATGGCCACAGCTTTCTTGTTTAATACTGAGTTAAAAAA
>NW_004567117.1:35963659-35985967 GCF_000260355.1 Condylura cristata | reverse complement strand
AGAACCGGGGTACAGGCCAGAGGTGTAAGAGCAGTGAGAGAATTCACCAGAGAAAGTGGGAAGCAGAACAGGCTGACTGATGAAGTACACTGCTGAGGGGAGCAGCGGGCAGGTCAGGAGAAGTCTGTGGTGCCTTGTGGGTCACCTCCAGTGTGGGGATCAAACTCATGCTGAAGTGGCTTTAGCTTCTTAGTGCTGCACTTTAACCTGCTGCGTCACCAGGAGGGCCCTGGATAGATGTTCTTCTAGAGAAACTAACATTCAACTTTGCTTCACCCATTTTTTTATTGCTATAATAGATACTAGTACTGGTGTGCATCCCCTTATAAACTAATCTTAATATTTTCAATTAAGCTTTTAAATCTGCATTTCTTAATGAAATGTTTACGTTCAATTTCCAATTGACTCAATCTTAAGAAGAAAGTACTTTTCTCGCAGCTACTATTCATAAAAGAACTTTGTCCACTGTATTCTTGGGTGGCCTTGAATCATTGGTGGGCGCTGCATGGAAGAACAAAGGCCTCTAAGGGTTTTCAACTCTCATGTTTAAGGTTTTTGCTTTTGTGCCAAGGGCAGAATTCCATGGCCTTGGGCCCTTGCTCAAGAATGCCTTCTTTTCAGGGTGAGCCAAGACTAAGTTAGGTGCTTGAAGAAGAATCAACTAAAATCGGACAATATACTTCATGGCTAGGATCTGGGATTGCTCAAGGCCTAGTTCACACTTGAAAGTAGATTTGGTGCTAAGTCTTCCGCTTGTTTAAAAGGGATTATCAGAGTGAATGAGAGAAGTTTTGGAATCAGCACAAATGTTAAATTTGGGGCCCATGAGCATGGAAGATTGAGTTGGCCAGTGGAATATTACCAGACAACTCTTGCCAATTCAGAAACAGAAAGGGCGGCACCAGATCCTCTGGGCTGGCAAGAATGTCCCTGGCCTTTCCCTCCTTTTGGCCACTCCATAGAAGATAGTGCCGTGATGGCCACATTCAGATTTAAACCTGTGAGCAGCCTGCTGGGCTGGGCACAAGCTGGCGCCTACGTAAACATTTTCCCTTTCCCAACCTGCATTTGTGTTCCGCGGTATTCTAATGCTTATCCCTCCAAGCTAGGACCTTGGGGTCTTCTCCAGAGTTTTCCTCCCCTTTTCCTCTATGTCCAATTTATCATCATACATAGCCTCCCTCCCCGTAAAGCACCTTAGATTTGACCTCCCTCCCTCTTTCCTGTCAATCCTCCAGCCACCTGCTGGGCCTGCTGTGACAATTTCTTTGCTGTCTCACTGCCAGGACCAGTTTTATGTACAGATAGAACTGAAGGCTACCCAGGAGGCCTGATTTTAAGGATGCATGAATGTTCAGAGGGATCCAGTAAACTTCCATTGATGGTCAAAGATGCCTGCTATTTTTTGCAGTTAATAAAAATTCACACATTTACTAGGTGCCTGGTGTTATTCAAAGATCAGCGTGTATATTAATGCATTTAGTTCTTTCTGTGCAAAATTAGAGATGGAGTATCAAGTGTTGAAATGTTTGGCAGAGTTTGTCCCAGGCTAAGTTCATACTAAGGTGTCTATGACTGACCACAGATGGATTCCTGTTAATATCTTTTTTAAATGTGCAGAAGAGATGACATGAGATGAAGACAGAACCATCTCAAGGTATCATGGAGCACAGGCGGGAGGAGAGGGCCGCAAAGGGGAGGTTTGGCACAGAAACAACAGTCAATGGATAGAATCGCCTACCTCATTTCAGACCTTCTTTCCCTCATTTACTTCCACTTGTTCAAATGAGCCGCGTAGATTGTTTTTCAGGGGTGCTGGAATCCTCTTTTCCACGTCCCTTTCTCATCCTCATGCAATGGTTTCCTGTGAGCCCAAGGAATAATTAAATCTTCACAAACTCCCAGAAGCCCTAGCACAAATTTGCCTTTACTTTGCTCACCAGCCCTCACCTTCCTGAGTCCTGCTGTGCACGTTCTCCCCTCTGCTGCTAGTCAGACTATATCATATAATAATCAGAAAGGAGCAAGCTCTGGAGCTGACAGAGTTTCCAGAACACAAAATAAATGTAATATGTAAGTATAAAACGCATAACATCTATGTATAAGACAAATATTAACTTAGTATTATGCTACTGTCTTCAGGATGCTTTATAGAGATTAATTACATGATGTCTGCAAAGCAGTTTGAGAACCTCCAGGAAAGGTGCTATATAAATACAAGGTATGATTATTTTTAGGAGCTTCTACTGCTGACATTCAGCATAGCATGAAAGAATGAAAAATTATCTCTATGTTCCCCGTCGTGGTAACAACTTCAGCTTAGGGTTTAGAAAACCCATTTATAGAAAGTGCTAAAATTAAAAAATGCATTCCTTACATGAGCTCATCTATGTAGCTTGATCTATGGAAGAAGAGACCTTTCTAAGCACAAACTTATAAAAAACAATCTGAAACTGACTCTCTAGGCTGAAGTAAGAAATGCAGAAAAGTAAAATCTTTTCACTGAAGTACTTAGGCCACTGGCAAGTGTCCAATTCCCTGGTTTTCTAAGTGAGTCCGTGTGTTTGGATGAACGCAGTTCCCCATTCCTGGCGTTCTCAGGGGAAGAGAGTTCTCAGTCAACACAGCCACCTGTTTCTGTTGAACAGTGATCCTTGTTGGAAGTTCCTCCTGGTACCTACTGAACCCCTATCCTGGAAAGGTACCAGGTTTCTTCCTATTTATCCTCTGTGACCCTGAGCACTGCCAGTGAATGGTTTTTTAAGAGGTTGATTTGTAGAATTCATGTTTGCTGATTAATTTTCACTCTTCTTTTTTTTAAAGATTTATTTATTTATACCTACAGACCTGCGGTTCAGGCCAGAGGTAGGGGAGGGATTCACCAGAGACAGAGTGGGGAGCAGTACAGGCACACTGACTGAAATATACTGCTGAGGGGAGCAGTTGGGACGGTCAGGAGAGGTCTGCCGCACCTGTGGGTCACCCCTTTGGTCGGGGATCAAACGTGCTGCAGTGGCTGGGTGGCTGCCATAGCTTTATAGGGCTGTGCCACCAGGGAGGGCCATAATTGTCACTCTTTATAACTTTGGGAAATAAGTGATTCTGCTCCTAGAGTTCTTTCCTCTGAATGCTATTCTTTAGTTCTATTTCCTTTACTTACTGATTTCGTGGTGCAAAAGCTCCACAAGAGTTGGGAATTTCTGCTGCCTTATCGCCCATGAGATGTCAAGTCTATAAACAAGGCCCAGAACAGAACACATGCTCCTCAGCACGCACAATGAGTCCTTTACTCAACATCATCAGTAGGTTCTTAGAAACTGTTACCTCAAGTTAAATGACAGTAACAAAACAATCTGATCATAGGCTACTGGATAGAAACAAGGGTTCATATGGCAGATTATTTTGGTCACAATAATGACCCAAAACATGTCTAATATTAAAAAATTTTGAGGGCCCTCCCTGGTGGTGCAGTGGGTTAAAGCACAGCACTGCAAGGCTGGCCACAGCCAATACTGCATATGTTCAATCCCCAGCCAGGGAGGTGACCCACATGATACAACAGTTCTCTCTGTCTCGCCCATTGCTCCCCTCAGCAATGTACTTAGTCACTGTGACTGTTCTTCTCCTTACTCTGTTTCTGATAAATCCTCTCATCACCCCCTGCACATCTAGCTTGTACCCTAGTTCTGTATACATAATAAAAAAAAACTTTGAAAAATAAAACATTTTGATTCCTTCACTTTCAGCCTGATAATTCCAACTCAGGGCAGATGGTCTGACACAAACCAGAACAGAGCGCCCTCCCATTGCAGGATACACCATACATACCCACACTCTCTCCAATGGGCACAACCGAGACATAAAAATGACCAGAACATGCACATCTATGGAATGTAGCAGAGAAATGAAGACCATCTTTTCAGACGCAGGAAGACAGGTAAACACTACCCAGATGGTGCCCTTCATCGGGAATCAATTTTTTTTCCCTCATCTATACTATAACAAAAGGACATAAAACCACACAGCATTGTTCAAGGATATGCTGTAGTGAGTGAGTGAATGAGTTGTGATGATTCGTGGAAGTACTGAAGCACTTAGCATGTTAGCAAGGAATAAGCAAGGCTTGACTGAAGGCTGACATGAGCCCATTTCTGTGGCGCTAAACTGAATCTTTAGTTGTGAACATCTGGATCCTGGAATAGCTTACGAAAAGTCACACAATGGTGCCTTTTGACAGCCCTGATTCTTGAATTTTTTTATAGTTCCCACAATTATTTTAAAAATTTAAATAATGAAAAAATTATTGAAAAATTTTACTTAGAATGTGAATTTCTATCTTCCGAAAACTCAGAAGACCTGGCAACAAGAAGACCCCACTTAGATGTGACAGGAGGGCCCCGAAGCTGGACAGAAGCTTGTCCTTAAACAGGACACTGGCTCTCCATTAGCTCTCCCCACATACCCCTGCAAGTAGAAGGGGTGAAAATCCTGCAGCGCTAAACCATCTAGACACTTTCATAATTAGAACATCTGATCCAGTCAGCAGGCTGTAAAGTAGATGTCATCATCAACAATACCTCATCACAACAACATCCTCCTCATCATCAGGTCACATAAACTGTCACACAAGCCCACTGTAGGGAAGCTCCCCAGTTTTTTAGTTCCCTATGCAGTGAACAGTTTCTGATCCAAGGCTTAGCAAACTAGACATAAGGGTCAAATCTGCTCTGTCTTTATTGTTATTAACACAACCATGCCTGTTCACTTACACACCGTCTGTTGCTGCTGCAACTGTTCTTAACCATGACTTCAGTAGTTGTGCTATAAACCATATAATACACTGAGCCTAAAATATTTCTATCGGGCTTCTTACATACACATTTTTTCAACCTCCTACCTATAACTTAGATCACTTGCATATTTGAAAGGGGTCATTTAGCATCTCCTCAGTCCTGGGCAAGATGGACTACAGGCCATACCAAACTTATCACTATCCAACTAATTCAGAAGCATATTGTCATCAAAAACTTTACCTTGGCATACAGTATGGCCATGCTGTAATTCTAGTAATTCTATATAAAACAGTCGTAGAATAGATGCATGACTTACCCTAGGGAACCTAATCTAAATTGGAACACAGAAAAATAGACAGTAACATAAATATAAATATATATGTGTGTATATATATACACACACATATATATAGTGTGTCTATACATTACATGATACATAAATTAGACTGAATAAATCTAAATGAGCAGAAAAATTTTGGCAGAGAAAGACTGGGACTGAGCTTACTCTACTAAAGGATGGAATGCCTTTTGGTTTTGTGTTCGCGCGTGTGTGTGTGCATGTGTGTATGAGAATCTATCTTGGGTTAGCTGTGGGGGTAGAAAATACAAGGTAAGTGGGTTACCACATATAACTTCCTGCTTACTCCTCATGTCTATAACAGATTTTGTTAAACCAATTACTGCCCTCTTACCTGCTAAGCCTTAACATGGCTTCAGAATCCTACTTAACACAGAGCTCCAGACTGCCAAACTGTGTTATACCAACAGTGCTATACCAACTGAGCAGAGTTGGCACACTAGATAAAAATTTTGACATCTTTTGAGAAAAGAGACTAGTTAGCAGTAGAAGGCACGACATTTTGTTCTCATATCAATCTTATTTTTAGACCCTAAGTTAATTGTACTACTTTTAAGCCTTGCTAGGTTATAGGTAAAATGAGAACAAAGGAACTGATGAGCTTCTGATAAGTGAAACGTGCCGAACAACCTTAAAATATTATTCTTATGGTATAAAATTTAATGAACACAGAACTCCGTAAGAATTAAAAAATGACACAAAGCCACAAAAGGAAATCTATCCTGGAAATAATAAAGAGCTCAGTTGGACACTTCCTAACAGTGTTGCTATTGATATTACAATTGAACTATAAAGGGAAGTTGATGGTGTCTTTAAATTTTTTCTGAAATAAAGTGATATGATGGTATGAGTCTGCAATTGAGTTCAGTTGCTGACTACATATTGCAGTATGGTAGATTAAACTTGTAAGGGTTTATTTCTCTCATGTACCTATAAACCAAGGTCAGTAATTTTGGTGTTGGTTGGGAAGGCCTAAGTTTGTGTCCACATCCATCTCCTTTGGTCACTATCAAAGGCTTAGAATCTCAGCGCCAAAGACCTTTCAATTTCTTGATTTTTCTCTCATGGTGCCCAAGTAGCTGCTTTAGTTCTAGCCTTTAAATCTACATTTAAATCTCAGTTAAGATGAGAAATAAGAAACAAAGTAGTAGATGTCTTCCATCTGAGTTAGGCCTTTTAAGAAACATTCCCAGAAGTTCTATCCAAGAGCTTCTCACTTTTTTATGGTTTTCCCATCTGCAATGTTTTTAATTTGTTTTTGCTTTTCTTCGTCCCTTAAAATGGGCTCATTGCTTCAACAATATTCTTTATTGAAGAGGAAGGGGGGAATGTATATTCAGTAGTAATTAGCAATCTCAACCACTTATATAAATTAACTTAAAATGCAATGTTAATTGTAGAAATTGTAGACTCTTTCAAAGAGTCTCACTCTAATAGGGGAAATGATATATATAAACAACTTCAAATAAACCAGAATAGAATGCAATTTACCATCTAATTATACTGCAAGCTATCCAAAGGATACAAAACTGTGCTACATATACAAAAAAAGTCACCAGTTCTTTTATTAGGTAAAGGGACAATGGCCAGTTTATATTTCCTTCCTTATGATGCACTTCCAAATGCCCTACAGTGAATATTTGCTGAGATAGGGAAAGAAAATGTCATAAAAGAGGGAAGGCCTGAGTTTGTTTCCACATCTATTATTTCCTTTGATCATTATGACAGTGGCATTCAGAAGATTATGAGGGCTTAATTGGACATAATGAACATTTTCATAATGAACCCATATGAACCCAGGTTTTTGGAAAGAAGGTGAAAGAATTGAATACCTACAATGGGTGCTGGGCTCAACCATGATGATAATTCTCTGCACTTGAAATATATAGAATCATAACTGTTCTGTGGGCTGTGAAAAGCAATGACAATCTGGGCTGTCATTCATGCTTCTGAGTCCAATTCATTTCCCATTTTCTAAAGAAAGTCATTAGTGGAAGAATGCCAGAAAATGATTAACAGCAAAATAAGGTGGGGGTCTGGCACAATGAGCCACCTGAGCTTTGTGATTCCAAGGATCTGGGCACCAGCACCTTCCTGGGGCCGCCTGACATCTGGACCAAATAGTCCTTTTTATGGAGAAACTCTTAAAATCACAGTCTAACCTGTCAAAATTGTTAATTCCCATTAGCTCACACAATAGTAAATTGAGTTTCTCCTGGGCTACTGGAAGTTAAAAAATATAGGAAGAATAGTAAGGATAGGATTGGGGGGCAAAGAACAGACAGAACTCCTGCTCTAAAATGCCTTAGCTTCTTCTGATTATCTGGCAGTTACACAAGTGGACAAGAATTACTTGTGTCTGGTGCTGAAAGTCAAGTCATCTTCTAAAGAAATGTTCAAACAGATGAGTCATTTGGTTTCTTTTCATGGTAAAGTTATCTTTGTGCTGTGTGATCTGCCCAATCCAGCCACTGACACTCTATCCTCTCGCCTGTTATACCAACAGAGTGTCAGATCCCTGCCAGGCCCTTGATTATCATGAGGTCTCACTCATGGGGAGACTGAAGCCCTGGAGGCCCAGACCTGGATGCCCAGACAGCATCACCTCCTCATTTGGCTCATCAAGACTAGAGCTATGTGAGCTTAAGATGATAAAAATAAACAGAGTAGTGGCAATCGATAAAGAGTACAAAGGAGAAGCTAGGTAGTCACTGAAATTCCCCCAACTGGATAGAAGAATTTTAAAAGTGGATTTAAGTAGCAAATGAACTAAAATATCCTAGTAGTAGAAGCCTAATTGCTTGAGTTTGCTACATTACAAATCATTCAGACAAACCGGAAGGCTCAGTTCCTCACTATTCATATGCCTCAGACAGCATATACTATACACACCATATGCAACTATATACAAGACATACTATACATTCACTGTCCACTATGTCCAGGGGTTCCCCAGGAGTTCAGTCCACAACATCATCTCCCATCTTCTGACTTCACTCTCCGTGACTTTCTTGCTATAATATTTTACCTCTCTTGCTACAGTATTTTACCTCTCTTCTCCTGAGTTCTATTACATTTCGAGTGTGAGAAAACATACTATTAGTGCCTATGCATGGTTTCTGTGCTCTTCTGTTCTTGTTTATTTTACCTCCTCTTAAGTAAGAGAATTGCAAGGAGGCAGAATACCCCACTGTCAAAACTCTATTTTCATATGTTATGCAAGAAAACAAAATCATAATTATTACTACCAGCAAAGGAAAGAAAGAACAACTAAAAGAACACACCTTAAAGCATTTTTCCATAGATGTATGAATATGCTTAATTTAATCAACTTTCACAAGCATGTCAGCACTAAAAAATCAAGAATGGTCTCAATTAACAGTAACTGAGGGTAGGTAAGAGAAATATGTATTTGAAATCAATTTTAGCAGCACTATTTCACTGCATGAGCGCTGAGCTGCAACAAGGGCTAACTGAAGTTCATTACTCCCAAGCCCTTCCAAAGCCTGTCAAATTGTTCTGTTTTCCACCAAACTCCCCTAGAGTCAATCAGTACTTACTCCAATCATTCTAATTCATACTCTGAGATCTATTCTGAGGAGATGGACTTTAAGTAAGTCTATTAGCAGGAGCAGGGAAGAAAAGGTTGTATTTAGGGTCAAAGGTTATAGGGCTTATACTGTTAAGTGGCAGTAGAAAGAAAGAGAAGTGGTGGGTTTGGAGCATATTATGTTTATGGGATTTTTAAATACTATTGGCGGGAGAGTATAATGAAAAGAATAATCAAGGCTAATTCCTAAGGCTGGAATCTGAACACTGGAGTAGATGATGTTGATATTTATTCAATTAATTTATGGTGGGAGGTGTATCTGCAAAGTTGTAGGACTGATTTACTATTGGGGTATATCTTTTAGACACCTGAGTGGAGGTATCCACTGTTAGCTGTGTACAAGAGCTCAAGGAAGAGATTTGTAGTAGAGATTTAAGTTTAACTCATTGCCATAGTGTCAAATAGAGACAACCACATGTGTTCTACAAGGGATTTCTCTTTCTTGTTACTATTAATGTAGGCTATCTGACAGTTATAGTATTCAGACTTTCATAATCCTTCATTTGAATTTTCAGAAAGGTTTAGGCCACGTATGATTATATAGAAGAAATGTGGTTTTAAAGATTATGCTAGAAAGATAACCAGGGATAGGAAAGTAAGAATAAAAGGGTTAAGTATTAGGTGATTTTATTATTATCATTATCTGTATGTCCTCATTATTAATTAGGTGAGCAATGGAAATATTGATAAGGTAAAACATATTATTTGTAAAAAACCCTGAATAATTATATTAAAAATTATCCAAGGAGGAAAGATTGGGTTAATATTTACTGGGCTTTTTCAAACAAATATCAGCTATAATGTATATGTTTAAGCACTGGCAGAGTTGCATTCTATTTTGTAGAAATAAAATTCTACCAAAATGCTTCATTTTTTCCAAGTTTTAACCTTTATACCAATATATGTGTGCCTGCAATAATCATGAAGAATATACTAACTATAAAACTACTAATGGCAATGGAAATGGACATGAATCAAAGAAAAGAAAGTTCTGGTTCTTGTTTGCTTTCACAGTCTATTATACCAAGCAGGAGTTAACAAACTATGGCCCAGGGATCTAATCCAACCCACCACCTGTTTTTGTAAGTAAAGTTTTATGGGAAAGCAACCACGTTCATTCATGTATTATACATATTGCCATTGACTGTCTTCCTTATTGTGACAGTGAAAACCCAGCAGTGGAAAGGAGGAGTTGTGACAGAGGCTGTATGGCCTGCAAAGCCTACTGTCTGATCCTGTACAGAAAATGCTGGCCAGCACCTACCTAAGGTAATGAGCTGAAGGGATACAGCAGACTCTAAAAAAGTAGACCAAAGTGGGGGAAATTGGGAATTGGATTCGCCCCAGTTTGTATATGCCAGAATGCTTTGTGGCTTTATAGAGACAGGGAAAACTGACCTTTCTATGTTACTTCCTTCTACCCAAGGCAGCCATTCTGCCACTGAACAGGGATCAGGAAGGGGCTCTAATAATTCCACATCTTCCAGAGACAGAAAATTAGCCATGGGGAAACAAAATGAAAGCAACTGCCTGGCTTTAGATGGCCTGTTACAGTGTATCCTGAAAAATCCAGAACAGCAACCAGGGGCGACACAGAGAACCTTAAACCTTTTCTACATCACCACTCTTACTTTACACCCATGTGGCTTTAGTTCAGAAAGCCAAGGAGCAGTAAACACAATGCCTCAAGTTCCCTGGTTAAGCTGTGTTCCAGGCTTTGACAGTGCTATACAGGGTTTTATTGCTAATACAGTGAAAGCCCATTAACTTTGCCCCTCTGGGGTAAAATCAGTCAAAATGATTTTTTGTGGACCATGAGGTTTTTCTCCAAGCCTAAACCCCTTCACTTTTAAGCAAAGGTGGTTAACTCTAAGCTCATCTTCCTAGCATACCTCCCCCAGCTCTCAACATGAGAAGAGCTAGGTGATAGGAAACAATGTCCTGGCCTATCTGGCAGGTGAGCGGAAATTGATCTGGGTCACCTCTCACTCAATTTGAAAAGATAGTCCCACCACTCTCCTTGCACTGAGGGCCACAGAACAAGAGTGCATTTGATTTTAAGGAATCACAATAGGGTCCAAGAGAGAAATCAGTGAAGTTGCCCTGCCTATTTTATCGCTTAGAGTGTGCCTTTCAAGATACTGGGTAGAAGCTGCAGTGGTTTTCAGCTTTTCTGTGGACAGCCTTCAGTGTTTGGTTTTTGTCTAGCAATTCCATTGATTTCCAGCATTTCCATTGATTTCCAGCCTCTACAGCCCGGAGGTTTCCCACCACCGTTGTAAAATGGCTCAGCATTGCAGACGATGCCTTACCATAAGTAACTGTGCCCTGCACTTCACATTCATGGTTTGGTTAAATTCAGTACCTTTTCTGACAGGTCTTTCTCCCTGAAGAGCAGGCCAAATGTCCTGCTGCTGTAATCTGGCTGTGGCATGAGCAGAGGGGGAGAGAGGCAGAAAAACTTCAGTTCCTCCTAAAGCAGGACCACCACCTCATCGTCTCCCATGTGTCCTCCCAGAACTTAAGCTCAGTTTTAAATCTGGTGCTGAATAAATTCTGCACTTTCATCCTTTGCAGCAATTCAACCAATGGAGAAAAGTAGTTATGGAATTAATCCATTTATCTAAAAAACATTTATTAGTTGCCCACAGCATTGTGTTAAGAGCCAAACTAATTAATGGCTAAACTATTGGAGCATTGATATCTTCATCTGCTAAAAGACCAGCCACAACAGTCACAAGCACGTCTGGATTATTAGGATGGTAAAATGAGATGGTACACAAAAAGACACAGAAATGTACTTGGCACATAGTAGGCACCATAAACATTTGCTGCTTTTTTGTTGTTGTTTTTATTTCTAGGAGCTACTCTGGTATCTTGCAGGAAGAGGGAGTTTAGACACATACATACATAGAGGGAGCTATGTGAGAGTTGGCCAACTGCAAGCCAAAGAGAGAGAGCTCAAAAGCAACCGGCCCTGCCAAACCCTGCATCTCGAAATTCTCGTCTCCTTCGGTGTGAGTCAAGAAATGTCTGTGGTGTGAGTCAAGAAATTTCTGTGGCTTAAGTCACACCCACTCCACAGGACTTTGTTATAGCAGCCCTAGAAAACAAAAGCACGCAGTGTATAGTTTTCTATCTATTCTTTTTTCGCTCAGTCTATATTATGGTATCTCGATAGCATATACTCTGTTCAATGCTGTATTCCGGTACGTGAATATACAAGTGCCTACCCATTTGATACTGATGAACGTTTGGATTACTTTCAGTTTCTGGTTACTCTGAATAAAGTTGCTATGAAAATTTGTGCATACTCTTTTTTCCTGGATATGTGTCTTCATTTCTCTTAGGTAATTTCTGGGAATGGAATGCCAGCATCATATGGTAAATGTATCTTTATTAAAAAAAATACTCGTTGACTAATTGACACTTGATATGGTGAATTTTTTTTTTCTATTTTAGTCAATCTAATAGTGGTGTAGAGCAATCCTCACTGTGGTTTTAATTTGCATTTCACAATGACTAATAATGTTGAGCATCTTTCCATGTGTTTATTTGTCATCTGTATATCTTCTCTGGTGGTGTCTGTTCAAATATTTTGTAAAGGACTTTTTAGATCATGCTAATGAGTTCGGATTTTATTCTATTTACAGGAGAGAACATTGATAGATTTTGAGTAATGGCACAATATGATAAGATCTCTGTTCTAGAAAGGTCACCTTCATGGTGGTGAGTAACTGGCATGAGAGCATGGCCGGAGGTCAGTCAGGACACTGTACAATAGTAAATGATGGAGTATGACGGGGCAAGTGGGGACAACAGAGATGGTGTCGAGTGAGGGGCTGATTCCAAAGGTGTTTGCAGGTAGAGTCAGGATTTGTGACGGTCTCGCAAGTTGGTGTGCAGTGAACCAAGAGAAGCAAGGATGTCTCGGATGGGAGTTAAGCATCACTAAGTGAATGTGGGGTAGGTATTAATTGCCTTATTTGTGGCAAATCCAACATTTCAATTGCGTTAAAGCAGAGACACGTGAAGAAGGGTTCTAAGACATTGATAAAGCAATGCGTTAAGAAGCTCTTCTTCACAGCAGCTGGCTTTAGCTCTATCTTCACACCACTTGTCAGTTTCATGAGTTACTTTCTCCCTACAGGCTTTGCTGGGCTAAGGGCTCTAAGTCAAGGGCTCCCCAGGCAGGTCCCTATGCAGGACAACTAAAACTTTATACCAAAAGCGTTTGTTCCTCACACTTGGCAGTGAGCTCAAGGTCACCTGCCTAGTATCAATGGCTGACAATATCCCCACAAAGGGCAGGATATCAAATTAATATGTGAATGTAAATGGCTAAAAAGGAAGTGAGGCGAGAGAGTCACACAACAGGAGATAGACAACCCTGTTCCAATGCAGGCTGTGTGATCAGTGGGGAACAAACTAGCCTTCCTGATACCCTCTATTGCTGCTTTGAGGAAAGGTATAGAGTTGAAGAGACAATGCACTACTTTTGCTTTCCCCTCAGTGGGCTCTCTGGGTGGGGTTCCATCCCCAACTGAAAGCCAGGAGCCTGCTGGCAGCCTCTAGATTCCAGTGATAATCCCACTGTCATGGTACTGCACCAAGAATGGGATGTTCCCACCACCCGCAGCCAGCCTCAGGTGGCAACAGAGGAGTCTGGCACTTCCCCCCACCACTTATGGGGCATCCTCAGGCCTTCTGATCACTCAGGACACATCTTGTTTCACCAGCCACTCATTTAGAAGTGCCAAGGAGAAACTGTGGGCCCTTGTGCTCCTCCGTAGTATTTGTTTCATCAGGCTGGCATTCAGTCACCAGCACCATCCTGTTCTTTGGGAGGTAATCTTTTGTTGGAGAGCTCCCCAGTGTCTGTTGTTATGTTTGAGACTGACTTTTATTCCAGACGGGTGGGCCGGGGAGACAAGACTACACTAAGCGACACAACATGAACAGAATGCGTGTAACATTCTCCAATCCTTCCCCACCCCCTTCTTTGCTGAGCTTCCAGAAAACTCCTTCCCCTAGAGTCTTCTCCCTATATTCTCATCCATTTAAAAATCACAGAACTTCTGCTTTGCTGTCAGAATGGCATTGTGTGGGGAAGTGTCAATGTAGTGGCCATGGTGGCATAAGACCACCTCCCACCCCTTCCCAGCTGCCCGCCCCTGCTCTCTATAGACTTCATTTCCCTCCATCCTTTCCATCTGGAATCTCATTCCGTGATTTAAAACAGCTATGCTGCTTTACTCACCTCTGTCACTTTCCTCCCCAAAGAAAGTTCATGGTTCTATGACATGTTTATTGACATCAGTAGGAATTTTTCAGTTCAGAGCACATGTAGCTGTTTTTCTCAGAAGTAAAAGTCAAAATTGTAGCAGCTAAATACCATGAATGATGCGGGTGCATCATCTCCAGTAATTACGGCACCACAGTCCCTGCTCCTTAATTAAGCCAACAACTAGTGCTCTATTTGGGGCCCTAATTTCTTTCTTTTCTCATGTTGTCAAAAAAAAAAAAAAAAAAGTCCACCAACAGTTCCTTTTGAACTGAAAATTATTATGCTTTAGTCTCAAGCCAAAGAAAAATTTATTTTGGAAAGTTTGAATCAAATTTTCTGAGTTACTCATGAAAGGAAAGGTCAGGAAAATTCAATATTTCTGACTTTGATTTTATTTAAAAATTCTTGAGCTTTTGGAATTCCCTCCATTCAAAAATCACTTTATAAAAACAAAGCAAACCTGAACTTTTCATGCCCTCAGAGTCTCATAACAAGCTAGTCTTGAGCTGTACTTGAGTAATAGCTAAAATGTTAAAGTACATGAATAAAATCTTTAATTAAGTACCAGTTATTCATACTACTAACTGTCCATCTCTTCAGTATGCCGTATTTTATTATTGGCTAGGATACAGGGAACACACATCGTGGGTGATTCTGCACGAATGTTCACATATGGCCCAGTGTCTGACAGCTGGAAATGTATAACTCTTCTAATAAATAGTGGGGTTAACATAATGAAACTGAACTCCAGGATGCATTTTATTGTTTTCCAAATTTTGTATATTAAGAATAAATTAATAAGTCTTACATAAAAGTCTACTTAAGTGATGTTGTTAATGTGTCCTTTCACATTCAGTGTTTCCTACTCTAACCTATTGCATTGAATGATGGAAATGCGCAGAAAAGACAAATTATGAACCAAATGTGCGTTAGTAATCTAGCTGTATTTGTAATTTTGCATTCCCTCAAGTCGTAGGAAGTAATTAAGTGCTTTTGCTTGAAAGGCCACCTGAGGGCTGCCTGGGGTCCAGAAGCAAATTGTGAATAGAGTCATCAAATGACATTATTAGATTATTTAATGCTATCAAAAAGAATTTAAATTATAAGTCACTGAAGGTAACTCATAATAAGAAAAATCAATTTATAGAAAATCAAGACTACATTTGCAGAGCTCTGGAGCTAGGTCATGGTGACGTCGTTCTCCACTTGAGTTTGGCCTTCAGGGCTGTCTCTGAGGACGTCTCCCAAGAGGAGCTGTGGCCCCACTGAAAGCCTCACAGCCAGGACTGCTCACTCCTCATTGCCTAAGTGCAGCTCAGAGACTATGGAGGAGGGAGAATCTCTACTGGGAAATAAATTCTTCCACCTCTGTACACTTCCTTCAAGAACTTCCAGGCAAAAGTGAGCTCTGTGGCCACAGGCAGTACATTTTCTGTCGTCATCTGTAAAATGAGGCTGTTGAAAGGACTGAGGTCCCTAAGGTCTCCGATAGAAAACTTAGACTTTTCCAAGCAAAAAAGTGGATTGAACGATTGTTGGCTGACTGACTGGTTTGGTTTGTCTTTCTTTCTCTTTTTAACATTGATTTTATTTCATTGTGAAGCCAATGAATGAAAATAATTTTAATTTTATTGAAGAAACTTGATGGTTTGTCTATCCTTAAAGGATTCTCTTGCTCCACAACCAACTTCCTGAATGATTGTTTGGGATCTTGAGTCTAACCAAAGTGTGTCATTAGAATGGCTACTGAATACACTGCAAGACCAGCCTAGTTTTATTTTTAAAATTTTCCCCAGATTCTGTAGCCACAACACTAGCTCTTTCCTCTGAATTACAACACTTATTTGGCATGCACACGCCACCTTATAACTGTGCTTATCAATGTACATGTCCCAACATCTCAACACAAACATAATTACCCTGAAGGCCAGAATCATTATGAAGTAGACCCCTATTTGGAAGACACTTTAAAAGTCATATGGGAAAATCAACTTTTTATATCCCACAGAGTCTTCAGTGATGCTTAAAACATATGTGGCAGTTTATTAACCCTTCCATTATAATTTATATGGACTGTGACTTTCCACAATTACAAACTTGTAATACTGCCTCCTACAACAAAGACAATCTAGCTACAAGTCAGTGCTTACTTCCTCTATCCTCCACTGGGTCTTTACATTCAACAAGGATCAGGAAAGTGGAGGGTGAAATAGTGTTTTCGGACTCAATCCCCCGGATTGGGACAACCATTGGCATCAACTAACGAGTATATTTCTGGAATTGCTGCCTCTGTCCTGAAAGTCTTGGCCAGTCATAGAAAAATCAGTCAATCTCAGTGACATTTAAGTCAGATCAGACGGCAACTACCAAGTGAGCAAAACCATAGCAGGACATGGAGGGCCCAACCCCAATCTACCCAATACTTCCTGCATCTGGCTGCAGACCAGCCCCACTGCTTGTGTTAATCTCACAACTATGACCCAAACTTGGCATGAACATATAAAGATGTTATGTCAGGAAAACTGATGTAGCAGATTTATAATCTGATGTACAGATTTGTAAACTCAAAAGATGAATGAGGCAGACTAGGTAACAAAGACTTAGAGAAACAGACCTATAAGAAGGGAATGGGGAATGCTGGGGACTAGGAAAATGGACAACACACACCTCACCTAAAGGAAGCAGTAGGTTTGCTTTCCTACCAGCTGACACCTTGCAGAAAAACAAGCCAAACACAGCCAATATTTTTTTTTCAAAAGAACTAAAATTTGAATTTTTTGCAAATGCTCCAATATTTAAATGTTAGTGGCCAATAAGATTTTTTTTTTTTTTTGAATAGAGGGTAGACCAAATAAAATACAACTGGGTACCAGATGTAACTCAAGGGCCAATTGCAACATACAATTTATACAATTTGTTATAACTAAATATAGACTATGTTCCCAAATACATCAAATATTATGTTAATGTGTTTTTATAAGAAAGTTAGATTTTTTCCAACCTCATGAAATGTTATTTCTTCTTTTCTTCATGTTATGCTCTCAAGTATAACTCCAAATGTTTAATTTGTGGGTTTTGATCCTCTGTTCTTGGTTACAAATCTCCTAGCAGTTTGGAAGAGTACTTCTTATTGTTTTACAACATAGCCTACCATTTTCACAACCAAGAAAAGATCATTTCTTTTTTTTTAACTTAAGGGGGGAAATATCCCTCCCCACTTACTTTCTCAGCAATGACTATCATTATCCTTGACGTCAATAGAACCATGTGGGGAAGTTGGGAGGTCCATGTTAATTTTATGTTTTGATGATAACTTTTTTTTAACAGAAATATAAGTAAATATTCTGAAAAGTGGTTAAACTCAATTGAAAAATAAAAAAAAAAAGAATTCTGATGTTGGTTCAACACCAGGAACGCTGGTGAAGAGCTAAGATTTTTAAAAAGGAAAGCTTTTCACCAGGTGTATGACACCATTTCACATAGCCATTTGGGTTTAAATGGGATGAAACTGGGAAAAGAATGCATTTTGCATTTGTAATTCAGCTAAATAGCTGCAACACATGAATTGGTCTGCTGGTAGTTCCCCATATGTTCCCTTAGTCATTTCAACATTTTCTTCCCAACCACTAAAAATGATCACTTTTCTATGAGGTTTAACCTCTTATTCTTAAATGTAATGTCAGGATTTTTTTTTTTTTTTTTGCTTTGAGATCTACAATTATGATTACCAAAGTCGTTATAAGCAAAACTGAACATTATTTATCAAGTGCTTGTCATCAGGAAATAATATACAAGTGAACCTGGAACCATATGACTCTTCCATGGCAGTGCCCAAAACTTTAAATACCATGAAAATTTTCATTTAAGAAAGGGAAAGACAACTTCCCATTTCTGAGAGCTACACTGGACTCCAAGCTGAGGATATAGTACCTTTTATCAAGTCATATGAAAATATGTGTATATACCACTTAGAAGAATCCCCTTGTCAATTTTAGTTTTCATTCCAATTACTTGTGGCTCTACTTGAAAAACTCTGTGGATATAATAGATAAATAGTCCAAAGCAATACCTGAATGTTATATTTCTAACCTAGTTATATTTGCACATCCTATAACATTACTCTGAGAGTATACTTGCCCTTGGAACTGCCTTCTCAGAACTAATGAAAACACTTGATGCCATCAGTACATCACCACCAAGGGTGTATTACATAGCTAATATCTGAAGTCCATGACTCAGAGGCAGATCAACTTGGACGGCAGCATACAAATTTCTGGTTTTCCCAACCACCCAGTTCAACATGCTGAAGTCAGATTAAATTGTTAGTTCCTTGCCCTCTCATCTAGTCAGTGATCAAACCTACCAAAAATTCTACTTCACAACATGTGATGTATTTTTCTCTTTTCCTCCTTCACTAGCAATTCCACCACACTAATTTAGAATTTCAGTGGCCAGTTACAGATGGAGTCCATGGGCAAAGGTCAACTGTTATGTTGGATACATATGCCAAAAACCAGGTTCCCACCACAAGTCATGACTAAGTGAAGCACAGTAGAGTCATAATCAAGGAATCTCCAGGCCGAGAGTGCAGATAATGACCCAAGGCCTCCTCCAGACACTGTGGATGGCTGACACTACTAAGGAATGTCTGGATGAGAGATCTCATTTATCCTGATCATGGACCTAGATGACTTCATTTTCTAAAACAATTCACATGCCAGGGTTTCAGGTCCACCATCTACCCTTAGTCAACCTGTGATCTCAGGATGGATGGAACACAGCAGTTCCTGAAGTTTAGGCAAAGGAGGTCATGCTTAGTGGAGAAGGGGAGAAAGCCTACAGATCAGCTGTAATGAGCTGGAAAGTGACCCTGCAGTGGACTCTGGGACAGACTGCCCAACCAGAGTTGAAAGGGGAGTTATAGCAGGACCTCAGGGACTTGAGGGGGTGTGTAGCACCACAGAGAGTATCACCCAAAAGAAAGGAAGAGCTGGGGGCTTCTGATACCTTTCCCTACGAAGAGGCTGAGTGAGTCAAATATTTCTCCAGTAGACTCCAGTGCCATTTGAAAGAGGAATTGCACAGGGCAAAAATAATAACTTTTGAAAATGTGCAAGGCTAGAGCTCATCCTAAGTACTTTTGTTAACTTATTTAATTCTCTCAACAACCTTTGAGTGACTTTATTAGGTATATTATGCTAATTTTACACCTGTATAAAATGAGACACACAAAGCAAGTGAATCATTTGCTACTAAGTACTAAGTATTGGGATTCAAAGCAGGCCATTTGGTTCTGCAGCCTTCACCCAGAGCCATTCTACATTGGTAACATTCTACCCAAATCTTTGCCACAGAGAAACATATCACATGGTAGAGGAAAAGAGACTTTTGTACAGAATTTAGTAACTAGGAAGTGTACTTACTCACCATTTTATTTTATTTATTTTTAAGCTTTATTTATTTATGCATATAAGAACTGGGGTATAGGCCAGAAGTACGTGGGGTGAGAGGATTCACCAGAGACAGTGGAGAGAAGAACAGGCGAACAGTGGGGAGACAGGAGAGGTCTGCTGCACCTTGTGGGTCAGCTCCCTGGCCAGGGATTGAACTCATGCTGCAAGTGGCTGTGGACAGCTTCACATGCTGCACTTTACCCCCGAGCCAGCAGGGATTACCCCCAGTCACCATTTTAAAGAGGTCTTGGGATGGGAGAGAGGTATAGAAATAAAGATGATAATGATGATAAATATGTTGAACGCTTTCTTCATGCCAGGCATTGCTCTGAGCACTTTGGATGTACCAACTCATTCACTCTTCATTACAAGCCTGTGAGGCAGACCAGTGCTGGTGTAACTAAGGAAATGAACTATTACATTTATTTCATTGTACCTACTTTAAGTTTAAATAACCATGTGTGACCAGCAGATGTTGAATTGGTGCAGAGATGGGTGCTTTTTCCATTTTACATCTGAGGAAACTGAGGCATGGAGTGGCTATGTAATTTATCCATGGTCTGAGAGCTACTCATGGGCAAAATCATGGCTGAAAGCCAGTCAATCTGACTCTGGAGCATACCATTCTAACGCTAACATTTCTATAATATATCGGAGCATTTATCCCATAATACTGAGCACTACCTAGAGGTACTTTCAAAATATTGGGTGAGCATTTAGCTTCTTTCTTCCCCAAACAGTGGAAGCCAGATCTGTAACTGATAAAATAAAGACACTAGTTTTCTCTCTAGTGTTTCTAAACTGTGCTATCTACTCTCCCATAACATGACAAATTTTAAACATTGTGGCAGAGGTGGCCCCTGATTGCATTTGCATGTTCTGGATCAAGAAGGCTGCCCCATTACTGGTATTCTCAAAGATCTAAACCATGAAGTGCTCTGCTCAGGCATGGGGCAGCCTAGCCTGTTTAATCAACGCCAGCAAGATGGCAGCTCACAGACGCAGGGACCTTAGGGTCAAGCTGAAGGGATGAAGGTGGGGTCATTAAGGGTCAGATAACACCTTAATAAGTATAGAGCCAGGAAATGAAGCCCAGAGAGGGGCCAGACATGGGGATTCAAATTGGAAGACTTCTTAACCAAAGGCATATCATAAATTTGGCAGAATGCTCAAAACAGAAACCCCAACCACAAAATTAAAGCCTTTCTGATTCCCACGGACATCCTGAATGACCTGAAGCAAAAGGTTACCTCTACCTGGTTAAAAGTCACCTATGTGATGGGAGACCCATGGGGATTACAATTGAGATGAAAAAAAAAATATATATATATATACATACACACATATATACATATATATATATATACATACATATATACATATACACATATATACATATATATATACATATATGTACAAAATGATGTAAAAAAAATAAGTCATAGGGATAATTGCACCTGATTCTAATGCTAGTGGTGGTGCTCAGCTACCCATAAAGGAAAAACAAATAATAATAACCAAAAAGATTTTAGTGGAATTGAACAATCTTGTTATACTTTCTTAAATACTTAAATGCATGAACAAAAAAAGAATCTTCTTTGTCCAGCTTTTCTCTGGATTCAATTTCCTATATCTCATGCTGGGTTCAGGACAGTGACACTGAGAGGTCAGTTTCTATGGGTACCATCTTGAAAATTGGGTTTTGCCAGAAATTAAATCAGGAATATTTATCTGAGGGAACAGTTGGGCTTGAAATAAAGCAGCTTTTTCTCTGGAATACAAGATCATATTTAATTTTTGAGAAAGGGAAAACAGTAAGAATACCCTGGAAACCAAGGACTTTCAAGTGCAAGTTTATCAAAGCACAAGCAAGTCGGCCCATTAAAGTGTTCCCGTAGGACTAATGATGGTTAGAGATTCATTATGAAGTACAAAAATGGGCAGATAATTGTGTGCCAAAGGGGAGAATTTTGCAATTTTAAATGTGTGTGTGTGTGCGGGTGTGTGTGACATTTGTAAAATTTCACAAAATGTTTCCGTTTTGCCAGGCAGTGCTCACAAAGCCAAACCTTGGAGCTCTGCACAGCACCTAGGCCAAAAGCAATCAACAGCCCGAGCCCACACAACAGCACATTAGCAAATATGCCAGCTTCCTTCATATCACGCAGTCAAAGAAATGAAACTCTCAGTGCCGAATCGCACAACTCCTAGAACATGGAAAAGAAACAAAATTGAAAGAAGGAGAGAATTTAAAGGGCAAGTTATTATTAACACTTGTGCGTGATTGAGAGATAAGCTTCAGATGTTTTCAGTATAAAATGCAGGTGAAATGGCTTTCTGAGTTTGAACCAGCATGCTCATCAGCCACCCTAAGGAAGCCCACACGGCTGTGAGCTACTGTCTTTGGTTTGTAGGGACACTGCAGGGAGCCCAGGTCAGCAATGCTGGGGTAAGTCATGGAACAGCCGTCTGCAAAAAGCAAGTGGATATTACGCAATGGCTATAGCCATTACTCATCTCTGTACCCTGAGAAAAGCCATAGACAACACTAAAAGAATAAGCAAATAGTTCCAATAAAACTTTATTTACAAACCAGATGGTAGACCTGTTTACCAGCCTCTTCTCTGGGAAACAGAAGGATAACAGTATAAATTTAGATATTAGACTTAAATGAATTGATACTGGGGAAAGATACATTTGTTTCTAATTCCAAGCAATTTTTTTTAAAGATTTATTTATTTATTTGTGCATACAGAACTGGGGTACAGGCCAGAGGCTCAGGGGCGGTGAGAGGCTTCACCAGAGAC
>NW_004567117.1:35962619-35963559 GCF_000260355.1 Condylura cristata | reverse complement strand
GGGGGAATCGAACTCATGCGGAAGTGGCTTCAGATTCTCAGTGCTGTGCTTTAACCCGCTGCGCCACCAGGGAGGGCCATTCCAAGCAATTTTTATCTAGTCTACATTTATTTAACTTTAGCTAGCATGTCAATGTAAGAAACAGAATATGGAATCCATAAGATTATAAATTCTCTAGTAAATTACTGTTTTCATTTCACTATTCACTTTAACGATGCTTCAAAAGGAAGTTAAGACATTCCTTTATAGGTCAGGGCTTCCCTCTCTGAACTTCTGTGACCTAATCTTGTGCCCAGAATATGGCAGGGAGGCTGCATAGACTTTCACTCTTTCACACACACACACACACACACACACACACAAGGTCAAGATTGGAATCCTAAAATCTAGTAAAGAAATGTCTCCAAAGTTTAGAAGGATAAAGAATTGGATCTCAATTTCCAAGCACAGTAACTTAACAAAGTGAATTACAGATACAGATGCATTACAATAATACACCACCCTTTTTAAAGGATGAATATGTTTAAAAACATATTCCAGAGTTTGTGAAAAATAAATCAGAGGGAGACAGATTAGAGATTCTAGAAACAATTATAAGTTGAGGCTAATACAAAACTTACAATTAAAACAAAACAATTATCCAGAATAGTGCTTTCAGGTTTACTTTAAATAATTTCTATAACATAGAAATGAGTTATTAAAAAAAAAACTGAACACAAGGTTAAAATGAAATATCTGTCTGACCCCACATAGGAGAGAGAAGAGCTGTTGTTTTAGGAGGAGGTAAAAGAGACACCAACTCACATTAGAAACTGACAAAAAAAAGAAACATGTTATTAAATATAAGTATGGTCCTTTATTTTTCTGTCGGTTGATGTGATGAAATACATTAATTGATTTTTGGATGTCGAACCATCCTTGTGTCCCTGGAATAAAACCA
>NW_004567117.1:35942426-35962478 GCF_000260355.1 Condylura cristata | reverse complement strand
GGGAGCAGAACAGGCAGATCATCGAAGTACACTGCTGAGGGGAGCAGCGGGCGGGTCAGGAGAGGTCTGCCTGGCCATGTGGGTTATCTCCAGGGCCGGGGATCGAACTCATGCGGAAGTGGCTTTAGCTTCTCAGTGCTGTGCTTTAACCTGCTGCGCCTCCAAGGAGGGCCGCAACTTGGTATATTTTAATGCATTGTTATTGATTCAGTATTAGTGTGATGCTGGCTTTGTGGAAAGTATTTGGTAATTTTCCTTGCAGAGAAGGCAGTCGACAAAGTTCAACATACATTTTCGTTTAAAGCCCTCAAAATCCTCAGAATAGGAAAATAACTCAGCATGATAAAATACCATATACGACAAACTCACAGCTAATATTATCCTCAATGGAGAAAAGCTACAAACTTTTCCTTTAAGATCAGGAACAAGATAAGTATGTCCACTATCACCACTTCTCTTCATCATAATACTGGGAAACCCAGCCAGAGCAATAAGATAGGAAAAAGACATACAGGAATCCAGATAGGGAAAGAAGTAAAACTATCTTTATTTTCAGACAATAAGATAATTTACATGGAAAACCCTAAAAACTCCATAAAAAACCTAATCAAAACAACTGATCAGTTTAGTAAAGTAGCAGGATATAAAATCAACATCAAAAGTCAGTAGTTTTCCTATACATGAAAACCAATCAGAAGCAGCAGAAATAAATAAAAAAAAAATCCCCTTTACAATTGAAACAAACAAACAAAAAAATCACATACTTGGGAACAAAACTAACAAAAGAGGTAAAAGAACTACGCAAAGAAAATTATGAAACACCGTTAAAAGAAATATAAGAAGACACAAAGAAATGGAAAGACATACCATGCTCTTGGATTGGAAGAATTAACATCATTAAAATGGCCATTCTACCAAAAGCAATTTAACACTAGCCCAATAAAAATCTCAATGACATTCTTCAAAATAATAGAACAAATATTGATGAGATTTATATGGAACCACAAAAAAAAAAAAAAAAAAAAAAAAAAAAACCCTGAGTAGCCAAAACTCTCCTGACTTTTAAAATGAAAGAGAACAGAGGCATCACACTCCCGGACTTCAAGCTATACTACAAAGACATAATAATCAAAGCTGCATGATACTGGAACTAGAATAGACATACAGACCAGTGGATTCAAATAAAAAACCCAGACATAAACCTACAGGTTTATGGACAGTTAAATTCTGACAAAGGGCCAAAGGATATTTAATGGAACAAAGATAGTTTGTTCAACAAGTGGTGCTGGGAAAACTAGGCTGCTATGTGCAAAAAAATGAAGCTAGGTTACTACCTCACATCATGCACAAAAACCAACTCAAAATGGATTAAAGACTAGACATAAGATCAGAAACGATAAAATATCTCGAAGAAAAGGTGGGTGAAACACTACATGACATACACCTCAGTAACAGCTTTAAATATACATCACCCAAAGCAAGGATAGTGAAGGAAAAGATAAACAGCTGGGACTACATCAAGTTATCTTTGGCCACTGCAGCATGAATTCTATCCCCCACCAGGGAGGTGACCTCAGTAGTGCATTTCAGTAGATCTGCCTGTTCTGCTCCCCGCTCTCTCTGGTGAATCCTCTCACCAATGACACCACTGGCCTGTGCCCCAGTTCTTGTATGCATAAATAAATAAATACTTTTATAAATGAATATAGGGCCCTCCCTGGTGGTGCAGTAGGTTAAAGCACAGTACTAAGAAGCTAAAGCTACTTCAGCACAAATTCAATCTCCACCCCAAAAGTGATCCATATGGTGTGGCAGACCTCTCCTGACCTGTCCGCTGCTCCCCTCAGCAGTGTATTCCTCAGTTGGCCTGTTCTGCTTCCCACTCTGTCTCTGGTGAGTCTTCTCATCACTCCTGCACCTCCCAGTTCTCTGTGCATAAATAAATAAATATTTTTTAAAAAATAAATATGAGGCCCTCCCTGGTGGCGCAGCGGGTTGGAGCACAGCACTGAGAATCTGAAGCCACTTCCGCATGAGTTCGATTCCCGCCTGCCGCCTGCCCCGGAGGAGACCACATGGCGAGCCAGACCTCTCCTGACCCGCCCGCTGCTCCCCTCAGCAGTGTACTTCGTAGATCTGCCTGTTCTGCTCCCCACTCTGTCTCTGGTGAAGCCTCTCACCGCCCCTGAGCCTCTGGCCTGTACCCCAGTTCTGTATGAATAAATAAATAAATCTTTAAAAAAAAATAAATAAATAAATAAATAAATAAATATGAGTCCAAGACAAATAGTAGTAGTATACATAACTCTCAAGCCAGCAAACAAACAAATGAAAATAACAGAGAGAAAATAAAAGTAAAGAAACTCATTCACTACAGGAAAAGATAAAAACTAACTTATCTAAAAATAGGAATCCAACAGGGGTGTCACTGAGAGACCAGTAGTGAGACTAATGTGCTAGTAAATGGCAACAGAAAAATTTCCCAATTCAAAGACAGAGAATTTCAGGTTAATTTTTTCTTTCATAAAAATCCACATATATATCTTCTCAACAAATATGCCTAGAACAAAGTGTTTCATAAAGATCAAATATCAGGGAAGACAAAACTGTAAGAGGCAAACATTAACAATCCAGAGAAGTGGCGCCATTGCCAGTAGTCAAGTCAGGAAGCACTGAAGAAGGCAAGACCTACAAACTGCAAAAGATACAATTTCAGGATGTCTAACATTCAGCTATCAACCTACATTTAAGAAATATGAAATCTAAATAACAAATTAACAAATATAATATCCTAGTGGGAAATTATTTTTTAAGATGTATTTATTTATGCATACGGAACTGGGGTACTGGCAGAGGTACAGGGGCAGGGGAGAGAGGACTCACAAGAGACAGAATGGGGACCAGAACAACAGATGTACTTAAGTACACTGCTGAGGGGAGCAGTGGGTGTGTCAGGAGAGGTCTGCCTCTCCATATGGGTCACCTCCTTGGTGGGGCATTGAACTCATGCTGCAGTGGCTGCGATAGCTTCTTAGTGCTATGTTTTAACCTGTTGTGGCACCAGGGAGGGCTCATGCTGGAAATTTTAATACCTCTTTCAGGAATTCATAGAAGAATCACAAAAAGAGAGAGAGAGAGGATTTGAATCACACAATTAACACAGCTGATTTAATAATTATATGGAGAGCTTTGTAACAAAAGAGGCAGAACAAATATCCTTTTTAAATATCCAGGGAACATTTATAACACTGATGATATATTAGACCAGAAAAATAACCTCAAAAGGTATTTTTAAATATTAGGAATTATGGAAACCATATTTTACAGCTATAATGCAAAGAAACTAAATATTAACAACAAAAAAAGTCAAATTAAAATTTGCCCACTGAAAATTTTATGTCGGTCTTAGATTATAACGTGCATATATCACGGGCAGTTAATAAGGTCATGAACTAAGGGAACTACCCATTAAGATTTAAGGACATTGGAATTTCAGGGAAACAAGGAAGAATGGACAATAAGTGAAATAAAGACACATTCTAAAAGTTGAGTGAAAAATAAATGAGCATTTCCACCAAAAAAGACAGAAAGGGATGAAAGAAAGGAAGGAGGGAGGGAGGAGAGGAAAGACTAGATGTGGATTTCTATATATTTATATAGATAGTGATAGAAATTAGTTAATTTAATAGGCTATTAAAAGCCTAAGACTGTTATCTGAAGAGTAAATACAGCAAATATGATCAAGAAAAATATGAAACAACACTAAAACAAGGAGGGCTTTGTTATAGGTATAATAAGTTTTACTATCTTAAGGGAATGCTATATAAATTTTAAGCAAATGTACTTACAAATGTCGACGAAAATAATCTTGCAAACATTCAAAACTGAGTCAAAAGGTCTTTAAAACCTGATTAGACAGATAACCATAAAAGACTAGAAATTAAGATCTATTCCTATCATATTTTTAATTTATCCTGCTTAAAATATGTAATTTCTATTACATAATATATTTCACAACAAAAGAAAGATCCAAGAATCAAAAGTCATTTCATAGATGAGCAAACCCCCCAAATCAGAGTATAGGCAAACTATGTCTAAGTCTAACTCATGAGTATCAATGCAAAAACATCATAAATAGCATATTACTAAATAGGGCCCTCCCTGGTGGCGCAGCTGGTTAAAGCACAGCAATAAGAAGCTAAAGCCACTTCAGCATGAGTTCGATTCCTGCCTGCCTCGGAGGAGCTCCACATGGCACAGCAGACCTCTCCTGGCCCGCCCGCTGCTCCCCTCAGCAGTGTACTTTGGCAATCTGCCTGTTCTGCTCCCTGCTCTGTCTCTGGTGAATCCTCTCACCCTCCACATCTCTGACCTGTACCCCAGTTCTGTATGAATAAATAAATAAATCTTAAAAAAATAGCATATTACTAAATAGAATCCAGTAAAATAAAATACAAAACAAAGTGGACCTAGGAGCTTTACCCTATGACCCCATGGGGAGGACTCAAAATTAAGTGGACAAGAATGCAATTTAGCATCTTAGGAAAGGAAATATAAATAATCCTTATTTCAGTGTATGCTGCATGTTATATGAAAAGTTCATTATTTTTTTCTAACTACAGCAAAGAACTTCCTTAACTTTCTCAGGGATGTCGATCAGAAACCCACATTATTGCTATAGTGGACGGTGAACAGGAGAGAAACCCCCAAGAATTAGCCAACACCTGCCATGATTATCATCAGGGAACACTGTGTGCTTGACAGCGGCCAAGACAAAAAAACATGAACAACGAATGACTTAAACAGTAGAGTTTAAAAGATAAAAATTTCATTATTTGTTTGCAAATGATTACCTGAGATACCTATCTATAAGTTTCATGTGAACCAATGAAATAATATTAAAACAAATAAGAGAGTTCAGTTAGATTACCAGACAAAACACCAATATTCAAAAATAATCTTTTCTCAACAGAATTATAACCAATAGAAAATGTAATAGGAATAAAACTTTGCCAGACTAACAGAACTATAAAAAAATGCAACTAATAAAAATGATAAAAATAAGATGAAAAAGAGGTATGCAAGATGATAGTGAATATTATAAATCTTTATTCATGATTATAAAAATTTTAGAAACTCTGAGTAAAAAGAGCCATGATGGTGAACAATAACAACTAATATTGCAAAACTATCAATTATTTCCAAATCAATCTATGTAAGTAATAATGAAAATCTTAACTGATAATTTTATTCTAAAATATCAAAAAAATTAATAAGCATAGTAAGCTTGACCTTTTTAGAAAAAAAAAACTTTTTTTGAAAAAAAAAAAAGAGCAAAACTAACCACAGAGTTTATCAAAATAACGTGGCACTGGCATAGAAACAAGACATACGAACCAAGTGAACAGAATACAAAGTTCAGAAGTTAACCTTCACAGAATGGTCATGTGATTTTTTTTTTTTTTTCAGAATGCCAAGATATTTAATAGGAATGGAACAGTCTTTTCAACAGAAAAGTTGAATATTCACAATTAAAAAATGAAACTTAGCCCTTCTCTTACTTTATACATAAAAATTACCTCAAAATGGATGTAAGAGCTAAACATGTGTTTATCTAGTCCTTGCATTCACCGACATGGATTCATACAAAACAGAGTCCAGAGGTATGAACTCTACATCAGGGCAGCAGGAAAACTCTCAGAGTGGAGGAATGACGGGTAAATAAGTGTACATTCACTCTATAGTATGTTACATGGCCATTTAAAAAGAATTACAAGGTCTACTAGATGAGTAGCCCTTGAAAAGTATCTACCAAACATGTGTTAAATGAAAAAAAATATTTCAGTGAGATGCATTATTTGGTAGAAGAGTGAAACTCTGTTACTCAAGCTCAAGCTATAATTTCTGCAGAATCTACAGCTGATGGTAATGTTGCATTACCAAGTCAAGGCAGAACTGAATAAGATAATTTCACTTTAGACACTTCTGTATTATTCAATTGTCTACCATTTGTTTGTATCTTCTTATATAATAAACAAATACTTTTACAAGTAACAACAACCAATAAACCAGAATGGTTGGGTAATGGAAATGCCCTGCAAAAAAATTATATAAATATCCTGCATAGCTGTCAGATTCTGCTACTGCTGGAAGAGTGGGGAAAACACCATGGAGTTCTGGGGGACACAGGAGGGTGGGTCCCTAGGTCTCCCACTGCTCAAGGCTCTAATATAGTACTTTAAAGAAAGATTTGTTTTCTTACCTGATATGGGCTAATAGCTGATATTTGAATGTAATCAACCTTCAAGTTAATTTCTTTTTTAAAAAAAAGATTTATCTGATATACATACAAGAACTGGGGCACAGGGCCAGAGGTACAGGGGCACGAGGGGATTCATCAGACACAGAGTGGGGAGAAGAACAGGCAGACATACTGAATCCACTGCTCAGGGGAGCAACGGGCAGATCAGGAGAGGTCTGCTGTGCCATGTGGATCACCTCCCTGGCAGGGGACTGAACTCTTGCTGCAGTGGCTGTGGACAGCTTCATAACGCTGTTCTTTAACCCACTGCACCACCAGCCAGAGCCCTTCAAGTTAATTCATTAGCCCTTCTTTAACTCTTGCTTCTCAACCCTGGGTTCACTTCATTATGACTACTTCCCCCAGAATTTTTCAATGCCAGTGTTAGGGACATTTCAACATGATCAATTCTTATGGGGGCTGCCCCATGCTTTGAGGGGTATTTGACATTATCCCTTAATGCCATAGCATCATTTTCCCAAATTATAACAATCAAAAATATCTTCACACATTGTCAAATGTCAGGGGAGACGGGGGGCTCAGCTGCCCTGGTGGAGAACCAGTGGTTCCAATTACCAGGATTAGAGATCCTGGCCAGGTAGTATAGTGATCTGATTAAAACACTTAACTCAACTACTTAATCTAGCAGTTGTTGTGAGTCCTTATACACACACCCAAAAAGTCACAAAGCACACAAACGTGGTTCTGGATCATTCTGCTTCAGTATTTCCTATCTTATATTGAGATCTAAATTTTTTAGGGCGGTAAACCACAGTCTTTGAATTAAAGTGAAAGTAGAATCCTTCTGTCTCTCTCTGTTCAGAGAAGAGCCTGCTATTCCACAAAAGCTTTTCTCAGCCTTTCAATCTATTGGAGTTGAGAGAGGAAAAACCTGTGTGGCTAAGAAAGAAAACATAAAATGTTTGAAAACACAAACTCAGTATTTATTAAATGCATGGGTTTCACAGGTTGCTTCCTTGCCTTAGGTCAAATCTTCAGGAATCACAGAAGACTTTAGATGATAAAATTCTAGTGCTTGTGACTTGCAACATTAACAAGTAACAAAGAAAACAGAGAATCTCACACATTCTTAGAGTATCAGAGTTTGACAAGGATTTTTTTTTTCTTTTTCATAACAAAGTAAAGGAAGGGTATGTTTACCAGGGTAGTGGTATATGTTCTGACTTTAGTACCTTCTCCAAAAATCTAGAAGTGTTTATTTAGTCCTTGTATTCAATGCCATGTATTTGTGCAAAACAGAGTCTAGGGGTATGAACTTTACAGGGCTGTGGACCAAAGGTGGGGTGGGTGGAGGGCTAACATTTTTAAATGGAGAATGATGATAAGGTCGCTGAGACTTACGGAAAGTCACAAGTTGTTTTTAAGCCCCAAATGGCAGCTGTTTTGGTTTTAAAGGTTTATTGAAAGTGGACATTATTTACACCATGTTCATACAAAAATACAAGCAGTGTTTCCCAGCACCTGTGGCAGATGTTTAAGGGGAAAAACTGAGCTCACATAGCCTCAAGAATCATAAACATACCAACCTTTCCCAAAATAATACCTCCCTTTACGGCAAGTCCAGCCTCCATTTCATGCTGGATCTCTTATCATGATCTGAACTTTGATGAACTGCTTCTTAACCCACCTTTGGCTATGAAACTGTCATGTCTTATAGCGAAATAGGTTCCATCCTGGTCAGTGCCCGGATGGACATGTTCCAAGGAAAATCAGAGTGTTGTCTTAGAAAGCAGTGACTCAGAAAGAGGTTGTGTGAACCTCTGAACTACTCAGAACCCAAGTTCCTGGCTACTGAAAGGGGGGAGAAACAGCTACAAATGTCTCTCTTGACAGGGAGAGATTTCTCAAAGTGCATCTGCAGAGCTCCTCAAGATAGCACATGACCTCTTGAAATCTTTGGTCATATAATATGCCAGTCCCTATAGGTTTGTTTCCTGACATAAGGTGATGATTTATATTATATTCTTACTTGCTTTCTCATTAAACATCCGTTCCTTCCAATCTAAAATGAACTTGATCTTGGTCTATCTGTGTGGTTTGTCTAATTTTGCTCTCAAGACAGCAAAGAGGGAGCTTGCCATTTATGGTTTGGAGGAGAGAAGTGGAAGGTCATGTCGTGATCTACAGCTCAGGATATCTGAAGGTCATTTATCCAGGTTGAAGAAATTGAGGGTGTAACCACTGCAGATCACTGTGGCCTAGGACACCCTTCAGATTTGAAATAAAATGACCTGACACACAAGATATAGTATTTTCATAATACCATGGTGCATATTTTTGTGTTTTACAGAGTCTTTGGTAATAACTAATATAGCCAGATAGCTGCATAAATGTATGAGAACAAATTATAGAATCGCTATGGTCCTGAAGTCCTCAGCTTACCAAGAAGGCAGATGGGCATCAAAGATGACCTATTTGTAGATGATAGATGACCCATAGTTAACGAATTAATATTCCTCTTCCAAATTCTGTTCCTAGATAAAACCTTCTCACAAGTTCACACCTGCATTTCCTTTGTTCACATTCTAAGGATCAAGTTTTCTCCCACTGGAACCTGGTAGTCTGATGAGGGGCTGTTTCTAGTATTTATCATACCACATTTCAGGAGATGTTTGAACAAGAGGAGATTAAAGCTGAAGGGAATTTTACTATCACTTCTAACCCCCACCATCACTTTATGCATAAGGAAAACAAAGAGCAAAGGGACCAACTTCACTAACTACTTGGTATGGAAGCCAAGATTAGCATTCATATCTGTTAGTTTCCAGAGTGTTTTATAAACTCATCCTGGCTGGTCATTGAGAAAACATACTTATCAGTACACTTTTCTCCAACTCTGAAGGCAAACAAAGGCTTTTTATGTACCACCCACCATACTATTTTAAAGTTTTAGTGCTCTTGATATAGATGTCTTTGTAATAACTTGTTTCTCTTTCTCTAATTTAAGGAGATTTACCACTCAGTGAAGGCTATTTCCTTCTTACAGCCTTGGGGACTATTTTTCCTTCTGTGTGTATGGGGTGGGGTGAAGGGAAAAATAAGGTCTGGTAATCAACCACTGAGAAGCCTATTTAAAAACAACTTTTACTTGAAAGAAAAAACATCTGTGGATTCAAATTGCACTTAGTGAATGGGTTATCTCTTGCCAATTTAAAAATAATATTTGCTTTGCTGTTAAAGAAATATCAATAATAAATCAAAGAAAGGAAATAACCAAGAACCTCATTATAGTTTGATAGTAACTAAAAATGGAAACACAAATTAGATTTCTAATAACTTAAGTCAAAGTGGGAAAGAAAATGAGCCAAGGATTGTTTTTAGAGGAAGTTGGTGGGTGAGTGACCTTGGCAATTATAAAGTTCTATAATGCTCTCAATCACACTATGAAAAATAACTGGATTTTCCCCCACCTTTTTCTCCATGTCACCCTAAGGTTGCTTGGGAAATTCTTTGGAACTGGATTTTAGGGGACTTACCTTAACGTCATTGTCTTACTGGGAGGAGTGATGTAGAGGACTACACAGTTCTGAGGGAGGACCATAAACATCGTAGTTCAAGTTAGTAATGCATAATCATCCTACACCATGGTATCGTGGCCCTCAATCACCAGATTATTTTTTTAATATTGTTTCAAACTTCTCACCTAAATAAATTTGTTTTGCTAGAGGGGGAAGTTAGAGGCACAGAGCTTTGATTCTGAAGAAGAGGAACCAATGCTGCCTTTTGTATTCGGTCGTCCCATCTGCCTTCTTTTTCACTGGCTTTCTCAAAGGAGATGGCCGATGATGCCTTCAAGATTATGTAAGGAAGAAGGCACAAGAGACTTTCTAATCTATCTCTGTCATTTGGTCTTCTGAATTTTCCAATTAAACCCAGAGACCACTGGCAAAACATTAGGAGCTGCTACCTCAAGAAAAAGAGTAAAGCTACGTTGGGGAAAAGAGTAGGTCCCTATACCTCACAGGCCAGGAAAAATAGCGAGTCACATTACATCCCGTGAATTATTTACAGTATTTCTCTTTGCTAAATCTAAGCAAACATTCCACTTGCATCAAACCTACTCCAGGAGTTTTAACTGTTTATTGTAAAATCAAGCACACAATAGCTCTTTCATGAAACATTTAGCTATATCTTTAGCACTAACAAATATCACACATATATTATGAATGCTTCCTTATTATAAAGCTAAACATTCAGCGCATGAAACTTTAAGCTCTATATTCCAAGTCATTATGAACAAGATGTTTCCTCTCAGGCAATTTATTCTGGTGATGTGGAATCTTTGAATAAATAGTGACGCTAGTATTTTTAATAGCTGTTTCCCACCACATATTGCAAAGGAAACATTAACAAGGACTGAATTCATAACTCAGCATTGTACAAGCCCCAGATTTAACAACATTTATGGTGAACTATAAATTATTTTATATGTGAATGTTCTGCCACTTGGATAATTTCATTTGGCCACAAGTTCTCCACCTTATCATTTTGAGCAGAAAGCTATTCTGTCCATGAAACATCCTCATTCATGACAGGGGATTCTAATAGAAACACTTCAGAAGGTGGAATGGCACATGTCTGTCCTAATTTAACCAAGATTTTCTTTCTCTGATATAGCATGTTTCTGAGATAACAGTGACAATAATGTCTACTATTCATTTCCCCTTTCTTCCTTTTCTAGTGCCTGTGATCTGTCTGGTTTCCAATCTAGCCATAATTCATACTTTTCTCCAAATATCCAATTGTTTATTATTAACCTGGAGGAATATGTGTTCTCTGGTTAAAATAATGACTATCACTTCTCTTTAAATATCACATCAATGAAATAGCCCAACAAGGGGGATCACTGTATTTACCATCACCCTCCAAATGATGGAAATAAGTGGTACTTTGTAAATCTAAGTCCTGAACTGGGAACATTTTTTTTTTCTAAAAATAAATACTGTGATGCCTTTTTATCTTCACAGAATAATGACTGCATTCCCATTGGTGAAATATCACTATACTTCATGTAACATCGTATTTGGAAGGTGTGGTGGAGAATATCTTCTGAGTCTTGGCTAGGCAATGCTCTTAAAATACATATGCTAAGTCCATTGGCCACCACTCAGGCTTAGCAGTGAGTATGTGAGTGTGGGGCGGGGCGAGAGGTTGGAATCAACTTTTCAGCTTCAGAAAACATTAATTTTAAATCTAGGGTTGAGGAAATCCTTTCACAGCAAATTACAAACTAAAAAATATAAGGAAAATGTATCATTTGGCTCCCTAATAGCAATTATGCAAACTAAAACACAAGTAAAGTAAAGTAAAAAAAAAAAAATTGGCTGGGAAAACGTACAAAGTCCTTTCTATAATAGATAAAGAACGCTTACAAATCAAGAAAAAGATTTTCTTTCCAAACTAAAACAATAAAATAATCTTGTCACAAGAAAGGTTGTTTAATAAATATTAGTGCTGGAAAAACTGGGCTGCTACATGCAACAGAATGAAGCTATAGTACTACTACTTTATTCCATGCACAAAAACCAACACATAATTAATCAAAGAGCTACACATAAGAACTGAAATCATAAAATGTATAAAAGAAAATATAGGCAAAACACTATATGACATATACCTCAGTAACCTCTTAAATGGCACATCACCCAAAGCACAGGTAGTGAAGAGAAAGATAAACAACCGGGACTACATCAAATTAAAAAACTTCTGTATAGCAAAAGAAACATTAACCAAAATAAAGAGACACCGGAATGATTGGGAGAAAATCTTTGCACATAATTTTAATGATAAGGGACTGCTCACAAAGATCTAGGAAAAGCTGATGAAACTCAACAAAAAACAAAGTATACAACCCAGTCCAAAAAAATGGGCAAAAGAGCTAAAGAAACACTTCCCCAAACAGAAAGTGCAAATGGCCAACAGGCACATGAAAAAATGTTTGACATCACTGGAAATCAAGGAAATGCAAATCAAGACCACAATGAGCTACCATCTTACACCACTGAGAAACTGAGAATGGGACATATTAAAAAAAAAAAAACTAGCAATAAAAAGTATTGGAAAAAACTAGCAATAAAAAGTATTGGAAAGGATTTGGATAAAAAAGAACCCTCCTACATTGCTGGTGATAATGCAAATTGGTCCAATTCAGTTCCTCAAACAGCTAAGAATGGACTTCCCGTATGATCCAGCAATTCCACTCCTGGATATTTACCCAAAGGATGCAAAATCATTAATTCAAAAGCTCATTTGTATTCCTATGTTTATTGCAGCACTATTCACAATAGGTAAGCTATGAAAATAACCAAAATAAGTGACTGAATAAAGAGATGAAGTAAATGTACATGATGGAATATTACTCAGCAATCAAAAAAGATAAACTCATACCATTCACAGCAAAATGGATGGAGTTGGAAGTGATCATGCTCAGTGAAAGTATCCAGAAAGGAAAAAATTAATACCAGGTGGTTTCTCTTATAGGAGGAAAGTAGGGGACCCAAATAAAGGATTGTGTGGGTACATGGGTGAAATAGTGGTGAGAATTTCTTGGGGACCATATAGGATATGATAAAAGCACATACTACATGAAAATGAAGAATGATGTAAAAAATATAAATAAAATAATCTGATTACATAGCTATCAGTGAAGATAAAAAAAAAAGTTTAGATGTTTACACACTCCTTTTGGTGGGCTATATATTGGTGTTATCACTTCTGTGGATAGCTCCCAATATTTATAATGAACAATATTTTTATGTACAAACTGATGCCGGTTAAAACAACTTTCCACACACATCTAACAAAATGAGCAGTAACAACTCTCTCAAAATGATCTTTAAAAATATGTATCAGCAGTTAACGAACACTAACAACTTATACCATAATCTTCAAAATGAAATATATAAAAGATGGAGCTACTGCTCTTCATCACCCATCACCATACTTCACTGCCCAGACATGAAACTGGGGGAAAAGGTAAGAAAACAAATCTTTTTAAAGCTCACGAATATTGAGGGGGTGAGTAAGCAGTCTGGGGAGCTAGTAGGAACAAAAAGCTCTCTTAATGAGGCTCCTCCCCTTTCTCAAGGATCTTCAATAATAGAAAGAAACAGGCATCATCTCAATGAGTAAAACAAACTGAAGCATTTAAATTTAATAAAAGATGTTTTAAATTCCATGTGGTAAAAAAAATGAGAGAAAAAATAGAACCTAATAATAACATGAATTAATTTCAATAAAAGCTGGGGTGGGGGGAGGTTATAAAGCATACAAAATTAAAAGTTAAGGGAACTTTACTAAAGAGATAAAAGAAATATAGACTGAGAACCAAAAATAACGTTGTAGATTTAATAGAAATTATAGAAACAGTGGCCTCCTTGTGGGCTAGGGGTTAAATCTCAGCATTATCACTGCTCCTGCCTGAGTCAAGAGTTCAGTTCTGGCCAGGAAGCTGACCCATA
Organism: Condylura cristata; assembly: GCF_000260355.1. Lineage (NCBI taxonomy): Eukaryota > Metazoa > Chordata > Mammalia > Eulipotyphla > Talpidae > Condylura > Condylura cristata. The sequence goes on along the minus strand of NW_004567117.1, from coordinate 35,948,696 downwards.
TGGAACAGCAGACCTCTCCTGTATCTCCTGCTGCTCCCCTGAAATGCAGTGCATTTCAGTAGATCTTCCTGTTCTGCTCCCCACTCCGTCTCTGGTGAATCCCTTCACACCTGAGCATCTAGCCTATACCCATTTTTTTCTGTGCATAAAATAAATCTTTTTTTTTTTTAAAGATTTATTTATTTATTCATACAGAACTGGGGTACAGGCCAGAGGCTCAGGGGCGGTGAGAGGCTTCACCAGAGACAGAGTGGGGAGCAGAACAGGCAGATCGACGAAGTACACTGCTGAGGGAAGCAGCGGGCGGGCCAGGATAGGTCTGGCTCGCCTTGTGGTCTCCTCTGGGCAGGCAGCAGGCGGGAATCGAACTCATGCTGAAGTGGCTTCAGATTCTCAGTGCTGCGCTTTAACCCGCTGCGCCACCAGGGAGGGCCTAAAATAAATCTTTTTTAAAAAAAAAATTATAGAAATAGCAAGAGAAAAACCTAGATGCCTGAAAATCATATTGCTGGTGCAAAAACCACAGATGCAATTGAGATCAAAGCATCAGTGAGAAGAAATTATACATCGAGGGGTCAAAAAATGACTCAATATAAAATATTATCAAGTTAAAACATTTTTCAAAGTAAAAGAGGAAAGTACTATACAGCACAACATAAGAAAGACTTCCTTGGAATGAAAGGAGAATATGTAGTTTATAAATGTAGATCACATTCTAATAAATTCTGACATAGGAGAAAAATTACATCAACAAATTCAAATTAAATTTTCAAGTTTTAATGTTAAAAAAATTTTTCAGGCATCTACACAGCAAAAGAAAGTCATTTCAAGGTGGAAAGTAAAGGAAAAAATCAGACAATTTTCACTGCAACTAGTCAAAAAGACAGCAGTGTCCAGAAAATTCTGTAGGAAAATGAGACCCAAGAATATCGTTCTGGGCTAATTTGTCCCTTGTCTATAAAAATAGTTGAATCAAGTTCCCAGGCATTCAAGCACCTAGAAAAATAGTAATTTGACTCTTTTTTGAGAACACAAATGTCAATTAAATCCAGGTAGTCAAGAAATAAGTCAAAATAAAAATTTAAAAAAAAATAGGAAAGACATGGCTTTTTAAAAATTATAGTGACTCCCAATCCACTAAATACAGAAATATGACTAAAACTGGGGAAATAACTATTGCAGCAAGGCTGTAAAATTTATAGACTTTGACACATAAAATTTTTAAATTTAACAACAGAGGCAAGGGAGGCAAAGTGGATGTTCTATTAGAGTGGATTCCACCCACAGTATTTTTAGAATTTTAATTTTAGAGGAAATATTTAGAAACGAGTATCTCTGTGGTAATAAAGCATTTATCTCAAAATAATAGAGTTCTACTGCTTTAGCTGTTTCTTTTTATTATTAGAGCCAAATAAAATTAAATATACTTTTTTAATTAGCATATATCTCATTATCCTATTCTGATGAAATTTTATCTAGTTGTTCTTTCTACAGACGCATATACATATGTTTATTATGAAATTCATTTAATACAAAAAGTAGTGATGGTTGTGAATCAGGATAATTTTTACTTTCTTCTTTTCATTCTTGTTTACTGCTTAAATTTTCAAAAATTTGTGTTTTAAGTTGTTTGAAAGACAAATAAACTTCTAGGAATCCATCCTATGTAGCTTTGCACCTATGTATACTCACAATACTGTATCAAGCAAAAGTTGACTAATAAATGATAGCTTATCCATACTATGTAAACATTAAAAATAATGCAGACCTTAATATGATGATGTGGAAAAGTCTTCAAAGTGAATACCATTTCATAAAATTCAACTGAAAAGTGAGTACAACATATTCCTACTTAAGTCTGGATGACAATAAAAGTTGTACATCATACACATATTATCTACACATCTAGTTCTATGAGCATAGGAAATGTGTGTCAATATGCACACAATCAGTTAATAGCAGTCACATCTAGAATGGTCTATGAGACTGGAATGGGAGAATTATTTTTTGTTTTTATTTTTCATGTCCTATACATATATATTTCCATTACATTCATTTTATTACCTTTGGGAGAATATAATTTATATTTTCTGGAGCTGAGTCTAATGCTTCCTATAGCCTGTCTCACAGTTGAAATGATGCTGTCACTAATATAACAACAGCCAGGAGCATCATCTTAATACACAATTCATAGTCTCTCATCGGGATGCTTAGAATTTTAGTAATTCCAAAAGGGGCAAGTTTGAACTCAATTCAGCAGGAGTCATGGGAAAAACTGTGTTAGATGGAACCAAATCTCTGGAAATGGTAAGGAATGTGATCACATTTGTCATTAGCACTACCAGACCCTGACATTTTTGTGTGGCTCACAGATTGTTTCTACCTTGCTTCATCTCAATCTCAATAGGTTTTCAAGATCAATTTTTTTCTGTGCCTAAAAAGAAAAAAAAAATTGAGAATCCATATGGAAACAAAAGGTTTAGAATATACCACTCGGTGTATTCATATTTCAAATTCGAAGAGATCACAAAATTCTAACATGGAGAGTGTTCAAGTGTCCTGTTCTCATAGTGTGGACACACACACCCATTAACACGTCATGGATAAACCAATATGACTTATGACAAATACTCACTTTTTAATCTCCCATGAGGTATTTTGTAAAATCTTTGCTAGAAAAATACACAATGAAGTATCATTTGTTTTAATGATTATGTGGTTTGAATCCTACTTCTGTCATTTTCTAGTTAAATGTTGGTTCCTAGCCATCAGTTTTCATCTTAAAAATGAGAATAATAGTTTCGGTTTTTCAGGATTATGAAGAGAACTGAAGGAGATAATATGTGACAAGTGCCCCTAAAATGCCTGTGTCAGAAGCAGATGCAAAATGAATGTTAATTTCCTCCCCCAAGTTTAAAGGAAGGTAGATATATATGCTTAAAAACATATATAATGAATCAAATTGGAAAGAAAACTGCCTGGAATGGAAATAAGCTCAAATAATGAATGTGGTCACTCAGTAAACAGAAAACAAATACACTTCTCAGTGAAATCAATGCTGTCATCAGTAAGAAGGCAAAGATGCATGACTGCCTTGCTCATGTTCTTCTTGTCCTAATATTTGCTACTTTGCTCATAATTATCAAATACTAATGAGGAAAAGTGATTTGGAGTTGTATAATTAAAATGAAGAAAAGGTAATTTTAGGCAAAGTATGTGGAAAGTGTTTTGATAATGAGATTGAGAGAAACAAGTATTTTCTAGAGAAAATAATTGAAGCCTCAAATGAGAGCCACTAAAGCTAAAGAATCGCAGTCGATCCGACACAGGCTACACATATTGGCTCCAATATTCTCATATTACTGTCTATCATGAAGCAGGTAATACGCAGGAATATCCCCAGTGTCTTTTATATTAGATTTTTGTGAATAGTGCATACATATTGAGTGATAAAGACAGGCATATATTACATATAGGTATATATGTACATTTATTTATGTGGTGACTATGTCAATGGTCCATGTTCAGTAAGCCAGAGAGACAGAAATAGCACTCTTATTTTATATACAAAGCACTGTACTAGAGGGCTGTGAAAAAGCCTTATTTGTATAGAGCTAACAATCTAATGAGAATGAAACACACACACAAATACATATATGTGTGTTTTATATATATATGTATGCATGTGTGTGTGTGTGTATAAAAAACCGAAAACATGGACATAACTAAAAGTAGGGAAAACAGAAGCACTATGTATGAATTACAATAGAATCATTTTTATACATAGTAGTGATATATGATACATACTATGCAATGATACCAACAGTGGTATAATACAGATTATGATATACAAGAATTACTTAAAATATAACATAAAACCTTATCGCAGTTGAGTGGCCAAACTTAGAATACTGTTCTGGAATCCAGGCAGCAGACCTAAAGGAAAGTACCTTTCAAATTTTAAGTTTTTAGTCTAGGTTATAATTTTTTCAACAACAATTTATTAGGTCATCTATGGAAGTTCACTATAGATAAGAGAGTGAACTATAGAATAAACAGAGGGAATATCATAAATACTTGGGGCCCACAAGAGTTGTTCTTAAGACTATAATAAAGGCATAAAAAGGAGAAAGTTCTATGAGAAGTACAAAAAATTACTCTGAAAATTCTGTAAAGGTGGAGACACTTCAAGAAATGAGATCCAGGAGATACACAATTTTTTCTTGGTGTCAATAATGGAAAGAATTATAGAGAAAATATAGTAGTGAAGGTTAGACAGGAGCAAAGATAATAGGACCTAATAGAAATAAAATGGCAAATGAAGGTAAAAGAGAAGAGAATAAAGTTGTTTTGATGAGGATATAAAAAAGATTGAGCCACAGAAGACTTTAAAAAGTTTCCATTTTTTTAATCACAATTGAAAGATATTTCAGAAGACCACTTGGCAAACAGAGTAATAGGTAGACAGGGGGTGGAGTGCAGAGGTAAGATTTTCTCCTATTACATGGGACACAGGTAACTGTGACTGAAGTAAGGCCACAGCAATGGGGAGGAGGATGTGACTGGGGCAACAAATTGTAGTGAAAGGACTTGGGAGGGAATAAAGGAGTTAACGATACAGAAGCAAAAAAAAAAAAAAAAAAGTAGAAAATAAAATGACATAAGAACTTTAACTGATAGCCATAGGAAGTGAGAGAATCCAGACTTAACTATAACCAAGCAAAACACGAACAAAATATGTCTTCAGATATCGTAATACTGGCAACACAGGACTGTAGTCTACAGTGGAAAAACATAAGGTGAGTCTCTCATTTGTACCAGCATTCTGTCTAGAAATATTTGTAAAGCTCAAGGACAGAAAACTTTGTAACATTACTGAATTAAAAATAAATAAATAAATAATGGTTCCAAGAGGCAGATGTATCTACAACTCATCATGCAGAATTTCAGAGAAGAGAACTATTTCCAGAAACTTGAACATGGGTTTTATTGAGTCTTTGACTATGTATTATAAAATAAAACTCCACAAACTTGGGCAAGAAAAAGTTCTTTAGAAAAAAAAATTACCAGGAAATTTTTAAAGGTTAAAAAAGAAAGAAAGAAAAACAAAAACAAGGCAAGTCCAGGGATAGCTGTATTTCCCATTGACTAGAGTGGAAATGCATCATCGGCTATTTATTTTAGAAGAATCTCAAGAAGGGCCCTTCCTTAAAAATGATCTCAAATTAGTTTTAGAGTACAGGTTAATCTAGGCCAGCTCTTATGAAAGTTGTAAAACCTTGAAACTATCCAACTTATCTACAAAAAGTTTAGTTAGCTGAGAGGGAAAAGTCTAACAGAATTTAAAAAAAAAAACAACAAAATTCAGTACTAAAAGTATCAGTTAAATCTAACAATATGTGAAGAAAGAGAAAAACATGAATCATACCATAAGAAAGACTAGTCAACGGAACATCTCAATATTACAGAGATGATTTATTGATAGGGACATTAACACAGCTATTATTAATGTGCTCAAATAATTAAAAGGAGACAAATTTAAAGAAACAGAGGATACAAAGACAAACAAATGTGACTTCTGCAAGTAAAAAGTACAAATTCTTTAATGAAAACTTTACTGAGGTTGAGAGATTAGGTAATGTAGAACAAAAACATCAGTGAAAATGATGAAACAATTTAAGCTATTCTAAAGGAAGCACCAAGAAAGGCCAAAAAGAAAAAGTACCAAACCTCACTGACTTGAGAAAAAATATCACTCTACCAACATAAGTGTAATTAAAGTCCCAGAAGGTGACTAGAATGAATCATATTTCCAAATTTGGTGAAAATGCTAACCCCACAATACCAAGAAGTTAAAAAAAAAAATCCTAAGTAGGATGAGTTGGATGGAGAAAGAGGAGCCAAGACATGTATGAAACAAATTGCTGAAAAACCTTAAGGGCAATGACAGCAAAAATATCACATTATGAAAAAAGACATCTCGAGGTAAAACTTCCAATAGACTTCTTATCAGAAACAATGTAAGGCAGAAACCCCAGGGAGGCAAAAAAAAAAACAAACAACAAAACTGTCAACTTAGAATGTCATATATCTAGCATAATATATTTTAGAAATAATAGTGAAATAAAGACTAAGAACAACAGAGTACCTTACCAACAGAACACCACTATAAAAATATTAAAGGCAGTTCTTCAAACAAAAGGTAAAATACCAGATTAAAACTGACTTTACCCAAAGAATGAGAAATAGTGATATCCTTCATTTGTGGGG
>NW_004567117.1:35941008-35942031 GCF_000260355.1 Condylura cristata | reverse complement strand
TTCATTACGGGTCTTATAAGAGCAAATTAAACATAAATTAACTAAAGAACAATAATAAAGCTAATAAAATCAACAAAACAGAGTTGGTAAATAAAAATAATAAATGAAGTCTAAAGTTGGCAATATGAAAAGATTAATAAATATGATAAGCTGTCAAAATTTATGAAGGGTAAAAGAAAAAAACAAAAATCACCAGTATCAGGAATGTAAAAGGACCATTACTACAGATATTACAAGAAATAAAAAAGATACTAAAGCTCCCTCAAGATAAAACAGAATACCTCAAAATATCTATTTCAATTGAAAAATTGAATTCATTATTAAAAATGTTCCCCAAAAGACTATCCCAGATAGTATTATGTGAATTCTTTATTTTATGAAAAAATCATACCAATCCCATGCAAACTCTTCCACAAAAGAGGAAATACTTCCCAATTCATTTGTTAAGATCAGCATTACCATGATAACAGGCTGACATGACAAAAAGAAAACCAAAGGGGAAAAAATATTTCATGAACAAAGGCACAAACATTCTTAACAAAATATTAGGAAAAAGACTTAGCATTATAAAAAAAGATACAATTCATCACCGCAATAGTTTATTTCAGGAATGGAACATTAGTTTAACACATAAAAATCAAACAATATAATATACCTTATGAGGAGGATAAAAGTGAAAACAGGATTATCTAAAAGGATAGAGTAAGTTATTTCACAAACTCCAAAAGAAATTCGATAAAAGCGCTCAAAAACTGTAAGTAGGAAAGAACTTCCTTGTCTTATAAAAGATGTCTACAAAAAGCTGCCATCATAATAAAATGAATGCTGAAAGACTGAGGCTGTCCCACTTCTAAAAAGGTGAATTTGACCAATGGGAAGCACTGACAAGGAGTAGACAGCAGGGAAATAGTAAGGTTAGGGCAGTTACTCTCCTTGTTTCCTTCCTTCTAGAACACAGGTCTTCCCCATCTTCATCCAAGGCCACAGATGCTGCCCAGCAGCTCTCTTCTGATTTTTTTTTTT
>NW_004567117.1:35914048-35940413 GCF_000260355.1 Condylura cristata | reverse complement strand
AAAAAAAAAAAAAGCTCAGCTCAATCTTGTCCATGGAACTATGTCATCTGATTCCCACCAGGTTCCTAAAAGATACATATTCTAATCTGAAATCTACCATTTTACATTTACAAAATATATAAATGAGCTTTTCTTTAGCAGTAAATTTGTATCACTTTCTCTTTGATCTTATATTTCCAGTTCATTTTTCTCATGAAATTTTATCTTGATGAAATTGAACGTCTTTTACTGATTATTTGATCATCATTATCTTGATGAAATTGAACGTCATTTACTGATCATGCTTGAACGTCTTTTACTGATCATTTGATCAAACTTCTCCACAGCCAAATGTGTGTATATTAAAGTATAAGTTGTTTTTATCTCCTAAAGTAATAAAAAATCATAGACTATGACCAGTATTTTTGTGGATTGAATGAATTATTGATATAATTATTAATCCACAAGTGATCAAATGTAACTATATTACAGATTCTGACTTTAAAATTATTGAATATATTTGGGTACAAAATGGAAGATTACTCAGCAATCAAAATATAAACTCATGCCTTTTGCAGCAACATGGATAGAGCTGGAAGGGATAATGCTTAGTGAAATAAGCCAGAAAGAAAAAGAAAAATACTGAATAGTTTTTCTTAGCAGGAGCATAAGGGATCGGGAGGGGGGGTAGGGGAGAAGAGAAGCAAACAAATGTAATAGAGTAAAAATGAAAACAATGAATAACTATAAACCAGAGACATTTTTATGGGGGTGGTAGGGGTAATGGGATCAGAATTGGGGTGGGAAAAGTGCACTGGACTGTTGTTATGGCACATAGGTGAATTGGTGGTGGGAAGCCCATGGGGATTACAACTGAGATGAAAAAATGCACAAAATGAAGAACGATGTAAAAATATATAAAAAATAATTTAATATAGCAAATAAATTTATTATTGGAAATTAATCTTTAAATGAAAATAAGATTTTGCTTCCCAATTAATTTGTTTCCATGGATGAAATATAACCAATGGCTAGAATAATATAGAATTCAGAGTAAAACAAGAGGAAAGAAAGAAAGGATGGGCTACAGAAGTTCAGAGATAACAAAGGTGTGTTAATTCCTATACTAATTATTAAAATAGAAATAAAAAGACATTCCTGTAATGCATGGCAACATTAATGAACAGAAAAGAGATTAGGAGCAAGCAGGACATTCATGCTTATGTTTAAAAGAGAAATTTATGGTATGTAATCATTTGGAAAAGTTAATGAAAACGTTCTTCACTGAATAAATGGTCAAGAGATTATAAACTCTGAGTTAATACTAATATAGGACCAATCTAGAAAACATAATATATTGCTATTTTGGAAATAAACATTAAAATTTTCACCTTTTCTTTGAAACTGAAAAAGAGAAGCCACGACATAGACCGAGGTCTTGGTTTTAGGGGGCTTCAAAGATTCCGGTAGTCCATTTGTTGTGTTGGGGAGTCCTAGTCCTTATCTCCTGGATCAGAGGTTGTTAAGTGAGCAAGAGAGAAAGTTTCCTTTCATAAACTGAAGAAGGGGTTGAGAACAGTGCCCTGGGCAAAGAAGAACTAGATACACCCTCAGAGCAGTCAGCGTTAGGGAAGTGTGTGCACAGACAGCTGAGGGTCTGCAAAGCCCCTTTACCACTCTGCATGCCAGAATGCCCATTCCAGTGTCCTGTGCCCACCGGAAACCTTTGCCAGTACCCGGGAGAAGAGCTCCGAGTGTGGCAAGTTTCAGCATATTGTGCCTGAGAAAGGAAAGAAAGGTCACTCCTTGGACAAACCCTTCAGACGTGGTTCTACTTTACTTAGACAAGTTTTCTTTTTCAAAGCTGCTGATCCCAAACAGTCAAAGAATGATGGGACATGGTTAAGAACGTGAAACTGGATCTTTTGTATATTCAGAGGTTGAGTCTACACAATAGCAAAGTGTCGGATGTTTTGTCTCCACTTTGCCAAACATCTGGATTGAATGAAAACGCAACTCAATGGACTCAATGTTCATCTTCCTTCCCTTTTTGAGGTGGGCATTTACTCTTTCTGGCTGTGCAACACATCTAGATATCAGTAACAGAGCCAAACATGAAAATAATGCAGAGAGTGAACAAAAGAAGCCTGGCTTAGTCTTTTCCATGAAAGTCCTTTCTTTCCTTCCCCTGTATTATTTTGGGGACTTTGACCATACACCCCAATCCATCAGGTAAGGTGAAATAAGGTTTCCCTTGTCTGCCACCACCAACATTGCTCCCCAGCCTTTATCTGGGAGTCTCTCCTCTTTCCCACCTCCTCTGCCTCTTCAAGACAGCCAAGCCCTTTTCCGGTGATTTCTCCACCCCTCTGGTCTTGCGCAGGAAGCAACGGACCCAGACTATCTCGGAGCACACATTCAACAAAGCAACATAATGAGCTGCCTTTTGTTGAGGGCTCTCCAGGTCCCCCAAATCTTTCTCAAATGTGATTGTTTATAAAATGTTTGATAAAAATAAATGATGCTTTCAATTTAAACAAAATTTCACACTGTTACTGGTTTTAATAACAGTTTTGACAGATGAGATTTTCATCATCTGTTTTTTCTTTGTGAAGGCTTCTTCAATAAACTAAAAATGCTTTAAACTAACAGATGTGACTATAAAGTAAGGCTTGAGTGTGAGACATCAGGAACTAAGGCTTGTCAAATGCTTCAACATAGAAATTTATTCCTAGTGCACGCATCTCCTGGGTACCAGGAAAGTCACCAACCTAATGATTGCCGGTTAACGTGTGAATCTTGTCTTAGCAGCAAGATGCCACTTATCCCAAGCTGGGAATATGCCTATGCCTGCCCCTCCTCATTTGCTCTCCAGATCTAGCAATTTCCACTACCCCAGCTATCAGAAGCCTATCGAAAAGTCAACCCAAACTTGTTTGCACTGATGCTGAAGTTTGACAAACTGATGATTCACAATTCTTTTCTCATCAGTTCAGAGATTTGAATTTTCAATGATTGTTTACAATAAAGTAGCTATTTTTGCCTTCTTTAAAGTATGTACATACTTATTTTTTAACAGACTTGAAGGCTTGACATGAAGATTTCACAGTAGCTCACTTATCTCCAAAATATAAGTTTGAAGTGCTTCTCCACACCCCCTCCCCTTATTTTGTGGTGTCTATGTATTTTAAACAGTTACTCTTGCACAAAGAACAACAACAAATGAGGCAAATTGACAAAGCAGTTCAGTTTAACAACAAAAGTAACCATGAAGCTTGGTTAAATGAAGGAGTATTATTGTGAGAACTTTTTTAAAAAACTTTGTCATATTCCAAATGAAATATGCTCCCATATCAAAAGGCATATGTCAAAATTTATGGACATGATCTCAGGATTAAAAATAAATAAGAGACAGTGATTTCTGTGTACATCCTCCATGAATACATAGATACAGTCCATGAATACATAGATACAGAAACATTCTTTCAAGGGAATTTTATTCATTCCCTCCAAGTGGGCACAGAATATTTATTTTTGTGTTGTGAGTTAATTAATGGGCGATATGTCACTCTTTAATCTCACTAGTCTTCTTTGAGATTTTGCAGGTGAAATTTATGAATGGTCCCACTGTAGGCCCAAGCTGCCCAGTGCAGTAGCAAGTACTTACCCCTACTCACCCCTCCTTCTAAAGGGTACCCAAACCCAAAGGAAACCTCTGCCAAGAAGGTACTGACAAGGACCAGGGCAGTACTGGGGCTCTGGCAAAGCAAGGTGTGGGGGAGGTGGGGTGCACTGTCTACACAGACTTCAGCCTGAGACAGGTCAGCTGATCTCCACTAAGGCTGTGCATGGAGAGAGCCGCATGAGGGAGGAGAAACCTGGCCTCGAGCCAACAACATCCCTACATGAGGTGGTTGGGTGGTCCAAAGTCAGCATGCAAAGGTCACGGCAAAGTCATATGTGGTTTGGGAATGGCTAAAACAACATGGTTTGGGGAAGAGGCCAGTTGGGAACATAGAGTCCAGCCACAGAGATTGGGACAGAAGGAAGAGGTGCTGCTGGGGGAGAGATGGTGAAGAGTCAAGCTCCAGAGACTCAGAGCTCCAATCCTTGCTAGAAGCTGAGGTTCTAGGTGAGATGCCAGGCTGTGAGAAGTTCAGTAATGAAGCAGGAGGTTGTTCTGATGTTTTGGGTTAATATGCCAGGGCAGGGATGGGTCACCAACGCTGTGACTCAGGCTTCAACACTGTCATAGCACATTAACTCACTGATAAGTATTGAGTGCCTGTCCCCCTGCTAAACTGACAGCGAACTTCCTTCGAGAGGAGTTACCTCATGTTCCTCTTTGGGTCTTCAACACCCTTATAGCATCTCCACATGCCAAATTTAGTTTGAGGCTTAAAAGTATAGGAATAATACCTGGAAGTTGGAACATAATTTTATAGCAAAATTCTGCTTTCAGATCATAAAGAGAATTATGTGATGGTGATAGTGACATGCTTTTCTAGGGTGAATACTCAGACTTACAGTGTAGCCCTTTTACTTCATATTTTATAGATTCTGAGGCCATTTTGATGATTTCTTACCTGTCATCCCTACTGGACAGTGTTATGATCAGAAATGCACTATGCAGAAGATAAATTTAGTGGTAACTATGGTTATTAAAGCACATTTAGTTTATTTTTGTCTTCCCAACACATCAGAGACTCATCATCTATCATCACGACACTTTTTCCAGGCTCAGAAACTGGGATCTACCCTGTGACCTGTCTTACCGGAGTCAACTCTCAGTTCTATTCAAATAATCATCCATTCCTCTTCAAACAACTTTAACCCCTCCTCTAGCTCTCTCCTTGACTTAGTGATTTCTACTTCTAAAAAAGCTCATTTATTCATTCAAGAAACATTAAGCAAGCTCCATGTCACATACAATCCCAGATACTGAGTATGCAAAGTGAAAAGAAATGATCCTTGCCTTCACAGACAGCCCATTAGGGTAGAGAAAACAAACCCATAAACACATCCAGGACAGAAGAGTGCATCCCGCACTTTGTCTCCCATGGGAAGTTTCAATCTAGTTCCATCTAATGCTGTTTTGGAAAGAAGGAGGAGCTTCTTTTTCTATCACCAACCCAGTTATTGTAAATTAAACAGAGCCTGAACAGGGTTTGGGGATACAGAACCCTGATGTTATATGATATATTAAATGCTGCCCAAGGAGGGGTCTCACAGTTGGCAATGAGAAGGACAACTGGGTGTTAAGTGGACTTGAATCCTCCACCCTGGACAGAGTGAGTACAGAGTTCCTTCCTGGGGGACAATTGTTTCTGTGTCTCCTGTGGCCTCTCCTATCCTCCTCTACTTGGCCAAGGGGATGGATCTATCTAATCTCTGAACTATACTAATCTCTGAAAACAGAAAAACTTCCTCAACAAGTATGTATCCAAATCTTTTGACTTACACTAAGACCATAGGATTTTCAAATATGTTCAGCCATTGTTTGGGGTGATTCACTGTCCTGGGGGGGGGTGGGGGGCTAGGGCAGGGAGAGAGACGAGTAGGGAAGGGGATGAAGAAAGGTACCAGGAAAGAAAGCACTTACCTCAGGGGCAGAAAAATATCTATCAACCTACTAATATATCACTACTTTAAAATATAATCCCTCCACCTTTATACTATAAACTCCCGAGCATTCAATGAGAGAGAGAGGGAGTTTAGTTGACACTGTAGGACAGAGAGGCTGGGCTCTGACCCAATCTGCTGGGAAAAAAAACCTGGATCCTGTCAAAGGCTCTACTTGGATGTCTTTCCATACTGTTAATTCTAAGTTTCTGCATAGCCAACACTTTCTCCTTAATTTGTTTCCCCCTTAATCTCTGCTATCTGGCTTCCATTTTCACTGTGGAACTGGAACGAGACATTTAAAGGTCACCCATCACATCCAAGGGATGTTTCTGAGCCTTCGCTTACTTAAAATCTCTGAAGTTCTGGTCACTTTATCACATCGTCACAGCATCACCTACAAGTGCTTCCCTGCTAGCCAGGGAGATTCTGAACATCACTCCCTTGGATGGTTTGGTCATGGAAACAATTGGGTACTTAGAATCATTTAAGTATTTTTTTTCAAGTCATACTCACTTCCTCTAATGTACCATATGCCATCCTGGTGGGGGCAGATGGGATAAAATTGCCTCCCCTATCTTAAGTCTGAGTTTTTCTGCTGGAAAAACTCCTGGATCCTGTATTCTACTCCAGTTCTACTATCTGCTGTTCCACAGTCTTAGCAGTGTTATTTTCTCTAAGACTGATGCGATCAAGTGAGTATAGTGATGAATAGATGGACCCCAGGGGTGGGGGGCTGGCTAGAAGAACCCCCAACACACACAGGACAGTGAACTGGACTACCCAGCCTAAGAGGAGCCTGGCAGATTGAATCCAGGCACTGTAGAAGTTGGTGCAAGGACACATCTCAGTTACAAATATGCCTTCAAGGAAAGGACTGGGAGAGAATAAAGGGGGAGCCAGAAGTGAGAAAGTAGTCTCTGTGGGGTACCAACAGGAAATACCCAGCCTATAAAAAATTGATAACTGTTCAGGCAGCAGCTTTTGATTTTTTGGTAAACTGCCACTCCAGAAATAAAAACATGCCCATTTTTTCTTCTACACTTTGCTCCTTAATTAAACAGATCCACTGCTCTTACATAAGGCGAGGCCTGCTTTTTAGCTGAATACAGCCTGCTCACTTTAAAATATTTTTTGTATCAACACATCAGAATATAATGCAATAATTTTGCAAAACTAAAGCTCACATATTATTGACTAGTGGTAGTAATCTTATTTTTCCTTTTTATCTTCCATTGTGTGCAAGTTGATTTATTTTTTAACTACCTTCTTTCTTTCTCCTGCTGAGCCTTAATAAAGGCTAGTCCAGGAGGCTAACTCAGTGGTGGGAGCTTCGCCACCTGTCTGTGCTCACCAGCAGCACGCAAGCTCAGCACCAGTGTCCCAGCCACAGCTGACAGCACCCCTGGATGCTCTTATTACCTTTCTGCTCCCGTGGTGCAGCCCAGGCCCCTTCAGAGCATCCTGGATTCATCCAAGTCCAGGTAACCACAGAATTCAACTCTGTAGAAACAAGGATGTGACAGGAGCATACGTGAATAGCCTACCCCAAATCAAACATGCTGATGTTCTATGGGATCCTTACCACATTTCATCTGGATAGACATCATTCCCAATGTTCCTAGGGACAGACTGAAGCACAGGACAGCGACACCACCAAAAGTTACCTAGTTAAAGCACAGACAACTGGTGTGATCGACTTACTCACTCTACATGCACACGTCTGTGAGTTACTTGCCATGCTACTGCCCTCAAAAGTTGAACTTAACAAATATTGGTCTTGCTTTCACTCAAGAAAGAGGACCTACTTCTTTCTATTAAATTGAAACAATCCATATTTTAAAGGAGTTTTAAAGGGTGTGAAAAGCTTGCTGATTGATTTGTTGGATGTATGAGCATGTGTTGAGCGCTTACCCTGCATGGGTAGCTATCACAGGTCTTGGCTGGCACACAATAGTCATATGTTTTTCTGCTCATCTAAGAGCTTGCTATCTCTTCATCCTGATTCCTGTCTCTCCAATACAAGTATTTATCACTGGAATTCCATTTCCATATTAAACAAGCTTTTTCAGGCACCTACTGTACACAATAGGCAGTATACACTATGTATACTATGCAAACAACATTTACATTTCCAATGGAATTAAGATACCTCTAACTTTGAGAAGCCCAGTTCAAAACTTTCCTATGCATGAAACCATCAGTGGCTCCTTGATACCTCCTACCCTGATCTTGACCTTCTCTGCAAAGCACTTACTCCAGTGTTCAATGCCCTTCTCTACATTCCCATATGATGACGGCCATGCTGTTAGGTTGTTCTAATTGTCCCTTATGTCTTACTTTTATCTCTGCAATGACACTATAATCTACTTAAGAACAGGGATCACTGCATATCATCATTCTTCTTGGTCACACACAAGACAAGGGATTACTTATTTGGCTTTGAACCTAAAGAATGTTTCATCTCATGATAATTTAAAGGAAGACCTGTTGATTGATTTCAAGGATTAAATCCAACACCAGAGAATGTCCTCAAAGTTAAAATTTCTACTTACTTATTTATTACTAAAGTCATCACTGGATTCAACAAAAACTGAGTTTTAAAAAAAGATGTTTGAGTAGAAAGAGGCAAGCATATATTGTTAATCATAAGACATCTGAAGGTTAATCTTTGTTCTTTGTACATATCAACACCATTTTGATTTTTTTTTTCACCCAGTTGCATCTGTAATCTTGCTAGTCGGCCTAAGACTTTATTCCTATTATCTTCCTATTTCAGAGAAATGTAAAGCCATATCCTTGTGTAATTTGTAACATCTATATACATACAGGCATCTTTATTTAGCTTTTGAGTATGAAAAAAAGGAAAATCTTATTGTAAACAAGCTATAGAGCTTGGGAAGTTGTTCTGTGCCTTGCCAACACTGCCATCCTCACCTCACTGCAGAGCCTAAAGCAAGAACCTACAATTAGGCAGTGACAACTGAGTGGATCTAGGACTAGACCTTCATTTGCCCACGGGGTAGCAGGCAACCGCTGATAAATTTCAATAGCTAAGAAGTTCCCTTTCTCCTGCAGGAGAAAACATCTGATGGGAAGGACAATCTAGGTGTCCCTGGCAGGAGGAAATGGTGTCGTCTTTCTAACAAACAGTCATGACTATAGACGACCTAGAAATAAGTGAATATAGAATTCTAGAGAGGTAGCTGGGCATCAGCTAATCTCAGGCTGGTTAGTTTAAAGACTTGATAGCATCACACAGATCTTCAGGGCCAGGTGGACTAGAAGACCAGTGAATCACTAGCTAAACCCAGAGACCCACAGGAACAAGTAAAATGTTCAACTAAACAAAACAGAGATAACATGGTATTCCAATAGTACCTGAAGAATTGAATTACTCTGTCTTGTAGGTAAAGTTAAGGGGCCTTCAGGACACTAGAAATTCAGGAAGCTATGGAGTCCAGCTCTCTATCATATTTCTAATTCACAATGCAATATAGATCTTCCTTGACTTAGGACCTTTCCTGCCTTACATTCCAATAAACTCATTAGAAATTGGAAATATCTTAAAAATGGATTTAATCTACCTAACCTATAAATATCATAGCTTAGCTTATTCTACTTTAAAAGTGCTGAGAACACTTCTACTAGCCAGCAGTTGGGCAACATCATCTACCACAGAGTCTGTTTTATAATAAAGTGTTGAACAGCTCAGGTAATTTATTGAATACTGTGCTGAACGTGAAAAGCAGGCATGAATGGATGTGAAAATACAAACACAATGTCTAAAACCAAGGCAACACTGTCCACTGTAGAGTTCACTGTTTATCCTAATGTGTGCTCAGCTGATTCAGATGTGTGTCTCCCTGCATTGCTCAGTGTTCCTGACATACTTCTAGCCTAGGGAAAGATAAAAACCCAATGTATCATTTCTACAGAATGCATCTCATTTTTGCACCATTATAAAGTTGTGTCACCCTAAGTCAGGAACCATCTGTCATCATGAGGACTCATGAGTAAATTCAAGATCCCTGAATTACAAATATATTTTAGTGGACCTTCCAAAGTCTCCAACAATGGTGGTTAGGATCAAATGCCAAGGTGGTGGTAATTTCTGAGACCTTCAGTATGCACTGCTTTTGCCTACTCAGCAGAAAGACCTGCCTGTTCCAAAGTCAAGTGTACCTAATGGGTTTTCTTGGCCTTTATGGAGCAGACTGAATACAGCAGGGATCAGCAAGAAACAATTCCTATGAGTCTCCTGATTTTTATTAAATAAATATTTATTGAAAGAACCACATTATGTATTTCATATTACTCTGACTGAGGAGTTGAGTCGTTTGACAGAGACTGCATGTTCACAAAAGCTAACTAAAAAGTTCACTATCTGGCCTTTGGCAGATATTGAAGGATGGAACTGGGATGTGGAGCTCAGTCTCTACTTTTGCTATTTACCAGGCAGGTGTTATGGTCTGACTTTTATGATCTTAAAATTCAAATATTAAAACCTAACCCCCAATGCGATGGTATTAATAAGTGGGATTTGGGGGATGATCAGGTCATGAGAGAGGAGCCCTCATGAATGAGATCAGTGCCCTTATAATAGTCCCCCCAAAAGCCCACTCACTCACTATCCATATGAATTTACAAGGTACTGCCTGCAAACAGAGTGGGGCCTCACCAGTGACAGAACCCGCCAGCACCATCAAGCTGAACTTCGCAGCCTCCAGGTCTGTGAGAAACAAACCCGACCCAAGATACTCTGTATGGCAGCTCATGCTGACCATGCCAGCAGGTGACCCGGGGCCTCTGACTTTAACTCTGCATGCCTCAGTGTAAGTTTTCATCCTTAGAAAAGGGCTATGTATCTTCCTTCATATTGTGTTATAAAACCCCACGTTAACACTGCAAGGCCTGTGCCTACGGTGGTATCTTTTATATAAGTACTAAGAAAATATGAACTCAGGTAAGGGTGTTTCCAGAACTGTATTATTGTAGAATTTGTTTTTAGTACAGAGCCTATAAAGTAAATGTGCACACTGAAAGAGGTACCAACACAGATACTAGCCCAAACCAGTTCAATCTGGATAAGGCACTTGGTTTAATATTGTCAAGAAAAATTTTTTAAGAAGATCACTAATCATTCTTTATTGCCGGGAATCTCTACAATATCTTGTAAATTGCTTTAAACAGGTACTTAAGAGTTTTCTGTAGGACTCTGTCAAATGCAGATAAGGGTCGTGAAGAGAAAATTTACATTTCATCAGTATTAACAATTTATTAAAACTCATGAAAATGTACATTATTATGCTTTTTTTTGATGTTTTATATTCCAATCCCTAGGATGTAGTTTTAAAAAAAAATCGTTTCCATGTTGCAGCTTAAATCTTAAAACATCTCAAATTCTCTCTTCTGCTCAGAATGCCATTCATTAAATTCCTTCTTCTAAGGAACCATAAATGCAGTAATCTAGACCCTAAAAAAGGTTTTAAAGTTGTCCCACAGGATACTCAGGGTGGAGAAAGATGGAACATTAGTGTCAAAGAAGCATATTATTTGATTCTAAATATAATTAATAAACTCTTTCTCTCCCCCACAGGAATCTGCTAAATCTCCAATTCTTATTTGTGTTGAAGCAAAAGATTTAGTTACCTACCTAGCAGAAAAGGGAAAAAAAGATCTGAAAAAAGGGCTTTAAGTATTTAGTAGTTTAAACCCTGCATAAATTGGAGATTTGAATGAAAAATCAGTCCTGGTATTTTTCTATGAAAATGGTGAACAGAAGGAATATATGTGCTCAGAGGAATAGTGTTTTATGCCAAACATCAATCAACCCAGCTTTAGAAGCCCATTTATAATACTATGGAGGTTCTGGGCAGTTGCACTTCACACTGTGAGGACCCATCCAGGACATTAGATAGTGAACGACTGAAGTCTTTACAAATAATTAAAACTCTGTTTGAAAATGGAGATGTTTTCCACAGCTTTCCCGTGTATGCACGATATCATCGATATTCAAGAGTGTAAATATTGACTAGTTATTGCTGGTAGCCAGAAGGAGCAAAATCCCCTTTGAAATAATAATGTGGAGTGTGTGTATATAACATATACATATGTATGCACACACATATGCATAGGGATGTTAAATATATAGTCATATAGGGAGAGAAAATATAGATTTCACTTTATATGACAGTTGAATAGCTATACTTTAAACAACCCATGTTCACTGCCAGTACAGTTTGAGTGTGAGTGTGTATGTATGTGTGTGTGTCTCTGTGTGATATGCAAAGACGACGCAAAAATATTTCTGAAATTTTTTATCTGTGACTTTTTTCTTAACGTGTTAATGAGAGATATTATAAAGCATGTTTTTTACCTTTAAGAAAAACCTCTTCATTGTTTAAATTGGAATCTAGAACTATATGATTTTAGAGCTTGCAGGGACATAATTAATAATCTTGTCTAGTTTTCATAATATTTTAAACCCACCTCAAATCCTTTTGGGGTGGTAGCAAAGCACAACTAATACATAAATTAAAATCCTGGAAATGGCTCCTTAACTTGACAATTTTTCATTTAAGAGACATGGGACTTAAAAATTTTTGAGATTAAAAACATCCCTCAGGATAATAATTTTAATTTACTCATTTCACAGCAAGGTACTGAAAGACAGAGCCCATATTGGTCCTGCGCGAAGATACCGGGGAAACAAAAGCCATTACCCTTTCTCTACAGAGCCGCCGCACAAGCCAGAGCCAGCCTGTGCACGTGGCTCTGTCAGTCAGAGTAGAGGGTCTCTCCAAGAGTTTACTGTGGGTGCCAACACACGCAAAAGGAGTTAGAAAGGGAGTGATTTGCACAGGTGAGAACTGTCAAAAAAGAAGGGCAGCTCACACAGGCATTATGAGCCCAGACTCTGGATAGCTGGGGTGGAAGAGAGGAGTCGAGTATAGATCAGAGTAGTGTGTGAGCAGAGAGACTGGGGGGTAGGGGGAGGAACGTGATTCATGGTAAGAAATAAAGCCCCAAGATCAAAATGGATTTGAGAACGTGAAGGAGATTAATTAAAATGGACGGAGGTCTTCTGGGGGGACTGCAGTGTGTTATGATGAAGGTTGGGGTGAAGGGACCATGAGTAGGGCAGAACTTTCAGACCCATGTTTGGTTTTACAAGGTCCCCACTCAACCAGAATATCTCTCTCTCTCTCTCTCTCTCTCTCTCACACACACACACACACACACGGGTGTGCGCGCACACGCGCACAAAATAAATGAAACTAAGCCTGTGCAGTTCCAGTATGAACTGGAAGAAGTTGAATAATTCGGACCCATCTATTCAGAAAACGCTGACGTTTGTCCCGTAGCCCATCTGACCAAGTCTCAGCAAGGGTTATCTGTCAAGGGTCTCTAAATTCCCCACAGTGGACAGGGTGAACTGTGAATGGCCACCACGGTGAATTTAGCTGGCATGGAATCCCCCCCAGTCTTTACAGGTCCCCTGAGTCTACAGAGATCTCTGATCCTGACTGTTAAAGAGGCCACCAAGTGCTCAGGCCCTTGTTGGCAAGGACATACGGCGTAGAATTAAAGGCCCTCTGGTCAAGTTGGCTCGCGATACCTTTGTGACATCTCCACACACAAAGGGAAGTGTGTGAAAATTATTCTTTCAAATGGATAAATTAGAACTAACAAAGAGAACAATCTGGACAAAAAGTAATCCAATTTGATTCCAAGAGTAATCCCATCCACAGGGCAGTTGCCAAATCCCCACTTCAAATTTTGCTTTGTAAACATGTTCTCTGACAAAGCAAGGATTCCTCCTCCATCTCTTGATGGAAATGGGGTTAGTTAATAAAGCCAGGTCTACACTAACAAGGTGGCACCCAGGATCTTGATCTGACACGTTCTGCCATTCAGCAGGGACACGGACCTTTTAAAAGGAAATAACCCAGGTAATTTATTTTCCCTCAAGCTGGTGTAGAAGTGTTTCCCTGAAATTCCTTTCAGACAGCCTGAATTCAGGAGAGCACCAGGGGGAGCTCACACATCTTCCTTCCTCTTCTCCCCCTACCACAGAAGGTTGGCTCTTGCATCCCTGAGAAAGGGTGGGTCAAAACAAAAACATGTATGGAATGATTCACTAATGTAAGCACAGGTAGCAAAGGTAATTTATTCTGTGAAAATACTCTAGATTCCTTTTGAAGACTCTGCATTACACTCTTCATACTGGGCACACCTAAACTCAGCCTGAAACAAACTGAGGCCTCACCTGGCAGTGTCTTAAAGCTCCTGGATCAAAGGGAGATAAGGGCTTGTCTTAGGTCCCCATGTCTCCCTAAAATGAAAGAGATGTGCTCAGCTCCTTTGCAATTTGAAATGACTTTTTTTTTTTTGAACACTCCAATTTTAATCACATTGGAAGGTAAGAAAAGACATGTGGGTCTTTGGTTTTCCACTCTGATTAATGGCATTATTTAAAAGGGGAGAGGGACATGTAGACACTCTTCCCCCACCCCCGATCTCTTCTGTCTGTGCCACCAACCGCCACACCCAGGATTGAAAATATGAAGCAAGGAGGATAAACTCAAAATACCTACCTAACATTGTATTATCAATATTAGTGGAGCAATATTCAATGTCACAAGGACTGACTTGCTACAAAACTAGACAAGCCACACAGAGATTTCCTGATTATGTGTTTGTGACACCAACTCTTAGCAGGGAACTGGTGAAAGGGAGAGAAAAATACCCCTGCTTCTGCTGCTGGACTCACAGTCAATGCTCTCCACTCACTGCTTCAAAGAAATGCTGTTTTTAATCCTAAATTTCAAACCTACAGTTCACAAAGAATCATCAAATTTCAAGCCAGGGAAGGTACTTCATGACGTCATCTGATCAGTTACTTTCAGGCAGGTGAGATATAATTGTTTTCAATTTGATTTCATAGAGGTACTTGAGGTTCGGATAGGTAAATTCTGAGGTTGGAACATGCGGAGAAATGACTCCTGCTAGAAATCATAAACCTATGGGGGAGTCATTGTCCTAGCGCACCTATGCCTCCCTAAAGGCCTGTGAGTGACGCCCCTTTTAACACTGAAGTCTAAACTTTGAGCCGTCCTGAAGGGATGAGTCACAAGGGGAAGTGGAATGATGAAAACCTGAAGTAGCAGCTAAACACTCGCGGGAGACGCTCGGGTTCATCAGCTAGCCCGTAGGATGTGGACATGTATCTTCTGGGTGGGGTCGGTTGGCAAGTCGCGCTGCAGCGCGGTCCGCCACAGGACTGGCGAGGCAGGGGCGCTCGGCGGGCGCCGGGGGGGGGGCCATCGCGTGGCGGGGCCCGCGGCGACAGCGCCTCGCGATCAGATCCCGGCGCTTGGGGCAGCGCAGCGGTCCACGCGGAGGAGCGCGCGCCGAGCCTGACTTTCGTTAGATCGCTAGGCGCTCCGCGGGCGACAATGTCATCGCGCCCCAGAAGGGCGCGCGGCGGTCGGGGTCGCGCCCTGGAAGCCTTCCCGGTCACCACCGCTTGCTTGCTCGGGGGACGGACGCCCCGGCCCGCGCGCTCCAGGCTCAGGCCCAGCGCCCCCACCTTTCGCCCCCCAACGCGGTCGCCGAAGATCGCGCGGGTTGTTAGTATGAAGCAGCAGAGCCGAGGTTTGGGGAGCAAGTGCAAAATCAAGCGCCTCGTTGCTGCGGAAGGAGGACCGACCAGAGAGCGACCGAAGAGCTTCAGCCCCGGCAGCGGCCCTGAGCGTGGTGCAGGCTTTTTACCCACAAGGTTCGCGCTCCCGAGGTTCAAACACGGGCTCACACTTCAGTGCTGCAGTTTCCCTGCAACTTACGCGGCGGGAGACGGAGCACCTGTGCTTCTGCCAGTCTTGGGGACAACTGTACATGTCACAGTGGCCCTGTGACCGCACCCTCTAACCTGCGGGGAACAAAGGCTGAGCTGTGGAATTCGGGACGATCCCCCACGCGTTCCTTCTCAGACCCGGCTCCTGGGAGAGGACCGTCATTCTCCACTAAGAGATTATTTAGGGAGATGTCCTACACAGGATAGGTAGACATATTGACAGCCCAAGGAAGATATGTAAAACTTTAAATTGTAGACACTTAAGCACCAACTGTGTGGAGCCTTGAGGAAAAAAAAAAAATCAGAAGCATCACACTTCCAGAGCCCCTGGCATTTTCTAATCAGTGGATGTACTAACAGGAGAGGTGGGGAAGTTTGCTGAACACAGAATTTACATTCCTTAAGCTTAAGTCAGGAAGTGGGTACTCCAGCTGGAGGATTCTGGCCCCCCAAATTTTGTGGGACCAAGAAAAAATTCTCAATTCTCATCCATTTAGCAATAGCATTTCCCTCAAACCTTACAGGGTGGAAAATAGACCCTTCTTCCTGTGCTCTTACTGTAGTGTATCACTTCCGTCATAAACTTTCTGTGATCTAAGATGTGAGGTACTGGCCAAGCTTTCAGCAGGCAGGTGCTGGTAGGGACTCCACAAGAAGAGGTTGGTTAGAAAAAGCTTCTCCCCCCACCCTTTTCTTTTAGGCCACACTCTTGACATTCTATCTTTAACCACTGAAGGAAGATTATCTAGTTGATAATTTTGGGGGTGTTGTTTCTCAATTACTCTGGGTTTCTTGCTATTGTTTAAGAAGAGGTTTTTTGTGGTCGGGAGGTTATTGCCTAAAGGAAGATGGGAAACCACTTTGCTACCAGCTTTAACCAAACCCTGCTGGTCTCGTTCTTTAGCATAATATGGAATTGAGAGGGTGCAAACAGCACAAGATGGAGAAAAAAACATCTCTTAGGAAGGAATTAAGGAACAGAAATTATTTAATATCCTGGAGAAAAAGATCAAACACACCCTTAGGAAGACAGTGAAATCTTCACATATAGAAAACACTAAGATACAAAAGGACCCTGGAGTGAAATAGGGGGTACAACTCACTGAACCCCCTCCCCCATGACTCAAGAACTTGACTTGCATCATCTCATTTAATTTTCCCCACAACTTTAGGAGAAGGTAGGATTTTAAATCCAATTCCCCTTTTACAAAGGAAACCTGTAGCTCAGCATAGCTCAGTAGGTCCAAAGTAATTTGCTTAAGGGCGTTAAACAAGTCAGGAGAATTATAATTGACTAAGGGGTAAATTCCTTGAGAATTTGTGTCAAGTCTGTCAGTTACAGAAGAAAGTTGGGAGATGCTTTAGATAAATGGGGAAATGGTGTTAAACTCACAAAAAGATGAGCCAGTGCATTTTCTTCTGACAGACCTATTTGATGTAATTAGCGCATGGTCTTATTCTTCAAGAAATCTGTATTATTAAGGAGAAAATAGAAATGCTTTCGACTCTTGAAAAATAAGAAGAATTTTATTTTAGCTGAGAACTAGATAATCTGCTTTATTACAGTTTAAGAGGCATGGAGTGGGTTCTGATGGTCCAAAGTATCGCCCCACCCATGAAGAATAAACACAGCCTTTGAAGCAGGCAGCACTGGCTGTGAATTTGAACTGTGCCAGCTCTTGTCAGCTGTGTGACCCAGGCAACTTTTAACCTCTCTGGGTGTCAGCATCCCTAACTGTAAAGTGAGGCAAATAAACCTTTCTTAGGTTATTGTGAGGATAAAATAATACAGTATGGGTGAAAGCCCTGAACAGAATGCCTGGTACATAGTAGATGCTCAAAGTGTTAGTGTCGCTTAGAGTGATTAAAGCATGTGAGAGCAGATTTTGAGAGGGTGGAAATGCACCAGACGCTGGGCTGGAGGAAAGGAAGTGCCACTAACTTCAGCTCTTCTACAATTTTGCCTGGGGCTGGCTCAGGGGAAAGACATGGGTTCTCACTAGTGTGTGAATGTGCTGTGACTCCATGTACCACTCGTGAGAGGACAGACAGCTCTGGAAGCATGCAGCGAAAGCCTGGGAGGTGGAGGAGGCAGATTATGACAAGCATGGAGGAGTTATCTCCACGCCTAAATCTGCTTGATCTCAGGATCAAGCAATACTTTCAGGAACTACAAGAAATTAAGGCTGAAGCAAAATGCCCCCATATAATTTTTAAACTACTTAGTAATGAAGGCATAAGACAAAATGTTTTTGTCCTGATTTAGACCTTGATTTGTTAAGGGAATAAGAGAATTTTATTCTTCGTGTTTGCTAATAGGGATATTCAGCCATTCTTAAACAAAATATTCATAACTGTCCCTAGCTATTATTTACTACTTCTTGGCAAAAAAAAAAAAAAAAGTTGTTACTTTGTGTATTGAATCTGTATAGAACTGTGAAATTCTGCTTTAAAAAGTTATTTCAAAACAATTAGTCAAAATGTTTTCCTCTAGTGTTTTCTGCAGGGTAAAATTCTAGCTTCAAGATTTTCTTTTAAAATAATGACTATTTTTGATTATGAAAGTAATACATCCTCATTATAAACAACTTACTATAAGTAAAAAAAAAAAATGAGAGAATGAACTATTAAGAAGACAAGTATGCCTTTGTTCTCACCCAGATGAGTTAGCTACTTTAAGTATTTTGGGGATTTCCTTTCTTATCATTTTCTTTTGTTAACCTTGGTTTGAACCTATTGTGTATCAAATTTTGCATTCTACTTTTTATATTTATTCCTCCCAATGTCACTAGTATTATTTGTTTTTTTTCATTTTTAATGATTGCCTAATTAGATATCACACCAATATAACATAACTCTCTCTTATTGAATGTTTATGGATTTTGGTTTTTGCGACTGTAAATTATGCTAAAATGAAAATCTGTGCACATAAATAAATATGTGAGTTAAACATTATTTTATAGGGTATATTCTAGAATTAGAGCTACTAGTTTTATATGTGTGTGTGTATATGTGTTTGTATGTATGTGTACATATGTGAGTAGTTGTAGCAATTTTCAGTCCGAGCAGCAATATTTAGAGATCGTTGCTCTTTCTTCACGTCTACAATCGTGACTAATAGCACTGCCAAAATAAAATCTTTTCTAATTTGATAGGTTTAAAAAATAATTTGTTGTTTTATTTGTATTTATTTGGGACTATTGTCATTAAACAATTTTTTCAGATGTTCATTAGCCATTTCCTCTTTTGTGAATTACCTATTAATGGTCTTTACCCATTTTTCTATTGAGGTCTTAATGCTTTTTTAACTTATTTATATAAACTCTTGTATCAGTCCTTTTGTAATTGTCACAAATATTTTTCCTCATTTTACTCTTTGCCTTTAATTTTGTTCATGATTTTTTATAGATAAAAATGTTACATTTTTTATGTAGAAATGTTTATCAAGCATGTTGTAGTTATTGTATCTTGTTTTCTGTTGCTCTGCAGAGAATCAGTTCACTATATTTATCCTATTTGCATTTAAAAATTTGTTTTATTGAAAGAGTATTGATTTAGTACCTTATATAGGTTTCAAGTGTACATTGTTATAAATCAGCAACATACATACTATATTAAGTCTACCACTGAAAGTCCAATTCCATCCTTCGCCACACAATTCACCACATTTAGTCAATTTATCTACCCCAT
The DNA here is from genome assembly GCF_000260355.1 of Condylura cristata. NCBI lineage: Eukaryota > Metazoa > Chordata > Mammalia > Eulipotyphla > Talpidae > Condylura > Condylura cristata. Next base: position 35,921,263 of record NW_004567117.1, on the reverse strand, counting down.
CTTCCCCTTGCCTTCCAGTAAAAACTCATTTAGTCCTCTACAATTATTTTTATTTAATTTTAGTTCATTTGTTCTGGTCCTTTATGTGGCGCATAAATGAAATCTGTATTTGTATCTTATAATAAGTTTTCTTTTACATTTTTATTTCATTTCAGTAATTTACTGTGTTATATGAGGTAAGAATATGATCTCCCCAAAAAATAATTAAGCACTTTTTCCAATAGCATAAATTCAGCATCCATCCCTTCCCCATTATTTACTATGCTTTCACAACAGAGACCCCTTTGGTTGATATATGCAGAAAATGGGTATTCAGCAGAAGATGGGTAGTGAGCTGCCAGTATTCATTGGGTATCAGCCAAGCAGAACAGATGCCAATTACCTGAGTATTAGGTTTGCCCAGAGAGTGTATCCCAGATGAGGCCCAGCCATACAAACAGGACCTCAGAAATTCCTACACATGCAAAAGAGATCCACCCCTATCAAAGAGTGGTTTCTGTAACTGAGTCAACATATTCAAAGGGGACTTTTCTACAGATTCATTTTGGAACTCTTGGAGTTTAAACAGGTCTCACTGTGTTCATTCAACAGATAAGCATTAGGTTCCTACTAGGCATTGCTTTAAGGCTCATTCCTGCACACAACCCCCGCCCCTGGTAAAGCTACTGAATGCAGTGAAAGTCATTAAGCATTAAGTAACAAATATCATTTTCCTGGGTTTTTTTTCATGCCAGATCTTTCCCCCTTATTAAAATTTACTCCCTAATCTTTAATCAGGTAAGGTCAGTTTACCTTCTCCTAACAGCAAAAAAAAATTACCTCTATTAGTGATTTTCGGTTAGTTTATTTGAAATGTTGATAGACTAGGTGTCTCTTCAGCTGCCCATGTGTTCCCATACTTATCTTTTTCTTAAAGTATTTACTTTTTGCCACTTACAGGGTGGCTTTATCTTGCATGTACTTAGGGATTTTCATTCGCGTGATAACAATACCAGAAGGATGTCAGCTTAAATTCTACCTTTATTTTGTTTTAACATGATTTGAATCACTTCAGGAGAGATTAATGGGAAAAAATCATTTCTATTAAACTTCTGCACAATTGTGTTACTGAATTCAAGGGAGGGAATCAGATTTGTGATTTTGTACAGTACAGAATGCCAGCACTGCTCTAGTACATGAGACCAAGACAGCAGTGGGACAAGTACTGGTGGGAGCAGGGCATGGTGCTTTACCAGCTACTCGCACACACTGCGGAGGATGAAGAGCAGGGAAATCTGGGACCCAGCTGGGCTCTGACTTCTGGGATGAGGTGTTGCCTGGGCGGGGCTGGCAAAGGGTCTGACTATGGATAAACAGCCAGAGCAGGGTAACCCATCATTGGATAGAGCAAGGGTTAAGGAATTCAGAGGGCAATTATGACTCCACAATATGGCTAAGCACCTGGCTGCTAAAGGACATAAGGGGCAACACTCTGAGTGCAATGGAAGAAAGACTGGACTGAACCGGCCAATCCTCACCATGGGGCATGGTGGAGAAGCAGAGTCCGAAGTTGGCTAAAATCAGACAGACCCAAAATGAGTTAATACACACACACACACACACACACACATGATCAGATAATCAAAGATTAACCTGATTCAGTGATTTAGTTTTCTGCTATTTGGTAGAATGGCTACTCAAGATAAACATCTTCGGCTGCCTCATTTTGGGTTAATCTTTTAACATTTGCCAACCTACTATACTACATTGCTTTTACTTAGCAGTGTATTCTGACACTAAATAGTGCCCAAAAGCATAATTGCTTTAGCTTACAAGTTTAAATTAAAAATATCAAAAGAATTTACTAATAAAGATTTTGCTTAAAAAAAAAAGTACTGCAACTTCATTTACAAAGAAAAATTGGAATAACTGAAAAATATCAAAAAATTCAATTACACAGTGATACCACACAGTTGTTAAATTTTTTATTTAAAATTTTCTTAACTATTTTATATAAAATAGTATTTTATAAGATGAAAAATTTTATCATTGCTGAGAGAGTAATAAGCAAGTTATGATTATATATAGTGTGACTTAATTCTTAACATAGAATTATATTTAAAAACATTAGTTTACAATAGATATAACAAAAGTTATAATGATTATCGCTCATATGAGTGATTTTATAGCTTTGTTTAATTTTCAGGCTAGTTTTCTAAATGCCAGTGTGTATATATTTTAAATGCAATCATAAATTGTAACTCATTATTTTAATAAATACTTCACCAATTTAATATAATATGATTTATTTAATCAATATCACCAAGTTTGGACATGTTGGAAGTCTGTTACTAAGTAGTGCTGCATCATAATTATAAATGTCTTGGCACCCCTATAAGTAAGGAGGGTGAAAACAGGGTAAATTAGAGGATTTCAACTCTTTTTATAATTTATACCTTGCTAGATGTTGGGTATGTGAGTGTTCAAGGCATTAATTTTCATGCTTTTTCTATCTTATAAATACTTCATAAAGCATTTTTAAAATAATACTCTAGCCCTGAATAGCTGAAGCAATCCTGAGAGAAACATGGAGGGATGTTATCTGATTTTTAATTATACTATAAAGCAATGGTAATTGAAACAATATGGCACTGAAATAAAAATAGACACACAAGGAACAGAATTGAAAGCACTGACATAAATGCATGCATACATGAAAACTTAATTTATGACAAAGAAGACATGACCATACAATAGAGAAAGGATAGTCTCTTGAACAAATGGTACTGGATACAAACAAACAAAGAAACAAACAAAAAGAAACTGGGTAGATACATGAAAATAATAAAGTTGAATCAATCTCCAATTCCATATACAAAAATAATCTCAAAATGGATAAGGACTTAGATGTAAGACTCATAAAAAATAATACATAGAGTACATTGGTGATAATATTTCACAACATCCATGACAAAGATGCTTTTGGAGATTCAACTCTTACAGAAATGGGGAAAAATGTGAAAATAAATAATTGGGATTGACTCTAGTTAAAAAGCTTCTGTATAACTAAAGAAAATATGAGTATATCAAAAAAGCTACACTACTGAATTCACATAAGACTGACTAGGGATATATTTAAGATATATATTATACAATCTGCTTAACATCAAAAAAAAAAAAAAAAAAAGCAACCCCGTTAATAGTTGTGCAGAAGAACCAAATAGAAAACTTCTCCAAAGAAGGCATTTAAAAGACCAATAGATATAAAAGAAAATTTTTAACATCACTTTTAATATGGGGGATACAAGTCAAAAGCACAAACAGATATCATCTCACACAAATTTGTGAGAAAGGCACATATTAAAAAGACCCCTAACAATACATGCTGGAGAGAATGTAGATAAAGAGGAACCCAAATACATTGTTGGTGGAATGTAAATGTGGTGCATTCATTTTGCAGTTACCTGGATTTATCTTTAAAAATAAATAAAACATGATCCAACAATTTCACTTTAGGACATCAATCCAAAAAACATGAAACCATCAACTCAAAAAATTATATGTTCCACATTATATAGCGTATTTACAATGTTAGGGCATGGAAAGAACTTATAGTACCCACTGATAGAGATTGTATATATGCACAATGGAATATTATTTAGCTATAAGGAAAGGTAAATTGTCACCATTTACAGCAAAATGGGAGGAATTTGAGGGAATTATGTGTAGTATAGAAGTCAGAAAAATAAAGACAAATATTTGACCTTTCAGATTTATGATTACAACAAGGAGTTTAAAGTGGATGAATTGACAAAGCAAAATTATAAACTAGTGAACACTCAAATGAAGTTTGAGGTTCCTGAGCTTAACAGGGAGGTGGGATACAGAAAGGGTCAAAGGTCTATAAGGGGTGGTACTGTATAGACATACAAAGGCTGTATGTTCATATATAGATGAATTGCTGTATCTGTATATGAACATATGGCTTTTGTATGTCTACACACATTCATATTTGTATGTCCTAATATATATGTGATAATTTCTTTGAAATGTTTTGCTAAAAGTGGAAATGGGAAAATGTACTGATATATATTGGTAAATTGTTCTCCAGGAACCTTGAAACAATTTATATTCTCATTCTAAGAAAGCAATTGCTTGTTTTACCTTGCCAAAAGTGGTCATTATAATTTTTTTTATGTCTCTACAAAATTAGATTAAAAACTGCTATCTCCTTATTGTATTAATTTGAATTCTTCTGATTAGTAGTGAGGAAAACATAAGTGACATCTGTCACTTACCTTTCTGTTCCTTCTATTGCTTTGACATTCTTTGCCCATTTTTCTCTTGGTAAGGATTCCATTTATTCTCAATCTTTATGCATACTAACATTTTTCACAGGTGGTAATCTGCTTTTATGTTTGCCTATGGTGTTTTGATGTCTGGAAGTTTTAATTTTTACACAAGACAATATATATGATTTCTTTTTTCTATGACTTGTTTTTTCCTTTACCAGAATGTTTAAAAATACTGTACCTTCTATAGAATTAAACATGTACTCATCGATGAGCTTTTTGAGCTTACATCATCTTGGTGTTTTTACTCTGAACTCACTAAACAATCTATGAGTATTTGCAAAGATCTAACTACATTCTTAGCTAAACAGCTGTCTCATAAAATTCCAGCCTTATTTTAAAGTAATGTGTATTTTCCTCACTGGTTTGAAATGACCTTTTATCAATTACTAACTACTAAAGTCCATTTCTTGGTGTTTCTATTCTGCACACTTCTGTGTCTTTTTGTACAGCCTCACCCCACCTTTTATTTTACTTTTATAAAGTATTTCAATCATGTAAGTCAAGCTTTCTTCATACTGCTTCTTATTTTCAATTCTCCTGGTTTTCACATTTCAAGTCTTTCAGGTGAAATTTCAAATCATTTTGTAAATTTCCAAAATAATCTATTGAGCTTTTGTTTGGGTGGCATTAAATAAGAATTTAGCAATAATGGGAACCTATGCAGTATTTATTGATACTACCAATTAAGAAATATGGCATAACTGAACTGCTGTTCAGTTAACTTTAATATCTTTCTCACTAAGGGTCTATACGTTTGGGATAAAGTTTATTTCTAGCTATAAATGAACTTTAACATATTATAGATAGTATTTCTCTAAGTGGTAGAAAAATATTGAAAAAGTGAAGGGAAAGCATATATTTATCACAGCATCTTTCTGGTTGGTTGACAGACTAGCTGGTTGGTTGTGCTGGAGGTAGGATAATTGTGCTTATGCAAGAAATTAATTCTTCATTGTAGCTAATATAAATATTTCTTTAAAGGCAAATGATTCTTTCCTTAATTTCTTATTTATTTTTTATCTTTTTTTATGGCTCCTATTCTTTGTGTCAGGTCACCAAAAGTCTTCTCAGCAGTTCCCATCTTAATTAGAGATTTTATAATAAGTGGGTGCTAAACCTTAACAAATGCTTTTTCTACATTTATTGATATGATATGATTTCTATTTTTATTTTTGCTGATATTATGTATTACATTAATTTATATATATTAAAGCAGCACTGCATCCCTGCACGAACCCAATTTAATCACAGTGTTTAATTCTTGTGCTATTCTGTTGAATCTGATTTGCTAGTATTTTGTTAAAATTGGCTTGTAATTTTCTTTCTTTGTGCTGTCTTGGTCTGGTTTCAGTGTTACGGTAATGCTGATATCATAAAGTGCATTAGGAAGCATTCCTCCCTTTTGTATTTTTTAAAAAAATTTTGAACAAGGTGGGCATTAGTTCTTTAAAAGTTTGATAGAATTCATCTGTAAAGCTTTCTGGTCCTGGGTTTTGGGAATTTTGGTTAGATTCTCGATTAGTTTCAATTTCCACATTTGTGATTGCATTGTTCAATTCATTTATTTCTTTTTGGGTTAGTCTTGGTAAATTATGTCAATCCAGACATTCATCCATTTTTTCAAGGTTATTGAATTTATTGGCATAAATTATATTTGCATTTATAATTAGTCATAGCCAATTTAATTTCTATTCTTCTGGGTTAATTCATTAATTCATCCACTAATTCAACTAATTACACCACTGTGTAGCCAATATTTTAAAATATTTTCCAACAAGACAGAAATATACTTATCAATTATCTTGCTAAAATAAAGATAGCCTAGTTTTGCTAAATTATCTTGATCTCTCTATGGTATAGTATAAAATTTGTCCAGTTGTTTCCCCAGGTTCCAAGAGAGAGCTACAAGAATTTTTGGAATTTTCAGTCATTGTTGTGCTAATGAGGCTAGTAAAAGCCTAGATAGCTCCCGGATGAGTGCAACTCACAAAAAACACAACCTCAAGATCAAAGGGTTATAATTTTCAGCCTCCTCAACCTCCTGGAAAGAGAGGGAGGCCAGAGATGGAGTTCAATCACACAGCCAAAAATTTAATCAATTGTGCCTTAAATCCAATAAAAACTAGAGCTTGTTGAAAAACTTTCTGAATGGTGAACAAATCAATGTCTCTGACTACAAGGTGAGAGAGCATGGCAGTTCTGAGCTGCTTCCCAGAGACCCTTTCTGTATTCTTTGTGACAAAATTACAACCATAAGTATCATTTTTCCCTGAGATCTGTAAGTAGTGCTTACAAATGATCAACCTGGGGGTGCAGTTAGTTACAGGAATGTCCTGGGTGCCTAAACAGTTTACTAGAAGTGTAAGTGTCCTAAGGATCCTACTTGTAATTCACAGCCGAAAGGGAGGCAGCCTTATGCTGGACTAAGCCCTCATGGGATCCAAAGCTAATTCCAGTCACTTATCAGAATTGCATTTCAGTACACCCATTTGGTGCGAAGTACTACCCAAATTAGCAATCTATCCAAGAAAAGACAAAAGGAATTAGATTGTTTGCCGAGTTCTCATAAACCCATCATTGTAGCGCCTATGATTATACTTTCTTTCCTAAATTAAGTCACCTGTTTAATAACATGCTATGTAATTTTGTTGAGACTGTTCATCAATCCTACTATTCCACAGCTCTTTTCACATTTCACAAAGATTATCATTTGATAAGAAGATTTCATGTGAAATTCCATTCATCTGTAGGAAACTTGGAAAGGTTTAAAATGCTTAGATGATCATTTCCAAAATCTTACTTTTAGTTTCCTAACAGCAATGTTTGTTCAAGTTGGGGAAATGATTATAGAACAGTTCTATATTTGAACAAATAAATTATA
>NW_004567117.1:35900813-35913948 GCF_000260355.1 Condylura cristata | reverse complement strand
TATATATATATATATATATAGTAATTTGTCTAAAGCAGCGATTCTCACCAAGCCATTTTGTCCCCAAGAGACACTGGCAATGCTTAGAGATATTCTGAGCTGTCATAACTGGGAGGCAGGGGTGCTCCTGGCCTGTATTGTACAGAGGTCAAAGAGGCAGCTGAGCATATGCTAACATTCAGGCAGGCCACTCACAGCAGAGAATTATCCGATACAAATGCCTAGACAGCTCCAGGACTGAGAAACCCTGCACTGAGGTTTCCTCTGCAGTAGGAGGCAAAGTAAGGTAAAACCCAGCTCTATGTCTCCAAAGGTAAATTCTGAAAGTCCTCACCTTCTGTCTTTAAATGTTATCAGTGTTTTCACTTGAAGCCATTTTTATCTTTTCCACTTGAGATCCACTCCTCTGTTGGTAGCCCTTTTTTTTTGAAACTTTATGGGTCTAGTATTTATTATTTCTCTACATCTCTGAAATGATTTATCCTATATGACTTAAACTTTACTATAAAGCAACATAATTAAAATAATATGCTATTGGCACCAAAAAGAGAGGTGTGGACCAATAGAATAGAACTGATAGCCCAGAAATGAATCAATGCAGGTACCAACACCTAATCCATAGTGAAACAACTATGAGCATGGGGAGTGGGGGACATAGTATTTTTAGTACATGGGCCCAGGAAAACTGGAACATCACACATAGAAATGAAGTTGAATTACTCACTAACACCATATACAAAAAATACATTGGTAATAAACTCCATGATATCAACAATAAAGATCTTTTTGGTGACTCAACCTGATGGCAAGGAAATTATAAAAATGAACAACTGGGATTACTTCAAGTTAAAAAAAAAATCTGCACAATGAAATAAAATACAAGATGATAAAATAGATACCTCACTGAATAGGAGAAAGTATTTACACAATATATAATTGGTAAGGGGTATTAATCCTTGAACATCCTAGAAAAGAAAGGTAGAGCTACGCCATTTTGGTACCTGTATTAATGACTGTTGTGTGAGAGGAAGAGCTATTTCAAGAACAGCTGATTCATTGTCCTTTGTTTCCACCAATGACTTGTATCAGACCACTAAGGAATAAACATGGTAACCAACAAATCTAAATCAATTTGGTAGAAAGCTGATATGTTGTGGGGGAAGGTAGCTTGGTCTTCAGTGGAAATGCAGAGCCTTACCAGAGAGAGCAGAGACACTTGGGAGCTAACTCTTCGTGGCAGGAGACGCTGACTCACATCACCTGAGCGAGACCATCAGCTCAGCTCACTTCTGCTGAAGACAAAGAATCACAAGTTCAGGCCCGATTTCCAGGGTAAAGGAAAAGGCAGGTGTCACGTGAAGTCATTGGAACTACATTTGTAAGCACAAGTGAGCTCTCCTGTGAGGAGAGAATTTGAAATTACTGGAGATGCTTCCAGTCACGCTGGAGGAAGATGCACAGGAAAACAATGGGCCCACGGAAACAAGATATAGTCACAAGGAGTCTCTAAAACAACACGGCTCCTTTCTGTCTGAGCTGCTGCACAAATGAAGCCGTTAATTCCGTCTCTGTGCAGTCAATTTGTACCCACAACAGCTCAAAGGAAGTATTCCTTTTCTGGACACGTAAAGGACCATGATTATTTTATATTTATTTCAAGGGCTTACACGTATCAATAATCAATTGACTGGCTGATCTTTTATTCCATCTTTTGCAAGGTCTGAAATTTTCTCATTAAATTCCAAGTTGTTAAGTCAAAGCTCTTTAGGCACCCAGGTACTGACTGCAGAGACCCCCAGGTGAATGTGCTGCTTAGTGAAATGAACTTAAGTCAAACTGGAGTCAAGCCTGCATATGAAAACTGATACTCATTGATCGCTGGCAGCTGTAAGTAATCTCTGCCCTCTGCATTTCCTTAGCTACGGTACTCTTAGCCTTGTCTCATGTAGTATTAGAATTATTCACGAGGAAACCTCTTCTCCTTCAGCCCTTGCTCAGCAAGCACACTGAGGGCAGGTTCCAGAAACTGAATGCCCCATATCATCTGTTAGGTGAAGATTACTTACAACCAACACGTTTGGCTCATTTGCCATAAGTTAGCATGGGCTGTATTTGCCTGAGGTCAATAGTTCCTTAATGCAGAAAAAAATACTCAAACTACTTTATATGGACCGGATTGCCAAGGCAAATGATGGCTTTTCCTATCACTTCTCAACTGTTTTTTAATGCTTTTTATGGACCTTTAGTTAAATCAAATATGAAAATGCACACCAGGGAATTTTTCAGAGAACTTAATACAAGCTGAAAGCTTCTCTTGATAGCTATCATTTTTACATAGGATGAGAGATCACTGTAGGTTGGTGCCTTAAGTGGGGTATTCACATGATCATTCCTATTAAATATTATCCCTTCCACTCTGGTTGATACAGCCCTCCAAGGTCTCCCAAACTCATTTCATCCTGAACATTTTTGGTCACCAGCATATTACAGCTTGGGATACCTCCCTCCTCCTCCTTCCCCAATCCCCTTCTTTACACCCAATGTAGCCTTCAAGGCCTCTTTCAAGTTCCAACTACATGAATGCCTTTCTCACCCTTCCAGGCTGCACAAAGTTGCCCCTTCCCTGAACTCTTGCTCAGATACTGTAGCTTTTAACAGCTCTTTAATCGTTCCATGTTGTGTTGGTGTTATCTCCCCAAGTTGATCATAAACATTGTGGTACCTATTCCCAAGAAATCCCAACACAATGTTGGATTTCCTTCCATGCCAATACATATTTGTCAATTGAATAACTGGTTCAGAAACCACTGTGGTAGGTAGATGGGGTGAGGAAGAACTAAAAGCCATACAGGCAGCTCTCCAACACGGTCCAATCCACACCTCTATGTTTCTTTAAAAACGAACACCCCAGTGGTTGGCAATGGCGCTAGCAGATTGGTCCACGGAGTCTCTGATTTCAGGGTGTTATTGTTTATTTGGCTTTCCTGGGGTGTAACTTTGAGAAGATGGATTATAGTGTGCTCTTAATACACTACACAGCCTATTGATTTTATATGTCATCAATGTATATTGTATGTCTACACTATTACCAGGACAAGCAGGAGGTGCATGTAGTTATGCCGCTGCCTCAGCCCGTCATCCCATGCTGTGCCCTATGGGAAGCCACTGATTCTTACACTTGGAGCTGGGACAATGCAACTTAATCAGACTGACAGGAAACAGGCAGCAATTACAGTGTGCTGCTACATCTGCTGGGTTCCACTTCACTGAAGGAAGAGTTATCTCAATTTTAATGTACATCCCTTTTTCATGTTTCATTTAACCTCTGCTGTATTATTAAACACATCAAAATATAATGACACTCGTTAAAGAAGAAAAAGAGGACAGTTGGGATATTTTGGACTCTATCTCCTATATTTGTAACTTAATTGTATCATTTTTGCTTCTCTTCAACATCTCCCCCTGGTGAATAACTAATTCAGTATATAGGTATTTAAATAGCGAGCTGGGAACTGGCTGTTTAAACACCTACATCAACACTGAGTTCAGCTACAATGAAATGTCCCTCAATCATTTGTCTGTTTTCACTAGAAGTGTTTCTCTTTTCAAAAACATTCTTTTGCAATGTGTCAAAATAGCTAGTTTACCCATTACTGCTGTGCACATAAACTGCTTCAAAAGCAGCTCAATAAAATTCCCCAGGAATCTATTTGTAATGGGACTCGGAAGACCTTTGGAACTTAAACTAGCAGGTGTCTCTCTTGCTGGCCCACCCTAGAACAGCCAGAGCTCCAGTGGCCCGCCAAGTCCACTGAGCTGAGATGTCGACTCATTAAATCTATCATTTCTGCAAGACAAATGGGCTGACGCAGCAGGCTGGGCTTGTCATCTACATGACTGTCTGGTTTGGTTTGGTTTTTTGCTTTGCATTTGATTCTCTGTTCCCCTACCTTTCTTTGAACCCCAGTTTTATAACTGCATCTTAAGTATTTAATAAACCACCCTAAGAATTAAGATACATTGGAGATTAATTATGATCTCCAAATGCAGACTTCCTCCCTGAGCAAGTTCACAGAGAATACAGACACGACACTAGGCTTCCAATCGAATGCCTAAGATGCTATGTGGTCAGTAGAAATCCAAGATGTTTGGGAGAATTTGTACATATTAACAAAAATGAAGGGGGGGGACGCTAAATAGCTAAAGATAGGCTTCTATGTGGACAGATATTCTGATGCCCAGTTTTGCTAAAATCTTAGATTTTTTGTTACAGAGTAGCCTAGTCAAAATATTAGCCATGCCTCTCATCAATAACAAACAGGTTGTTATGACCAAGGATGATGCAAAGTGGTACAAGAAAGAGTGTATGTTTTCAAGGAGATAACCACCTAGTTGTAGAATCAAAATAAATACAGAAAAAAAGATAAGCCAGAGCCCAAACAGGTTCTTATCAGTATTGTGGAACTAATTATAGGGTAACATTCTAATGGCTTCTGTTCATAGTTAGGCAAACAACAAAGAGCTGAGGCCCCTCAAGATCTCCTTGGGGATAAAAGTAACCAGTGACCAGTCAGCCAGCAGCTAAACGGGCCTCCTGAATATCCACCATGGCATCCGCTTGGCTTGTGCACTCCCCTGCTATGGAGTTACTAAAAGGCTACATATTATTCTTGGATAAAAGAATCTACTAAAAGCAACACTGCTTAACTCCTGTTTAACTTATGTGCTCAATTCAGGATCATAATTATCAACCTTACAAAGACCGAATAACTATCATTAAGAGAAAAGAGGAAGATGAACTTGGCGGAATACATCCAGCCTTGCTAACTATATTCAAATCTCCAGGCCCAAATGAAATAGATCCCTGGAGGCCCAAAGTGCATTCAAATGTTATACAAATCCAGTGCTGAAAGACTTTGAAAAATAATGGAGAGGTGGACAGTTACAAGAACAATATAAGGAAATATTGACTTATCTTTCTAAGGAAAAGAAAGGAAGGAGAAAAAAGGAAAAATTTCAGAAACTACTAGACTAGTGAGTTTAAAGCCTATCATCATTAATATTTTCCAATGAATTATTAATAGCTGACTTAAATAACACTGAAAATAAGTGATCACAGGAGTTAACATAAATTCACTAGAACAAGTAAATCCAATAATGAGAAACTGCTCTACACCTTTATTATGACCAAAGTATGGAATGTTAGAGCAAAGCTGTAGAGAAAAAAACCCTCATGTACTGCTGTAGGGATGAAAATGGCTCAGTCAATTTGGAGAACAGTCCAAAGGTTTCTTACAAAAATAGACATACCCTAGCCATATGATCCAGCAGCCAATTCCTTGACACTGAAAACTCCAAAGGAGGTGAAACTTATTCTACACAGAAAAAATGCACACTGCTATTTACAGCAGCTTTGTTCATAATTGCCAAAATGTGGAAGCAAACAAGATGCTCCTGTGCAGGAGAATGGATGAACTGTCTATGGTACATGCAGGCAACAGAATATTATTTAACATTAAAAAGAAATAAGCTCTCAAGCTATGAAAATATATGGTGGAAACTTTAAATACATACTATAAAGTGAGAGAAACCTATCTGAAAAGGTATGATTCCAACTAGACAACACCTTGGAAAAAGAAAAATTATGAATATAGTAGAGATTGGTAGCTGCCAGGAGGGAGAAAGGAAGAAAGGATGAACAGGTAGAAAACAAAGGAATTTTTAGGGCCGAGAAAACTATGGATACATTACCAGAATGATGGGCACAAGTGATCATACATTTGACCAGACCGATCAAATATAAAACAGTGTAAACTAGATGCTTTGGGTGATTATGAGATCATGATAAAGATTCATCAATTGTAACAAAAGTACCACTTTGGTGGAGGATGCTGATAACGGGGGCGGCACTGCATGAGGACAAGGTGTCTATGGGAACACTGCTCAATTTTGCTGTAAACTTAAGGGAAAGTTTTAAAAAAGAAAAGGAAGGGGGCCCTCCTTGGTGGCACAACAGGTTAAAGTGAAGCATTACAAAGCTAGCCACAGCCACTGCAGTACGAGTACTATCCCCAGCCAGGAAGCTGACCCACGGAGCACAGACCTCTCCTGGCCCGCCCACTGCTCCCCTCAGCAGTGTACTTCATTGATCAGCCTGTTCTGCTCCCTGCTCTTTCTCTGGTGAATCCTCTCCCCGCCCCTGCACCAATGGCTTGTACCCCAGTTCTGTATGCATAAATAAACTAATCTTAAAAAAAAGGGGGGGAAGGGGAAGGAGGGTGGGAGGGTACAGTGGCCTCATAGGGAAGAAAAAGAAAAGTTAATGAAAAGACAGGAGTAAGAGGAGAGGGCCTTCCCTTGGCCTCCCTCTGTTCTCTGGTCTCCATATTTTCTTCTACTTAATTTTTATTACCTTAAATTTGTACTTTTTCTCTCCTGTTTTCAAGTGATGTGCCTCTGTTTCTCCATTACATGGAGCTTGTGTTCCTTGTTACACGCCCTGTTTGTGGCACACCCTGAGGACCCCTGTGAGAGCGACCAGGCTCATATACTTCTCTGTCCCTGCCTACTTTACATACAGAAGCTGTGTTTTTTAAAAGATAAACTCCACAGAGGCTGACTGAACTAATTGTTGGCCAATATTTGGAATCAGAGTTTGTGCTTCCCCAGGACAACAGTCATGTTCTCTGCTTCATGCCTGCTTTTTTCCACTCCTCTAACACCATGATTTCTATCAGACCTTTTTATATTTCAGGTGTTCTAAGCAGAGAGTAGTTTTTCTGTTCTTGATCTTTCTCTGAAATTTAAAAGTACAAATATTTGTTTCTTAAAGACATGTATTTTGAGGCCCCACCTTACTCTCTGACATTTGACTTTCATCCCACCTACTCTTGCTGGAGTCTCTGATTCTAATCTCCTTCTAACTTCTGTTTTCTTTACAATCTCCAATTCTGCCGTTAGTGAGCAGAACACCCAGATTCCCAGTGAATGTTTGCTGTCCTCCCCGCGGTGGTTCTGCTCTTGCCCGTGGTCCTAGGGCTCCCGTCCTGCTCACAAGTTGCTTCATTCTCATTCTTAACTGCTGCCTCCACTCTCACCCAACAGTCACAGGCAATCCACCGGGGTGCAAAAACAGTCTCTATCTCTGTATATGTTGGATGGGGGGTGGTGGGGAGGGACTGAGGCACCATAAAAGTATGAGTCATGGGCCCTCCCTGGTGGCACAGTGGGTTAAAGCACAGCACTAAGAAAGTAAAGCCACTTCTGCATGAGTTCAATCCCGCCTGCCCCGGAGGTGACCACATGGCACAGCAGACCTCCCCTGACTCACCCACTGTTCCCCTCAGCAGTGTACTTCGTCGATCTGCCTGTTCTGCTCCCCACTCTGTCTCTGGTGAATCCTCTCACTGCCCCTGCACCTCTGGCCTGTACCCCAGTTCTGTATGCATAAATAATAAAATATTTTTTTTAAAAAGTATGAGTCAAAATTTGCATTTCTTTAAATGGCAAAATAAAATGTAGTATAAGTGAAAAGAAATAAAAAAGAAAACACAGCCATCACAGAACTATTGCTCTATGATACTTCCGTTTTAGTTATTTATGTGTGGGTTGTATGGCGTGCCTTTATGGGGACCCGGCATAGGCATATATTTCTTAATATAGATCACAGCAGAAGTGTTTGAAAACATTATTCAACCCCAGACTCTTCTGTGACTTAAGCTGTTCTCCTTCCTCTCTTCTAATTCCAGATCTCTCATTTTGGCAGAAGCCAGCTCACTGAATTCACCTTCAATACTTCTTCACTCCTTGCCAGCTACATATTCTCCATGAGGGATGGGTTCAAAATTTGCAGTGACAGCACAGAACCTGACATCTAGTAGATGCTCAGTAAGTGCGGAATGAAATGAACGAGTAGAAGAAGCAGTGAGTTTATGAGTAGTCAATGCAACAAGCATCAAGGTCTCTCACTGGCAATAACCCTTCTCAGACCCTATAATTAGCATTATACTTGTAATTTGCAGTATTTTTCTGAAAGAAAGCCCTCCCAAATTTGTAAATTGTAGGGCTCATAAAAATTGTTTCCACAGACAAGTGATAAAGAGATCTTATAAAAACCCCCAAATATTCTAAATTTCAATTTGCAAGATAATTGTCCCTGTTTCATCATCCGACAAGGTGCAATGGGCACCCTGCTGTCAGAAGGGTGTGCTCAGTGCTACTTGGCACCCTTTATCCTATTTCAAATCTCTCCTCTTGTTTCCTGTTTCACCCAGTGGTCTGCTTGGCATGGTGCCTTAGGGTCTCAGGAGAAGGCTGAACTGGGAGGTCCCCCATGGGCCTTGGTGGCCCTCTGTCTGAAAGTCAAGTACAGGCCAGCACTCATGCGCCTGGGAGCTGCGAGTTCTGCAGCGCCAGAGTTCTCACCTATGAGCTGTCAGGGTACCTGGCATGGAGAAAGCCTCTTCTGGACCCCCAAAGGCTGCAACTGTGCCTGTGAATTGAGTGAGGGTCATTGTTGCCTAACCCCAGGAAGCCACACTGGTTCCCATCTATTCCCTAACTGACTTCAGGCATGTGGTGTGAATAACTCAGAATTGGAGTTGGAAGGAACTTGAGCTGGAGGGAATTCTGGAGGCTGTCCAGGCTACCCCTCAGTAGAGGAGTGAAGCACTAAGAAGACTGAGGTCCAGGCCCTTTAAAGAAAGTTGCTTATAATCTCACATACTTGGGAGACTGAGACAGACTAGAATGAGTACCTCCTCTGGCCAAGCCACTGTTCTCTCCATTATGGAAAAGTGGGCTTCAGACCTGCAGAGTTTTTAGAAATGCAAATTCTACATTCCCATGCCAAATTCCTTGATCAGAAAGTTTAGGGGTGCCACTGCCAAGCCATTATGAAGCTTCTTCAACTTTAAAAATGAACACATTTACACAGGTTCCTTTCAGTAAAGCTAAGAGCAATAGTAATCAAAACTGCCCAGTATTGGACAAAAAACAGACACACAGATCAATGGAATAGAATTGAGAAACCAGAAATAAACCCATACTTACAAAACATTTAATCTACAACAAAGGGACCAAAAACATAATATATAGAAAGGAAAGCCTATTCAAAAAAAAATGGTGTTGGAAAAAACAGATAGCAAATGCAAAAGAATGAAACTAGACCACTATCCATGCCATAAACAAAAAATTAACTCAAAATAGATCAAAGACTTGGATATAAAAATTGAATCCGAAAATACATAGAATAAAAAACAAGCAAACACAGATTCACTGATTTCAGGGTGTCTTTGGGGACTTGACTATACTGTACAGGGAAACAAAAGCAAAATAAACAAATCAAACTGAAAAGCTTCTGCCACAACAAAAGAGACTATGGTTAGAAGGAAAAGACACACTATCAAATGAGAGAAATATTTGTAATCATACATATGACAAAGGTCTAATAGCCAAGATTTACAAAGAACACACATACCTGTCTTAACAAGAAAACAACGATACAGTCCACAAAAGGACAAAATATTTCAATACCCACTTCTGTGAAGAAGACTACAGGTGGCCAACAGGTTTATGACAAAATGTTCATTGCCATTTATTATCACGGAAATGGAAATCAATGCCACAATGCACTATCCCCTAATACCTGTGAGAATGGCCCGTATCAAACCGTATCAAAAAAGCCAGAAACAACATGTTCTGGCAAAGGTGTAAAAAAAAAAAAAGACCCTGTACACTGTGGGTGGGAATGTAGATTAATCTAACCTATAGTATGTAGGCTTAAGATACAGATTTTCCATATGATCCAGCAATCCCACTTCTACACAACTACCCAAAGAAGCGAAAAACAGCAATTCAAAGGAGTACATGCTCCCCCGTGTTCACCATTTACAAGTGTAAAGTTAAGGAAACAACTTAAGTGCCCAAGGACAGATGAGTGGATTAAGATGTGGTATATATACATACAGGGATACTACTCATCTATAAAATAAAAACAAGAGATAAAACCTTGTCATTTGCAAAAACATAGATGGAACTGAAGAAAACTGTGTTAGGCAAAATAAACTAGGAGAAGAAAAATACTAGATGATTTCACTTAAATGTGGAGTCTAAGTAAACAAAACAAAGGAAAAGACCAAACCAAACCAAAACAAACCTTTGAAATCTGACTGAGACTACTGGAAGGTAGAGACAGGCAGCCAAGGGGAAGGGGTTCAGTGGACAGTGGTGGTTACGTGTTTTGATGGTGTCCATGGTGTGCTGACATACCTTTGAAAAGTTGATTCTTACACCCTTTCTGCCCCTGTGTCCTGCTACTTGCATAACCTGAAGTACCATGAAATGGTGTTATGACTTTTCCCTTGTTTCATTTTATAAGTGAATTTAAACTGAATTCATTTATAGAATAACTGATAATTTCTTTGAATAAAGCATGAGGTCTCTTGGTAAGTCAAAAATAATGTGGATCACAAAGATCAACTCTAGTAATTGCCATGAACGACGATAGAAAATCAGTTACCCTTGGATGGGGGTACCATTAAATTGAAGCTGAAAATGGTAAATGTATCTTATTTTAGATACATTATTTATGTACCTTTATGTTGGGGGTCATCTCTCTCTAAGTTAGAAACACTGAGGATTCCATTCATTAAAATAGGCTCAGACAGAGAAAACGCTAGAAACAACTGGGCATTTTAAAGGCCCCAGATCAAATTCTAGAAGTTAGAGATGAAAAAATATGAAGAGCTCAAGATTCAAAAGAAAGAAGCAATGCATCAAAGTTCCAAAAAGATGTATGAAGAAACAACAGTGAAAAGTCAGGAAGTTTTTAAGAGAATTTGGCAAGAATAGATAGCAAAGGCAATCACATATTTAATTAACCAATGATGATGAGGCTACCAATGATGATGGGTTGCCACTGAGGGCTAGTGAATGCCTTCACATCCCACTAGAACTTACTTTGTTATCCCGAGTTGCTTATCTAATTTATTATTACTCTATTCATCATAGTGATAAGTTAAGGGTTCACTTTCATCTCCAGTTTCTTTGATGCCACAATAATAACAACAGCTACCAGTTATACAACATTCATTACATGCCAGAAACTGCTTGACGCATATTAATGAAGTTAATCCTCACAACTACCTCATGAGTTAAGCACGCCTGTCTCCAGGAGCTGTGTTTATAACCACAGTGCTGCACTGCCCACACCCTGCCATCTTGCATGAGAGAAAGAGCAACATGTCCTTGAACCCTTCACAGGCAAGAGGAAATGACATCCACCTCGCCACTGGACAATAGCTGGCCTCTGGGACAACAGAGGAAAATCACACTGGTCAATAAAAGACCCCCAACAATGTTCTCCATGTCTTAAAATGAAAGAATAGCTACATGTAGTAATTGATTAGAATCCATTCCGTATCCATCAGTGTCATGAGAATATTGAGATTGAGGATGTAAGGGTTTGTTAGGGCTTCCTGGCAAAATACTAGAGATGAGTGACTTAAACCACGGAAGTTTATTTCCTCACAGTTCTGGAAGTCGGAAGTCTGAGATCAAGGTGTCAATAGGGGTTGTTTCTTCCGTGGTCGCTCTCTGGAGTGTCACAGACTGTCTTCCCCTATGTTGTCAGATGGTCTGTTTCCCGTGCATGGTTGTGTCCTAACTGCCTCATCTTAGGACATTAGTCATACTGAATTAGGAAACATCTTTAATGGTCTCATTTTAATTTCATTACTGTTTATAAGACCCAATGTCCATTCTGAACTACTAGAAATTAGGACTTTGACCTATGGGGGAAGAGGGGAGATGAAATTCAACCCATATGAAGAGTATTATAATAAGGTCCTTAGGGGGTAAATGTATCCATTTTCTCTTCCTTGAAGCATAATTGACGAGCCAGCCTTATCTATAGCTATGGGCATTTTCTGGAATCAGCATCTGTCATTTTCATCATCTTCCATGATAAAAATAGCAGTCACTGCCCAGGTTCCCTGCCTGGCATTGGGTAAGGAGTCCTCTGTGTTTCCCAAAGTGGATCATATTGTTATCTGGTTTCATTTTAAAATCTTCTAATTTAATGCTAAATATTAGCTCTAACTAGATTTCAACTTCTGTCAATATGAAGTCACACGTTGGAGACCAACTCTAAAGGTAATTCCTTTATTTGGAATTAAATAATTCATTTAATTTACTTTTTTATTGATACATTTCCATACAGTTCTGGCTTAGTCACTAATAAATTCATTTCCATACAGGACACTATCTAAGAATAACACACGCTCATTCACATTGCAGCAGGTCTAACAGGCTATGTTCAAGTAACTAAATTCAGACAAGTCTCATTTTAAAAAAAGGTACAGTGCTGTACACCTCATTGTAATTTTCACCAAAAATGTTCATTAAAAATAGATTTGGAGGCAATTCCTATGATGGTCATTAACTTTTAACTAATGCAGGTACCCAAAAGTCAAATAAGCTATTGTATAAAGTATTGCATCCTAGATTGACTATGGTACTTTTTAAAAGCTACACTTTAAGAAATATGCTTAATGAAATGAATATTTTGCATATGCCTCTAGCATTTGAGAAATGACCAGTATCTGAAATTCGAATCACACTTGAAAAGGATATGCCAAGCTGGTCTGCCACTTGGTAAAATGTCTGCACTAAACCTCAAATAAATCAATCTAAAATAAAGCAACTTAAACCTAGAAATTATCCAGACATCCCCACCAATTCTTCTGAACAGTAATATCTATATAATTCTTGAATTTTATTAAATATATATATATATTTTTTTTTCAGTAAGGAACACTTGGGATAACGGGCTCACTAAGAGTTTGTAAGGAGATATAACTTGAAGCGTAAATCTGTTCAAAGGAATTGAAGCCTGCTTGACAGGATTACTATAATGACTCAGATGTTAATACTTCAAATTTTGATATACAATGACTGGGGAATTATTTTTAAAAAGGATTAAAAATAATTTGATTTAAACTCCAAAGAGTGGTAAAGGACGGACGAAAGTAAAAAGTAAACTAACAAGGCCATGGAGCATACTATTTGAAATACTGACAGAAGAGGCTCTCCCTGGTGGCGCAGATTCCCGCCTGTCCCGGAGGTGACCACATGG
>NW_004567117.1:35899737-35900443 GCF_000260355.1 Condylura cristata | reverse complement strand
GGGTCAGGAGAGGTCTGCTGTGCCATGTGGTCACCTCTGGGGCAGGCGGGGATCGAACTCATGCGGAAGTGGCTCAAGCTTCTTTGTGCTGTGCTTTAACCCGCTGCGCCACCTGGGAGGGCCAGAAAATTATTTTTCTGAAAGGAGCAATATGAACTGAGTACATATATACTTGAAATACAAAATTTTGTCTCCTAATGATGAAATATTCTTTCTGAGTATTAAATATTACATAAGAAAATTAAACCACCCATGTCTAGTAGAAATCTACATGGCAAAATATGCATTAAAAGATTTCTTTGGAGATGGACTAAAAGCCAATCAATTAAAACTTCACAGACTGTTAATTAATTAGTCTGTTAATACCATCACATTCAATATCAATTGGCATAGATAACTGGTAAAATAAACATATTCTTGGTAAATTCCTAATTTCAGTAATTCAGTCATTGAGCAAATTGCAGATTTTTTATTCTAAAATTAACAGAGTCCCTCCCTCTCTAGTTCACACTAACATCTTTCAAGATTTTCTCTTCCTAAATCAGACTATTTGACTTGACACAAATTTGTAGCTGTAGCCCCAAGAATTAAAGAGTTTGAATTTCATCCCACTATTAAAGGACAGAGTCTTGATACTGAATTTGCATTGTTAAAAAAAATCACATATAACCAAACTCTAGTAATTGCCATGAACCACGATAGAAAA
>NW_004567117.1:35860984-35899021 GCF_000260355.1 Condylura cristata | reverse complement strand
ATTGATTCATGCTACTGGTGACCTTCTTGTCACTGGCAACAGTCAAATATAGGCTACAGCTGGGACACTGGAAGAGGTCATTCAAACATCCGAAAGGTGGCTGGACTAGGTGACTTTTATGATGTCTCACAACCCTAAGAGAGTAGGAGTGTGTGACTGAGACAAATATTTAACTTCACACAAGGCAAGCCACCGCAGCTGTGATAACAAATGAGGAATTGATTCCTATCGCGTGCACAAGCACGCGTACACAAACCAACTCTCACACACACCCTCATGGGAGGGTGAGGGGGACATCGACTCAGATGCCAACAGAAGGTGAGAGCTTGCAACTATGTGTGCACATGTGTGGGAGGGCGATACAATGAGGGATACAATGATGGAAAGTTTAGGAACAACAAAAGAATTACATTTCAGTGTGAAGCTAAACTTTTTCTATGTAAAGAACATTCTAGGGTAGAAAGTTAAAATAAAAACAAACTTCTCTTCCTGGCAAACAGCGCCTGGCAAAGCAGAAAGGGAAATAGATGCACTATTCCAGAAAAAAGAAAGAGCAAAGGAAAGAACAAAACAACCAGGCAAGCAAACACTCGTCTCTTATCTTACAGCTTTCCCCTATCTTCCATATGCTTAATTTTTTAATAATCTGAATAATTGTTTAACTCTTCTTTGCCTTGTTTCAGAGAGGCAGCATTAGAATGTAAATAAAATGACTAACCACCTTATTTTAGAGTGGAAATTGATCCAAGTATAAACATGTATTTATTTTCCCAACCCCACAAAATAGATACTATCGTTAATCCCATTTACAGACTAGGAATGAAGGCACAGGGAGGTTAAGTAACTTGCCCAACAGCACGCAGCCAGTAAGCACCAGAGCCAAGATTCAAATTCAAGTAACCAGTTTCCAAAATCTAGCACCCAAACTTGCTGGCACTGCTTCTTATCTAGCACAGTGGCTAAGCTGGTCATTGGCGCTCACTGTGAACAGGCTTCAAGTTCATAGTTCAGCACATCAAACTCTGTGACTTTGTAGGTATCGTTGACAAGATGGCACTGGTATCTTCATTGCAGGTAGTTGGGAGGTGAACTACAATCAGGCTCAAGTTTGATACATATGAAACACAACCATTATTACTTCCCTACTTCAGAATAAAATGTTGTATAAATTTGAGGCAAGAAATTTCCTAAAGACCATTAAACTATGTTGTAAAGCCAGGCCTTTTAGAAAAGTTGAAAGCATTTCAGGGAAAATACCAGGGTGGAAATGAAAGACTCCCCAACCTTCAAGTGCTGTGAGGGTGATAAGACCTCTTGCAACCAGAAGGGTCTTGTTATCCTCCACACAGATCCCTAAAGCCCTGTAGGGTCGGGTAATCTTAGGTGATAAGAGAGATGTAAGGAATTACAGCTCCTGATAAAGCACTGTGGTTTTGTTTGCCTAGGCTTTGTGGAGATATGGGTGACACAGATAAAGTGCTGGCAAAAACCCCAGGTGGGCTTAAAATGCCTCCTCTTGCCTGGGAGGGCTGGAGGGATGGTGACATTGGGGCTAACCTGCTACTGTATTTGTTCTGCTTATCTCTGAGCTTGCTGGGAGCCCAGAGAGCCAGGTTAGGTGGCGGCCCCCAAGGAAGACTGCAGTGAGAGCTTGGGGGCTGGGTAGTCTGGGCAGCCGGCTGGCTTCTCCGGATGGAGAAAGTGCTCCTCTATCTGGAAATGCCAGACTATATCCTCATTTGAAGACACAGTTAAATATTCTGGAAATAGAGAAAGAATTCTTCCATCATAAAAGGACCATGCAGCCACATGGAGGCTCGGGCAAGCCCTTGGGGGTTGGATGGTCAGGCAGACCAGGGCAGCTCAGAAGGGTCAGGATGATTTGCTACAGAAACTCTGTGGAGAGTTTTTCAATTCTGGCTGGGGGCAGACCCAAAATAAATAAGGAAGAGGATGTGGCTAGGCAGAGAAGGGATGAAGAATTCTCCCAGCTGAGAGCGCAGGCACTGCATGGGTGTGCAGCTTTAAACCCAACCCATGCAGCAGCAGTTCATGGAGAATTCTTTAGCAAAGAAGCTTAAAATCGTGCCAGACTTTGCCATACCCTTAGTCATCTTCCTCCCAAACTTCATATAACAGAACACATGCAACATACACATAATACAGCCCTGTACATTAATAGACCCTGGACTTAAAGATATGCAAATGCAACAATTTCCTGAAGGTTGGAAGGTATTTCTGAATACTGATGTTGACTAGCGAGGACACAGGACTGCCAGCAGAAATGTAAATTGGTACAAGCTTTGGTAAAGCAATTTGCTACTATCTAGCAAAAAAACTTAATGCAAAGAGGTTTTAATTCTACATTACGACATCTCTCGCTCTACACTACTGGGAAATATATGCAAGGGTCCTCCTCATTTATTAAATATTTCCTAAGTCCCATAATGTGACAATGAGTGAGTATCTCTAGTAGGGATATGACAGTGGGTAAAACAGATAAAAACTTGCCCTCAGACAACTTATATGAATAAGTAAGCAAATATTGTGCTTTCATTCCAGATAGCAATATGTGCTCTAAATTTAATCAAGAGAAAGAAGGAGGTGGGGGATACTTCGTGAGAAGGTGACATTTGAACAAGAATCCAAAGTACAGGGAAGAGAGGATCATATCAAGACTGAGAGGCAGCATGATAGGCTGAGAACATATTTAGTTTAACAATGGAGGTGCATGATAAATTAACCAACATGAACAATGGATTGTTCGTCTTGTCAGAACTGGTTAACTGAATTTTATGTGTGAATATTATACAGTACTGTAAGAGATGGAGGTGATTCTGATGAAAAAAGAATGTTTTCTAAGCTACTTTTTTTTTTAAGTTCAGGTGTAGTATGATTTCGTACTACACTTAAATAAATACCTGTAGAATACTTCTAAGACTTCTTAAAATTGATCATAACAGGCCCTCCCTGGTGGCACAGCAGGTTAAAGCACTGCACTGAGAAGCTAAAGCCACTTCCACATGAGTTCGATTCCCGCCTGCCCCGGAGGTGACCACATGGCGCAGCAGACCTCTCCTAACCCGCCCGCTGCTCCCCTCAGCAGTGTTCTTCGTCGATCTGCCTGTTCTGCTCCCCGCTCTGTCTCTGGTGAAGCCTCTCACTGCCCCTGAGCCTCTGGCCTGTACCCCAGTTCTGTATGCACAAATAAATATATCTTTAAAAAAATTGATCATAATAAGGATATGGTAGAAGCACCTTAGCAAAATAAAAACAAACTCTTAGAAGAGATTGGTCATTACCAGAAAATGGAGTTAGGGGAGGGAGGGAGGGAGTGAAACAGATAAAGGGGGCCAATTTTTTGGTGGTGGGTGGAAATAAAGACTTCTGGTGGTATTCATAATGTAGCTTATACAGATGTCAAATTACAATGTTGTATACTGGAAACATATATAATGTTATAAACAACATTTAAACACTTTTTTTTAAAAAAAAAAAAAGCAATTCCAGTGTGAGTCTGAAGCACTGGGAAAGAAGGAAGAGTTTAGTTTTCACTTTATGTAAAGTTTTATACCATGAAATTTTACCATATATACGCAGTACTCTAGAAATTTTAAGATATTTTCCAATAAAATAAAACTCTTTAAGAAGAAACAAAACAGGTTTTTACTTGAACACTATAAGAACTTATTTGCTCATTGAAGTCCCTTCTGGGCTATTAATTCATTCAGAACACACTTCCATCTTTTTTCTTTTTGTTGTTTTTAATATTTATTTATGTATACAGAACTGGGGTACAAGCCAGAGGTGTGGGGGCAGTGAGAGGATTCACTACTCTAGGGGGTAGAACAGGCAGACTGACAGAATACACTTTTGAGGGGAGCAGCGGGTGGGTCAGGAGAGGTCTGCCGTGCCACGTGGGTCACCTCGGGGCTGAGGATCCAACCGGCACTGAGGGGGCTGCTGCTCGCTTGCAGAGCTGCCTTTCAACCAGTCGCAACACCAGAGATCGCCCCACTTCTATCTTTAATAAAAACCACTGAACACAGTTCTGACTTGTCAGTTGCGGAAGCCACGGCCCTTCTGGTGTCCAGACTGGCTTCCCGCCAACACGGAGCAGCACACCACTCTGCAGGATCATCTTGAAATTCGTAATAACATTTGAACAGGAGGCTCCATATTTGTATTTTGCACTGGGCCTGCCATAATCTCAATGGTCTTGCTTATCACACTGGATCATCTTTGAAAGACAGTTTTGGAACAAACCACAGTGATGATGCTTTTCCACTAGCCTGGGCGAGTGGGTGGCGCCTGCTGGAGACTGCCACACCTGAGCAGTCTGCACTCCCCTCCAGCACAGCACGGCTGCATGAGCAGATCCTGGACTCGAGTGTTTAAAGAAAAGCTGGGAATCCAATTTTTAATGTGGAAGTCCCAACTTTTAAATGTTGTCAGCTAATTTATACGTAATAGCTAGACAGAATATGCTCTACACCTAATATGGTTCCAGTTCAGCCTGTTTTCTTTCCTTAAAAATACCTGTCAGGGCCCTTCCTGGTGGCCCAGCGGGTTAAAGCACAGCACTAGGAAGCTAAAGCCACTTCAGCATGAGTTCCATCTCTGCCTGCCCACATGGCGCAGCAGACCTCTCCTAACCCGCCTGCTGCTCCCCTCAGCAGTGTACTTCCTCAGTCCACCTGTTCTGCGCCCCGCTCTGTCTCTGGTGAATCCTCTCACCACCCTTGCACTTCTGACCTCTGGCCTGTGCCCCAGTTCTGTATGCACAAATAAATAAATCTTTAAAAAAACAAAAACAAAAACCTGTCAACAGTTGCAAGCCTCAATCCCTCCTGCAGGACTTGCAGTTTCACAGAATAGCCAGCCCGGGGGTTTACACCCTCTCCCCCCACCCAAAAAAAAAAAAAAAAAAAAAGATGGTAGTACTAACTAGTGAAAACTGCAGTTGCATTTCACATCAGCTCCCTGTCTAGTTGTTTTGAGGGTCCAAAGAGCCATGTGGTTGACGACCAGAAACTCAACCTCTTCCACTGATTATGTAATCTGCTTTTGTGGTGAATGTTTTAGCACTATTGTTACAGGAGAACCTGGGGAAATTTATAATTGTTTCATATTTTCTGAATGTTTTTCAATCATGATGTGAAAACCAAACAACAAAAATGCATTCTGGGGTTTGTCTGAAAGGCTGCGTCTGTGGGCAGCGTGAGGAGAATTCACCAACGAGGACCAGCTTGGCCACTTTCCCATCGCATAAGGCGCTTTGAAACTCTGAACGTGCAGACAGTCTTTTAGAATCCTCGGGTTGGAAAAAGGGATAAAAGTAATGCTAACATTAAGATCCATGCAGCACAAATAATTTAATATGTCCTCAATTCCTGAGATTTTACATGAGCCACACATTTAAATGAAACACACATTTAAAGACTCCTGTAATGGATGTTTCTTCTCAGATCCAGCTTCTTTGTTTCAAATCAGATCTTTTCTGGTTTTGAGGTCACTTAATTTTTTTCAGGGTAACAAAAAAAGGGGGGCCGGGGATTTTATGATCTTAATATTGAAAACAATAGTTGAAAGGAAAAAGGAGATACTCTTGGTCTATAAACTCCTGCCTCTCAGGGGCACCTAATTTGCACATGCCTTGCATGTTCCCCTGTCCCTTCCAGCCCTGATGTAACATGGCCGCTTTTCCAGGGGGCTTGGTAACATGGCCTGGGCCCTCCTGGTTGGCAATATTGTATGGGCTACTGGAGATATGCCCCTTACCACTACCCTCTGTCTCAGCAAGTCTTCCGTGGGCCTTATGAACTTTAACTCTTTACCATCAGCAGTTCAAGTCGATCAGTTTCCAACGATTTAACTTCTGGGGATTCTAAGTACTGCTGTTGTGAGGATTCAGAAAAACAGCCAAGGAAATTAGCTGGAGGTTTGTTGAGTTTCCTTTGCATTTAAAGAGGAAACACTAAAGGGGTGGGGCGCGGAGGGTGCTTCTCTTCATTTGCTCCCACATTATTGGGTAATGTAGCCTGTCTGGTGGCTGGGAGTAACTTCAATGGGAAGGCTTATTACATTGATTCTAGATACTGAGATTTCCCCAGGTGCATAGAGCATATGAATGAAGAATCCCGCTTCCCTCCCATTTTCTAGGGCAACATTTTTACTGCCCCCCCCCCCTGAGATCTGCTCATCCTTTTCATTTCATGCCTGTCAGAATGCTTGTGAGTTCCTATACCTGTAATACTGGTAGTCAATGCCAACACAAGACATGATTGCTATAAACAACTTCTTTAGCTTCTTATCAGCATTCTATAAAAAATGAGTTGTTAGACAAGAATGTATATTTTCATATTTTCCTACTATGCATATATACACACATGAGTAATCATTTTAGAGTCAACACCATTATCCTGATTTTCCAGAACAAAATAACCTTGCATGCAAAGAGCCAGACAACCAAATACAACACAAACTTAACTTTCCTGAAGCAATCATGGCTCTTTACACATCCGTTATTCTCTTTGACATACACAATAAATCGTAATAGTTACCAAATTACTGTTCAGTTTCAAATGATGTGCACACATCTATAATCTTAGTTAGCTGCTTGCTGGCCTGCTTCAGGAATGTCATTGCATCCTCCAGGGTAATTCTATATCAATGACTTTTCCAAATAAATCTAGTTGCTGGTTTATATTAATGAACTGTCACAGTTGCTATTGTTTTCCCATGGCCTTGCAGCTGTATTCCTTCACAGGTGCTTGGCAAATTAAAATGATGGTGGTTTGGGGTTTCAGCTTGATACAAAATCACTCCTTCAGCAGATTGTTCGGAAGT
The DNA here is from genome assembly GCF_000260355.1 of Condylura cristata. NCBI lineage: Eukaryota > Metazoa > Chordata > Mammalia > Eulipotyphla > Talpidae > Condylura > Condylura cristata. Next base: position 35,892,172 of record NW_004567117.1, on the reverse strand, counting down.
TATTCATGCAAGAAACACATCTTTACTCCAGACACTCAGCTTTTTCGCTTATCCAGTACCCACGCTTTTATTGACACTTTGCATTTCTGTTTTCCTCACCAAAGTACAAAGAGAGATTGTCTTTCTTACTTAGAACATTTCTATTAAAGAATCACAAACATTGGAAGTACGTTAAAAAAAAAAAAAAGTGTTCTTTTCAGTCAATCCTAACACCCTGTTCACAGATCACAAACGTTAATTACTGATGTTTGCAGATTATATATCTTTTGGAGTTGTTTTTGTTAAAACCCATTACCCAAGGGATCAACAGACAGGAAGAAAATTATTACATGCTAACTATCCAAAGCCTCATTAAATATTCCCTTTTGGATCTACGATAGCCTTTATTTAAAAATAATTTGCTCATGACTAACTTATATCAGTGAAAATGAGAATTTTTAAAATGCAGGTAGCTAGTACCCAAACTACCCAGGATTCCTTTTAGATTGCACTTCCTTCCTGCAAGAAGTCCCCAATTCCCTTCATGACCCTGAAACTCACTCTTGACTTCTGGGAGGCTTCCTCCCAATCAGAGCAACTTAGCTCCAACTAATGGGTATGTTGTGCTGTGGTAAGCCTTGAGAGCTCTGTCAGTTCTCTCTGCAGCTCCAACTCTGCATTCCACACACTCATGCCCCTTCCAGGGAGATTCTAGGTGTAGATTTATTTTTACCTTTGTCAGTGTATGGCCTGATGCCAAATTGATTAAATCTACCCATTCATTTTACCTATTAACTATCCGTTTCCATATTTACAAATTGTGATAGAGATGCAAATTTTAATGCTTTGAGGATAAGGCAAAGACATTTTTCTTTACAGCCTATTTCATAAATACATGTGGCCTATACTGCTGGCAATCTACCCAATATCCAATCTCTTTTCTATTCATCTTCCAAATTAGAGAGAACTATATTTCCTAATTTTCTTGCAAATGTGGTGGTCAGGAGTTACAAATGGAAATGAATACATTCAAATCTGCTTTTAACATTTGGAGGGATAGACAAGGTAAAAAGGAAGATCCATGACTAGATGCAAACTACACTAAAATTACAAACTGAGTTACTAAATCATTTACTAAAACACCTATACAGCTACTTTGCCCAACATCTGAAATTCCTGCAATTGTGGGCCTTTTTCAAATTACAAGCCATGGGGGTGTCTACCCAAGTGACCTTCTTCCTTTCTCTTTCTACCCTCAGCTCCCATGAGCACAGCAAAGGAATTGTACACAGCAAGCTATATGCATGCTAACATTCCAGTCTTCGAAGAGATCAGCATCCCTACACACACACCTCCTCTTACAATGTCTCTTGACCACCTCTCAGACATATGGGTATGCACATCAGGGGTACACTATGCCCACAGGAGGATAATCTAGACATAGGTGCAAGGACTCCAAAGTACTTAGAACCTTCTAGAGGGGTTCTTGATGAACACTTTCCTTTGGCCTACTGGGTTAAGGATTTCTCAGTGTGGAATACACAGCTAGAGGATGGCAAATGAAAACCTTATGAAGTCTGGTCCTAAGATCAATTCTATCTCTCAGGGCTTCCAGAAACTTCTTCAAAGGGGGCTGACTCAGCTAGTAGATCTCTTGCCCTTTTCTTCTCCTACTTACCTTATGCATAGAAATTCCAGCGGGATGGCTGGAACGATGATGCCATAAAGATAAAAGTCTTTCCTTTAATACTATAGACAAAGATGAAGAATGAGCCAAGGTTTCTGTTCACCATGCCAGCTGTGGACTGACAACCTTTGGCATTCTTTTCATGTGAAAAAAAAAAAAAAAAGCCTTGATCAGCCACCACTTTGAAGCCTCTGTTATTTTCAGCCAAAGACAATGCCTCATTGGCATAGATGCATACAAGTTTAATGTAAATATCAATTGCCTTCATCATCATTAATCTTTCTTTGAGGAGCATCTCAGTGCAAAAATATGTACCAGCTAGTGTGGGCTTAACAACCAAGTACTGATGAAAATGAATGACAAAGACAGGAGTGTAAGGAGGAGGCATCATCAGCAGAGGATAATAGATACATAATCTCTATGAGTGAGGCATATATGAAAAATGGGGAGTAAAGCAATGAGATCTGGAGTCAGGAGTTGGGGGGAGATAATTGAGATTTGAGTTAAGCTTTATAGATTGGAAACAGGAGAAGCGAGTCCAGGCAAACCTAGCACTCCCACTCAATTATAAGCAGGTCTTCTGAATAGGCAGTTAATTAAATGGTTCCTTTTTGAAGTCTTCCTTCCCAGGGAAAATTAATTGTGTGTGTATATATACATACACATACACATACATTCACATACACACATGTATGCTCATGCATGCTAGCAAACACACACATAGCACGCATGCCATAAAATTTCAGCACTGCCTATTGTATTTGCTTGTTCACTTTGAGAACCAAACTTACCTCAATGCCTTTGTACACTCAATGCCTAGCCTGAGCTTGGCACACCAAGCATTAAACAAACCTTAGTAACAAGTTGTCATTAATTATTAGTAATAATTTATAATAATTACTTGGAGAAACAATATTACTAATTGTTGGTTGTAATTCATAGTAACTATTACTTGAGGGAGACAATGGGAAACTATTGGGAGGAAATAATATCATCAATTGGATGTTTTTACTTGATTAATATGCTACTAGTGAGCTGAACATTTTGGAGCAAGGAAACAAACAGGGCTATTTAATCAATAGCACAGGTTTAAAGAAACTCCTGATATTAGAAAGAGAGCACCAGGAATCCAAAGTGAAGATGTGATGATTATTTGGGGCAACACCAAAGGCAGCAATCAGATTTGAGCTGCAAGGAATGAGGAGAATTTTGCAGATGATATATGACCTGCATGTAGAAGAAAATGGTACTAGAGGGAAAAGCATGAATCTCAAGCAGAGGATTTGGCTCAATCTTGTTGAGAATACTGAGTAGTCAGTAAGACATTGAAGTAATGTCTGCTTCAGGGTTAGAGAGGCTAGCAAGAGATTGGAAACGATAAAATTTTAGTTTCTTTCTAAGTTTTAATAATTGGTGGCTGTTCATTCAGTGATCTCACTGTACTCTTTATTTTTTATCCCAAAGATTCATTTATTTATACATTCAAGAACTGGGGTACAGCAGAGGTGCGGGGGTGAGAAGATTCACCAAAAACAGAGTGGGGAACAGAACAGGTGCTTGACCATAAAACACTGCCTAGAGAAGCAGCGGGCGCACAGGAGAGGCCTGCTGCACCATGTGGGATACTTCCTGGCAGGAACCCAACTCATGCTGCAGATAGCTTAATCATGTGGCCCTTTAACCTCTTGTACCACCAGGGAGTCTCCTCACTGTACGCTTTAAATATAAAAAAAAATTAAATTTATTTTCTACTTCATGGTAAGGAAGATGAAGCATGCTAGGATTCATTAAGTTGCCCAAAGACATAGTCGAGCTAATAAGGGTTAAAGCTGGTATTAAAGTCTGGCAGCCCAGCTTAATCTCTCTCCAGGCCCATCCACTTGAAGCAGCAGGTCTTGCATGACCTGCCCACCCTGGCACCCAGAAACTTGACCTCAGCAGAACATGGGTTCCACTCGTTCTGTAATCTTACACTTGTCAGTAAATTGCCCAAACGTGATTTTCAAGAAACACTGGTTCTACATGACGATATATATTGCTCAAAAAAAGATATGAGGAAGGTTGGGAAGCACTCAAGTGGGTTCAATTCTATTTCACAGGACTTCTCAGAGTCCTTAATATTCAGATAAGCATTGTGAAATATCAACAGTAAAGTATAGAGATTTCCCAGACAACTTGACTCAAGAGACTGATTTTTGTCCAACGACTCAAGGGTTGGAGCTCAATGAGCCCCACTTTGGAAAGGGTTGCACAACCCAGTGCTTTATGTAAACAACAGTTTTACTGAAGAGGTCAGAATCCATGCTGTGAAAAAAAATCCGAGTGAGGGTTTTCATTTGTCACTGAATCGCCGAAAAACTTTTTTTAAAATATTGAAGTTTAAGCAATACTGTCCAATATTTTGCTTTCAGTCTTCTGAGGCATAGCAGATATGAGCATCAAGAGCTGTGTGATTCTGAAGAACAGCTAAGTTCTTGCTACAGAACAATCATCAACACAAGTTTATGTAGAAAACTACAAGTGACCAAGATTGAGACTTTAATATCAATTTCTAATTTCAGATCAATAAGGAATTACTAGCAACTACTAAAGAATCACCACTGTTCTCTTAAGGACCCGAATTCTTCAGACTCACTCTGGCTCTTCTCTATACTCCACTGTTTTTCCTGTCACATGTGAGCTCATGCTGGGATGCCATTTCCACCCACCAGGTTCCCTGTTACATTGTATTAGATTACATGGCATTTTCCATTTATTCAATCACCCTATGTTGACACAAATATAGCTTTTATCAATGGTATTAAAAGAGTTGGATTCTTCCAACACATATTCTGTTAGAAGCTTGACATCAGTCCTTTATACTTGTACTTGCATGAGACAGTCACTCTGCTTCGGTTCCTGCTTCCCTCGCTGGGCATGCTTATGGGCACTCCTGGTTACCTTCTTGTTCTGTCCCTGCCCTGTGCAATGTGTTGTGCCTATAAGAGAGGAGGTAAGATGAGGGTATCTTACAGCTTATGTTTATTTGGGCCAAGAAACATGGCTTTCAGGCTGAGTTTGAGTTGGAGGTGTATTCTTGTTTTCAAGGGGAAAATCATCATCCCCTGATGTATCCCGTATGTATTTATAAAACCTTTTTTCCTTAACTTTAGCAGTTCGGCAGAAATTCTATCCATGGTTCACTCTCATTTCCACGTGGGTGACTAGTAGGGTCTGGAAGGCTAGTGCCTACCCTTCCTTAGCTCCATCTAGATGACCAGCCCAATCCTAAAGAAAGCAGCCCAGAGAAATAAGTCCAGAGACTTGTCTGGTCCCAGTGGCAGCTGATACCCACTGTGTGAGGAGATTCAACGTCATTGAAAGTTGAATCTAAGTGATACCAGACACATAAAGTGATGCACACATGGGAGCCTGCCAGGCACTCATACTAGGGAGGGCCAGATGGGAAGGGGAGGGAATAGAAGACTGAATGAAACTGAGAGCAAAGTGGGGTAAGACAAGAATGGGAGAAAAGAAGGAAATAGGGAGAAAGTGAGTTGGGGAGAGGGAAGGGAAGAAAGGCAGGGAGTGGAAAAAGGGGGAGCAGGGAGTAGAAAACCAGGCTTTTCCAAGATACCATACACTACCTCAGGTACCACTTAACTTCATACTTTGATTAGCCCTTCCCTAAACCTGAAAAAGATCCTATCAGCCAAACTCACGCCTGCTCTGCTCTAAAAGATAGCAGCTTTATGAATACCAGTGATAAATATCCAAGTGCACACAATCAACAACTGACTAGACTTTAGAGAATTAGTTACCTAGCTGTCCAATTATTTGGGGGAAAAGCAAAGCTCAAGGTTGAATGCTAATAATGAATGTCTCGTGGACTTGTTAGGAAGACTCCAAGGTTATGGGTTCAAGTATGGCCTGCCTTTGTTAATTGGTCAAATGGAAAGATAGCTCCTATCTGCAATGTCTTTTATGACTTGGATTAAGCCTCTCCTATGGCCTTAATTGCTGAGGCTCTTTCATCAAGCTTCTTGTTAATATTACTTGTAATATTCCCACCTGTTCTAATGTCAGTCTGGCTCATCCATCACCCCTGCAGGGATAATGTCACAAACAGGGCTACTGGCTCATTCTGCATCATGGCAAACTCTCTAACACAGCTGGAGATTTATGACCACCTCTGACGCTATCATTTCAGGCAGGCTGGCCCAGGCCTTTGACTCACTCACTGTACATCTTGATAGTGAAATTGTGTTTAAAAGTTTCCTTCTACCACTGGCAGAGTCTGACTCCAAACAATGGGGGCAGGGACTATTTTCCATGAGACCTGGAACAGACTCATTTGCAATGGATTCCCCTAAGCAATTGGGACTCCAAGCAAATATGGAACAAATTTCAGGCACAGATGGGGACATGCATACGCAATCTCTCTGTCTCTCATGCACTCTCTGTCTCTCTCAATGTCCTCTCCCCACTTTTCCTAGTTATAAAAATGAATTCTAGGGCCCTCCCTGGTGGCGCAGCGGGTTAAAGCACTGCACTGAGAAGCTAGAGCCACTTCCGCATGAGTTCGATTCCCGCCTGCCCCGGAGGAGACCACATGGCGTGGCAGACCTCTCCTGGCCCGCCCGCTGCTCCCCTCAGCAGTGTACTTTGTCTATCTGCCTGTTCTGTTCCCCACTGTCTCTGGTGAAGCCTCTCACCGCCCCTGAGCCTCTGGCCTGTACCCCAGTTCTGTATGTACAAATGAATAAATCTTAAAAAAAAAAAAAAAAGAATTCTATTTTCCTTACTTTTTACACATAACTTGAATTCTCAGATGGTATGAATTCATATTTCTCATGACTTTTCCATAAGCTACTAAGTCACAATGTTGGTGTTTCATTTAGGATTAATTCCTTACAAATATGTCCACATAATCAATGCAATCTCCCCTGCAAGTAAGGCTTGGCCTCCTTCAAACATGCTATGGATTTTTATGTTCTTCATGAAGAGATGCGAATAGGCTGCTGTTTGAGAGGCTCCTACTTGTTCTGTGGGTAGGAGAGGTGTGAGCTTCAATCATTCTTTGGAAAAACAGAAAAGGGACCCACTTACGTTCTGAGTTAGAATTCAGTTCAGCAATGATTTCTTCAACATAGCTACACAGTACTTCACCTGGTTTGGAGAGCTGGCTTTTGAGTCTGAGCAGGCAGGCTGGAGAAGTGCCGATGTACACAGGCCCTCTGTACATTTTGTTTTGATGTAGCACCTCGAGGAACAGGTTCTATCGGGGTGGATGTTCTGCTGGTTGTTGATTTGGTCTCAGCTTCCTCCAGTGACAGCCTGTCTCAACACTGTCAATACCTCTTTAGTGCTGACAATAAGCAGACATGATGGCAGGCTGTTCTTGTCTGCTCACTTAATGACTTCACTGATGACATGCAGGTGTGCACGGGTGTTGTACCTAGTCTTGAAGCTTTCGTGTTCTCCTGGGTAGTTGGAGGGCTGTCTCCATTAGCTTCTAGCCTTATGAGAATATATAAAACTGTTCTGGGTGTTTGCCAGCCCAAGATGAGCACTGTATGGTCATAATGAATCCCTGACTCATAATTTTCACGATAGCATTAAGGAAATATTAGGTCACTTCATCTAACAGACTGAAATACATCAAGACCATGCGTTCAGTTAGAAGCATTTGAGGAAGCTACTCTCCACCTGACAAACAACAATTACAACTTTCTTCAGTCTTTAAAAGCAAGAAAGCCAAACTTGATTACCAACATTTAGCCACACATTTGCTTTGCCATTTTGTGAGCAGTTTCACTCTTCCTCCTGGAGCATGAGAGACAACAAAGCTTAGTGTTTATGCACAAGAAGTCTGCAACTGAGCTGTTTCTAATTTGCATCCCAGTTTTGGACAAAATGCCCCACCAATCTGACTCAGTTTCTTTATATGTACTGCTGAAATAATAGTACTGACCTTCCAGGATATGGTTAAAGTCAAGCAATGCCTGGCACACAGTCGGTGCTCAGTAGTGGTGAGAGGTATTAATGGAACTGAAAGCAAAAAGGAGGTGATATGATTTTTCTTAAGACCAGAGAAAGGACCTGAGATGGAGTGAGGAATCCTAAGCAGGTCTCCAGATCACCTTCCTTCCAGATCACCTTCCACAGCAGATAATATCCCCCCAGCCAGGGAAGGCTGCCAGTGGTGATTGAGTGATTGATCCCTTTATATCTGTTTGCTTGTTTACTCAGTCGCTCACCACTTTTAAAGACACCTTTCCTCTGGAGTTGTTTGTTCTTTTTCCTCATCGTCATCTTGGTGTCTACTGCTGACACTATGCTAACGCTTGTGCAGACTGTGTATCTGTCAACACAGAGCTTGACTTCACCTCTGATGCACCAGTTACCAGTTTCTCCAGAACAGAAGGTGATGAAGGAACACTGGTGGATACATTCATGTGCTTGACTAGACATATTTACATTTGATTAGACTTAGCCAATCAAGTACTTGTAGGGTAACTACTATGTGAGGGAGAAGGGTGGGGAAAGGTAGAGGGACAACTAAAGAAAGAAAAGAGACATTATCCAGGGCTGTGGGTGTGCTAGGCATTTCAAATGAATTATTTTATTTAATTTTCATCACATTTTACAGATGAAGAAATGGACTCTCAGACCAGCTTCACCAGACACAATGAACCTAGGATGGGGGTTTCTCCAGATTGGAACAAGAACAACCTATATGAATGGGCAAGATTAATGTCCTAAGGGAGAAGAATTAGCATCACTTGGGTTCTTAAGAGACGACGTGACCCATTTTCACTCCCATTCAAGTCCTGTCTTTTTTCATGCTACAGTTTATCCCTTCATTTGTACCTTGGATCTTGTCCTCTTTATGACCATGAAATCCTATCTCATTACCACATCACCTTATATCCTGCCCTAGTTTTGCTCTGTAAGTTCTATTTCTGCACTGTTGTTTTCAGGTGCTGCTAGCCATGACCAGTCCTCTGAAGAACATCCGTGAAAGCTAGGGACAAGATGCATCAGGAAAGGCAACATCATACGGCATCAAGAGCTCAGGCCATGGGCCCTGATTTTCAGTGTTATTTGGTTTCATCATCTACAAGCCCTGCCTCAGTTTCCTCCTACTAATTAATAAATTAATAAGTTAGTAGTGAGAATTACCTGAAATAATACACCTGTGCCATCTCTACCATTGCTGACCACAGTAGGTGGAAGGTGGATGCCACCATCTCAAGTATAGATTGAAGTTCTGCTTTATGCTCCTGCTCTCATTTTATGCTTCCTGTTTCTGGATCTCCCACTAGTTCTGAAAACACCTACTTAACGTAAACTCTGCTTGAGCTTATAAACTTCAACTCTTTAACCCTCCAATGTACACACGATCCCAGATGCAGTCATAGTCACAGATCTGGTGAGTGTTAATTTATGTATGTATGGTGGTGGTGGTGATCTCTGTCCCATCATGCTACTTTGGGCCAGGCCTCAACCAAGAGGGAGGATCATACTCAAGGCCTTAATCCTTTGCTTCCTTCCCTCAGTAGCCATATAGCCCGTGCTGTGAAGTACAAATGATTGTGAGCAAACGACCAGGAGTCAAGCTCACAAATTTCACAGTACAGTCAGTAGAAATAACCATTCAGTTTTTCAAATGCTATTACTGTACTGTTTCTTCACATTCCACATACCTGAGATGAGGGGAGACCCTATCAGACTACCCAGCTTCCCTCTGGGAGGGACTGTGCACACAGGAACAAATTGCTCACAGTTCAGGATGAAATCCTACTAAGTAAGAAGAGAGCTGTGTGAGGTTGGTTGGTTGTTCTAGCTGCTATGAATAACATGTTACACTCTTTGTAACAAATTCTGTCCAGTCTTATGACCAAACACCCCAAACCTTCTCCTCCCTTTGAAATTTTCTGTAAAACAAGGTGTGACACTTATTCAGACCTCCTGGCGTGGTTCCTGGAAGACAGTGCGTAGGAGAAACACATGCAGCCAACTTCTCTACTCTGCCTCCTTTTGGTGATCATAGAGACTCTTCATCTTTTTTGGCACCTAATCATGGAGCAGTAGCCACATAGTACTGGGACTCACACACCACCAAACAGCCACAGCTCACTAGCATAACCTCACACTGCACTGCCTTCCCTCTAAGTACCCCATGCCCATTTACCAAGTCATTCCACACTCAAATGGAAGTAGCAGCAGTAAGCCTTTGCTTGTGTATCAAACCATAATAAACTAAAGTAGCTTTGTAAAATGAGGTCTAAAAAGCCCAATGAAAAATTGGCCATCCAGCTGAAGCATACTGCTTAGTGAGTAAACAATCCTGGATACCCCCATGTAGAAAAATTAAATCACTGTAATCAAGCTAAGCCAAGAACTGTGTCTATCCTTAATCATTGCTTACAGGTCCTTTGCCAGCTCTTTGTCTATAATGCTCCTGTTTTCTGGGATCACCATGCCCTGTATCGTTACACTGCTATTAACAGCACCCTCACAGCATCTGTCAATAGCTTCATACATACATTCCATAGGTCTCCGTTCTACCCGCTCCAGGTAACCCAAACAAGTAGTTCATTAACGAGGTGACTTAGATCAAGATTGAGGAATCCTTTCTGGTGTCCCAAGATTGAGAAAATCCAGGCAAACAGCCAAAGGCTACACCCCTACTAGCAAGAATGTTGGTTCTCTGATTCGAAACTGAGTTCCTCTGCTAATGTGTAGACACCAAATTTTAGCCAGAGCTCATCTGTCTTGTTATCTCCTGCTAAGGGGCCGTGCATTCCTCCTTAGAAAGAAGAATGAAATTTTTTTTCCTGCATTAATCTTGACAATTAATAGCTACACAATCATAGTAATTTTGAAATCAAATGCCTAGAGAAGAACCAGTTTGTAGCTCCCTAAAACCCCATACTCAGAGAACTATCATTACATGACCTGTCTGGCAGTCCCTGGAAAGCTCTTCTTGCACAAATTGCTTTTATTTGACCAGATTCACAACTTGATCAGTGGAAATGAGACATTTGTTGAAAACAATCAGTGGCAATTGTTTAATAGCACACCTGACAGAGGCAACATTAACAAGTAGTGACTAAACATTGACCAAAAAAATTTAAAGTAGAAGCTGAAAAATAAAATATCTATAGAGTGCCTTGTAAACCTCAATATATTCCTGGGAATCTGTAGCCTACTTCCCTGGACAAGGCCTTACACATGCCCAGGAAGACTTGAGAAAAAGTCTCAAATGCTCATGTTTTGCTGACCTTTATGTTCTGTGCAAGCAGGAAGTAAAGGGTAAAGGCAGGATTGTAAGTGCCTCCCTGAATAGCAAAAGGCATGCTCCAAAAACCACACAGCATCTCACACTATAATCTGGAAGACGTGTAGGTTCCAAACATTTCGGAATCTACAAACGTTAACTGAGCACTAATCTAATCAAGCTGAGACTTCAGTAGTCACCATGTCAATGAATGCAGACATACAGCATGAATTCAGAAAAAACCACTAAAGAAACAAAAAGCAACAACAAATAGTAGCAATAACAACAAATCTTGGAATACATGAAAACCTGATTTACAGAGTTCCAAAGTATTTAAAATGTTCAATTTTCAACCAAAATATTATGAGACTTGTAGAGACATAGGAAAGTATAATCTATCTTCAAGAACTCACATCCATATGAAAAAATAAAGAGCACTGATAAAGGTGATTATATAGGTAAATATAAAAGACAGTATTAAACTATTCTTTTCTTGTAACTATTTTCCTCCTATTCACTTATAAGAAAACTGTACAAAGCAATCATTATCATTGTGAATCTGTCAACATGCATGTAATATATAAAGATAAAATTTGGTGACATTACAGCATAAAAGAAAGTAGAGGGATACAGAAATATTAAATTTTGGTATATTATTGAAATTAAATATTTATTAACTCAACATAAATTGTTATAAATTGAGATGTTAATTCTAATCTCTAAGGTAAAGATAGATAAATAAAAGAAGGAATTTAAGCTGTATACTAGAAAATATATAACATAAAATTAGGTAAAAATAAAGGATTATAGGCCCTCCCTGGTGGCGCAGCGGGTTAAAGCACAGCACAAAGAAGCTTAAACCACTTCCATGTGAGTTCGATTCCTGCCTGCCCCGGAGGTGACCACATGGCGCGGCAGACCTCTCCTGACCCGCCTGCTGCTCCCTTCAGCAGTGTACTTCATCAATCTGCCTGTTCTGCTCCCCACTCTCTCTCTGGTGAATCCTCTCACCCTCCGCATCTCTGACCTGTACCCCAGTTCTGTACGAATAAATAAATAAATCTTTAAAAAAAATAAATAAAGGATTATAGTAAATATATAATATATATATAAATATATATAAATGTAAATTTATATATTACAATACATATAATATAAATATATATATTATATAAATATATAATAGTTACACAAAAACAAAATGGCAGACATAAATCCTACCTTATTGGTAATTACATTAAATGTAAATGGACTTCCAGCTTCAATTAAAAGGCAGAGACCAGGTCTCCCTGGTAGCGCAGCAGGCTAAAGCATAGCACCAAGAAGCTAAAGACACTTCAGCAAAAGTTCAGTCCCTGCCCCAGAGTTGACCTACATGGTGTGGCAGACCTCTCCTGGCCACCCCATTGCTCCCCTCAGCAGTGTACTTCATCAGCCGGCCTGTTCTGCTCACCATTCTGCCTCTGTGAATCCTCTCACCATCCCTGTACCTCTGGCCTGTACCCCAGTTCTGTATGCACAAATAAATATCTTTTTTTAAAAAGGCAGAGACTAGCTAATATTCTTTTTAAAAGGTCCAGCTAAATGTTGTTTAAGAGACATAATTTAGAGTCAAAGACACAGTTAAGTTGAAATATGTAGCACAAATGCTGACAGAATTGAAAGAAGAAACAAACAATTCAGTTATAAGAATTTGAGACTTTAATAATAATATAACAACAGGACAAAAGATCATTGAGGAAGTAGAAGACAAAAAATATTATAAATGAACTAAGAGGCATCTATAAAACAGACTATCTCCATAAAGTGCAGAAGGCATATTTTTCTCAAATGCACATGGAACATTCTCCAGAATGGACAATATTTTCAACAAAAACACAAGTTTCAAATTGTAAAGGATTTAAATTAAACAAAGTATGTTGTCAGGCTATAATGGAGTAAAATTAGGAATTTGTGTTTTATACACATACACACATGAATATATGTATTCATATGAGACATATACATATGTCTACATGTACATATATATGTAGAGAGAGACACACACACTATATGTATATATATATATATATATACACACACACACACATATATTCAGAGAGAGTGTGTGTGTGAGAGTGAGATCTGATGATGGAGGTGTCATATTTGTTTATATTTTAATGACCCTAACTGCTGGAAAAGGAGAAGTGAAGACAACTGAAATAGGGTGAACATAAGTTATCTATTTAAAAGCAAGAATTTGTTTATGAAGACACTGATAAACAGACATGGAAAAGGACAGATTAAAAACCTAGCTATGAAGAGAAATCCTGTCCAAATCAAAATTAGCAGGTGGTCCTGATAATATGCCTCTGAAAAGCACTACAAATGTAGCACTGAATTTGAGGCAGTTTGTGAGGGTTATAGCTTCCATCCTCAGAGTCCTGAAGCCTTATGCATTATTTGGTGAAAGCTGCAGGGGACTCTTACCTTAAGGAGAAATAACTCCCATCCTTGCAGCTAGCTGGATTCTAAAAACTCTCCATATACTCTGTGTGCCAGTCTTTTGAACTTTGCCAGGAGGTTTGTTATTATCCTTCTTCTGATGCTAACTGAATTGCACACTTGTAATAATGTGAAATTCCCCCCATACATTCCTATTACAGTTATATACATTTAGCTTGAATGATAAATGAAACTTTCCTGTTTTGCTTTGTGAAAAGTCAGCACTTCTAGATATCCCAAACTTGATAAAACAGAATCAGTAACAGAAGAAACGTTGGAAAAAACAAGATGAAATGGAAATGAAAACTACAACAAAAACAAAAACTACTAAATAAGCAATGAATCAAAGAAGAAATCACAAAAAAACCCTAGAAAATACTATGAAATTAATGAAAACACAATGTGCCATTCATTTAAAGCAGAGCTTAAAGGAAATTTTTTTTATGTAAATGGCTATATGAAAAAGAAATTTCAGATAAATGAGAGAGAGAACAGAACCAAAGCAAACAGAAAGAGGGATATAGTAAAAACTAGAGAGTAATAAGATAAAGATTATAAAAACAGAGGAAATTTATCAAGCCATTTATTTCTTTGTTGATTGAAAAGGACAATGAACTTGACCAGCTTTTTGCTGTACTGTCAAGAAAAAAAAAAAGTTTGCATTACAAAAATTGGGATTAAAACATGAGACAATATGAACAAATGAGTAACCTAGAAAACAGAGAAATTCCTAGAAAGTCACACACTGACACTGATGCGAAACAAAATATAAATAGACCCATAATAAGTAAAGAGACTGAATTAGAAAATAAAAATGTTCCACAAAGTAAGGCCCAAGACCAGATGTCTTCACTGGTGAAATCTATCAAACATTTAAAGAAAAATTAAAACCAATCCTTCACAGATTTCAAAAAATAGAAGAGTATGGGAAGCTGGCTAATTCATTTTGTGAGGCCAGTCAAATGCATAAAAACAGAAAATAGATTAGTGGTTGCCAAGAACTGGGTAGAGGGGTGAATGAGGACTGACTGCTAATCAGTATACAGTTTCTTTTTGGGGTGCTGAAAATGTTCTATAATTAGAATGCAGTTTGACTGCACAACTTTATAAATATATTGAAAACCAGTGGATTATAAACTGACAAGGTTGGATCTTATATGTGAATGGTATCTAATTTTCAAACTAAAATTAGATGCCATTAAATAAAATTTAAAGCTCAATTTCTCAATAGCTCTAGCCACATTTTAAGTGTTTAATAACCATATGTGGCTAATATATGCTGTACCAGTGAACCTGTGTATCATCTCAGAAATTTCTACCAAATATGTTGCTAAAAGAATCATGTAAGGAACAGGTCCTGGAGACACATCGTGGTATGGCAGGGACTGTAATATTCCACCCAGGCAGCCCCAAAGGAAGGGAGGATCCACTTCCAAAGGCTGGGGTACTACTGGCAAGCAACTTTCACCTTTCCATCCCCATACATACCGAGTCACCATCTCCAATCTTATATCTCATGCAAGGACAGGCCACAATGACTGGTCAACTGATTGATTGCAGGGTCAGAATGTGGTATAAATTCCTGGCCTCTCATGCCAATGTGGGAAACTCTAAAAGGTCCTCCCACCCTCCTAACTCCTTGTAGGATCATCTGGAGCCAGTCTTGCAACTCCATCACAACCCAACTTCTCCTTCCATATCTTGCTTCCTCACCTTTCATTCCCTAAGTACTGTTTACAAAAGCAACCTCTGACAGACCCAGCCAGGCCAACTAGGAAAACCAATCGGCAATGCCCAAGCCATTTTGCACAGCTGTGACAGTAATAAAGTTCACAAACACAAGTATGTCTGGTTTTCCCTCAGAAGGGTTAACATTGCCCTACAGAGTATCTGTACCTGTTACCTGGATAAGAAGTCACAGGCAGGCCCAATTTAAGCACATTGGGACCACCAATAAAACACAGGTTGTGGGCATTCTTGGGATGGTGATATATCAGTTGGCCAACTGTAATGGAAGACTTGGGCTGGGAAGTTTACATTATGCAGTGGTCTAGACAGTGCTAGAATTCCTAGGGTTCATTAGGAACCACCATTTCTCATGCCTCGGTCACAATAAGCCCAACAACCAAACATTCCAGGAAAGGGAATCAGTTTATTTCCTTCTTGGTTATAGTTGTGTTTTCAGCATCTGAAAACTGCCCTGTGTCATACCTCATCTAATTTAACCAACCAACTCAACCCAAACCTTTTACTGAATATGACCTACCAGGCTCCTAGTAGGTCACTGCAAAGAGAGAGTAACACGTCATGGACTAAAACTCCCTGGAGAAATGGCTTACTGTTACTTTGTCCAGAACTGAAAATGTCCTTTCAGACCTCAGAGGGACTTTTCTCAGGACTCACATTTCAGGGCTTTCTGTGGTTGGATTATCCTCTTTTGAAATCTGCAATGATTATGTTGTGATTGTAGGAGACAATTCACTCGCTCTATTTAGTGATGTTGATTCATTCAAGAAAAGAGGAGCGAGTACAAGACATGGGCCACGAGGGAGGAAGAATGATCCTTCTCACAGCTGCTCAGGAAACCAGCACTCATGACTGCCCAGAAAGCCTGAAGGGAGACCACAATGGAGTGAGGTCACGTGCTCAGGGCATTACATTTGTTATTATTATGTATTATTGTTTGCTATTGTGTTGTTGTTCCAAGTCAAAGAAACAGCTTGTTCTCTAAGATGTTGTGTTTTCTTAGAGATGACCTGAGTCATGAACACCCACAGTCCTATGAAGGAGATAAGAGCTTGTGGTTGTTGGCTGCTGTTTATCTGAGGTGGAGTGGCAGATATAGAGGACAGGTTAACACTTCTAACAATTTTGGTTCTGGGTGAACAACTCCTGTGTGTACAGTGACAGCTCTTCTTTATTCCTACAGACTTCAGCACCAAAAACAAACAAACAAAAACGTAGATCTGACTCAAGTTCCAACTTTTCAGATACCATGTGCTATAAAACAGGGAAGTGCATGCATTCTCAAAGAAATGTGCTCCTTTTCCAAGAGCATGTATGTTCCCTAGAAAACACCTGGAAATTGTAAGGAAATCTTAGTGATAGCTTCAAATTTCCTAGACAAGGTTTTTCACATACAGATGTAGCTGAATGTGTATCAATTCTCATTCATCTGTTTACTAATTACAAGTTCAGATTTGCACTATCAAATAGTCAAGGTTGCTTTATATTCAAAACTGAGCAATCTGTATCTGGTCAGAAATGGAAAGTCACCCATCATTGGGTGGCTTGCTGACCATGGGGGTGTGTTAGACGTTGTTACTCTTACCATGTGGCAATATTCCAGAAAGCCTCCCTTATGATAGTGAAAAATATTCTGGGGGGGGTCAGAGAAAAAAATAAGTGCAGATAAGGTTGCCATTCTTTTTTTTTTTTTAAGATTAAAAAAAAATTATGCATACAGTAACTGGGGTGCCGGCCAGATGTGTGGGGAGTGAAAGGACTCACCAGAGACAGAGGGGAGCAGAATAGGCAGATCTACTGAAATGCACTACTGAGAGGAGCAGTGGGCAAGACAGGAGAGGTCTGATCCCTGGCAGGGGATTAAAATTATGCTGCAGTGGCTGAAGATAGTTTGATATTGCTGAGACTAACCTCTGTACCACCAAGGAAGGCTCAAGGCTGTCATTCTTAAAGAGAGGGGCTGACCAAGAGAATGCACTGCTTAATATCGCATATTGCTTGATTTAAGCAGCACAGAAATGCCAAAGAAAATTAGAACTTTCTAAAGCAAATTTCAGAGCAGGCTGTGAATTTTAATGGTAAAAAGGAGCCTGGTGTATTTTATTAACCAAATAGTTGGTTACAAAGACAATGTTTGAAATTATCCATAAATTTTGCTTTAAGGGGGAAAACTATGAGGAAAAAATATCATACAAGGTAAATTTGATGTCTAAAAATTCACTGAGCTCAAAATGGATTTTTTTTTAAATTTTAAATTTGCCATGGGATTTATTCTACTGAGAAAATACAAATAGAACATTTGGTTAAAAGTGGGATTTGGGAGACACAGAATAAAATGGGGGCACTTAGACCACAGCGTCAGACTGCCTGGTTCAAGTCCTACCCTTGGCTGTGTGACACTGGGTAAATTAATCTCTCTGTTCCTCAGTGTCCTCCTCTTAAAATAGAGTTCATGGTAGCAATGCTTACCTCCTGGAACTGCTTGCAGACTGAATAAATAAATACATATAAACTGCTTAAAACAACTCCTGACACAGAAAGTGTCATGAAAGTTTTTCTAAGAAAATAATAAAGTTTTCAAATCACAGCTATTCTAGACATTAAGGTAAACTTGTATATTATGTTTGATTGCATTTCAAGAGGATGATGTGAGGATATACTGCATATTTTTTGGTCTCACTTTTTTGTCTTCCTTTTTTTTTTTAACTGGTTTACAACATTATTATGATGTACAAGTTAAGAGTTCACAACACTTCAGATGCATGGACCATAGCACATCCATCCCAAACCATACAAAATCTTACACCACAGTCTACTGGAGCCTCCCCCACTGGCTCCTCAATCTACAGTAAGATTTCTAGAGTTTGTTTTGGTTTAGTTTTATCTGTTTCTTTGTTTCATTTCTCTATATCCTGCATTTGAGTGAAATCATGTTGTCTTTCATCTTTCTCCTTCTGACTTATTTTATTTAGCATATTCCCCTCCAGTTTCATCTATGTTGCTAATTCCTTGATCTGTCACTTAAAACTTTTAAAAAGATATCTCCAGCCCAGTAATCAGTCTTGGGCAGTTTATCTTATTACACCACAATTTTTACTACAGTAAAACTGTAAGACAATTTTTTTTTACTACCCTCACCCCTTCTCTGTGGTTTCAGTTTCCATGGTCTCAGTTCTCTATGGAAAACAGAGATCTGAAAATTTGTAATATATTTTGAGAAAAAGCTCATTTTGTCACTTTTATTACAGTATGTTTTTATATTTTACTAGTTGCTGTGGTTAATTTCTTACTGGCTCTAATTCACAAATTAAAATTTACTGTAAAATTTAAATGTATAGGGAGAAACACAGTATATTAGAGAGTTCAGTATCATACAGTTCAGCGCTACCGCAGCTTCAGGCATTCACTGAGGTCTTAGATTTATCCTGCAGATAAGGGGAGACTACTGTATAATTATGGCTACCATAGGGTATCTCCTCACAAATATTTGTGTATTTAAGGATTTCAGCATATTTTCCCGGGACCCAAAACACTGTGTTTGCTTTAATTTGTAAGAAAGCTGAATTCATTTGCTTTGTTTGCAGGCCTTGCATCTTTCTCCTCTTCAAACACTCTCACTCCACCCAACACATATACATTCCTTGTTCAAGTTACATGGCAAAGGGGAGGAGTGGAGGAGGCAGGAGAGGAAATACAAAATAGGAGACTAAACCAATAATTGGGACTGGCATTGAATGAAACATCAGTGTAACCAGAAAAATACAATTTAGACACGTTTTGTTTATCTAGATAGCATTATCTCTACAGCTCATCCTTTTAAGATTGTGTCTCCAAAGAAACAGCAAAGGAATTCAATTCTCAGTCTGATTCTGGGACTTTGGAAAAATAAGGAGCATTGTAGGATTTGGAGGAAACATGAGAGCAAGTCATATATGTGCTAGACAGTTTAATTTGCTTTTTTTTTTTTATTTTGTAAGAAGATATTGGTGTCTTGCTGCTTAGATCTACTTTTACTGGGGAGATAGACCAAAAAATGTACCTTTCTGTTTTCATGTGTCACTCATGAAGTTGTCCTGCGAAAGCTAATCAAATGTTTCCAAAATGACCAAGTGAGCAAAATTCAGGAACTCCTCTTGAAAAATAAGTAAGAAACTTAGTTTCTACACTATACTAGGCATGTAGAAGTTATGATATAAAAATCCCTTCCTAAGCATAGGTTTGCTAGAATTGGAAAGGGAAAGGCTTCACTCGTGTATCATCTAAATAACGGCTCTTGTGTCCAACTCTGTCACTCCTCTACTCCTCTAGTCTTTTCTTACATCTTCAGGCTTAATAAACCTGTCTTTTTTATCTTTCACATGATAATTTCTCATGTTTGTTCTGTTCCTTGTTGTTGTTTGTTTCATATGTTGTTTGTCTTTTACTTTTAAAGAGCAGTATTTCCAAGCCAGTATTTTTTTGTTGTTGTTTTTAAGATAAACAGTAAAAATAGTACAAGTTGGTGCATAGAGAACCAAGGAAGTTTTATAAAATTTAGGCTCCAGCAGAGAAAAGAGAGGTGAGAAAGAAAGAAGCTATAGGATATGATTTCTATTTTACCAAATCTACCCTTTTGCAATTTTGTATCAGTTTCATAGGCCTATCTTAACAAAATACTATAGATTGAATGACAAAATAATTTATCTTTTCACTGTACTGTCTGGAGGGTAGAAGTCAAAAATCAAGATGCAGAACCCTCCCTCCAAAGCTGATTTCCTCTAATGAAAAAGGTTTTCATGAAAATTCAAATTTGTGGTATGCATGGTGAAACTGGAGAGTATATTGAAGTTGCTTACCTTGTGCAGAGCTAAGGGGAAAATGAGAGGGTGGGAAAAGGACAAGCCACACTGAATGACCCCTCAGGGCTCACATCACTAATATTCTGACTTACCACTGGGTTTTGGCCAGCAGAATTAATGTCCTGCTGTGCTCATGTCTTTGCAGCAGTAATGGTATTCCTGCATACCATATGAACCCATTTCCCATAAGTTCACTGACCTTTGTACATTCTTGACAGATTCTGGAAAGATCTTCCTATGGTTTCTTGAAATTGACATTTGTTGAAGGAAAGTTACCTAAATAATTTTGATTCAGATTTAATATTGAGCATCTAACCTATCAGCAAAGGTTGGTAGGTATTTTCCCCTTTCCAACTTTGTAATTAGTGCCAGTCTTCATGGAAGACTAAGAAAAAAGAACTGCATTGTATAACTTATCTTTTCTTGAACCACAGAACAAAAATAAGAAAACCACAGAACAGAGAACTCCTTATCGTGTTGACTGATCCTACATCATCCCAGTTCTTCTCACTGAAGAACTTAATTTGAAGATGTACATTTTCAAAGTATTACCATTTTTTGTAATACTAAAAGTAGACTCCTTTTTCTTTAACCTTTTAAAGCATAATTTACTGATACATATATTTATCTATATGTATATAGATATGGCCATATCTATCTATCTATCTATCTATCTATCTATCTATAGATAGATAGATAGATAGATAGATAGATATATGGTCACATTATTATATGTGTGCATGTATATATCATTACATTACAAGGTTACAATATTACATTATTATATGCATATATATATGTATGTATATATACACACACATTCATTTTAATTGAATTTTTCTCCAAAAATAAATTTAAACTGTCAATAATGGTAACAGTAGTTTTCAATTAGCACAAAAGGTTAAAAAGCTTCCTTTTAAAAGAAATACGCAAATAAGAAAAATACTAAGTGAAAGTAGAGTAGTAAAATAAGATTTTAAATCTGTGTGTAAGTGTGGTTAATATTTTATTAGATATCTTGAATTATTGTAAAGTACTAAATGACTGGGCTTAGAAATAAGAGGGTATGATTCCCTTTCTGGACTGTAGTCATAGCCTGCATTGCTTCATTCAACTCAGTGTGTAATGGGCACCTATTAGACACACACTGGGAATAGACGGAAAGACTGTGCACAGCAATGAGTTACTTATATTTGATGCCACTGACCCTCTTTCTACACCTGAGCTACAGATAGGAAGAGAAAATAAGAAATAGCCAAATGACCATGTAGAAACTTAGTATGTATTGGAAGGACAAGATGCTATGATCACACATAGCAAGAATAGTGACTTTAAATGATACCTGAAAAATGAGTAGGGATGTTACTGATAGTAAGGAGAGGCTCTGAAGGAAAGAAATGCAAGAGAATAAATTATTAAGGATTGTGTTAAAAATGGTCTTGATCATAATGGCAAAAGGAAGTCAGTGAGAGCTAACACTCTGTCAGGTCTGTCTTACATATTCTAGTCGTCCTGTTGGATTTAATTAACCCAATATTTTTAAGTGGAGAATAACAATTTAACTTGATGGAATTGACAGATGCATCAAACATCATAAGCTAAAATTCTATTTTTATATTTCTTAGATAACAATCACAAATGTACTTTTTCAAAAGAAGCTAACACTTCCTATTTTTAAAAAAAAGATAAATAGTCTTTGTTTCAAAGATTAATAATGCTTTGAATGAAAAGTGAAATTTGTATATCATGTAAGAAAGAAATTCCCTTTCTATAATTTCAAAATACTCCAAATCATCAACAAATAAAAGGATTAAATTGGATGTAAGGTCTTAAAACCATAAAATACCATAACACAAGTCACAGGTGGTACATTTCATGATATTAATAAGAGAGATGTCTGTGTGAACTTGACCCCAATGACAAGGGAAATAAAAGTAAAAATAAACAAATGGGACTGCATCATGTGAAAGGATTTTTACATAGTGAAAGAAAGCACCAGCAGACTGAAGAGTCTGAAGGTCAAATGGGAGGTGAAAGTCACACATCAAGCATCTGATAAAGGACTGATAGCCAAGGTGTATAGATATTTCATATAGTTTAACAAAAATAGCTAAAAACCACACCAAATTTAAAATAACCATAAGTTCTGAACAGGCACTTTTCGAAACAGGAATAGTGGTGAACAACAGATATGAAAAATGTTCATCATTTCTAGTAATGAACATACTAATCAAAACCACTATGAGATATCACCGAGAACCTGTGACAACGTTGTAAGTCAAAAAGATCAGTAACAAGTGTTGATGTCTATGTGGAGAAACAAGTGTCGGCGTCTATGTGGAGAAAGAGGAAGCTTTACACACTACTGGTGGGGATGTAAACTGGTCTAGCCATTTTAGTAACAGGATGGTGCTTCCTGAAAAAACTAAAAACAGAACTACTACATGATCCAGCAGTTCCACTTGTGTATATTTTTCTGATGAATATGAAATCATCATCTTGAAACACTATACCCACTATAGTCTTTATTGATGTAATCACAATAGCTAAGATATAAAAGCAACCTATTTATCCAAAGGTAGATGACTGAGTGAAAAAGTGGTTTATATACACAATGGAATATTTATTATTCAATTATAAGGAAAGAGGAAATTTTGCCATTTGTAGCGAAATGGAAGAAACCCATGGGGGTTAGTTGATGGGACATTAATCAGACAGATAAAGGCAAACATTGAATTTTTTTCAGTATGTGCAATATATTTATAAAAAAAAGTGGGTAATCAAACAAAACAAAATAAAAATAAATTAGTGGACACTGAAATTGAGATGAGATTACCTGAGCTGAAGAGGGTAGGCACAGGTTAGTAAGAATAGTGGGGTTTATTGGGAACTATTTGTTTTGTTTTACTTAAAAAGAGAAAAATATTTGCAAAAAGAGGTCCATGAAAAGGCATCTTAGAGATGGCTACAGTTAATATTTTCACACACATCTCTGGAGTTTAGGCACACCAGTTTTTATTTTTAAATGAAAATAAATAATATCAAAGAAACAACTTTATAAGTAGCATTTCTTTCTAATCCACTTAAATATTTTCAAATATTTTTATAGATATTACCATCATGTTAAAAAGTATATGGCATATATAGATATAGCACAACTTACTTTAAAATTCTCCATTTCGAGCTTCCCTATGACCCAGCAATCCCACTCCTAGGTATCTACCCAAAAGACACAAAAACACTGATTGAAAAAGATACTTGTACCCCCATGTTTATTGCTGCTTTATTTACAATTGGAAAAACATGGAAGCAGCCCAAATGCCCAAAAGTAGATGACTGGATTAGAAAGATGTGGTACATATATACAATGGAATATTACTCAGCAACCAAAAAAGAGAAACACATGTCTTTTGCAGCAACTTGGCTGGAGCTGGAAAAGAACGTGCTTCGTGAGATAAGCCAGAAAGAGAAAGAAAAATACCGGATGGTTTCACTCATAGCAGGAGTATAATGGACCAGGCGAGAAAATAACAAAAATAATGAACAACCATAGACCAGAGACATTCTGTGGGGGTGGAGTGGGGAATGGGATCAAAAACGGGGGGGGGGGAAGGGAGGGAAATGCACGGGACTATGGTGGTGGCACAGGGGTGATTTGGTGATGGGAAACCTGTGGGGATTACAATTGAGATGAAAAAAAAATGTGCAAAATGATGTAAAAATAAACTTTTTAATAAAAAAAAATTCTCCATTTCATTATCATGTAGTTCTGTTAGAAATGCAATTGTATTGAAATATTTGAGAATATAGAATTATTTCCTTTAAAAAATTTTCCATAATTGAGTTACTGGATTACAGGGAATAAACTGGTGGAGTGTCATATTTTCAAATCAAATTACTTCAATTATAATACTCCTTTCCCCAAATCTTTGCCAAAAGGTTTAACATACAACAGGTTTTATATCATAGGCTGGTGTTTATTACTTTGCCCCTTATACAAGAAGTCAGTATTCTGCTGCATCTTCCTACATAGGAATATTTATTCTTTTTCTTTCTCTAGTGTCTTTCAATATAGTTTTCTTCTTCATAAAAGGTCTAAAGTGGGCCGTCCCTGGTGGCATAGCAGGTTAAAGCACAGTACTAAGAAGCTAAAGCCACTTCAGCATGAGTTTGATCCCCACCCCAGAGGTGACCCATATGGCACAGCAGACTCTCCTGACCCACCAGCTGCTCCCCTCAGCAGTGGTACTTTATCAGTCGGCCTGTTTTGCTCCTCACTCTCTCCCTGCCCCTGCACCTCTTGTCTGTACCCCAATTCTGTATGCATAAATGAATAAATCTTTTTTAAAAAAGTTCTAACATATCTTAATTCTTAACTTAATAATATTATATTACCATTGAATATATTTTACTTTTACTGAATATGACAACTGATTATTTTGTCATGTTTTCTTTCTTTTATTAGATTCTTCAATTCTAAAAGATCATCTAGTCCTCTGCATACGATGGGGATTTTTTTTAATGTTATTGACATTCAATTGCTCTTAATTTTTCAAGAACACTCAAATAATATTAGCAGTTTTGGGGTAACCAGAAACAATTCACGTTGATATTCATTTTTTTTTTTTGGCATTATATTGTAGGGCTCTTGCATAACATAGCGAATATCACTCTGATAAAAGTAATGCAAAAATAGGACAATATTACTGCATTAAAAAACAACATGGCCATTTAATAAAACAAGCATGAAAATGAGCAGAAACGAGAAAACTATTTTAGACCTATACTAGTTTAGGAAGTTAATTTTGTTTTTTATTAATTTATTTTTTATTATATCGCATTTTTTTACATCATTCTTCATTTTTATACAATGTATGCTTTACTATCTTGGGTATAATCCCTGTGAAATTAGCACCAGCACTTGCCCAGTGCATGTCACCATAGTCTCCTGATCCTACTCCTTCCTCCCACAACCCCGCAGGGTGAATCTGGTTTATAGTTGTTTGTTGATTTTGGTTTTTACTTTGTTATAATGATTTTTTTCTTGATCCCTTATTTAGATCCCCTACATTCCTCCTATAAGTGAAAACATCTGATACTTTTCTTTTTCTTCCTGACTTATTTCACTGAGCATGATCCCTTCCAGCTCCTTTCATGATCTCATGAATGGCTGAGTTTATCTTTTTTAATTGTTGAGTAATATTTCATTATGTATATGTACCACACCTTCTTCTTGACCCAGTCATCTATTTTTGGGCATTTGGGTTGTTTCCATAGCCTACCTGTTATAAACAGTGCTGCTATAAACATAGGTGAGAGTGCAGGTATCCTTATGAATTAATTTTTGAATTCTTTGGGTAGATACCTAGAAGTGGAATTGCTGGAGCATATGGAAGCTCCATTTTTAGCAATATGAGGAACCGCCACACAGCTTTCCATAGTAGTTGAACCAGTTTGCATTCCCATCAGTAGTTTATGAGAGTTCCTTTCAGAAAGTAAATTTTGTGTTATATTAATGGATAACAGTGAAATATAATATAATGATAGAGATTTTTATGTCAAATTTAGATGAATTTGTCAAATAACAACATTAACTCCTTCATAATAGGAACATAGTAGGAAAGAAGCATAATTATTTCTGGAACTTTATTTTATTATTTATAATTGTGTCAAGTAGAGCCCTTTTGAATAGTAGATCTGAATCTTTTTTAATTAGCACATTTAATACTTTATATAAAAGAGTGTGACTAAAGGGATTTTAAAAACTTGAAAGCAGTTTAGCCAGGCTAAGTGTTCCTTTGCAGTCTTTATACTTAAACAGGCTTACTGTTGGAATCCTTTTATTTTTCAAATATAGTGCAAAGATAAGGCATTTCACTCATTACCATGATACAGTTTTATAGCATTTAATGCCTCTTTGAGTAGCTGCTTTAAATAATTAACAACCTGTGCAACCCTGAGTAAATCACCTAATCTCTCTGAACCTGTTTCCTCATTCATTACAGAAGAAAGTTATAGTACATTATTGATAAGATCTCCCGTAACTATAAAATTCCAAAAGTTTATAACTTAAACTTCCATGCCAACGGCTTTTTTAGCATGTAATTCATACTCTTCCAAAAAAGAAATAGACAAGGGATTACATAAATCAAAAACTTGCTTAAAATATGAAACAAGGTTAAAAAAATGTGAGCTGAGTGTTCACTTTGAGCTACAATTGAGTAGCTGGTACAAAACTAACCCTCCCACACTGAACTACTGCAAACAACAAACATTGAAGACAGGTAATACAAGACTGCCATTCTTGAGAGCTGAGTAACCACAGAGGGGTGTGGGGCTCCACAGTCAATTGCTCTGCTCTCTGTTGTATAAAGTGTTACGATAAAAACAAACATGGCCCCTGAAGCAAGGAGACAGAGATCAGTGTTTAGAGCAGCTAGAGTGACAAATGTGCAAGGGAGGCACCAGAGGGCATTCAGAGCTCCAGAAAGCTGTGTGGGCTTCCCCAACAAGTATTTGACCAGGGCACAGAGTGAAACTTCTTTAGGCCTATCACAAAGTAGCTATTGTAGGGATGTAAGAGAGAGAGACAGATAGACTAGAAGTTGGTTGTTGTTGAGAAAGGTGAATGTCCTGCACAATAGAAATGGAGAGATATCTTTAAAAACATGTAATATCTTCTGGTGTAAAGTTGATGGTTTGGAGTAACTCCCATTTTAGAGTTCCCCATGACAGGATAAAACCAAGAACTTACAAGATCTACAGAGCAGATAGTTCCATCAACTGATAGGGGCTTAGAAAACACCTCAAGATTTACAAAGATTAACCCTAAGAAAATTAAAAAGCAAGCTTACTCAATAAAGGATGATCAGCTGGTGATTAAAGTTACTACCAGAACAAGGTAGAAAACTTTTAAGAAGAAAGCAATAAAATCTAACAGTATACACTATCTGGAATACAATTAAAATTACTAGATAGCAAATGTAGAGGTATATGTGACCAAGAGTCAGGGAAGTCAGTGAAAAGAAATCAAACCTAAAACAGCTCAGATGTTTCACTTAGCAGATAAATGTATAAAATAGCCACCATAAGTATGTTCAGAGGACTGAAAGAAAATACATCCTAATAATTAGAGAAATGGAATCTTAATGAGTGAATAGAAAAGGGATTTTACTGAAAAAATAGAACTAAAGATAAGTAAGTGGATGTGGAGGTGTAAAATGGTACAATCACTTTGCAAAACTCAGTTTCTTAAAAATTATACATATTGGAAAACTACCCAATACAAAAAGAGCCAACTATTGATATATGCAATAACATGATGAGTTTCTAAGGACTTAAGTGAAAAAATTCAGTCTCAAAAGGTTATATATTATATGAATCAATTTACATTTTCATCTTTAAGTGATGAAATATAAAAGTGGACATATGTGCCAGGATTTAGGTTAGGTGGGAAGAAGAATAGATGTTTTTATAAAAAAGTAATATTAGGGCTCCTTGTGATGATGAAATGTCCTGTATCTTGACTGAACTAATATCCATGTTCTGGTTATGAAGTTGGGTTAGTGTTTTGCTACATGTCACCACTGAAGAAAACTGAGGAGTACATGATATCTCTATGTATTATTTCTTCAAACTTGATTTTCAGTCTATAACCATCTCAAAATAAAATGTGATAAAAATTGGACATATATCTATATAGCTATGTGGAAAGCCTTCTTTTTGGTATTTATTCAAAAGAACTTAACATGTACTATATATATAAATATATATATATCCAACAATTTACAACTTTTCAGCAATTTTAAGAAATGAAGTAATGATATA
Source organism: Condylura cristata (assembly GCF_000260355.1). Taxonomy (NCBI): domain Eukaryota; kingdom Metazoa; phylum Chordata; class Mammalia; order Eulipotyphla; family Talpidae; genus Condylura; species Condylura cristata. The sequence goes on along the minus strand of NW_004567117.1, from coordinate 35,864,346 downwards.
TGTAACAATATGAATGTGTCTGAAAAATATGCTAGGTGAAAGAATTTGAACACACAAAAATTCCATGCTATATGATCTGATATGTATGATATTTTTAACATAACCCAAAATAACTCATGGATATCACTTTGGGAAAGGAAACTAGAGGGACAAAGAAGAACCCTTTGGGGTAAAGAAAATACTCTAAACCTTGACATGAATTCATGTAAACTGATTGTATGATATACTTCAGATCTGAGCATTTCCCTATAAATAGTATCTTTTAAAAAGAAGCAATTTTCTACTTGGTGAGTAAAACCAAGCCGGGGAAAAAGACTGCAAGTGGGCACATTAAAGCCCAGGGGGTGGAGAAAAATTCTGGTGATCTGGTGATAGGGGCAGCTGCAAGGCTTGCAACCCTTTCACTCACCCCCACAGCATAGGACTGGAGGCTTGTTCCAGGCATTAGTCACAAAGGCTGGGCCAGCAAGTTCACAAAACCCCTAAGATAAAAGGGAAAAACAAAAACAAAAACAAAAAAACGGTTAGACAGAATCAAAACAGGCCCATTAACATTCCCCCAAGTGGTAGGGAAAGGCTGTTCAGGGAGAAACAGCTCTGAGTGGGCACAAAGAGCCCTAGAGGCCTAGAGGGAGACAGACAGCCTGCAAGACTGGGGAAGTGCAGAATTAGGACTCAAGGTATTACTGAACAGCAGTGGCTGGAAGACACATTGTGAGCCAGTAAGGCATTGCCTTGCAAACCCTCACAGTGCTCAAAAAATAAACAAAACCAGTGACTGACTCAACCACAGGCCCAGGTGCAACACTTCTAGTGCACGTGACCCTCCAGGGCTATATCCAAGCATAGAGGGAACCCAGGGCATCAGAAGGCAGCTTCAGGCATGAACAGGCACCTTCCAGAGACAAGGACTCAATGAATTACCAGAAGAAGCTACAAGAGACACCCTGAGCATCACTGGCAGAGACAACAGACATAATTCCACATGGTAGGGACTGGAAAATCAGGAAATATTGAAAAAAATAAGGCTCAAAATACTCTCCACAACTGACGTGTCTGGAAGTCCCTCTGCCATCACACAAAGAACAGCCAGAAAAAAATGCCAGTCAATTATAGCAACACCTGTGTCTCAATGAATAGAAAGTATTAGAAAATACATGACAGGGAAAAGAAGACAAACAAAGGAAGTCCACAGGAGGAAAATTCACCACAAAAAGATCAGTCAGCAAAAACCAACAAACATATAGAAGAACTGCTCAGCCTGTCAGCTAGAGAATTCAGAATCATCATGATAAACAAACAAAAAAAAAAATAAGATGAGAAGGAAAAAAAAATGAAATGAGGCAAACCATCAAGGAGTTGAAGAACACAAACAAGGAATTGAATGAAAGAAATGAAAAAGAAAAAAAAAAGATATGAGACAAGCATTCAACGAACTAAAGAAAGAAAATGAGACATTAAAAAAGGAAATAGAAGAATTGCAGGCGGTGAAAAGGTCCCTAGAGGAGATAAAGAATGCTGGGGAAAGTAATGAAAACAGAATAGATGAAATGGAAGAATGAATCAGCACCCTCGAAGACACAGAAACAAAGAGAATTAAACAAGAAAAAGAAAGAGAAGTAAAAAAGAAAACGAATGAAGAAACACGTCAAGAGCTATCTGACACCATTAGGAAAATAAATATCAGAGTTACAGGTATACCAGAAGGTGAAGAGAAAGGCCAAGGAATCGAGAAAAATATTCACAGAGATAATAGAAAAGAACTTCCCTAATATGAAGAAGGAGATGAAAGTAGACACCCAAGAAGCAAGAAGAACACCAAACTACCATGATGAGAGGAGAAATATAGCAAGACACATTATAATAAAAATTCTAAGGCTACAAGACAAGGAAAAGATAATGAGAATGACAAGAGGTTAGAAATAAATACCTATAAAGGGAAACTGATCCGGATGACATCAGACTTTTCCGAAGAAACACTACGGGCAAGAAGAGAGTGGAGGGACATACTCAACAAACTTCAAAACATTAAATGACAACTAAGAATACTCTATCCTGTGAAGCTCTCCTTCCTCTATGAAGAAAGAATAAGGCCATTTTCAGACAAACAGAAACTCTGCAATTTTTCATTACTAAACCCCCACTCCAAAAAATAGCACAAGAAGTCCTCAAACCAAATCCAACAGAAGAATGAACAAGAACAGTTCAAAACAAGGAATAAACATACAAAAGGACTAAAATGGCAAATGTAGGTGCCAGTATATCAGTATTACCTCTAAATGCAAATGGCTTAAACTCATCAATAAAAAGATACAGGGTTGCCGGATGGATTAAAAAACAGAACCCAACGTTCTGCTGTCTGCAGGAAACACATCTAACTGCAAAAGATAAAAACAGATTGAAAATAAAAGGATGATAACAGTTCTACAAGCAAAAGGACCAAAAAAGAAGGCAGGAACAGCTATACTTATATCAGATCAAATAGACTTCAAACTAAAAAAGGTTAAAAGAGACACAGTAGGCCACTACATTATGATTAAGGGGACAATATAACAAGAAGACATAACAATCATCAACATATATGCACCAAATGAAGGAGCACCAAAATATATTAGGAAACTACTGAAACTACTGTCATCTATGAAAACATGTATCAGGGAAAATATATACATAGTAAGAGACTTCAACATGCCACTGTCCACATGGACAGATCAACAAGACAAAAAATAAGCAAAGATACTAAAGCTCTGAACAATGACCTGAACAACATGAGTCTAACAGACATCTATAGAATATTGCACCCCAAAAAATCTGAGTAAACATTTTTCTCAAACCCACATGGATAATTCTCTAGGTATGACCACATACTGGGTCACAAGATAAATATCAATAGATACACTAAGATCAAAATCATACCAACTATTTTCTCTGACCAGGAGGGAATCAAACGAGAAATAAACCATGTGAGGAAGACAAGAAACCCACCTACCATGTGAAGACTGAAACCCACACCACAGGAGGACCACTGGATCAATGAGGAGAGCAAAGAAGAAATCAAAAAATACCTGGAGAAGAATGACAAATGACGACAAAAATCTCCAAAACTTGTGGGACACATTAAAAGCAGGTATAAGAGGAAAATATATAGCATTACAGGCTCATATAAAGAAACAAGAAATAACTCAAAGAAACAACCTAATGTTCCACCTTAAAGAACTGGAAAAAGAACAACAAAATAACCCAAAAGCCAGTAGAAGACAAGAAATAATAAAAGTCAAATCAGAAATAAATGAAATAGATGTTAGAAAAACACTTCAAAAAATCAATAAAACCAAAAGTTGGTTCTTCGAAAAAATAAACAA
>NW_004567117.1:35836899-35860399 GCF_000260355.1 Condylura cristata | reverse complement strand
ATACACCATGACCAAGTGGGCTTTATCCTAGGAGCACAAGGATGGTTCAACATCAGAAAATCAATTAATGTAATCCATCACATCAACCGACAGAAAAATAAAAAACATAATCATATCAATAGATGTAGAGAAGGCATTCGACAAAGTTCAACACCCATTAATGTTTAAGGCCTTCGAAATCCTCCAAATAGAAGGAACATCCCTCAATATGATAAAAGCCATATATGACAAACCCACAGCCAATATCATCCTCAATGGAGAAAAGCTGAAAATCTTTCCTTTGAGATCAGGAACAAGACAAGGGTGTCCACAAGGGTGTCTTCAACATAACATTGGAAGTTCTAGCCAGAGCAATAAGACAGGAAAAAGACATACAAGGAGTCCAAATAGGGAAAGAAGTAAAACTGTTCTTATTTGCAGATGATATGTTAATCTAACATGGAAAACCCTAAAAACTCCACAGAAAAACTAATCAAAACCATCAACCAGTTTAGCAAGGTAGCAGGATATAAAATCAATACACAAAAAATCAGAGGCCTTCCTATACACAAACAACCAATCAGAAGAAACAGAAATAATAATAATAATAAAAATAATAATAATAATAATATCTCCTTTTCAGTTAAAACAAAAAGAATCAAATACCTGGGAATAAACCTAACAAAAGAGGCAAAAGACCTATACAAAGAAAATTACAAAACACAGTTAAAAGAAGTACAAGAAGACACCATGAAATGGAAAGACATCCCCTGCTCATGGATCACAAGAATTAACATCATCAAAATGACCATCCTACCAAAAGAGATATGCAGATTTAATGTCATCCCAATAAAAGTCTCAATGACATTCTTCAAGAAATAGAAAAAATATTAATAAGATTCATATGGAACAATAAAAGACCTCAAATAGCCAAAACTCTCATGACTAGGAAGAAAGAGAATGGAGGCATTACAATCCCAAACTTCAAGCTATACTATAAAGTCATAGTAATCCTGGTCTTAACAGGAATGCTTTCACTTTTCACCATTGGGTATGACAGTGGCAGTGCATTTGTCATATGGATGCTTTATTTTCTCTTTTGGTGAGTTTCATTTATTCCCATTTTGAGTTTTTATTATAAATGGATGATAATGACCAATTAGAAAATGGACAATCAATTTGGGGATCTCTTACAAAGTTAAATATAATCTTACCATATACCCAGAAAAAACTTATGTCCACTAACATGTGTATATGAATGTATAGCTGTTTTGTTCATTATACCAAATAGTGTAAAGAACCCATACATTCTTGAACTGATGAACATATATGTACATTGCAGCACATTCATGCATTTTAATTCTAGGCTGAATTTAGAAGGAATAAACTAATGTTACACAAAACAACATGGAAGAATCACAATACATTATTCTGAGAGCAATAAGCCAGTCACAAAAGAGTAATACCTTATTGTATGAGATCACACAGAGCCAGTCAAACTAACCTCTAGTAACATACAGTTTGCTTCATGAGGTGTGGGGAGAAGAGACTGATATCAAAAAAGAAAAATAGAATTTTCCAAGATCATAGATTGAATATTAGTGATTATAGAAGCACATATATGTATCACACATATGTGTGTATCACACAAATACATGTATGTGTATCACTCATATATGTGTGTATATACGTATATTTACCCATATATACGTGTGTGTATGTATATTTACCCAAAATATTGAATTGTACATGTATAACAGGAACATCTTATTGTATATAAAGTATCTCAAAAAGTTTATTAACGAATAAGTATGGAAATCTTTTAAGTAAATATTAACAGCAACTAAGACTAATCTTGGAGATAATTTCTCTTGAGGATATTCAGGAACACCTTCATGGCTTTATATCTATTTTGTAAATGCATTTGCTTTGTACTATATAATGCTTAAAAATTTATTAGTGCTAAAGTCACATCTTAAAGTCTTCCACACATTAAAACTGTCAATCAAATTTTATAATATGAATGAAGTACTTTACCTTAAATCTGTCACGATAATTGCTGAGATTAAGTTAAATAGAAAGAAAAATAAAAGTAAAATGTGGGAAGTTATTTTTAAATAAAGAGCAACTTCTGTAAGAAATTTTAAAGTAGTATGGTAACATAGTATCTTGGCTTTTCTATAGTATCTTTCCATTTTGGCAAATATTAGGAGGGGCGTGATTCTCATACACATATAAGAAACCAAATGCATCATCAGTGCATCAGTTGTACCTTCAGCTGGAACAAGAAACCAGAAACGCCAACTCAAATAACTTAGACAATAAGGCACTTACCATTTACCATCAAGAATTTCCCTAGGTCTAGTTAATTCCCTGGCTCAACAGTGTTGTTTCTCCATTCTGTGTATGTCCTCAGGGCGGCACTCCCCAAGCTCCAAAACCGTTATGGTGAGACCAGTTACTGCATCCAGGGATAAAACACCATAGCTGCTCATCTCCCTGAAATCACGCATCAAGTAATCCTCCCCAGCTCATAGTCCACATTTCTCCAGCCAGCATTTCATTACATGTACACACCTATATGACTAATTAGCTAGAGAAAGGAGACCACCAAGATGCCCCTAATCAGCTCTTCTTAGCAGGAGGCTACGGGGAGGAGAAAGGAAATCCAAGAGCTGATTTTTTTGGGGAAGGAAGAAGGAACAGGGACTTGGAAGCTCAGCCGACAGTCAAAAATGAGTGCAACCATGGCCAAGAGTGAAAAGAAACTCTATTCCTGAGTTCTATGAAGTCTTCCTTTCCCCTTCACATGAATACCTCCCTCTGGGGACTATTTCCACCAATAAAAGAAAAGTCAAATTGAAAAACACCAGCAGCCAAAACCATTCTCTGAACTCCTTTGCCCCCTGGAAAGGGCTCAAGAACATTTGCTGAGTTTTTAGCACAGAGGGAATTAAAGCAATTCCTACTCCTTATGTGCTATTTGTTGCTCTCTACATCACTAAACCATAGTTATTTCCTGGTTTGTAGCACAGTGATTGCAGAGTCAGTGCCAGGCAGCAAATAACTTCCCTGCCGCTGAAATTGGTGGTGATTTCGCTCACAGCGTAGCATGGCACGTGGCCCTTCCCTACTGATCAATGGTCACAGGCTTTCTCCCACATCTGATGCCCATGCTGTGTAGGCCTGGCCATGGTAACTACTTCCACATCTCAGCCAACAACTTTACATGGTGGCATGAGAGTCTATATTTCATATTTTTTTCTACATAGTATATACAATCAGCTGATGTCCAAATAATCTGATTAAGAGAATGTCTGTGTTGTCCTTTATTACTTTTCCATGAGTCCACAAGATATCACTTCCACGCACAGAAATTGAACATTTTTGGAATTCTCACACCCAAATGAAGTGGTATCAGGTGTTATTAATGAATATTGCTAGTGGTTTGAATTAATATGCAAATATCCTTGAAAGGAACCAGGTTAGCATTTCATTAATACCGCTATCCTACCCTAAATATTTTTTAATCAATCTAAGGACAACTGCTAGCTTCAGTGTCTTCAGATACCTCAGACCACTGCAATGTACCTAAGTCTGTTTTCTGGGGTAGAGATACTCTGGTTTTAAAATCAAATCAGCTTCCTCAGCTACAGGGCAAGAATGTAGCAAAGTGGTGGCAACTGGCACACTGCCCAACATTCCTGATGCCCACGGCAGATAGTGCCATTGATGCCCGATGAGGACTAAGCAAGCATTTAAACAACCTGTCCTCAGATACGGCTATATTTGACTCTTTTGATGAGCCTTGTAAGTTCTGTAGGAGGGCTCTCAGCCACTGGCACTTGAGATTTAATTGGTCTGGAAGGCAGTCCGGAGCTGGACATGTTTTTAAGCTTCACAGGTGATTCTAATGTGCATCTAGGATTGAAAACCAGTGCTTTTTAGTGGTTCTTGGTGTGGCATCTGCTTAAGCAGCATTACCTGGGGACATATTAGGACAGCAAATCCTAGGCCTCACTGCAGACCTCTGAATTATAATCTCTGGGCGGGAGCCAAGCAATCTGTTTTAGCAGTTCCCCCACGGAATTCAATATGATTCTGATATACCCTCAAGTCTGAGGACCACTGGTATAATGGCAAATCTTTCTAGTTTGAAAACCCCGTGGCTCTAACTTCTGGATTATCTCCACCAACTCAAACTTGAATGGATTCCCTATGCTTTCCTTAGGTAGAACCCTTGGCCTTGAAAAGAAGGCATAAGTCTCTGAACACCAGACTGTGACCATTCAGCTTACTGCTCTGAAGGGCTCAGATTTCTCCCCCGCCCCCCAAGAAGAAATTTTTGCTCCTTTCCAGGAGTTTCAAATTATATAAAAATATGTAACTTATCACAGTGTTTTTATAGCTATGTATGTCTGTCTCCATGTTCTAGATTATAAGGTGCTTGAAGACAAGTATTGTTTGATTAACCTATACACTCAATAGTTCAGTATTTAACATAAATGAAGTATCAGAAACCACTGTTTTGTCCTTTGAATGTGTGTGTGTGTGTGTGTGTGCATGTCCATCCATGTTTCATCCAGAGTTCCCCACGAGAGACCGATATGACATAGAAAGAAGAGGCAACAGACCTTTGCCTCTTGTTCATGAAAAGACATCAAAGGAACTGCAGTTAGAATATAAATACCATGCTATACTGTTTCAATCCATTCCATGTTCCAGACAATGTGACTCAAATTTGTGGACTTTCTACTCTGAATTAATGTAAATATGTATTTCTCAGATGTGGAAGGTGCAAGCCCATGTCAGTGAGCAGGAAGTAACACACATTCAAGAAAATTCTTGTTTTCTGTCTCACTCTCATAAGAAAATTGGTGAGATTCTTTCAACAAGGAGCCAGTGTTTTTCTTTTGTTTTTGGGAGACAGTCATATTTAGAATCCAGATTTTCTATATTATAATTCTCTATATTTACTCCCCTCTTCAATCACCACGTGGATCAGGTTATCTGTTCACTTAGAAACAAAGGTGAGAAAAATTCTAAGCCAGCAAGAACATGGATCTTTGCTTGGCTTTTTTGTTGTATGTTTAAAGAGCTATTTCCTAAAATAAAGATAATGGGGCTTCCCTGGTGGTACTAGGGGTTAAGCACAGCACCATGAAGCTATTGGCAACCACCACAGCATGAGTTTGATCCCCAGCCAGGAAGGCAACCCATATGGTGCAGCAGATCTCTCCTGACTCACCCACTGCTCTCCTCAGCAGTGTATTCCAGTGTTATCTACCTGTTCTGTTCCCCACTCTGTCTCTGGTGAATGCTCTCACCCCCTCCCACCTCTGGCCTGTTCTCTAGTTCTTGTGTGCATAAATAAATATACCTTTTTAAAAAAGGTAAGGACAAGTATGCTTTAATGACAGTTTAAAATGTCAGTTTAAAATATTTTGTATGTCTGATCATATACATTTAAAATGTTTTGAATACTAAATAATATCCATTATTACTATACCTCTTTATTATTTTATTATTAAATTATGGTGTGGATGTTACAATATGTGTTAGTTCCTCCAGTGCTGTGGTGGTAAAATTTAGAACTATATATGCTAATAAAATCTTAACAGAAAAAATTGAGCATGAATTCCCAACATCTATAAACTTTCGCTGGTATTTCACACATATAATGTACCTTTTTGTTTTCTCATTGTAAAAAATATAAAAGCAGAAAATCCAAAAGAAAATAAAACATATATAAGTAGAAATTCAAATTAATTTTGCTTACACAATAAGTAAAAGTTCACATTTAAACATTATCCCCACACTCCAGAGTAGCTTCCAGAACAACCCTTGGGAAGATTCAGAGCCTTAATTTAGATTTGGAGACTTGGAGTTAAATTAATTTAGGTTAACATTAGACTGTTGCAAATAGAGTTGTGGGACTCCCCATCTTCTTTTCTAGACTCTAAGGTGGAAATACTGGCCATCAGAAGGTTTCTGGAAAGACTGACGCGAAGGGATGACTTCAACTACAGTGATGTCTTTCTCCATAAAAAAATAAGCCCCCAGAATGTGCTTCTATGCAAGGAAAGTGTTAATAGAAAGTCCTATTGACAGATAATAAAGAAAACCCACCAGGGAAGACAAAAGTAAGTAGTTACTTACTGTATTTATTATCCAGAGAGGAATACAGATTATATATTTCATGAACCAGATGGGAATAGTTATTTAATCCACAGTAACAACTACTCAAAACGGCCCTATTGAATCTCTACTTGCAAGTGTACTTCAGAAGAGTTGAAGGCTATGAGGGAATAAACTAAGAAAGAAATGTAATAGTTAAAGGATATTTTTGCTAAAGCTTAATTAAACTTGAGATTTTGTACCACTTTTATATAGAATCTTCAAAAGATTTTCTTCCTGAAAGAGGTAACATAAAGGGTGCTATGAAACCAGCCTTAGAGCTCTGTAGATTTTGAAGGACCCTTAAGGAAAAATATATAGATAAAAAATTTACAGATTTCCATTTGAAGCAAAGATTGAAATTGCTTTCTGGCATCCCCCACTTCCAACAACATTGGTACCTACTTGAAATGAACAACTGCTAAAGGAAACAGCTGGTAGAAAGCTGTTACTGCAAAGCAAAGTGTAATATGCATGCTGTAATTAGTTTGCAATCATTACTCAGTCCACTGTTGGAGAAAAACGTTGATTTGATCACACCAAAAGCTTTCCTACCAGTGAGTAAAATTCAGGACAATTTTCTCAGATCCAAACAGAACTTTCACTTCCCCTGGAGTATATGATAACATGATTTTTCTTATGTGGTCACAGCAACCACTGGATCAGAAAGAGGCGTGTAAAACAAGTACTACTTGTTTATGTGAAAGTGAGAAGCACTCTACAATAATAGGTGAACACTTGTCAAAGTTTACTACCTGCTAGAGTGGGACTGTCCAAAGGAAATACAAAGCAAGCTACGAAATAGTCACATAATTTGCCAGATAATTATTTAAGAAATATAAATAAGTGTGTTAGGTGCTGCAACAAACCACCATAGGCTTGTGGGTTAACAGACATTCCTCACCGTTCTGGAGGCTGAAATTCTACAGCCAAGTGAAGCTGATTGTCTGTCTGCTGAGAACTCTTTCTGTTCTGTACCTGGTAGTTCTCTTGCTCTACCTGTCCCCTCTCAAGATAATGAAAGGGGCTCTTGTCTCCTCTACTAATCAGTGTACTAATCCCAACTTGAGGGCCCCATCCTCAAGACCTAGCAACTTATATCCCAAAAGCCCCACTTTCAAATACCATCATATGGGAAGTCAGGCTTTAGCATAGTGATTTGGCAGGGAGGGAGGGTTTAAAATTATTTGCCACACAACAGTAAAATTAATTTTAATACAATATTTTATAGACCAAAAATTTATCCAAAACAAGATTATTTCAATTTGTAATCAATAAAAAATATTAGTGAGATATATGACATAAGTTTTCCAAATAAATCTTTTAAAGCTGGTGTGCAATTTGCAAATTACAGCCTACCTCACTTTGGGTTAGCCAATTTCAAGGGTTCAGTAGCAGCTTCTGACTTCCATGTTGAACAGCACCATTCCAATGATTTATGTGGATGTCATTCAATTCTCTCAATAACATTCTGATATAGTAACTTTTTTTTTTTTTAAGATTTACTTACTTATGCACACAAGAACTGGGTACAAGCCAGAGGTGTGGGGCTGAGTTGATTCACTAGATACAGAGCAGGCAGTAGAACAGGAAGATATGGTCTGCCATATCATGTGGGTCACCTCTGTGCCAGAGATAGAACTCATGCTGTAGTGACTGTGGATCGCTTCATAGTGCTATGCTTTAACGGGCTGAGCCACTGTGAGGGAGAGCCAATGCAGTAATTTTTTTTTTTTTAATAATTGAGAAAATGGAAACATGAGGAGAGTAACTAACAGGTTAGAGAGAAAATTCAGAAAGAATCCAATCTGATTTCATAGCTCATATTCCTTAGCACTGCTGTGGGTAGCATTGTGTATACACTATTCTTCCTGAAAACTGAAAATTATAAAAATCATCACAAAAATATGAGCAACAGATAACAATAGTGGCTTCCTATTTGAGCCCTCTCCATGACACCCATCTTAAAGTGTAAATACTGTTATGTGTTATATCTGGAAACTGAGACACAAAGACATTAAGTCACTTGCCTAAAGTCAGAAGAGTTAGGATTTGTGGGATCTGTGATTCACCTTAAGTTTTATGATTCCAGAACTGAAGTTCCAACCACTAGTTTGTTTCTGTTAGCAAATCAGACTACCAAACTAGATGCAAAAACTCTCCACATCAGGCAGAAACCATAACCTCTGAAAGCCATGGAGTGAATCAAGGAAACTGAAACATCTGAATTAATTCAAGCAATGAAATAGAAAAGATAACATGTAAGAGAGTCACTGTTGGGTCCTCCCTGGTAGTGCAGGAGGCTGGAGCACAGCACTGCAAACTAGCCACAGCACCTCAATGTAAGTTCGATTCCGGGACCCTGAGGTAAGCTACATGGCACAGCAGATCTCTCCTGACCTGTCCGCTGCTCCCTTTAGTAGTGTACTTCATCAGTCTGCCTGTTCTGCTTCCCACTCTCTTTCTGGTGAATCCTCTTACTGCCTCTGCACCTCTGGCCTGTAACCTGGTTCTGTATGCACAAATAAATCTTTAAAAAAAAAAAAGATAGTCACTGTTAGTGAAATATGTCCATGATTTTTTTAAACAAACTTGCGAAGAAAGACAAGGAATGTGCCATGTAAAAAGATGCACTGTTACATACAGGTTGGCATAGGGAAAATGAATGGCTCACCTGCCCCAAGAACTTTCATTACATGGTGTAAAATGGTGTTATCTGGCATCCCTCACGCCGAAAAAGGTTAATCTCAGCACTATGAAGACATAGGTAATCACTGCAGCATGAGTTCAATCCTTGGCCAGGGAGGTGATCACATGGCACAACAGCCCTATCCTGTCTCGCCCACTGTTCCCCTCAGCAATGTGTTTCAGCAGACCCCCTACTCTGCTCCCCATTCTGTCTCTGGTGAAGCCTCTCATCCCCTGTACCTCTGGCCTGTACTCCAGCACTTTATGCATCAATTTTTTAAAAATGGTGTAATCTTCCATTGCTACTTATACCAAAACTACCACTAAAATCTCCATCAAGGAGTAAATGATAAAGACAAGCATATGGAAGCAAGGTTGCTAGTGGTCATTAAAGAGTCTTCCCAGATCCTGCAAGTGACTAAAACAAATTATAAAAAAATGCCTGTCTAGTATGATAACAATTTTTGTGAAAGCAGTAACAACAGAGTTAGAATTCACCCAGAAAACAGTGTGGTGAACTGCTGTGAGTGGTGTACACTAGTGATTATGGGAAGGGGGGGGGATTACATGGAATCTTAACTTTAACACTACCTATTTCTGCAATTCTTTATTTTTTATGACCAACATAGATCACAATGGCAAAAAAGTAACTGAATTGCAAATGAACAGATGGGTAGAAGGACAAGGATTTTAAATGTTCCCATGTTACCCGGGAACCTCTGTGGGGTCAGTTTTTTTCTCCACCTCTTATTAGAAGAGATGGTTGATGTATTTTCCACTCCCTCAGAAGACACCGAGTTACAGAGTTTAAGGACATGGCTAGGAAAAGACACAGCTCTTTGGGGACAAAGGACAGAAGTGGAGAAAGATATAACTGGAAGAGGAAATGGAAGATGCAGGGGAAGAATAGTGAGATGACCTGAGAGCACTCTTCAAAGTTTCTGTCCTGGTGCTTTAAATGCAATAAAGAACTCTATCTACTAACAACTCCTTTCCTCAGACTTAAACTTTCAAATGTTACCAAAGCTCTGACTTAACATCCTTGCACTATCTCCCTGCCTAGTCTCTTCTATTCCAATGACAAATCTCACAGACTTTTCTTTGTCTTCCAAATCCATATACCTGCTGGGAGAATCATTTGGAAATGAGTACATATGTATTAAACCAAAAGGTAAATACCGAGAGTGTGTGTAGCAGCATGCCTTGTGAGAGGCAAAATCTGGAACAACTGTATACAACAGTGACAATGGATGAACCACAACTCCCAAGAAAGTCCTGTCGGGACTTAACTGACAGGAAAACAAGATTTTGACAGAAGACAATGGACAAGTAGCACACACTGCATGGTTCTACCAAAATAATGGTTTTAAAAGGCAAAACTAATACTTTCTTTTAGGAGTCAGCATATTGGTGACCTATGAATTCATTTTTTTTTATTAAAAAGTTTATTTTTACATCATTTTGCACATTTTTTTTTTCATCTCAATTGTAATCCCCACGGGTTTCCCATCACCAAATCACCCCTGTGCCACCACCATAGTCCCGTGCATTTCCCTCCCTTCCCCCCCCCCGGTTTTTGATCCCATTCCCCACTCCACCCCCACAGAATGTCTCTGGTCTATGGTTGTTCATTATTTTTGTTATTTTCTCGCCTGGTCCATTATACTCCTGCTATGAGTGAAACCATCCGGTATTTTTCTTTCTCTTTCTGGCTTATCTCACTAAGCATGATCTTTTCCAGCTCCATCCAAGTTGCTGCAAAAGACATGTGTTTCTCTTTTTTGGTTGCTGAGTAATATTCCATTGTATATATGTACCACATCTTTCTAATCCAGTCATCTACTTTTGGGCATTTGGGCTGCTTCCATGTTTTTCCAATTGTAAATAAAGCAGCAATAAACATGGGGGTACAAGTATCTTTTTCAATCAGTGTTTTTGTGTCTTTTGGGTAGATACCTAGGAGTGGGATTGCTGGGTCATAGGGAAGCTCCATGTTTAGCAGTTTGAGGAACCTCCAAACAGTTTTCCATAGTGGTTGTACTAGTTTGCATTCCCACCAGCAATGCAGGAGAGTTCCTTTTTCTCCACATCCTCGCCAACATTTGTTGTTGCTAGTTGTTTGAAGATGTGCCATTCTCACTGGGGTGAGGTGGTATCTCATTGTGGTTTTAATTTGCATCTCCCTTATTACGAGTGATGTTGAACATTTTTTCATATGCCTGTTGGCCATCTGCATTTCCTCTTTGGAGAAGTGTCTTTTTAGCTCTACTGCCCATTTTTTGATGGGGTTGTTTACTTCATTTTTGTTGAGTTTCATCAGTTCTCCGTATATTTTTGTGATCAGTCCTTTATCGTTACTTTTGTGTGAGAAAATGTTTTCCCAATTAGTGATCTTTCTGTTTGTTTTTAGTAATGTCTCTTTTGCTGTACAGAAGCTCTTTAACTTGATATAGTCCCATCTATTTATCTTTGCCTTCACTATTGTGGCGTTGGGTGCTCTGTCTTTAAAGATGTCGCTAAAGTGTATGTTGTGAAGTGTTTTTTTTTTAAGATTTATTTATTTCAACATACAAGAGCTGGGGTATAGAACAGAGGTGAGAGCTGTGGGTGTAGGGGTGAGGGGACTCACCAGAGACAGAGTGGAGAGCAGAACAGGTCGATCTTCTGAAATCCATTGTGGAGGAGAGCAAAGGGCAGGTGAGGAGAGGTCTGCTGCCCTATGTGGGTCACCTCCCTGGCCGGGATTGAACTTGTGATGTAGTGGTTGTGAACAGCTTCATAGTGCTGAGAATTAACCCCTGTGTCACCAGGGAGGCCCATACTAATGACCTTTGGAAGGCAGTGTTTATAAGGGGCAGGAGGAGATACTAGGCATGTTTTATTTCTGGATCTGGGTATGTTCAAGGTAACAAGACCTTATGCTATGCATTCCTGATGTACACGTCTGTATGCATGTTTTATATTTATGTAAAGTTTAAAATGTGTGTGAGAGATCTCACAAGTACATGGTTAAAATTATTTTCAGATAAAGAAAGGACATCATTTTTACATGTGCTGTTAAGAAAAACTTTGCCTATATGCTGACATCTTCTGTAGCTCCTTTGGTCTTAGAGATCAGGTCAGCATATACCTATCTATCTTCTAGATGTGATCCTTGCAAGAGGGTCAGCTACTGCCCCTACAACCTCTTCCAAGTCTTACATGAAGATGAATACCTGTGCAACCGGTTTATTTTATCCAAGTTGTTCAAGCCAATCCATACCTACCATTCATCAGCCCCCCACCATGTAGTGAAATCCTCTTACCTTCCTTCTGGTGCCATTGTGCAGAAAAGACTGCAAAGGGGACAGATACCTAGATGTCATGCCATTTTCCAACGAGATCAAGTACACAGACTGTTTTTAAAAGTTAGTTGTGCTTTGGCCAGAAAGGAATCTATTTAACCAGAAGACATTGAGGATTCTTATGGAAAAATAATTTACTTTGTAGAAAATGCATGCATAATTAATTATTCTTAACAAGGAACACTTTCCAACCAAAATACACATTAGACCACCATTTTTTTTTTATGGTATTGCTTTTATGGAAGATATTTAATGAAACCTCCAGAAGACAATCATCTTTGACTTTATTTTAACAAAATTAATTAGTGGTCTGTATATAATTTCCTATATTTGCCAAACTTTTCATCAAAATGGCAGGTGCAGGAGATAAACATTTGAAAAGAAGGCACCAAATACAAATGCCCACATCTAAGATAAAGTATAGGGTTGTGTGGAACATGGAAGGAAAAGATGACCTCCCTTTTTAACTACTTAACTTTTTACTATCAAACAGATTATCTTTAAACATTGTTAATACCTATACATTTTGTGAGCCATAAAGCAAAACTTTCAAGTGTAAAATAAATGAAGTGGAATGGAAAATTACTGAAGTTCTTTCTACTTCTGAAATATTATGGCTTGATAATGTGAGCATTCAAGATAGAATAACCACAAAAATACTGTCAATGTTATAATATGTGCTCAAGTCAGATGGATATACTAGTTTTGCCTTTGAAACCCAGCCAGCAACTAGCAGAGCATCTTACACATGCAGTTACTGAACAGTAGTTAGTGCTTATAGATTCTTCTAAATCTGAAGAATGTATAATATTATAACCATATCCCATAGCATAATATAGTGTGTTTCTGGGGAGAAGAACTCAAAGAATGTTGAATACTGTACTTGTATCAGGCTTTAAACTATTTTTAATATATATATATATACACACATATATATATATATGTATATGTATATATATATATATATTTATATGTTAATAAATAGTGGGTGGGAGAGATCTTATGCCTATATGCCAAGGATACCAACTTTTTGGTTCAATTTAATGCAAAAATCAGAAAGTCCCAAAGCTGGAAGACAAGTTGGAGGCTAAGCAGCAACATCCTGGAATTTGAAAGATGTAAACAGTGAAGAGATAGATAACATTCCTAAGGACAAATAATTGTTTCACAATGAAACCAGATTTTTTCCTCTTAATCCAGTGCCTGATTCCTATCTCCCCACCATATAACATGAAGGAGCTATGGCTGGATATTTCCATTTGAAATTTACTAATAATCAGCAACAATGATACTTGGGCCCCTTTTGATTGACTAATCATGTGACCTGAAGCACTCATGATAGTTCAGCTTTTTCATTTTCTTTTCTATAAAATGATGGGCTAGGTTTAGAAAAAGTACATTGATATCCTTTTTTTTTTTTTTTTGGTTAGTGATATAATTTTATATTGATAAATAATGATCTTTTCCTGTGGGGACAGGTCAAATCTGTGTCTATAGGGATGAAGTAGAATTTATCTTTGATCAATGAAACCCTTTTTTATGGCAGTCTCAGGCAAATTAATCCTTTCCCTGTCTAAGAAGCTGAGAGGTAGAGTTCATTGACAACATGAATGAGATAAATGTCCAGTTGTCCTCATCTTCCACTGAAACAACAGAGTTAAGATACAGCTATTATGGGTAGATTTGTAGTATGCAGCTTAATCTATAGTGCTAGGCACTCAACTATTTCTAATTGCTAAAAATCCTTAACATTCTGAAATACTAAGTGCATTTGCTATCACATAGACTTGCCTTTCAAATTATTTCACTTATAAGGAAGAGAACTTGATATGAAGAATTATATTTAATACTGACATATTTATATATACAATATGCATAAATGTCTATGTTAGGATAACTAGTTTTGGATTATTTCTTTAAAATTAATAATATAAATTCTGAAGGGTATTGATCCTATAAAATTCTAAAATTTTCCTAGGCCCAGGCTGTTCTCATTCCAGTGTATTATTTTGAGTTGCAGTAAACAACCCAATTCTTAAATACTTTACAAGAGGTTTAGTTGGAGTTCCACAGAAATCAAAGGTACAAACAGGCTATTCATTTCTCATTGCATTATTATTCTAATTAATACAAGTCACACTGGTGCAATGTGTGAAGGGAGCCATTTATAAATTAATAAATAAACACATTTCAAAAGGATTGTGACTTATAAAAATCATGTCTCACAAAAAAAAAAAAAATGGAGACTATTGTCCAAAAGCTGTTTGTTGGACTACTGTTTTATAAACAAACAGAGAAATGGCAGTGAGAAATTTCAAACAGTAACCTCTCTGGAGAGAAACAAAGAGGCTCAATAGAAGTACACAGCTGTATATAAAAGACTGAGTTAGGGGTAATTAAAAAAAATCCTGAGAAAATGATAAGCTCAGTGAATATCCTTTCAAATGAAAGGGAGAGTAACAGAAACCTGGGACTGAAATAATATCTGTGGCTTTTACAAAGCTTTTTATCCAAGGACCTATCCACTCTACAAAAACAAATTCATTAATTTTCCTTCTGATTGTGGTTAAGTGCTATGTTATTGCTACCTTTTGTAGACTGAAGAGATGGGAGCAGAGGGAACACCCACAGCACAGGATTGGTAATCAGCAGTTCTCAGACAAGGTCTTTAAACTCCTTCCTCCATTCAACTGCTCCAGCCACTCTCCTACTTTCCATCTTGTGTGGATGACCACAGACCAGTGGGTAACACAGATGAAAGCAATGTGGCCACAACACTCATATTTAGAGTAATACCATTCTTTCAGGGTGTCTTGCAGACATTACCTCATGAATCTTCATAACATCTTTAAGAAAGGAGGAGGGATTCGTCTCCACCCTCATTTAATGGAGAAATGTAGCAACTGCTTAAGGCCAAGACATGATTCAACATCATGGCTGAAAATGGAGCCACACTCTCGAAACTCAGGTTGCAGCACCACCTCAGGACTAAGTGCAGCTCTCTGAAGAAGACAACAAGGAAGGAGCTAATGCCTGATGATGGCCAATGGACAAGTAGACCAAATGACTAAGATTCTGCTCAGTGTAACAGAAAGCATCATTTGTACTGCAGCAAGTATTTGAAGACTTGATCCAAGCACTTTGATAATGGGGGGAACAAAGAAAAGAAAATGGAGCAAAGCATGGGAGAGAGACTTGTAAATCGGACATGAATATTCCATAGGAAAGGTTTCCACTCATTCATTCATTCATTCATCCACTCATCCATCATCCTTTCATGTAAATGGAAGACTTGAAGGTGACATTCACATTATGGGAGATATACTTTCATATTAGACCTTGTAATTAAGATTTGTCTAGTAGGCTAATCATATATATATATATATATATGTATATATATATATATATTAATAAGAGGTAAACATGTAAGAGAAGAACATTTAAGTAAGCTTTATTGAATCAGGGATGGCTTCTCAAAGTACTTGTGATTTGGACTGTGACTTGCAACATAACATTAAATGGGGGGAGCGTTGGCAAATAGAAGGATAACTTCTAAGAAATTGCCATGTAAAACTGGAAACCTTTTGTTTTAATTTCAGCAAGTGGCTCTAGTAGTTGAGGCTCAAGGTACAAATGGAGGAGTACCAGGCCTGAGAAAAAGAAACAAAGTGGTAATGTGAGAACATACGGACTTTTAGGCATGGCGTTTGGGAGCTTGAACTTTATTTGGAAGGATTCTTGGCAGGATTATGAAGGCTTTTTTTTTTTTAATGAGGATATTTAATGGACCTTTCTTACAATATAAAGCACAAAGACTGAAATGAGAGGTATTAGCCATCCCATTTGTTTTATTTGGCCCAAGTTTTCAAAGCATATTTACCTAGGCCCATCAGGAGTAGAGGTGACAGGAGCAAGGGAAGAATTCAGGAGACATAGTTTAAATTCTCTGCTCTCAATTTGAACTTCCTGCTCTCCTTTATAGACATGATTAGAAAATCTGGAGTTAACATGGAGCAGATATGTAGGGTAAGAGTGGAACAGTAGACCAAGCATTTCTTAATTTTCTATCCTGAGGGTGACAGAGGGCATACAAAGAGCTCAGCTTCCTACCCACAACTTGAGGACATCTTGTGCATTGTGAATACCCCCTCGGCAAATGTGCTTTCCATGTGTATTGCCAGTTTATGCTGAGATGGGCAGGGCAGAGATGGCAAGCATCTGCACGTCAATGTGTACATCTGCATCATGGGATGTAATCCTGAACGAGTGTGACTAAACACTCTATTTATAGACGAGGCTTTGTATGATGTTTTATATACTTCTTAAACATGTTGCCTCACAAGTTATCTCATTTTGATCTTAACAACACTCCTGTGAGTACACACAAGACATGTAATACTATGTGTGCTGATGATGAGAAAAAAAAAAAAAATGAAGCTTGGAGAGTTCAAAGATTTGCTTGGGTTAAAACAGAAAATGAGACGGTGAGACAGACTCTATACAATGCTTCTGACTCCTCTGTCCAGACATTTCCTCAGGCCCTCTATTGAGGCTGAGAGAGTCTGAAGAGAGTAGTGTTAAGATCACTGATTGACCAAAAAGAAGTAAAAGCTATGATACTGGCAGAGAAGACTCCTTTTCCCTCAGTTCCTGATGTGTCCCAGCAAGTTCTCAGATGTGTCATGGACTGAAAGGAGCTAGGAAACATTCAAAGGGAGCACACAAGTGGTCACAGGAATCCACATACCTGTCCACTTTTTAAATTCTCCTTCCTCACACTGGCGGGAACAGGACGTCAGTTCCACCTAAAACCCTCTAACTTTAGAATTTCTAATGCCTCTGCTTCTGTCCCACTTGTACACACAAGAAGAGGTAACATTCACACCAGATCATATTAATTTTACTTTTTTCTAGTGAAGTAGCATTGATTTAGAGCCCTGTATATGATTTAGGGAAACAGGTTCACACCTCCTCAGATGCATGTTATCATACCACACTCACCACAAAAGGCTCCATTGTCTTTCAGTAGACTAATGTTGTCCCTTTTTTCTCGACTCCACCCCCACCCCAGAAGAATTGAAGTGGCTTCAATTCTGCAGTCATATTTCTTGGGTTTGTTTCAGTTTCATTTTATTTTTCCTTTTGTTTTGATACTCTAAATTCTACATGTGAGTAAAATCATTCAATATTTGTCCTTCTCCTGACTTATGTCACTAGCATAATCCTCTCCACATCCGTCCATGTTATCAAAATAGCACGAGTTCATCTTTTTTTTTTTATAGCTGAGAAACACTCCATTGAGTATATATACCACAACTTCTTTATCCACTCCTCTGTTACTGGGTGCTTTGATTACTTCTATAGCTTGGCTACTGTATATAGTGCTACGATGAACACAGGAATGCCTCTACCCCTCTAAGGAAGAGGGCAGGCCTCCAAACACAATTTATGAGTCTAACATTACTCTGATATCAAGACCAAACAAGAACATCACACAGTACACAAAGAAAACTACAGACCAATGTTCTCTGAAGAACACAGATGCGGAAACCCGCAACAAAATCTTAGCAAACCAAATTCAGCCTCCATTACAAGGATCATACACCACCAAATAAAGCCAAAAGGGATTTATCTCTGGGATGCAAAGATGGTTCAACATATGTAAAGCAATCAATGTAATTCACCATATTAACAAAGCGAAAAACAAAATCATATGACCGGATAATATTAATAGATACAGAGAAGATATTTGGTAAGATCTAGCACAAAAAAAACTTCTATAAAACAAAATGGTGACAGAAGGAACATATCTTAACATAAAAGAACATGTGTGCCAAACCCACAATGAACATCATACTCAATGGTGAGAAACCGAAAGCTTTTTCTCTAAGTTCAGGTACCTGACAAGGTTATGTGCTCTCACCAGTATTGATTAACATAATATTGGAAGTCCTAACTTAAGCAATTGGGCAAGGAAATATATATATAATGAATACAAATTTTAAAAGAAAACTATTACTGCTTGCTCCTTGTTGAGACTTAGCTTTTGAATAGTACTCAGCAAATGGATGAATGAAGACACAAAAGAGAGACAACCACTGGACGACTGGACGGTCTCACTCATGTGTGGAATATAAAAACTAATGAGAACAAACTGTAAAAAAATATGTTGGTTACTGGAGGGGATGGGAAGGAGAAGTTGGGGTGGGGGAAGGTGATAGGCTTGTGATACTGGGGCTTTGATGGAGGGTAAGTGTGTGTGTATACAAGGAGGTGTGAAGTTAGACTCCCCAAATAATATACTTATGTAAACTAGTGGCAAATAAATAAAACTTGGAAAAACTGGAAAAGGAAAATAAAATAACGTAACTTTTAGTTTATTTGTACAAGCAAGCATAGGTAAGATGACATCCAAGCCATTAGCTTATGAACTAATATAGCAAAGAAAAGCTGGAATAGAAAGTCTCACAGTTGTTTCATAGCGCAAAGCATATGGCTAAGCTACTGCAGTTCTTTACATCTCAGTGTTAAGTACATTTTTAAAGATAAAAAAGCAGAAATTGGGAGAACCATAAAAAATAAATAAAAGGAAAAATAACTAAAAAATACACAAGTTGATGGTTAGAAATTGTGATGTCTTTTGACCAATAGGATAGGTAGCCTCAAACTTCAGGTCCCAATAAAATTTTACTGGGGAAAAGAGGCTCCTAGTGTAAGGTTACAATTACCTTATGCTTCATAAAAACTGTCATTTATATTATGTCACTGAAGTAAAACCTCATTTTCATCTAAAAAATTAGGAAGAACACTATTTCAATGGGAAAAAAATTAATTGCATAAATTCCATCATCCACAGTGGGGTGCTCACTTAGAGATGGGCACCAGAGGGTTGACACCCTCTATTATCAAATACTAGTGTACAAAAATGGAAGGATACAAATGTTTAAAGTTTACCACAAATAGAAGGAAAACACAATGGGGAATACATCGGTAGGTGCTACAAAGAGTAGACCCCTAACATTCATTGTCTTTAGAGTATTAGAGATCAGTGATTTAATAATTGAGCATGTGGATGACAGACCTGTGAAAGATGGGATCAGGCCAGGGGCTCTCTAGGTAATTCCATCAGAGGCTGTAAACCCACCATCAGAATCAACCAGGGCAACATTCTCAAAGCTCCTACTCACACAGTTGTTAAGCTTCTACTTACAAGTGTTAAGTCTATGGCAGACAGAAGAGATCTTTAATTATCCCAGGACAGTTTATGATTGATGTTTTAATGACATACACTGAAACAAGATTAGTGAGAATTTCTATCTCCAGAGAGTGGGAAATAGAAAATCATGAAAAACTGAATGAAGATTAAATTCAATATTTCTTTTGCCTTCTTTTCATCCTTAAATACATCAAGCTTGACTGCTCTTACATCCTTTGCGTTTATAGCTTCTCTTTTCTTGGTGCTCTACTATCCACCATTTAGGGACTATATTCTTGACATTCATATCTCATCTTAAAGATTGTTCCCCAGGAAGGTCTTCTGGGTTATATTATAGATGAAACAAGCATCTGTGCAATTAATCTTACTCCCCAGATTTTGTTCCTCTGAAACAGTACCAATAACTATTTGGTATCTTCTATCATTTATGTATTTTCTTACTGTGGTCTCTGCCCAATAGCATGTAAATTCCATGAGCACAAGTATCTTGTCTATATCATCACCACCCTGTCAATCTCTAGAGCCTGGAATAGGGCATGTTTAGTAGTAGGTATTCAATAAATATTTGTTAAACATAACACAGGGAAGAAAGGTTCAGAAAAGCAAACACCCATCTATTAGGGAAAAGAAACAGAAAGAGATGAGTCCATTCCCCAAATAATGTTCTTTTCCATAAATTTGTGTCCATTTTACTTTGATTTGTCTGTTGTTCAAAAATAGCTACAACGGAGGAAATATGAAAATGCAAAGAGGATATGGATGAATTTGCAATACAGTTGGACCAAGGCCTAATCCTCTGAGTTATTCTGCCTTTCAAGTTCTGACCAAAGTTAAAGAACAGATATAATCAACTACACAGTATAAATTAAAGAACCATGATGAAATACCCTTGCCTTAAGGAATTTTTCACAAACTAGTTTAGAGCATCTATAGTTAATTCACTAAACCACCCTGGATGTGTCTGATCTCGTCATAAGAAGCTATTCCTTAGGACTGAGGTATTGATGTCTTAACTATTCCTTGGGAAAAGAAAAGTCCTCCTAGACAATCAGTTGATTAAATCAAAACCATTCTCAATGCCCTCTTTTCTTGTATTTTTTGGTGTCTGGAAAAGTTAAATATATTCCAGCATTCTTTGAAATCAGGGGAATTATATAACAAAGATTTGGTCAATGAAACATA
The DNA here is from genome assembly GCF_000260355.1 of Condylura cristata. Taxonomy (NCBI): domain Eukaryota; kingdom Metazoa; phylum Chordata; class Mammalia; order Eulipotyphla; family Talpidae; genus Condylura; species Condylura cristata. The sequence continues at coordinate 35,839,813 of NW_004567117.1, read as the reverse complement.
AGTTGTGAAGTCTATTTACCTTTGAGAACATATTTTGTCAGAAATTGAAGCTTTCCTCCTTTCCACAATTCTTTCTGCTTTATACATGTCCTTGATGTCTGGAACTTTGGCAGCTATATTGTAACCAGGAGGTAAGTATCAGAAAGATCTCTGAGATATCAGCATGACATTATTAAGTCACTAAAACACCTTCAGCAGCAGCTGCCTGCCATCAGCATTTTAATACATGAGAAAAGTAAAATTTTATTTGTATACATCACCATTGGATTAATCTATAGTTCATTTGGTTTCCCTTTATATGCAACTAAGAAAAGTTCTTTTTTACACAATATTTTTAATTAAATGAATTATTTTTCAGGTAAAAAGCCAGGGGACAAAGTGCCTATGTTTTGTCTTCAGCCCCTTCCCAGTTCTTCAGAAGCCAGAGTGGGAGAGAAGGCCAAAGATGTATGAAGAAAGATGGAAAGTGAATTAAGAGAGGCAAGCAGAGGCAGCCAGGGCAACAGTAGTGGCCAAGCTTCTTTTCTTAGCAACAAGACCTTCATTAATAGAAAAATCAAAGAGCCAGTTTCAGACACAAGTTCTGATGGGAGCAGAGCTTCATCAGCAGAGAAGAGCCAGCTTCCAGGGCCCCAACCCCCACTGAGTCGCCTCTGCTAACCTTTAGGCATGTCTGAAACATAAATTTGCAAACCACTGATTTATAGACATGAAGGTTAGTTACACTTCAATTTGAATCAGATACTGATGAATATTAGATTGCACTGGACATAAATAAGACCTCGTTTGTGTAGGTTGATGTTAAATTTTAACTGGGTATCTGCTTATTTTTATTGCTAAATATGGCAACTCTTCTAGTTGATAACATTATTTATCACATTTCTTTTTTTTTTATTTATCACATTTCTATAGAGAAAGGAAAGGACACAGGAGTGTAACATTTTGACAGAGGGGACAGAGATATAAATAACATAGACATAGGCCTCGAGGTGCTAAAAGTGGAAAAGAATTAGAGAAAGATGGCCTAAAGAGATTTGGGAATAGATAATTCTGTTCTAGGCTTACTAGGAAGAGACACAGGACCCTTCCCCCCTTAAACTGTATCCTTTTTGCATTTACAAAGGTCCTATATGTAGTCCACATGCTCTTTTAAAAGGTGAGAATCCAAAGACAACCACAGGGAGGAGGAAGAAGGATATGAAGCATTGCTATAGACCATGTCCTCAAATCCTGGCTTCTCGACTCCCAATCTGGGACATTTGGCTGTTTTCACAGGCAGAAAATGTTCCTCATCCAATTAAATAAAATGAAGCAGAAGCCAGGTGGAATGCTTCCAGTTAAATACTTGCTCCTCTTATCTTCTCATTCACACCCTTCCCCTCATTATCACAACAGAGCACATCAAGCGCACTCTCCGTTTCTAATGAAGATGTTCCCACTGTATTCCTAATGAAAATAGCACAAGATAATAGCCTCTTCCTTTATGAAAGATGTTGAGTGACATGGAAGCCCCAAGGTTGCCTGGAAAAGCTGGCACGTTGCTCAGTTCCGCTTGTGAATTCCTGGTTATAACGAAGAGAGGGATGCAGAGTGTCTAAAAATTCCTTTGTTAGAAACTCAGTTCAGCAGGTATCATGCCCGTTCCCAGTTTATTTAAAAAAAAAAAAAAGTAAAGGGTCACGGAGAAGTTAGGTTGAGTGTTTAATTATTAGCTAAATAGAAACACACCATCAGAACAAGGTATCAAATTCTGTACCTTTAGAGATACCTAATTGGTCCAGCTTGTCAGGTTGAAAACTGAAAATAAAGATTGAGTTGTGATTATTCAGAGGAGGAAAACAAATTGGAGCAAACAACCAAAACTGTATTTATGAGCAATGTGGTTTATTAAAAGAAAAGCCAAGCCCAAAATACTAGGTGACTCGGATCCTTGCAAAACAAAACGTTACCTGTTCAGGAAAACAGAAGAAAACTGCTTATAGAATTAATGATTCATTTGCAAGTAGGTTTTATTTTTTTAATCAATGATGGGGAAGACTGGGACATGTGTGGGAGGTGGGAGCACGTGAAGTCATCTCCATTTTATCCTATTTTTAGAAAAGGAGATGAAGTCAGTCGGGAAAGTGAGAAGAAGCCAGAGTATATCACTTGAAACAGCTCTGTCCTGACTCCTCCCTGGGAGACTGCCATTGTGCTTAGATTATGTGACTTGGAGATTATGCAATTTCAAACGGACTTTGAAATGCTCTTCATGATGATACAAAATAATCACTTCAAATATAAATAATAAAGTAAAAAGCTGATTGGGGCGTATTTTGGTGATAGATAGATGGATCTACTGTAGTTCTATCAAGTAATCTTATTTCTAAACACTATTCCCTGAAAGGTAAAGAGGGCTATCAAATTTCCTAATAAGGAATTTTAAATTGTGACATCTACCCTATATTAACTGATTCACCAGTTAAGTCCTTGTGGCTTTTTGGTGTCTTTAATGTGCAAAAGATTTTCTCTTTTTTATTTTAGTGCATGTATTTCTGTTCCAAAATAGATACAGTTTAGTTAAACTAACTTCCTGTGCCCTGCTGGGGGTCTGTGTGATGAGAACTATTTTACCCAAACTTAACACAATTACCCTGCTGCTGGTCATGCAAGGCTGGAGTAAACAAAAACATTAAAGGGAGTTCGGATGTTATTAGCCAAGTGTTTTCCTCCATTTCTGGCTATGCATTGAGGCAGCCACCCAACCTGAAAAAGATCAAATGTGCGCAGGCACATTCTTACACTGACAGCCATCAACAGTCAGTGGCTTAACAACGGCACTAGTTGATAACATTATTTATCACATTTCTTTTTTTTTATTTATCACATTTCTATAGAGAAAGGAAAGGACACAGGAGTGTAACATTTTGACAGA
>NW_004567117.1:35826682-35836799 GCF_000260355.1 Condylura cristata | reverse complement strand
GCATTGAGGCAGCCACCCAACCTGAAAAAGATCAAATGTGCGCAGGCACATTCTTACACTGACAGCCATCAACAGTCAGTGGCTTAACAACGGCATTTTGCTTGACATCACCTTTGGATTTAAAAAAAACAGGAGCTCTCCTTTTATTAAGAAGTATTATTATATAAGCAGTAGTTTCTCACTGATTGCAAGGTTAGGTACACACCATCCTACTAAAGGCATGACAAAAATTTATGCAATTGGTTTACTTGCTTTCTTACAAGATTCACTCAACCTTAATGAATTGTCTACTAATGTGTGAGTTATTGTGCAAGACCCTTAGGGGATTCAAAAAATGAAATTTTTACTAACAGGCACATCTGTATTTTTAAGGAATACTGACCTGCAATTCATTGATATTTTCAACATTCCCAGGGTGTCTACTATGTGTTATTGCTTGGAAAACTGAGACATCAAAAATCAAGTTTTCTTTTTCCATTGTGCAATGAAAATGAACCAAAATTGTGGTGCCTTCCACTTAACCCCTTGAATTAGCAGGGTGCTCAACCTAGAACCACCTCTTACCTTTCCCAACAGCTCTGAAAGCACCTCACTCCCATTCTGCTTAAGAGCTCTGGAGCAGCTCATGTTTTTGCAGCTGATTCTGACTGATAACAAATGTGTTTTTTTACACCCTAATTTGAAGTCTATGAATGAAATACATGGTTATCAGCAATCCTCTGTCTCAATGAGCAAAACACTGCAGTCACTGTAAAGACTGAATAGAAGAACTGATTCTCATCCTGAGTTCTCATCTTACTCCAAAAAGTCAGAGTTCCTCATACTTGCTGGCCTGGAAACAAGCTGATCCACCAGGCTTACATGCTCTCTGGTCCAACACCATTTTCTCATATTGGAATTTTATTTTCTTTCCTAGACTACACTCAAAACTTTCCACTCCCTGAAGCCATTCCTGATCTTGGCTGCTCTCAGAATAATATGGCTGCAAGGCCAAGCTCCTCAGCAGAGCCTTTTGAACCTCTGCTTAGTACGCTGCACTCTATCTGCTTAATACTGTTCTGAGAGAAACACTGGCAGCTGGGAGATATGATTTCTTTGAAAAAGAACCCATCATTGCAGTAACTGAATTTCACTCCCAATATCTGGCACAGGGGGCCAAATCTTCACCTAAAAATTCTGAGAACAATTTAGTGACCTCCGGTGGGGAGGGGAAAGGAGGATGAAGGAACCTGAAGTCATAGACCAATGGCTTTTAGAGCTGCTGTGGACCTGATTCTTTTCTTTTCTTTTTCTTTTTTCTTTCTTTTCTTCTTTTTTTTTTTTTTTAAATGCATACAGAACTGGAATACAGGCCAGAGATGTATGGGCAGTGAGAGTATTAACCAGATTCAGTGTGGGGAACGGAACAGGCTGACTGACTAAGTACACTGCTGAGGGGAGCAGTAGGTGAGACAGCAGAGGTCTGCCAGGCCACGTGGATCACCTCTGGGGTGGGGATCTAACTCGCACCTTAGTGGCTAAGGCCAGCTTTGCAGTGCTGTGCTTTAACCCGCTATGCCACCAGGGAGGGTCCTGGCCCTGATTCTTGCCTTGACCTTTCAGTGGGTCAGATTCTCCCTTTTACCTAGTTTGTACAAGGAAGGAGTCATCAGCCTTCTCCTGAGTCCCTAACTTGTCCCTTTTAGTCTCCTCTCAATTCTAAATGTCTCTACCTTCTTCATGAGGACATCTATCTTAGTACTTAAGTGCATTCTATCACGTTTTTCTTTAACAGACTATTGCACAGCTTAAAGGGATCAGCCATGACTTAATTTTGTAATTTTCAGGTGTCGTGCATTAAAAATATGTTCAATTTGGGCCCTCCCTGGTGGCACAGTGAATTAAAGCACAGCACTGAGAAGGTAAGGCCACTTCCACATGAGTTCGGTTTCTGCCTGCCCCGGAGGTGACCACATGGCGCCGCAGACCTCTCCTGACGCTGCTCCCCTCAGCAGTGTACTTCGTAGATCTGCCTGTTCTGCTCCCCACTCTGTGTCTGTTGAAGCCTCTCGCCGCTGAGCCTCTGGCCTGTACCCCAGTTCTGTATGAACAAATAAATAAATCTTAAAAAAATATATGTTCAGTTTGTTAAATAAACAGTTAAATATAATATACTTCAAACATGTCTGAAGCTTTCATCAAGGAATGTTTCTTGACCACCTACTATGGGCTTAGTTTCTTAGAATACACATATTAATTGGGCCTATTTATTGAGGTATTTTAAGACTACAATTAAACTCAATTTTTAAAGTCTCTTGAATATTTTAGCTAATTATAATACGTTATTGACTTGTTTGTCTCCAGTAATGTATTGTAAGCACATTAAGAGTAGGTCTCTAGTAATAGATTGCAAGCACATTAAGGGTCTCCACCTTAATTATCCTTAATACAATTATTCATTACAGAATTTACATGTACAATGCCTGACACAACGTAGTTTTCAAAAAGAGATTAAAAAATAACAGCTCAGTTATTTTGAGACTCATTTATGTTGTAGAATATGTCAACAGTGAACTGAGCAGTTTTCTATTATATATAAATACTATAATATATTCATGGTTCAGCTATTGCTTTTTGAGATTATTACAGCAGGTCTGCAAGTAAAGTCATTTCATTCACATCCTTATGTCACTTCATTAATGGAAAAAAAAATCAGCCCTGGCCCACATTTAACGAAATGTTATCATAGGACTTGCTTCCAATCCCTTCGCTGAAAGTTTCCGTTTCAAAGAACCTATTAAGGATGTTAAGTAGGAACTTACTGTAGAAATAAAGCTTCTATCAACATTTACTTACAAGTATTTGTCACTTATATTGGGTAGGTATATAGATAGAGAATGTCTAGATCATACAGCAAATATGTTTGCCATTCCAAGACACTCCCAAACTGAATAGCTTGTCATGTGCATAATAAAAAAAAAATCTATATATCTTTTGATAAAGTATTCAAATCTTTTGCCAATTTTTATTGAATTATTTATTCCCAGTAACATTTGAGACTCCATTATATATTTGGGGTAAAAATAATTTCTCAAGCATAAAATTTATAATTTTTTTCTCCCATTCTGTACCTTCTTCTTTCATTTTCTAATAATATATTTTAAACAACTGCAGCTCTTAATTTTGAAAAAGCCTCACTTACCAAAATCCTGGGTTGACAGGTTTTTGTTTGTTTCATACATGTACTCACTGGATTCTAATGGTTCTGATGAGAAACCTCCTATCATCCTTATCTTTCTTTCTCTGTACATAGCTTGTCTTGACTCAAATTGCTCTTGATATTTTTTTGCTATCACCATTTTATTTAAGCAGTTAGATTATGCCGTCTCTTGGTGTTGTTCCGTCATACTTGGGGCTCACTGAGTCTCTTGGATCTTGTATCCACTACTTCTGCAAATAATTTTTCTCCCTGTCCCCCTCCTCAGTTAAACAAATTCTACAACTTAATGTCTCCCCAATCTTTCCATATCTGCCATGTCTCTACTTAATATAGTCAATCTTTTATAACTTTTAAAATACATGGGATAGAATAATATGTAGTAAGTATTTTTTAAATCTTTGTTTACTAATTTTATTATCTGGCTTATTTCTGACTCAATTTCAACTAACTGATATTTCTCATTATTGGTTACTGGATTTTTCATGTTTTTGTGTTTCGTTTGCTTTTTCTTCTTTGAATGCTAAGTCATTTTTCTTAGGTGCCAATCATGATGATCTTTATTTTTCTGGGAACTAGAGCTTTTTATAACTCTAAAAATTCTTGAAGTTTTGGGGATGTGTATAAGTTGACTGAAAAGTCTAATCAAGCTTTGCTAGATTTGACCAGACCAGCATTTAATATAAAATTGACTTCATCCTGGCCCTCCCTGGTGGCGCAGCGGGTTAAAGCACTGCGCTAAGAAGCTAAAGCCACTTCCGCATGAGTTCTATCCCCGCCTGCCCCAGAGGTGACCACATGGCGAGGCAGACCTCTCCTGACCCGCCCACTGCTCCCCTCAGCAGTGTACTTCGTCGATCTGCCTGTTCTGCTTCCCGCTCTGTCTCTGGTGAAGCCTCTCACCCTCCGCATCTCTGACCTGTACCCCAGTTCTGTACAAATAAATAAATAAATCTTTAAAAAAAAAATTGACTTCATCCTGCCCCTGACCCAGTGGCCCATAATTTTGAAATTTTCCACTCTGGTCAGGGGGGACATAAACTCTACCACGTCCTAGATGACCTCAGCAGCTTGTTCCCTTTACTCAAATCCCACAATTCTTTCCCCAGTCTCATGTAAGAGTCATCTCATACACAAACTGATTAGTAGCCAGCTGAAGATACAAGACCTGCAAATCTCCAACATTCATTCTCTCTCTCTCTCTTATGGTACTCTGTCCACCTCTCTCTTTCCTGTGCTGTCTGTATTCTGTCCTGTGAACTCTGTCCCGTGAACTCCCCAGATGCCCAACTGCATTACCAAACTCAGGGAGACAGTCAGGCTCTGCATTGTACCCTGGAGATTAGACCAAGGCAATAAACTGAGGAAATTATATGTCTCACCTCATTTGTCTCTGTGTCTCAGAGAGTACTGTCTGCTGCCTGATTTCTATGTCATGAAAGCTACTGTTTCATACATTTGGTCTCATTTCCAGGCTGTTTCATGTAGGATGGTAAGTCAGGCCCCTCTTCATCTTGGCTGAAAACAGAACTGCTCATAGTTTACTATCCATTTGTCTCGGGTATTCATATCTCTGCATGCTATTTTATATTAAAGCTATCCTTAGTCATAATTGCTTAGATCACCCCCCACACACACACACACACACTCAGGGGCTTACAATTAGAATGATAGATGTGTTGGGATTAAGCGAGCTTAGAAATTGTTTGTCTAAGTGTATCTTTACACATGTGAAGTGAATGAAAAACAATTGAAGTGAATTAATTCCCTGAGGTCACGCAGTTGCCCAGTCCCAACAGAGACAGCAGCAGACCTCAGACTGATTACTGCTTGGCCTTGCACTCTCCTGAAGCTACACAAGATGATCAGATTCCCCTGAATCTATCATAAAATCTATCACTGAGCCAAAGAAGGCTCCACATTCATAGTCCAGGAAGTGATCATTGACTAATTCTGAATATGTCAGTCTAATTCTAAAATGTGGTAAATTTTCTGTCCTTAATAGAAGATAAATATTCTCAGCCCAGGCGGAGAAGGAAAAAAGTGCTGTCATTGAGAAGGGAAAATTGTGAGGTCAGAGGACTGGCTGTGGGTGCTCAGATGTTCCAAACCCTTGGAATACTTGTGGGGCCTGTAGCTGCCACATGGGATCTGAGTGCTGGTCTTCATTAACTCCAGCTTGCCCCTGCCATCTCTCACCTTGTCATCTAGATCTGATGGATAAGCAGGCAGAAAGGAAGCCTTCACTTCTATTAACTTCTCGGGAGGACGGTAACAAACATTTTCCCCTGTAAGCATCATTTCACAAAAGTAACAACTTCAATTAATGAATGTTTTCTGGAAAATTCCTGATATCATAAGAAATTATGCTTTCTGGCATATTTCCTTTGGAATATATCACTTGATAATGGCCAATTTCCCCTTTATATAGCATGCATTTTCTGGAGGTTGATAACGTTTTTTAGCATATATACCACGTAAGATAAAATATACCAGGAAAAGAACTTTATCTCCCTAAGTGTCAAGAAACCTCTGATTTCTTATGTTTTTTTCCCTCATAATCTTGCACAAGTTTCCTTACTTCGTATAAAGTTAATTTAATTTTCAGTTAACTTAAGCTTCAGTAAATGATAATTCCCCACTTGCTCACAGGAAATGTCTTGAGAATCAAAAAGTTATGGTTTGAACAAGGCTACGATACCATAAAAATGTGAAGCATAAAGGAAAATGAATGTAAGGAGCCTCTGATAGAACTTACCTAATAGGCACTTTTAGTGGGACTTCATAAGGATAATAGATGAATTGGTTGTTAAAATTGAGGATCAGATCTACATGGATGGTTTTATATGTATTTTTAAGACATTTCTCTGTTTAGCTCTATCTTTTGTGAAAAGATTTTAACTTTTGAATGATGTCTCTTTACTAATTTTAGCTCAGTCTGACCCCAATCACTCTAAAGGGCATTTGTGTAGACAAGTCTGAGTACATTCTACTCAGGACCAAGGTGAGATGCCAACAGTAACTTCTAAGGCTCCAGCCAATATTATAATTCTACGGCAATGGAGTTTAAAAATTAAAGTAGAATGCTATCATCCTTTCAAAACAGTTTGTAGAAAATAAGAATTAATTCGCATTTTGCTCAATAACCACTAAAACAAACACAGTAACAGTTAACAACTTCATTTAAAAGTGGGATATATAAATATATACACAATACATATAAAATAGCATCACAGGTTCAACACTCATTTATTATTAAAAACTCCAAACAGGATGGGAACAGAAGGAACCAACCTTAATATAATAAAGGTCATATATTACAAGCTTACAGCCAATATAATATGTAATTGTAAAAACCTGAAAGATGTTCCTTTAAGACAAGGAAACCCACTGTCATCATTTCTATTTAATGTATTATTAAATGTTTTAGCTAGAGCAATCAAATGACAGGAAATAAAAGGAATTCAGATTGCAAAAGAGAAATGAAACTATCATCATCGACAGCAATATGATATTATATATAGAAACCCCTACTTGCTCTTATTCCCCCTGCTAGTGCAGGAACTGAAACTTCATGATAAATATCTCTAGTTTGCTAGGAAATCCCAGGAAACCTTTCACTTGTGTTCACAAACAAGATCTGTCCACTAACCTCAGCAGTTTCCCAGTTTCTTTCTCTCTTGCTCTGGCCCTCTTCCATGAGTTCTCCTACAAAAGCTAGTTAATGAAGCTGTTTGAAAGCACATCCCTCCTGTTTCCAGTGCCCCAGCTGAATCCTTGCCTATTCAGGACTGATAGATGCCTCTCCTTCTGCCACACACGCAACAACTACTAATTACAACATAGGAGTGCTTGGGCTACAAGCTCCAGCAACCAAGAAGTCACTCAACTAGTATTTATTGATTCTCCAGATCTGTGCTAAATTCTAGAAACATTGCAGGAAATAACAGATGTGTGGTATGTGTTCTCACAGTTTACAGTCTAGAAGTCTAGACCATTAGACTTGCTTTACCAGTAGAGTGGTCTAGTTGAACCAGGTCAGCTGTCATCCCAAAGAAGTTTCCCTGGTACGTCAGTATCTCAGAGTTAGCTCTTTCAATTTTACTTTTTAGCTATTCTTCTCCCAATTATAATCACACAAAATTCAAGGAAGATAGGGCTAGAAAACAAATTTAAAATATCAACTTCTGCTCTATAAACAGATCTCTCTCTTCCAGCTTCTAAGTCTTTGTTCCTGGGTCAATTTTATCTGATTTCATTCTTCCCTTTGCATGACATCTCTCTCAAAAAAGTCCTCAAAACATCATGCCAATAGCCTTCTCAATTTCTGCTGGATATGCCTAAACAATTGCATTCTTTTTCCTCTAAGACACTATTTCTGGAAGAGCTTTAGGTTCACAACAAAATTAAGTGTTAATCTATAAGGAATTTTCCATATACCCAGTTCCCCAAACAAGCATAGTCTCACACAGTATCAACATTCACCAGAACTGTGTATTTGCTACCAAGGATGAACCTACATCAAGACATCATAATTACAAACACTCCACAGTCTTCCTTAGGATTGTCACTCTTGAGGTTGTACATACAATGAATCTGACAAATGTAAAATACCACAAGTTGACCATGATAGTATCATACAGAGTACTTTCATTGCCCTAAAAGTCCTCTGTGTTTTGCTTATTTATCCTTCCCAATGCTCTTGCCCCAGAAATTGCTGCTCTTTTATGTCCATAGTTTCACTTTTCCAGAATGACATATAGTTGGAATATTACAGTATGTTATACATGTAAGTTTCCACTAGTTCTTATTATGTAAAAATAGCTCATTTTTTAGTATTAATAAATGTCTGCATGGTAAATGTACCACAGTTTATTTATCCACTTAACTACTGAGAGCATCCACATTGCTTTCAAATTTTGGAAATTATGAAAACAAAGCTGCTATAACAACAACTTTGTGTGCAGATTTTCAAGGGGACTTAAGTTTTCAACTTCTTTGGGAAAGTAGTACTAAGGGATTGATAAGTCATGTGAATCATATGAAAAGAGGGTGTTTGGTAAGAAATGACTGTACCATTCTGCATTCCCACCATCAGTGTATGAGTGTTCCAGCTTCTCAACATTCTCACAGGCATGTAGTATTGTCAGCTTTTCAGATTTTAGTGATTCTAAAAGGTGTGGTATATTTTGGCATCTTGCTTTAATGTGTATATCCCTATGACATTAAGTGGAGTTCTTTTCATATGCTTATTTGTCATCTGTACATCTTCTTTGGTGAAGCAGCTGATGTCTTTGGCCCACTTTTTAATCCAATGTTTGTTTTCTTATTGTCAAGTCCTGGGTTCTTTATATATTTTGAATACCAGTCTCTTATCAGATATACCTTCTATATGTGTTTTCCAGTCTGTGGTCTTTCTATCCTCTTGATAGTACCTCTCAGAGCAGAAGTTGTTAATTTTTTTTTTTTAAAGATTTATTTATTTATTCATACAGAACTGGGGTACAGGCCAGAGGCTCAGGGGCGGTGAGAGGCTTCACCAGAGACAGAGTGGGGAGCAGAACAGGCAGATCGACAAAGTACACTGCTGAGGGAAGCAGCGGGCGGGTCAGGAGAGGTCTGGCTCGCCATGTGGTCTCCTCCGGGGCAGGCGGGAATTGAACTCGTGCGGAAGTGGCTTCAGATTCTCAGTGCTGTGCTTTAACCCGCTGCGCCACCAGGGAGGGCCAGAAGTTGTTAATTTTAATGAAATTTTGCTTATTATACTTTTTTTAATAGATTGTGCCTTTGTTATTATATCTAAAAAGGTATAACCATACCCAAAGACATTTACATCTTCTTTGTTATTTTCTATAAGTTTTAGAATTCTGCATTTTGCACGTATGTCTATGATCCACTCTGAGTAAATTTTGTGAAAAGCGTAAGGTTTCTACTTAGATTTCTTTTTTTAATTTTGTAGGACTTGTCCACTCATTCCAGCACCATTTATTGAAGAGACTGTCTTTGCTCATTTTCATTGCTTTTGCTCCTTTGTTAGAGATCAGTTCTACGTCTGCATTCTCTGTTACATTCTACTTGTTTATTGTCTACTAACCTATTTGTCCATTCTTTCACTGATAACTGCACTGTTTTGGTTATTGTAGCTCTGCAGTAATTCTTAAAGTCAGATAGCATTAGTCTCCTGACTTTCTTCATTATCACTTAATTGCTACCCTTATTTTGGAGGTTTTTGGAGCATTTTTGCCTTTCATATACATTTTAGAATCAGTTTGTCAACATTCACACAATAGCATCTTGGGGTTTTGATTGGGATTGCAATAAATCTATAGCTAAAGTGAAAACAACTAACATCTTGACAATATTAAGTCTTCCTATTCATGAACATGTATTCTTTTTTGTTGTTGTTTTTATTTGACTTTATTCATTATAAATTCATGTAGATATTGTACATACTTTATTAGATATATATATATCTAAATAGCTCATTTCGGTTGATACTAATGTAACAGTGTTATTTTCTTAAATACAAAAGTCACTTGTCCATTGACAGTATATAGGAAACAACTGACTTATGTATTGACTTAGTATCCTGCAGTCACAATATAATCAACTATTAGATGAAAGAGTGTTTTTTGTTGCTGTTGGTTCTTTTAGATTTTCTACTTACAATTATGTCATCTGTGAACAAAAGCTGTTTTATGTTTCCTTCCCAATCTGTATATTTCCTTTTTTAATTTGCCTTATTATATTCACAAACATTTCCAGTGCTGTGTTAAAGAGAACTTTTACAAGGAAACATTTTTGCTTTGAACCTGATATTAATGGGAAAGCTTTGAATTTCTTACCATTAAGTATGATGTTGGCTATAGGGTGTTTTGGTTTTGGTTTTTTGGGGTTTTTCGATAGTTTTTTTTTTTTTTT
>NW_004567117.1:35776577-35826447 GCF_000260355.1 Condylura cristata | reverse complement strand
GGAAGCGGCTTTAGATTCTCAGTGCTGTGCTTTAACCCGCTGCGCCACCAGGGAGGGCCTCGATAGTTTTTTATCAAGTTGAAAGAGTTCCCCTTTATACTAGTTTACTGAGAATTTTAATGAATCAGTGTCAACAATTACATTTACAGAAGCTTCCTTGGTGGCTCAAGGGTTAAAGACAGCACTATTGACCTATCAGCAGCCACTGCGGCATGAGTTTGACCCCCAGACAGCTGACCCACATGGCGCAGCAGACCTCTCCTGTCCTGCCTGCTGTTCCCCTCAGCAGTGTATTTCAGGTGATCTGCCTGCTCTTTTTCTTTAAGATTTATTTATTTATGCATACAGAGCTGGGGTACAGGCCCCAGAAGTTCAGGGGAAGTGAGAGAATACTGCTCCCCACTCTATCTCTAGTGAATCTTGCCCCTTACCTGTACCCCAATTACATTTTGCAAAATTAGATTTTGCATCAATGAAAAACACATTCCAGTACAGCCCTAATTGCTGGAGGCATTCTAAATGTACAATAATAAAGAGAAAAACATAATCAGGCCTTGAAATAAAAAATGCTGTAGTGATTTCTAGTTAAACATGGGGAACTGAACACTCAACATTTCTTCTTTCACCAAAATCCCACTACAATGATAGGAAACAATTTTTTAAGATTTATTTATTTATTCATATAGAACTGGGGTATAAGACAGAGGTGCAGGGGCTGTGAGAGGTTTCACCAGAGACAGTGGGGAGCAAAACAGGTAGATCGAAGAAATACACTGCTGAGGGGAGCAGTGGGCAGTCAAGAGAGTTCTGCTGTGCCATGTGGATCACCTCCGGGGCTGGGAATGGAACTCACACTGAAGTGGCTGCCACTCCTTGCAGTGCTGCGTCCTAACCTGTTGTGCCACCAGGGAGGGCCCAGGAAACAATTTTTAAAGTAGAATAAAAATCATGAAGCATGAACCAAGAAGAAACATGACAAGTAGCCCAAAAGATGCCAACAGTGTCTCAGTAGTTTCCATTAGTCATGATGATATACTGACAGTCAAAATAAAATTACCATTAAAAGGCCTGTTCGTACCAGAATCGTCTTCCACAAATCAAAGAGACATCTGAATAAGTGTATATAATGTTGCAGAAAACCTTGTATGTCGTTTATGTTTTCTGGTAATTACCCTGATTATAACGTAAGCTTCTCTCATTACATCAGCTTTTCTTGAGGGAGACTTCTACAACGCTACCTACTATTGACATTGGTGATTATAAGATCTTGGGAGGTTAAAGAGAAGCGATAAGATCTGCTACTTTTTCCTCTACTCAAAGAAAACTCTACAATAGAAGGAATATAGACCATTCCTTTGGTAAAGTGTCACCAAGAAGACTTTTTAAAACCTAGTGAACTGTTTCCAGATAATATATATTTTTTATTTTTACATCATTTTGCACATTTTTTTTTTGTTTTTTACATCTCGATTGTAATCCCTGCGGGTTTCCCATCACCAAATCACCCCTGTGCCACCACCATAGTCTCGTGCATTTCTCTCCCTTCCCCCCACCCCCATTTTTGATCCCATTCCCCACTCCACCCCCACAGAATGTCTCTGGTCTATGGTTGTTCATTATTTTTGTTATTTTCTCGCCTGGTCCATTATACTCCTGCTATGAGTGAAACCATCCGGTATTTTTCTTTCTCTTTCTGGCTTATCTCACTAAGCATGATCTTTTCCAGCTCCATCCAAGTTGCTGCAAAAGACATGTGTTTCTCTTTTTTGGTTGCTGAGTAATATTCCATTGTATATATGTACCACATCTTTCTAATCCAGTCATCTACTTTTGGGCATTTGGGCTGCTTCCATGTTTTTCCAATTGTAAATAAAGCAGCACTAAACATGGGGGTACAAGTACCAGATAATATTTTAATTGTAGTTGCTTTCATAGTATTGTGGTGGCGGTTTTGTTTGGTTTGGTATTTCACTGTTGGGGAATGTGCACACTAAAATACTTCCATTTGGGAATAACTTTTGAATTTACCAAATAAGTTTCAATATGTTCAATATACTTACTATTTACTATACTTTATCTAGTATACTCCATTCTATTTTATTTTCCATTCAACTTTGCAGAATGTGTTATTACAAAGGAGGTTTATGCTGTTGTAATTTGCTACTGTTGTCTGCATTTATTTCTTTAATGACATAAAATTGAAAAGCTGGCAGTGTAACAACTTAATACATAATTTAGAACATTTCTTTGGAGAAATAACTTTCTAGAAATATTCAGAATGATTTGTTATTAAAATGTTATCAGAACACATAAGTCTTCTTAATATACAGAACAAAAGCCATGCTGTCATAGAGACAAAGCATTTCCTCAATAAAACATCCAGATTCAATTCCCTACACCAAAGCACGTAAACTTAGAAATGACCTTGGCAAATCTACTTCAGACTTAACAGGCTTCTCCTGATTGTATTCCTAAAAATCTATAAAGGAGCAACCCATTAAAAAATGCACTTGGAATATCTTATTAACACTAGTACAATTGTCTCAACATTAAAAAGCTAAAATAAACTCTTTCCATATGGAAAAAATTAACTTTAAAGTTTATTTAACAAACCTAATGTTGAAATACAATGGAATCAGTATAAAGCCACTATAAAAAAAACTTAGATATTTCATTAAATAGCATCTATGTTTTGGATATACTCTAAATTTTACAAATCTCTCAACAAGTAGATGAAGCCATTGCACATAAATTTGGCAGACATTCAGTTAAAGTTAATGTGTTGATATAGTAGATAACCAAAACACTAAATCAACACAACTTGCTTCTTTTGCTTAAAGAGAAACCTTCAGGGACACAGCTTAGTACTATATTATTCTCAGTATAGTAGTTACTGAGATGAAAACCAAATTTTCTCTCAGGCTTACTCAGCCTCTACCAACTAAAGCCATTTATGCCCTATGGCTGAAGGTTCAATTCCATCATGCTGCTTCAAGCTTAGCCAGAGAAGTTGTATTAGTCATGGTTCTCCTGAGAAAAGAGCCTACTGGGAAGGAGAGAGGGAAGGAGGAAGGGAGCAAAAGGAGAGGTGTGAAGGGAGGGAGAGGGGTAAAGGGAGGATGGGCTGGAGATGAAGGAAAGGCAGACAGCTATGTCAGCATTTTTCATTCTAAGGAATGGTGCTCATGATTATGAAAACTGAGAAGTTCCAAGATCTTCAGCTGGCAAGCTGTAGACCCAGGGGAATTGATGGTATAAATTCTAACCCCAAAGCCAGCAGAGTCAGAACCTATGAAGAATACTTTCCAATTCCAATTTGAATGCTGGAAAAGATCTGTGACTCAGTTCCAGACAGTCAGGGAACACAGTGTTGTAAACTGTTACCTCAATTAAAAAATAATACAATGTATTTAAAAGCAGTCAGTGAGGATGAGTTTCTTCTTACTCTGCCCTCTTCTTCTATTCAAGTCTTCCATCAGCCCACCTACATTAGGGATGCCATCTGCTTTACTCAGTTTACCACATTAAATGTTAACCTCACCCAGAAACACCTTCAAAGAAACAACCAAAATGATGTTTGACCAAATGTCTGAGCTGCCCATGGCACATTCAAGCTGACAAAGGAAAAAAAAAAAAAAAAGACATTAACCATCACAGAAATATACTAGGAGCCTGAGACCTGGTCTCATGTCATTCCATTTTCTAGTTATACTGAGTCATTCTCACACGATGCCCAGAATGGACAATATGCCACATTCTCATACTTCCCCTTCCCGGCATACGCCACTTCCTCTGAGATTCTTCTCTCCATCTTCTTTTCCTGGATTAGATCTATTTGGTAAAGCTCAGGTGAGCTATCAATGCTTCAGCACATCCTTCCCTCACCTCATTTCCACTTTCTCTTTCAGAGAGAACAGACTCCGTTCTCTCTAAGAAAACAGTGAATTATAATCATCTCGTTAGTAGTTACTCAACTGTTTTTCCTTAAGCAGATTTGGAAACTGGTTCTTACTAATTTTTATATTCCCGATTAGCAATGTTTAACATGTGATGAAAACTCAAAAACAAAAATGTCAGATGGGTGAATCTGAAAGTGCTTCAGCTGCCAAACACCTCAGATCTAAAGCATGTGTTCTAGGCCTTGAGGTAAACGTGCCTTCTCCCCAGCCTGACTACCCCAATCTCCTCAGCTCCTCCATTTAATTTACCCACCCAATGGGCAAGCTTCCCTCTGGGTCTGAGCCCTGTCTCTGGCTCTGAATCTCAGACTGGAGGCCAGCCTAGTTGGGGAGTGATGGGTCCCCCCGGCCACAGCACTCCATGTTCCCCTGTGGCTTGCCCACTGCGGCTGGTTTCCTGCCTGATCCCATCCAGCACATTAAAATTATCTCCTGTATACTGACTTTTGCTCAATCCAAGCAAGTCTTGGGCTTGGACTAGACCATCAGAGTCAAGCCAACTCCAAGATCAACTTTTCAAATTTCCTATCCCCCATTTCACTACACTACATATTGCAACCAACCAAGATATGAACAACTTACTTTCCTTTTACTTTCCAGTCTCGTCACTAGCTTCACCAGCATCCTTTTTATAGTAATGTGATCCACATTATGTTTAATTTCACTCCAAGAAGAAAAACCAAAGCTAAAAATGAGCAAATGTATAGGAAAGATCATTGCTTTCCTTTAATTCAGGATTAATTCATTTGATGACCACATGACACTCAGGCCTCCCTGGTGGCACAGTGGGTTAAGCCTCAGAACTATGAAGATGCCTGCAGCCACTGCAGCGTGAGTTCAATCCTTGACCAGGTTGCTGACCCACATGGCACAGCAGACCTTTCCTGTCTCTCCTGCTGCTTCCCTCAGCAGTATTTCAGTAGATCTACATATTCTGCTCCCCACTCTGACTCTGGTCAATCCTCTCACCCCCAACACCTCTGGCCTGCACCCCAGCTCTAGTATGCATAAATAAATAAATCTTTAAGAAAATCAGACTCATTTCACTTTATCAAAGATATGCAGTGTGTCACACTAAGAGCAGTCATTCATTCCACAGATGCATTCAATCCAATATGCTAAATAAATGAGGAAATTCGGCCTAGAGCTTTTATTTGGGGTTACCCAAACTTGTCTTGAAATAACTATTTTCAGAAATAAAATTCAACCTTAAAAGTAAACATGCCATCGCAGGAGATATTCATATTAGTGAACTGAAAGCATATCTCAAAGAGTGGTGTATTTAATATTTTTAGAAAAGTTGTAAAATTTATACATTTCAATGTACAATTTCCCCCAAAAAAAGCCTCATTATCTCAGACTTGTATTTCATTTTCTTGCTCAGGCATTTTGGAATATCCTATCACATATTTTGTTTTATTGAAGAATCATACTTTGAAAGAAATGTATCACAAAAAATTTAAAAATAAGTACTTTCCAAATGTAAAACTCTGAAGGACAGTCCTCCCCAAAATGTACAGACAGGACCCTCCCTCCACAAGATGTTCAGAACAGGACTTTCCAAAATGTGTCACTGTGTGGATTATTTCAATCTGGGGTCACCAAAGACCCTGCAGCCTGTTGAGACACTTTTAGTCCTCCCTTCCTACCTACAGGAATGAAAACTAGGGGGTTTACCCTGAATGATGATTTCTACCAGAAGCAACTTTTCTACTGCAAAAACCTGCCTATATGGCAGAGCGAACACCTGATGACAAGGGGTCCCCTCTCCTCGACATGGGAGTCCCATATCTTTCCTCGGAGCTCAGGCCTTGATCCCACCCAGCAGCTTAGCATATCTGTGTCCTCTTTTTGCCATTGGCTTTAGAATCTATATCTATGTAGATTCTCCATATGTATGTAGCTAAATCTGTTCTTTTCTGCTACTGATGCTAATTTGATTGCTCTCCCAATATGAGAAGAACCAGGGGGGGAGGAAATTTCCCTCTCTTTTCTGCAACTCCCACTGTCTAGATTGCCATGAAGTGGCGCTGTGTGTGACAGTGACTGGGGTTAATTCATTTAGAGAATTAAGGTTATTACTAATTTCCTTTACCACAAAAATGGTATTGGCTGTGAAAACACTGAGAAGTTGTAAAAAAAGTAAAATTATTTTTGTTTCCTTTATCTCATCATTTTCAAGTTTCACTTTCTTCACATCTCCCCTTTTGTTTGCTTCAACGGCTTAAGGTGAGGTGGGGAGCAACAGGGAAGTCACCCAGCACCACCCACCTCTTGTGAGCTTCATAGTAACCAAAGCCTGTCAGCTGTAGGTCAAATGAGAATATCCAAGGCACTGAAACTCTGGAAAGAAAACCTGCTTCTCTCATACTCTTCCCACTAATAACATCATTTACCCAGTGAGGTTAAATTGAGAATCCAATCTGCCTCTAAGAGAACAGGTACAGCATACCTGCAGCCAGGTAGCAAATGACTTTTGTAGATGGATGAGGTTATCAGGTGACTAGAAGTGTGAGGATTTGGGTGCCTAAAACAGAGACAGCAGGTCTAAAATGGAGTCACTTGTGTTAAGGTCCATAAGGTCCATGTCACCAACCCAGGACTCAACACCTCACCTAATTACAGTATCGGTTTCTCAGAGGAATGTAATCTGCAACCGTCGACCTGAAATTTCCCAGTCAGGATTAGTGAAGTAATCTGCCTGACTGACCACTTCTGTCCAAAGGAAGCTGACCCTGCTGGAACAATTCCCTCTCCCCCCCAACCCGTTCTGTCTAAAAAAACTTTCACTTTGTACAGCTCTTGGGGCTCCTCTCTATTTGCTGCATGGGGTGCTGCTTAATTTGTAACTCATCTAGGAAAGCTAATTAAGTCTTTATCTGTACTCATCGAATTTTGTGTTTTAATGAGGGGGTGGGGTACTTGGTAAACCTCTCCAGCCTGAGCGCTGCCTAGATACCTATCCCCCAACCTAAAGCTGCAATACGAAAGCAGTGAAAGAAGCTTCCCCTCTTTTGTCAGTTTTTTTTGCCTTTCTTCTTCAAGTTTGTATTTTTGTCCATTTTGACTTGACTTTCTCCACTTTTATATAATGGAATACTACTCGGTGATGAAAAATAACAAACTCATGCCATCTGTGGTGACATGGATGGAGCTGGAAGGGATTATGGTAAGCACAGTAAGTCAGAAGGAAAAACCAAAATATTGAATGGTTTCAGTTTTATGTGGAATGTACAGAAACCAAAGAAAGGGTCAGGATAAAGAAAACTTGCAGATGACCCTAGACCTGGGCCATATAGCAGGAAAGGAGAAGGGAGATGGAAGGCAAGAACACAAGCCCTATGAAGAGGCCAGACTACAGGTCGACACTTGAATGGAGAAATCAAATACTGTCCCCAAATTAACAATGATGTAAGAAAATAAATACATTTGATAAATTTAAAAAGAAACAACCAAAAAAAAAATAGTGAAGAAACTTTGACCCATAGGGGCCCTCATCCCCAGGGGGTATGATACTTGGAAAACATCCACCTTTCCCTCTTCATTACTACAGGGTAAGTTCTGTTTTCATCACTGTCCACTTTAACCACTGAGTGTTCCTGCAATTTGTGTAGTATATTTTAATTGGTAAAAAAATACATAATTTGGACATCCTGATGACCCAAATATATTTCTCATATATATTTGGACACTTGATAGTATGTGAGAAACCTCCACATTGAAGTGGATGATCATGACATCAAAAGAGTCCCTATAGGATTTCTTAGTTGCAGTCACAGAAAAAGAAGAGTTTTTTTCATCCTTATCCTCCTGCCCGGAATGCTTCCACAGAACCTTGTCACAGTAATGCAAATGCCCCTCCAGAGTCAGCTGCCACTACACAACATCTAGTCTTCAATATCTGGGGCACACACGGTAGGTGTTCTGCTCCACACCTCTCATTCTCCACAGGACACTCCAGACATGTCTTCCTTTGGAAATGCCACTGCCCAAGCACATTTGAGGCACCCGTTGTAGCATGTTAAAATCTCACTGGCTAAAGCACATTCTGGTGAAGGCCCACATTCAACTAACACGGAAATTCCCTATATCTTCTGTGGGAAGAACTGCCATGTTTACACGACGTGTAGAAGAGGCCACCTATTCAATCTAGAACATCTTTAAACATCATGAATTCACAGATATAAGTGATGCAAAAGTCAAAATATCTGTATGTCCATTTCAGTAACTGGGCACCTTCACCCACCTAACTGAAGACCTTCAACCTGCTCTTAACCCCGCCAATACATCAGAGTTCACCAGAATGAGAAGAGGTAACTTTTTAGTTCTCTCATCTACCCAGCCTGCAGCCTGTGCCTCCATGGTTTCTGGAAAAAGCCACTGAGGTTCCTGACCCCAGGTGCTGTCCCCCCTTGGGGACATCTCGCTGGTTTCAGAACATTAATTTACTAAAATGACTGAGTCCCAGTTACCTGGGGCACCCTTGAGTATGGCCAGACTCCTTTATCATCTGGCCCCAGAAAACAAGAGAAGCTCTGCCATCACCATTTTTCCAGATAACTCTGCAAAAGATGACAGGCAGCCAATGGGTCAGTTCTTCTGTCCTTGTCCTGAAGGGTTCAATTTGAATAAAAGGTTTTGTTGCCAAATAGACCAGTATCTCACACTATACATGAAAATCAACTGAAAAAAGGGATAAAAGGTTTGGATGTAAGACCTGAAACCATAAAATGCACAGAAAAAAAAAAAAGACAAAACACTTCACAACATAAGCTTCAGTGATGTCATTGTGAACTGTCCTCCAACAGCAAGGAAAACAAAAGAGAATATGAACAATTGGGATGACATCAAACCGAAACGCTATGTACAGAGAATGAAACCATAACCAAAATGAAAAGACACTCTGCAGAATGGCAAAAAAATATTTGCACAACATACATCAAACAAGGGACTGATATCAAAGACCTACAAAGGACTCATACAACTCAATGAAAAGAAAACAAATCACCCAATCAAACAATGCACAGAAGAGGAAAAAAAAATCTTTGAAAAACAATTATTAAAAGATGGTCTGCCCAAAGTTGTATTTCTTTTTTTGCCCCTTTTCTGTAATACAGTATGCTTTAAAATAGTAGTCCCCTGTGTGTCCATGTACCGCATCTTTTTAATCCAGTCATCTATTTTTGGGTATTTGGGTTGATTCCATGCCTTCCCTATTGTAAATAGAGCAGCAATAAACATGGGGGTGCAGGTGTCCTTTTGAGTCAATGTTTTCGTGTCAATCAAAAAAGATAAACTCATGCCTTTTGCAGCTACATGGATGGTGCTGGAAGAGATCATGCTTAGTGAAATAAGCCAGAAAAAAAAAGAAAAATATTGGATGGTTTCACTCACAGCAGGAGCATAAGGGACCAGGTAAAAAAAAAAAAGAAACTGGAATAAAGAAAAACAGTGAACGACTATAAACCAGAAGCATTTTACGGGGGTGGGGGAGGGAACAGAATCAAAACTGGGTTCGGGTGAGAAGAGTGCACGGGACTATGGTGACAGCACACGGGTGAATTGGTCATGGGAAGTCCATGGGGATTATAAATGAGATGGAAAAAATGCACAAAATTAAGAATGATGTAAAAAAAAAAAGTTTAAAAAATAGTACTTCCCCAAACTTTTACTACTCTTTTCAAAGTAAAAAAAAAAAAAAAAGTGGGACTTGTACCAAATATTTCAGTGCCTCACCACCATAAAGCTGCATTTCTAGTTGATAGCACAAGTCAGCTGCAGGCTGGTGACAGGGCCTCAGTTCACCTATACCTGCCTGCCTCTCCAAGCCGGGCTGAAGAACAGCCCCTGTCAGATCTGACATTTGCACAGGAGACAGCGCACTAAGAAAGCAGAAGTTTACAAAATGTGTGTGTGGTTGTGACAATGTGCCATTCATAACCCCTTGACTTATAAGCAACCACATGGCCACACTTGATGCCCCTAAGTGAAGAAATGTACTCACCACAAGGGAAGGGCTTGGAGACACGCAGTCACAGGCAGAGCAGTTGGAGAAGTAAAAGTCCGAGAGAAAGAAATCTACCACACTTCTGGGGTTCCATACACTACTTTGGGATCCACTCTCCAGTTTCTTAGCTAAAAGGAAGCTGAAGAAGTGGCTTCTTGCTTCCAACCTAACACTACTGGCAGCTTGAAGAGTTGTTTTTCCCCTGGTTTCTGGTCTCTTCTTTGAGCTCTGACTGCCTCCAAGGGTGACACACCTGACGCTATCAACGTTTCTTCTCTCTGCTCTCTTCATTCTACTCAGATCTCCAAGGGATATAAAGCAGTACATGAAAACAGGGCAGATGTTTCTCAAACAGGGAAGATTAGGAGATCCTCCTGCCTCTCAGAAGAACAACCCAACTCTCCTACTCCTGTCCAGGCAGTAATCAGCCAGCCTAGGGCAGGGCCAGGGCTGGGAGGAAGAGCAGCAGGAGGGGAGGGAGCCTGGGGGAGTTCACGCTTCTCTGTGACCACACATGTGTAGCTACCACTGGTCTCACCTCCATCAACTCTCAGCAAAGAGAGAGCATGTGAGTGTATAGTGTGTGTGTTTCTGGGGGCTGGGGTGAGGGGTGGCAAGTTTAGTCCTGAAGAAGATGAGTGTGAAGCCCAGTATTCAGGAGAAGTAAAAGGGAAATGATATTTTAAAAAAGGAGAGCAGTTCCCATCTGTCTAAGGCGACTGCTTTAGGTAAACAGGCCTGTGTTCGCTGTAGCTGAAACTCTTACACCCTGTGCACAGCCTCACATAGCTCCATTTGGTCTGTAGCTCTCACCAGACTGCAGTTACATCACCTCCTGAACACACTTAGTAGCCTTGTTCACCTTTGTGCAATACACCAGGAGTCATGGAGTTCTCTGAATGGCAAAATTGTATTGTCAACTTTCTTATTGCTAATCTTTTGCTGTGTGTGTAAAGAGGTGAAATAATTCGATGTGAAAAATGTAATGACACACATACACAGATTTAGACACACAGATAGAAAAAAAGGGAGAGAAGAGAGATTATTATAAACACAGCATTGAACATGATGCTACTCATTCTTTTACATTAGTATATTATTAAATTATATTTCTCTCCACTCCTTCAGGGGAAATGTGAAATATGGCATTATTAGTATCACTTTCAATCAAATGTTTTATTTTTACGTAAATTGCTATTTATATAACAATCACCTTTTAAATGTAACTATTACATTGATAAAATGATAGTGATGCCAGGACTTTGTTGTCAATTCTCTTTCACCCTGAAATTATCAGGATTTGTATATTCAAATGCATCTAGTGTTTGAAAACATTCTTTTACTGTTCTTTGTATCTTTCCTTGCCAACCTTCTGATTGAGTGTTTTGCTTGACTTGAATCTGCTTAAAGGATATTTGCCTCTATCCTTTTCTTATTCTTATTGCATCTTTCAGCTTAAGTGTAAAATCTTCTGGTTTTGCCATTTTTATCTCATAGGACATCACTATTTCTCTTTAATCTTTCGTATTCATCTGATCTAGCTTTCCACTGTGCGTGGATTTCCCATTTGGCTTTAAGCTGCTTATAGAATTCTTATTTTGGCTAATTAGATTTAATTCTGAAAGCTGAGAAAGGACTAAATATATCACTTTCTGTCCCTCCTCCTCCCCCCCCCCCCAATAAAGTTCTGTCTCAAATGTAGGCGTCTGGAGCCTAAACAAGTGCAGGTCCAGACATCTGTGTCATAATATACGCAGTATTATCTTTTGGGATACAATACAAGTTCCTATGTCCCCATCCCTCTTCCTGCCAAATTTCTCCCACTTACTGTCTGCTGTCAGCTCTTGGAAGATCTTTCTATGGGAGGTAAGCTTTGCATTCCACAATTACAGGTGGGATGCACAGACACATGGAGGAGGGAAAACGATTTAAACTTATTTAAATTTAAATATTCCTAGACGTGAAGGAGTATTTTTTTCTTTTTTCGGAACAGCTTCACTAGGAGACAGATCGCAAGTGCCAAAAAGGTAAAGATGAACCTGTTCTTCTGCACAGTTTGTCCAGACATACCGACGTAGCAAGAACCAGGCTCTTCTTGGGAGATGGTCCACGGGAGGAATAGCCCCAGGGGAGACGAGCTGCTACTAGGGAACACAAGTCAACTGACAGCCCCTTTCTCCTGTTATTTTACTTGCACTCAACTAAACATCATATTCTAATGTTTGGAGCAACACAGAATAGCATAAACAAATTATTTTCTACTTCCAGTGTGACCATAATTTTTGCTCTAAGTATATGGGTGTGAACAATTATGTGGCATAATTGACATTATTTTGAATGTGCAATTAACTTACTCTATCCACATATGCCTGTAGGCATAATAACTCCTTAGCAAAAGTGAGACAATTTAAATCCTATTGGTAAAGGTAGAATTACAGAATCTACCAAAACTAAGCAAGAAATGGCAACTAAACCATCCAAACAAAAACAATGAAAGTCATCTTCTCTATGGTAGATTATTAGAAAAGCCACAACAAATCTTAAAAATGTTAAAACTTAGGTATTTTTCAATCTATTAAAAATATTCCATTTTATTAAATATATTCCATTTTATTTAAATTCATCTCATTTCTGTTCTGAAACATTCCAAAGCACACACACAGAGTTTATACCAACCTAAGTGCTAAGTATTCCAAAATATTACAACAAAACCATCATTCTAATAATTACCTGAAAGACCCAAGAATAAATTTATAGAAAACAGAAGATACCACAGAACTAAAAACTCTTAAAAGTTAAGCAGACAGGTTTCCAAGAGATTCTGTTTACAGAAACACTGTTCCTGGCCCTTCCTGGTGGTGGATGGATTACAACGCACTCTGAAGCACTGGCAGCCACTGCAGCTGACCCACATGGCATGGCAGACCTCTCCTGACCCACCCACTGCTCCCTTCAGCACTGTGTTTCAGTCAATCTCCCTGTTCTGACCCACTTTGCTTCAGAACCTCTGGTCTGTACCCCAGTTCTTGTATGCATAAATAAATAAATCTTAAAAACAAAACTCAACAAAAAACAAACAGTTTCCACTTCTGTACTTGGTCAAATCTTTTATGTCTTCAATCCTGATCAGGTCTATTACTTTCATATCCTTGAACTTGTTCCATCATCAATTACTCTGTGTGTGTGTGTGTGTTTGTGTGTGTCCGTGTGTGTTCTTTGCTTCCTTGCAGGTTGCGTTACCTTTACTATCATGCTCTACTGTGTCAATGTCCAAAATTTAAAGAACAAAATGTTGCTCTTGCACAGTGTCCCATCCTCCCATGCCACCCCATTATCCATCACATAGACTAGTATGTATCTCCTCACATGGCAATTTTTTAACATAGCTAACATGTGCACATGGAACAAAATTCAAAACAATTATGAATTCCTTTAAATAATATTTTAAAATAAATATTCATTGTATGTACTTGGTGACTGAGTTTTTCCAATTAATAGATTGTTTATAATTCATCCATATTTCTGCCTGTCACTACAATTCATTGAAGTTGACAAGAGTATAATATTCCACCACAAATATAAAGCAGTATATTCACCCATTCTTTTGTTAATTCACATCTAGGTTACTCTGAGGTTTTTCTGTTTGAAGAATGCATTTTATCTTTTTGGTTTCACATGGGTAGACATTCTTGGTTAATAACCTAGGAGCATAATTATTGGAGTTTAGGGAATGTGAACACTCAATAGTAAGAGTAATACCAAATTATTTTCTAAAGTGTTTGAATCCATTCACAGTCCTACCAATGCTAAGTAAAAGACTTTGGGTTTATATCTTCCATTTTTTAAGATTTATTTATTCATTCATGCAGAACTGGGGTATTGGCCAGAGGTGCAGGAGTGGTGAGAGGATTCACCAGAGACAGAGTGGGGAGCAGAACAGGCAGATTTACGAAGTACACTTATGAGTGGAGCAGCAAACAAGACAGGAGAGGTCTGCTGAGCCTGGATTTATATCTTTCTAATACTTGATATCAACATCTTACCTGTCAATCCCTCAAGAAACCCCAACCAAACCACTTAGCTTATTAGCTAAACCTAAATATATGACTGACCCACTGAAACTGCTAGTTTCATTTTAAGCAAGTAAGTTACAGATTCATTTTTCATTCAGAAATTTACAATATATCATATAACTCTTCATTATCATCCACGGGCCACTTTCAAATGTACAATCAGAGTCCAGACTTCTCCTTTGAGCTCAACACTTTTACATGTAGCCATCTCTTCTACCTCTTTTCTTAAATATTTCAAAGGTATTATAAATTCCAACATGTGCAAGCTCATTGTCTCTTCTCATTCAAACACAAGCATCATCCAGGATCCCCTGACTTTGTAAGTGGCACAATGAGATAAATGCATAAGCCACAAGTCTGGAGGGCTGTGACACATGTTCCAAATCCAATCTATCAACAAGTCCAGTCAAATTAGCTGTTATAAAGGCTCAATTAGAATATTTTTCTCCAGCACAACTTTGGAGCTGTTATTTCTTCATATCTGGCACATTTTGCTTATGAAAAGTCTGCTGTCAGAACAACATTCTTTAAGAGGTAAGCTATCTTCCTTCTGATCGCTTTCAAAAGTTTTTTCTGCATCCCCTGAGTCCAAATGTGGATTTGTTTTAATTCATCCTACCCAAGACTTGGTGTGATTTTGACAGTCTGAAAACTTACATGGTTTTTCAGCACGCAAAAACTATCAATCATTATGTCCTTGGATACTGTCTTTTGGCTATTCTGTTCCCTCAGTATTAGTCAAGGTCCATTAAGGAGATAAAACCCACTCAGTGACTTTAACAGGCATCAGTTAATCTAAAGAATGGTTAATCAAGCAAAAGATAAAAAAGGAAGCCCTTGAGAAATGGACAGATTTCAAAAACAATATACAATTGAATACCACTGAAACCAGGAAGAAAAAGAAGAGTTGAATAAACCAGTCACAATCAGGGAAATTGAAATAATAATAAAAATATCTTACCCCAATAGAAGTTTAGTTCCATATGGTTTATAGATAATTTTTAGCAAATCTTCAAAGAAGAACATATGCCTATCTTGCTCAAATTATTTCTAAAATTCCAACAAGAGGAAGTGCTCTTTAATGCATTTATGGTGCTAACATTTTCCTAACACCAAAACTACAGATGGCACATGAAAAGACAACTACAGACAAATACCTTTGCTGAGTATTGATGCAAAAATCATCAACAACAACAAACCAAATTCAAGAGCATAATACATAGTTTGTACATCATGATCAAGTAGGATTTATTTCATGGTGGCAAGGATGGTTTAATAAACCTAATTCACCCAAAGTGATACATTAATAAGTAAAAGACAAATATCATATGATGATATCCATAAACGAAGGGGAAATGTTTAACATGTTGCAGGATCCACTTATGATAAAAACTCTTAACAAGATACAGAGTGCAAGTAGAATTAGGAGGTGGAAGTAATCTACTTTAACTTAAAAAGGCTATATATCACAAACCAGTCAATGATTTAACAGCAGAAAAAATGCAAGTTTTCCCATTAAAGTCAGGAACAGGACTGCCCTCTCTCTTCACTCCTATTAAGTTAATGTTAGAGGTGTTAACCTGAACAATCATATACAAGAAGAAATAAGATGAATCCAGATTGAAAAAGAAGTGAAACCATCATTATGTGCAGACAATATGATACCATATGTAGAAAATCTTAAAAAGCTACGCAATCCTAAAAAGTTCCACAATTCAACAGAAAAGCCCATAACCCAATTAATAAATGGGCATCAGACTTGAAAAGAGAATTCATTGAGGCTATCCAGAAAGCTGATAAATACACAGACAGATTTTCATCATTTCAAGCGGAAATGCAAACTGGTGCTGCCATTCTAGAAAACCACCTGGACTTGCCTTAAAACTAAAAGTGGAAACACTATGACCCAGCAATCCTACCCTCAGTCTTTTTCCAAAGAACATAAAACCATCAGATAACATGGTATATCTCCACACAATGGAATCTTAGTCAAAAAAAAAAAGGATGGGGCCCTCCCTGGTGGTGATGGTGCAGCAAGCTGGAGCACTGCACTGCACTGTGAAGCTAAGCCAAGCCTTGGCCACTTCAGTGAATTTGACCCCGGATGCCAGAGGTCACCCACATGGTGCAGCAGACCTCCACTCAGCAGTGTACTTAGTCGATCTGCCTGTTCAGCTCCCCACTCCATTTCTGGTGAATCCTCTCACCACCCCTGCACCTCTGAACTGTACCCCATTTCTTCATGAATAAATAAATACAATCTTAAAAACAAAAAAAAAAAAGAAAGAAAGAAACATGAAGTGTGTCCATTTACAGCAAGGTGGAAGGAGCTTGAAGGAATTATGTGTAGTAAAGTAAGTCATAATGACAAAAACAAATACAAAGAAGGCAATTCACAAAAGCAAAAACTTACCAGAAGTAGGAGGCAGTAATAAAGGAAGTGAAGTTTCTAAGGTGAAGAGGGGCGAATGAGGGAGAAAGGGTCAAAGAGACATACTGAGCGAGGAAATAAATCTATCAACAAACACAGAAATGATTTTTTTTTTCAAAAAGAGCGCTGAGAGCAAAATAAAATAACATAATATGAAATAAAAAGGGGTTATGAGGTATAGAAGCCATACTGCAGGAAGCTGTGGCCACCGTTTGGATTAGGGGAACACCAGGATGAGTCTGAACTTATCACCAGATAAAAGCTTAGTGGTGCAAGCCTAAGACTGGTATGCTAGCCAGCAAGTACTTCTGTTCCTATAAGGGTGCCATGAGCCTAGGAAAAGGTGCAAATTGAAAGTGGCTGCTGATAAATAAATGAATTACCAGTACCAGGACAGGCATTAAATACTGCATCCTATCACACTCGGCTGCTCTCAGAAGCCAGAGAAGAGGCTACCAGTAGAACCCCATAGTCCAAGATTCTACTCCCAACAATGATTTTGGTTTTGGCAAACATCAGTTTTCCTCTTGCTCCAGCTAATATTCTAAGCAAACAGAAATGATGTCCTCTCCTCACCTGCTTTGTCATTTGTCAAGTCTAGTTCTCTTCACCCTCTCCTCCTCACCCCCGTCCTTACCCTAAACCAAAGTGTAATCATTCTCTCTCTCCCTCCCTGGACAGTCTCTGCTTCCATGCATTCTAGTGTGTCTACCATCTTTTCTACATCCTGCAGCTTATCTAAGATCATCACCTCTTAAGTCCCTTCCCATTGCTCTTAAAGACAGAAATCTTTCATATGTCT
This sequence comes from Condylura cristata, assembly GCF_000260355.1. Taxonomy (NCBI): domain Eukaryota; kingdom Metazoa; phylum Chordata; class Mammalia; order Eulipotyphla; family Talpidae; genus Condylura; species Condylura cristata. Next base: position 35,809,175 of record NW_004567117.1, on the reverse strand, counting down.
CACCAAGCCTCGCCTGTCCCAGCCCTGTTTAGTCTGTGGTACTGTGCAGCATGCTCACAGTCTCTCAGCATTCTCTGACCACTCTGGCATTCTTTTCTCAAATAAGAGAGTCTTTTAATGCTGATGCCCCTGCCTGGACTCCTCACCCCAATTTTATGTTCAGTCAATCATCACTCACTTGGTAGATCACATATCCAATGTCAGTTCCTCCAGGAAGCCTTCCCTGCTCCCCCAGCCTAGTTCAGCTCTAGATTAACTATATATGGTTTCATAGCTTTAGCTATCTATCCTTTACGTAATTTATTATGGATTATTTGATAGTGTCTCTTCCGCTGGCCTATAAATCCCCAAAGAGCAGATGTAATCATCCTAAGCTCCTGGCAAGAGCTTCTGCACTCACTAAGCATTTAGTAGGTATTTATAGAATGTCTACGTAAGCAATACTGAATGATGATTGAATTTCAACAAGTTTTTAAGCCAATTTATGACACCCCTTTTTCTGTACTTCTGGCATACTTATATAATCCACCTTACCTTCTTTTCTGCCATAGACCATACATTCTTTGAATATTAGTAATTAATATCAAGGTCCTCTGTATTATTTTTTAAATTTCCATTATCTAGCACAGTCCCATTGTGACCTGATGCAACCAACAAATTCTTACTATTCATGATAAAGATAAGAACTTAGTGCCATAATAGTTTACACAATAACATTTTGCTAATTCAATTATTTCTCCAAGAGGAGTACAATGTTTAAAGCCTGTTCTTTTCAAGCTATTAAATGTTACAATTATCTAGCACAGTTATGCAATGCAAAGTTTTTCATGAATGTTAGTCCATTGATTCAAGCTTTTATATTTTTAATTAATGACATAGCAATAAGAATCAAAACTTTAAAATGTTTTACTTTGGTTGAAAACACAAATATCTTCAAATGAGGTTCAAAATGGTTTAAATTACCCAGACATGGTAAAAATGCAGTGAAATCTTAGAAAGACCCTAAAGAATTCCCCAAGAATGATGCATAAGCCAAGGACATGACATTCATCTTGGAGGTTCTTCCTCCCCCTGAACAAGTTTGATAAAATGCATTTTCTTCCACTTTGACCTTAGGCACTTGGAAATCATTTGTTTTACAAAAGCCCTGTGGTCCAAGATTATGGGAACCAGAATAGTGACTTCTGTCTCATATTTCTATTGTGCATGGTTTATGACTTTAGTTTAAGGGAGTGCTCGTATGAAAGTTTTAGATGGATTTCATTCCCATGCCTTTGTTGGCCTCCTTTGTACTTCTATACTGAACAGCTTGGTGCTTTCAAAGCTGGTTTTGAGCACAACTCCCTACCTCCACAGCCCCGTCCACATGCTATAGGAACCCAGTTTCACAGCAGCTGCACACATATGTGCAATCACCCAGGTTCCACGTTTCTTGTCTGTGCCACTTTTAGGAAGTGCACTGATTTTATTTTAGCACTTAAGCATGGTACTGTTTCACATCTTACATATTTTTTAAGAAGATATATTCAAATTTTTTCTGTTATTATATTTATAAATTTTTGCCACAAGATCATCAGGCTTATTATAGTGTGATTGATGCTGCGAACCTCCCTGAATTTAGCTTAATTTTTGTTCATACAGATATTCTAATTTGGCATGTAAAGGAGGTTAATATCCAATGCTTCGCCAGAGGGCTATAAATATTGCCAGAAATTTGATGTTCTTCCCTTCACATCATGTCCACAGTGATCCCAGGTCCAATGTCAACTTAACAAATACATTATTAGGGCTTGTCAGGAATCTTCCAGACATTTGTGCAATGAAAGATTTTACAAAGTGAAATGTGCAAATATCTCATGAAAATAATTTTCTAAAGCATCATTAAGTAAAATATAATTAATTAGGCCTCTAATTAATTTCATAATTTACTACATTTATAAAATGATTTACTGACATAAATTTATGAAAATAAACATTTGAGGCACTGTTTCATCCACAATTCTTTTGAAATTTGAATTTCTTTTTAAATCTGTTGAATCGTATGTGTATTTTTAATGGATATCCCATATTATTGTCAGTCTGACTTTTACCCATACAATTTTTCCACAGAACTGGATAATTATGTTCATTGTCATCATCAAATACATACATATTATAGTCATCAAATAAACAGATTATTTTCCAGACACAAAAAGGTTCTTTTAATGGGGGGAGGTGGGGGAGGGAAGTGCCCTGGACTATGGTGATGGCACACGGGTGATTTGGTGATGGGAAGCCCACGGGGTTTACAACTGAAATGAAAAAAGGCACAAAATGATGGAAAAATAAACTATTATATATAAACACACACACACACACAAATAACCTTAAGCATTATTTATTTAAATATTTGAAAATTTTTAAAAAATTGTTCTTTTGTAGAAATTGGTCTAAATACAGCTTATTAAAATTATGGTCCAAATAAATATTTCCCAGATCAAGTTAGAGCACCACCATTTTTTTTATATAAAACAAATCTCCAAAGCACACCTTTTCAATAGCCACTGATACTTAGTATTTAGCTAATGAACATACCGATTATTTTAATTGTTCCAAGATTCTTCAGAGAATAACAGGAAAACAGAGTATCAATAGGCACCATATTTGAATGTCAACTCTACATTAGAGTAAAAGAGTGTAAAAAAAGGTGGTTAGAAATAATTCAAATAATGTTTAATAATGTTTCCATTATGTTTAAATAGTCTAAGTCTTTAAAAATAGTTCCATTCAATTAGACTCATCCTGAAATGTGAAAGTTGAAATAGGAAAGCAAGGATTTAACTGGATTCATTATGTGATGCTAGTAGCCAATCAGGTATCAGCAAACAGTTCCTCACTTAAAATTCCCTGAAAATCAGGCTTCTCTTTCTATGTCATCCAGATCCTAAAGAGGTTCCATTAGTGCTCCCTCTGATTACACTGGGTATGGAAGAAACTACTATATGGTCCAGCCCCATTTCTGGGGATGTAATTCAAAATAAATGAAAACAGTATATTAAAAAGGTACCTACATATATTTATTGCAGTATTATTCACAATAGTCAGTATATGGAATCAACCTAAGTGTACATCAGTGCATGAATGGGTAAAGATGTAAGGTATGTAGGTACAGATGCAGACATATAGCTACAAGATTATTACTCAACAACAAGAAAGAAGAAATTCTGAAAAAAATCTTGCCACTTGAGATAACGTGGATGAATACTGAAGATACTATGTTAAATGAAGTAGGCCAAACAGAATGATAAATATTGTATGATATCACTTATATGTGATACTTTCAACAATCAAAATCATAGAAATAGAATTGAGTGACAGTTACCAGTGGCTGGGAGTGGGGGTAACTGAGGAGTTAAGAGTACACATTTGAAACTAGAAGTTCTAGAGATCTAATGCACAGGATAGTGACTATAGCCAACAATACTGCATCATCTACTAGTCCAGATCTTAAATATTCTCATCATAAAAAAGAAACAACTGTGAGATGTGACAAGGGTGTTAGCTAACACATTTTGTTATTCACACTACAATATATAAATGCACAAGATTAGCAGACTACAGGCCTCAAATTTACACAATGGTACATGTCAAGTATAAGTCAGTTTTTTCAATGAAAGGAAAGTTAGAATATCTATGATCATCAATTCCTGACATTAGGTAGCTAGCAGACTTCAAAGTAATTCTGATCAAGCCTAGTGGCTTCTGTGCTATCTATGAAGGCTGCCCTCGCTCTCATGGACACCCAAAGAGTCTCTTCTGGTGTCAACATATACCCACAAAACTACTGTTAGGACATCCTCTCTACTAAATTATAATGCCTGAATGCCCCAGAATATCAGCGCATTTCTCTCTAGTACTTCACCAACACTATCTAGCTCACCACTCATAGTTAATATGCTTGTTGACTAGATTCTTCTGGACATATTCACAGAAAAAAAAAAATACAGACTTTAGCACCAGCAAAGTCTTCAAACTACTGGGAAACCAAACCCATGAAGTGTAACAAGCTACATTCATTCATTTTGAGCAAAAGGCTGTGACTACAAGGCAGAGCTACAAAACAGATTTTTTAACAGCAAGACTATTCCCAGGTCTTTCCTTCTGAGCTTTTCCATTGTAATCACACCGATCAGTTCATCTTTATCACCAAAGAAAGGGTCATATCTTTTGTCCCACTTTTTGTCAATAGTCAGAAATTGTTGCCAGTCTCAGTACTTAATGATTGTAATTCTGTATGAAACTTAACTATACAATCTGTGCTTCTCCCAGTTTATGTAGTGTTGCCAAATGTGATAGTCAGAAAGCACATGCCTCCATCATTTTTCTCATAAATAAGAAAATTGGAAAAATACATTATTTGCTTTTAAGTGGGAAAAAAAAACACATTTCATTTTCCAGATGCTTGCACTTCAGGAAATATTATAGATATCTTGCTGAAATTTTTAGAAGTGATTGTGTTATCATACATTTTACACTCCTGGTCAAGCTGTCATCACTACCGATGTGTTTCTGTAACTACCTACATATGCCCATTTCCTTGAGAGAGAAGCAGAATGATGCTGACTCCTGAAGTTTCACATATGTTTGAATTTTTATATGTCAAATTTCAGATCGTCAAAAATTGAAGCATGGAAATTTTTTCTTGGAACACCAAACCCATATACACTATTACCTCTAAACCATAACTACTTTGTCAATCTTCCGGTATTTTTCCCAACAGTGTATAGTATTCACAAACAAGAAATGAAGGTGAGATTGTTTCTAGATGAATTTAACTTGGGTGTAAATATCTAATAGAGCAAACTTCCAGAAAAATTGAAGACAGTACGTGATATGAGAATTAGGAAACCGAATGCCACAGATTCCTCCTTTAAATAGAGGTCTTGTCAAATACATTCTAGTTCATATTTCTAACAAAAACGTGAAACAGAAATCTACTTTTCTTTCCCAACTGGGTTTCCTCCAAATAGGCTGCCTTCTCCCTAATGAGTTGGAATCGTGTGCACCATAAAGCAGCACAACGCATGCTGAAATGCTGACATTTCATTTTTAATTGAAATCAAACAGAAATACAACCACTAGGGAACAAGAGAGTAAAGCAGTCTTTTGATAGAAATTAATAGGGGAGAGACTGAAATACTTTTCTCCATTATAAAGTAGTCCACTGTGGAAGGCTGCCAGTCCTTCCTGAAACCGAGATTATCTACTGGATTACATTTGGTGAAAGGAAAAGATCTTATAGAGGTAGAATAAGAAATGCTACTTTGATAGATATGTTTAAGAAACAAATGAAAAACTCTGCTTTCTTTTCTAATAAAATGAACATAAAGGTCAAGAGAAGATGATTTAATTTTAGAAAAAGTTCATTTATTAACAAAAATATCTGCAAAGATATATCAGCAAAGACATGCTTTGAGAGGGAAGGTAAACTCATATTGGAGGGACTAATGTCATCGCTATAATGAGGTTTCTATAAAAAACAAGTTAACAGCAATAGCAGTACTAACTGTAGGAGTTGTAGTTTGAGTAGTACCAATAATACTAATAAAGATTAACATCTGTATATCTGATATGGATTGTAATATTTTTAATAAGATTTTTAATACTTAATCCTCCAAACAGTATTATGCAAATTAGCTTTTAGAAACAATGTTATTCTTCAAAAGCAGTTTTCAAATATAAAAAAACATAATTTTAATAAAAACAATTATCTTTATGATCAACATTTTTAGAAATAATTTGTAGAGTTTTGTACAAAATGTTGGCTTTCCTCTGTGAGTCATTTCAAGGACTAAGAACTAGGGACTAAGGATAAACTTGGTGGCTGTTTGACACTGAAGAGTTCATAGGCCAGGCCTTGTTGCAGACAGGTACTTAAAAAGATAAACGACAGTATGATACAATACCTGCTGCAACTGAGATACTAACATAGCACTTTGAGAACACAGAAGGGGCAGGGAATACTTCTGCCTGGGGCAGTCAGAGAAGGCTACACTGAACAGGGTCTAACTGAACCAGTAACTATCAAAGATGGTAGATTAGGATGTCGAGAGGGTATCCAATAATGGAACTCCACAGACAGTATGAAGGACATAAAAGGAATACCCAATTCACATTGTCTTAAATGTGAGGAGACCAGGGGATGAAGCTAAAAATATATGGGGGAAATGAGTTGGGGCCTGCACAAGAACTAAGAATCATTTTTATATTTTTCAAATGTCAAAAAATTCCAAAGGAAAATAATACTTCACAACATGTGAACTCTATTTGAAATTCTGATATCACTCCCGCTAGATGAAGCTTTATTGGGACATAGTCATGCTCCTTCATTATTGTCCATGACTGCCTCAGTGCTCTAAAACCTCAGAGAGTAGTAGTTGTGATAGCAACTGTGCGGTCTGCAAAGACCAGAAAACATTTGCCAACCCTGAACTAGATAATATGGGGATTTGTGTGGAATTAGAAATATGAAACTTATACTCCTAAGAGAGGTGTCTTGGGAGGAAAGATGTGGGAGTTCTCAGCACACAGATGGTAACAAAAGGCATGGAACCAGATGAGACTGACTACAATGAAATCCCCAGGAACCTTGACCACTTTAGGGGAGACTAAAGAAATGAGTGAGTTCTGGGTAAGAGAATGAAAAAGAACAAACAGAGAAGAGAGAATACAGTGGGAATAGAGTCCTATTTTTGTACAGGAAGTCCATATTTCAGATTCTATTGGTTGCCCATCTGACAACTGCCTCTTCCAATCCAGCTTCTCTCCATTTTCACTGTCATTGTCCACTTCACACTGAGACTACTGTCATCTGACTCTGCCCATAGTCTCACCCAACCTAACTGTCCATATTGATCCAGTGATATTTCTAAACCATACATTTAATCATAGCAGTCCAGTATTTAAAATTTGTGAGAGAATTTATTTACCTAGTATACATACACATATTTCATTGCTGCTTGACAATGAACACCAAAAATAGCAGCTAAAAAGGCAAACATGTATCTGTCAATTGGGGGGGGGGTCAGGATTACATCTTCTGGATTTTATTTTAAATATTTATTTATTTATGCATACAGAACTGGAATACAGGCCAGAGGTGGAGAGGCAGTGAGAGGATCCACCAGAGACAGAGTAGGGAGCAGAACAGACCGACTGACGAAGTACACTGCTGAGGGGAGCAGTGAGTGGGTCAGGAGAGGTCTGCCATGCCACGTGGGTCACTGCCGGGGTGGGGATTGAACTCATGCTGAAGTGGCTTTAGCTTCTTAGTACTGTGCTTTAACCTGCTGTGCCACCAGAGAGGGCCCTCTTCTGGATTTTTTTAATCTCAGGGTCTCTCACAAGGGTTCACTTAAGGTGTTGCCCATCTCAAGGAGGTGGGGGAGAAGCTACTTTTAAGTTCACTAACTTGGCAAAAAGGTCTGACGTTTTCAGCAGTAATTCGTGGAGTTCCTTGAACTCAACATAAGAGCTGATCACAACATGGCAGCTTACTTTCCTCTGAGGATGAGGAGAGGTAAGGGGTGAGTTGGAAGGGGCAAGGAAGAAAGAGAAGGAAGGAGAGATAGGAAGAGAGAGGGGGAGGAGAGAGAAAGGGATAGAGGGAGGGAAGATATAAAGAGTAACAGGAGGATTCAATACTAATGAAATCCATACACATGAACTCATAGTCATACTTCCTTTGTTGTTAAGTAAGTTCCATGAAGAAGTGTTACATGGAACACTGTGATGTTGAAAAAGATGTCTTTAGATGATGATTCTGGGAAAAACATTGGAGGCAGGAAAGGCATATCCACATCCAGTGAGGTCAAACTGCTGCCCCCTCCATGAGGGAAAGAAGCTAGTGTTATCAGTCTGGTTCTCTGTAACTAGCTGGTGCTCTGGAATAGCAGTGCCATACCAGGAACTCAACACTGGCCTCCTGCTGACAGACAGTCACTCAGCGGTGGTAGTGGCAGTTCATTCTTGTCCAGGAAAAGAGCAGCATGTGCACAAGCTTCAAAATTGCCTCCATGCCTGCTTTATATACAGGCCCACTGCTCAAGCACTAATGTGGCTGGTAAAAGAGACTGATTCTCTTTTGTGGAATATAGCTCCCTGTCCTAGTGATAACCAGGAAACTCCTCAATGACAGATGGTCTTGGTGAGCTTTTACATGGGATACAGGCATCTTCACCTCTGGTGTACATTTCATAGCCCATCCACATTCTCCTATCCCATACCTACTTGTACCAGGTTCCCAGTCTTGCTCTTCCCAAGTCACGGACCCATGCTGGCAAAGTGCTACCTGCTGTCTATGAATTACTATAGAGTCATGTTTCTGAACAACTACATCCAGACCAAGATTTGGAAGTTATGCCTACTTGAACATCTTCCCTTGCACCATTCTTGTTCAAAGGCACCTCTGATTGTACAACAATTTATAAAATTGTTAACAAAACAATGAATATCTGTACATAAAAAAAATACAACTACTTTATTCCTGGTTCTAGCTGCCACACCATTAAAACTTCACCTAATTAACATCTAAGTTACCTCATGAAAGGAATTTAATGAATTCCTTGGAAAATTCTAATAAAAATAAGAAATTGATTATCCAAGTCAGAAATTTGCCACAATTAAAGGGAGACTCTCTTTCAAATTGGACTGTTTCTCCCTAAAGAATCTTCTTCTTATCATGACAGATATTGCAATATGCTCTGAATAGATGTTTAAAATCTCTCTCATAAGTTCTGGAAATCTCTCTCATTGAAACAGTCCCAGCTTGACAGCCCTGCAATAACCATTAAATATTAAAATAACATTAAAGAGCAACTGCTCAGCTCACGGATTTAGCTGCAAAACTCTGTTTCACACTAATGGGACTCACATTGCTAAATCCCCATGTGCTATACTGAAAATTTACCCCCAAGGATCTAAGGATCAGACACAGTCAAGAAAATGATGAATTCATTAAAAAAAAAAAAAAACAGGTCCACTACCACACAAATTATTCTTATTTTTGGTGGTATTTCAATCACACAATCATGGTGAAAATCAGATTGTCTAAGATTTAACAGCATCTAATTTTGCATTCACATAATACATATTTGTGATGTAATAAAATTCATATTTCTATTGCAAGATAATTTGGATGTTGTAAAGATATTTATAAAGTTATAAAATTTGTGTCTCATTTTTGGAGATTGCCTAAAGCTAAAATCTAATTCTGAATATTTTTATGGGTATAATTTTTATAGACACTATCATAATAATGCCTAAGGTTAAGGACAATTTTTTTTATTATTGATATAGGTTAAATGTAAAAGGAAACGAGTGTGTAACTAAATTAATAATATTAATATTTAAAGTTATAATGGAGATTCTAGCATTTCCAAAAGTATTTATTTTCAGAAATTACAGACTCTTGATACAGTTATACCTCACTACAGAGAATAACGATCCAGAACCATCTATACAAATGATATTGGAAACAGCTATGAACAACTGGAAAGACAATGTGTTTGATGAAATGTGTAGAGACTAAAATTTAGATTACCCAAATGTCAAACTACGACAAGTCACTGAAGCAGTCAAAGTCACAACTTTATCAGCTATAAAATTCATATGTAATAAAGATTCTTGTGTAGTGGAATCTTCCTAAAAAAATACTAGAACTGATTAAATGAGCTTAGCTAGGTTGCAAGATACAAAATAATGTATGTAAAAATAAGTTATATTTCAGGCCCTCCTTGCTGGCACAGTGGGTAAATGCAGCACTAAGAAGCTAAAGCCACTTCAGCACGAGTTCAATCCCCTGTCTTGGAGGTGACCCACATGGTGTGGCAGACCTCTTCTGACCCACCCGCTGTTCCTCTCAGCAGTGTACTTCAACAGTCAGCCTGTTCTGCTCCCCACTCTGTCTCTGGTGAATCCTCTCACCGTCCCTGCACCTCTGATCTCTACCCCAGTTCTGTATGCATAAATAAATAAACCTTCAAAAAAATTTTATTTCTATATACTGGTACACACAAATGGAAATTTAATTTTAAGAAAAATCTATGGATAAATATATCAAACATGTTCAGGAGTTGAACACTGAAAGAGTAAAAAAAAATGTTGAGACAAATGAAAGATATAAATTTATTATCAAACCATGGCAGCATTCACAGCAAGATAAGTCAAAAGAGCAGAATTGAGAATCCAGGAGCAGACTCAACACTTAAGGAAAACTCACTCTTTTATTAAATTTAAAAATACATTTTCCATCTAATTATTATTGTAGTAAAATAAAGAGAATTATCCAGTTAAACTATTTCATTTAAAAGATTATTGATTTACCAATCACTTAAATAACTATATGATTTGAAGAGTCTCCCACCCCTCCACAGTGCACAGGCTTCACCACAGTGCCTCTGTCCATACATTGTAACTTTCCTTTCCCTGTCCCTTCTCTCCCCCACCCCCTCTGAAAATGAGTAATATTTTTTGACAGAGTCCAATAATTATTTTTGTTGTTTTTTGCCAGCTTCTTTGGTTATTTATATTCCACAAATGACTGAAACCCTTTGATCATGCTCCTTTCTTTTTTGACTTATTTCACCTAGCACAGTCATCTCTAGATCTATCCATTTAGACCCCAAAGGCACTGTTTCATCTTTTTAAATAGCTGAGTTGTGTTCCACTGAGTATCTATTCCACAATTTCTTTATCCTGTCATCTGTGGGCATTTAGGTTGTTTTCATGCCTTGACTACTGTGAATAATGCTGCTATAAACTCAGGTGTGCGTACATTTTTTCATAATGGTGTTCTCATGTTCTTTGCCTAAAAATAGTAGTGGTATTACTGGATCATATGCTAAGGAAAATTCACTTTCAACAAAGGTGAAGAGATAATTCAATGGTAAAAGAACAGTCTTCTCCACAAATGATGCTAGGATGACTGGAAAGCCACATGAGACAATAAATAAATAATTTTACTCATATCTTGTGATAAAAATAAATTAATTCAAAATGTTTGGACATAAATGGAAAAGCCAAAGCTGCACAACTCACAGAAAAATCTTTGTGACCTTGCATTAGGCAAAGGCTAGGTATAATACTAATATTTCTTAAATGTGATCCATCCATAAAAGAACAAATTTATACATTTGATTTCAAAGTTAAAGTCTTCTGCTTTTCAAAAATCACATTTAATACAATGAGAAGACAACCCACTTCTATGAGAAAATATGTCCAGATCATACAAATGATAATGGAATTATATCAAAATACCTAAGAATATACTAAATTCTTATACCTCAAGATTTAAGCCACGATGGGTATATTCCTGTTGTAGCTGTTACATATATATCATCCTTTATACACTTTTTGAAACTGGATTCATTGGGAAAAGAGGAGTCAGACAGATGGTCAGAAAATGTGTCATTACATTAAAGGCCAAGAAATTTCTCTAATACTTCACCTCTCAATGAAAAAGACACCCACTAGTCCCCAACAGACCTGACCAGTAAAGGTGTACACCAAGCTGAGTGCATCAATGAACAGAACAGAATACAAACATCCTCCAGTGTCGAGGAATGGGAATTCAACAAAGGAGTCAAGGCATATGGTCAGGAAGGTCAACCAACCTCAAACAAGCCTACAGGAGTGAGGTGTAGGGAGAAAAGTAAGTTACTTTAACAGAAGTCTCTTTGCGTGGAAACACAACATCAGGAAAATAGGTCTCCCACACCCACACATACAATTTTGCCCCATATGAATGTATTTATTTGCATATTGTCAAAGATGTGATAGGTTTTATAAATATATTTGTCAGTACTTGGCATAGAGACCTGTAGAATGTTATTTGCTTTGATGCAGGTTCTATTCTTTCATTCCAAAAACATATAGATGAGGGGAGGTGGGGAGGGAAGTGCATGGGATTATGGTGATGGCACACGGGTGACTTGGTGATGGGAAACCTGCAGGGATTACAATTGAGATGGGAAAAAAAATGTACAAAATGCTGTAAAAATAAACTGTTACAAAAAAAAATATATAGATGAGAGTGGTGTAGTAACATACATCTGAGGAGGTGTGAACTCACTCCCCTAAATCATATACAGTGCTGTAAACCAATGTTACCTCAATACGAAAAAAAGCAAAAATATTTAATAAACGCTTATAATAGGCAAGGCACTGTTCCAGGTATACTAGTTGAAGAAAGAAGACACAAATCCTACCTTCATGGAGCTTGCATTTTAGCAGGGAAGACTGAAAGAATGAACAGGCAAATAAGTAAAACACATAGTACTACAGATAAGGGCTGCTTGAGAAAAAAACAAACAAGGGATGAGCATAGAAATAAAAATACTTAGTAGTAATTAGGGAAACCTCCTTGTGCAGATAACACTAGAATAATGGAGGAATCAGGAGAGAAGGCCCATAGACATCTGGGGAAAAGAGGACCAAAAAAAACAAGTGCTAAGGCCCTAAGAATGACTGATATACTAGAAGAAAAGTAAAATAGCTACAGTGGCTGAGACAGAATGTGGAAAGCAATTTACACATAATCCCTATCTTCAGGGTAAGTTCATATTCATGGCTGTTCCTGCTGCCTTTCCTGTTTGTGTTTTAAAATTTGAACCCCCTAATAGTTCTCCTAGAATGCTTGAGTTCACAGCTGTAGGGTCCTTATACCCCAGTTAAAAGCTCCAGACAAGCCCAAAAAGTGTATTCATTTCAGTTTGGGGTTTTGAAACACTTTGCCTTCCAAAGTACAGGAGGGAGAGTGCCTCTGCCTCCATCAGGTACCCAACATTATGCCCAGAAAGCAATTTCTCAGGCTTCACTGGCTATCCAAATGTGAAGTGTTCCTATGAAAAATTTTAAAGCTGAAATGGCATGAAGCCGAATGCATTTTTGTCTTTCCATCTTTTCCCATAAAAATGAAAGTGGCTTCTTCAGATTTCTTTTGGTTAGCAAAAACAGGGACTAATGTAGGTCTTTTATAAAATGTAAGTGGCCTAATGCCCAACTTTCAAAAGTGGTGGGGACCTGCATGTATGAATAACCATCTTAAACAACTCCCTTTCAGAAGTATCTTGCCTCCAGATGTCTTTGAACTTTTCTTCAATATTTAGTATGGGTTTGCTTGGTAGCAGTGGTTTCATTCAGAACACAAGGCTGATCTCTGTCATATTTAATCCACACTTGGCACAGTACCCTTTTGCAATTAAGTTGCCTCCATTGACATACATTAATGTCTGGGCCTCCTAATTCTCCATGGAGTTTTTGGTTTCACAAAAAAATAAATGAAGGTGTATTTTAGTGTCTTAATGAATCCAATATACCCTTGCCTTCCAAAGTTTATATTTAAAGAGTAACACTTTTCTTGAAGGCAAGACATGGTCTAGAAAAATATGCAAATCTTGAGACAGGTCACAAAGCAGAATTTTTAGAAGCAATAGCAAATGTGCTCATCTTTCTTACTCTTTAAATGGCTCAGATTACTCAGAATGAAGATTATTTAATGAAATACTTTCTGCTAAAACAAACAAAAGAACAACAACAAAATAATGCAAGTCCAGGTAGATCCAAGAAGGCATTTTTACCTATGATTACTGAGGGCCCAAACTGTGAAAACGAAGTGAAAAATTTAGATGGGTCTGATTTTCTCCTTGGGCTTTGTAAATCCTTCAAGCTATTGAGGTGGCACGTTTAAGGTTGTTGACCAGATTTAGGCTTATGTGGAAAAAGATGAAGAAAAGCATAGACTAAAACCCCTCAGACTACCAGTATATTCAAAACTTCCACAGTGCTATCAAAAAGAAAAAGGTGGATTGGGGTATTTTTCTAATGTGTTTGGCTATTATTATCTCTTTATGATCTGTGACATTTTGCTAACAGCCCTGCTGATTTCCCATCAAGGAGACAGTGAGATGGTATAGATGACATGTTGCTTTCAATCTTACAGAAATAGTGAAGGGGACAGGCTGAAAGTGTTCAGGCTAACCACTTTTGTTCACAGGTGTTGGGAATCACCACTCGAATGGAAAGCAGGTCAGGGAAATGGCACTTATGAAGTAGAAATGTAATTGAAGTATAGATACACCTATATACATATATAGCCTGCACTTTTGAATATTCTGTGCTAATGTTAACCTACATCCAAAACAAAAACTTGGCAGGTTTTTCTATGAGCAAATACCTTAAATTGAATGAGCATGTTAAATCCTTATGATTATTATTACTGATAGGCTGGTAGCATTTTGTATCAGTGACAACCTTTGGCAGTGAGATTATGAGATCGTCTATCTCAGTTTTTTAAAACTAGAAAATGGAACCTGTGAACTGTGGCAGGTACATAGTTCTTTGACTGTCAGAGGGTCAGAAGTCAAAGTATCTAGTTCCAAAATCTTCATTTTGCCATATGGGAATAGTACGTTCTGGCTTTGTACTGTTGATATTTGGAGGATAACTTGCTGAAAAAAGTCAATCAGAGATCGGGATAACAGTAGAAACAATCTCTGGTCTTAGAATATGGGTGAAATCTCCACTAAATCATATGCACCACATTTTCTTACAATTTTTTGGTAAATTTATTTAAAAATTTTACATTATTTGACTTACTGATCTTTTTTTTTTTTAATTTTTTTTTTAAAGATTTATTTATTTGTGCATACAGAACTGGGGTACAGGCCAGAGGCTCAGGGGCGGTGAGAGGCTTCACCAGAGACAGAGTGGGGAACAGAACAGGCAGATGGATGAAGTACACTGCTGAGGGGAGCAGCGGGTGGGTCAGGAGAGGTCTGCCACACCATGTGGTCACCTCCGGGGCAGGCGGGAATCGAACTCATGTGGAAGCGGCTTTAGATTCTCAGTGCTGTGCTTTAACCCGCTGCGCCACCAGGGAGGGCCTGACTTACTGATCTTTAAGGACATATTTTTCAAACACTCTATCCAATAATTTCAGACAATCAAAAATAGTTCCATTAGTTTTCAGCTTTCCTACGAAGATGGGAATACATTCTAGTGTGTCTATGAATTATGATTATTTTTTTTTTTTAAGAAAACACAGTATTGGCCCTCCCTGGTGGCACAGGGGATTAAAGCACTGCAGTAAGAAGCTTAAGCCACTTCTGCATGAGTTTGATCACCGCCTGCCCCGGAGGAGATCCACATGGCCAGGCAGACCTCTCCTGATCCGCCCGCCATTCCCCTCATCTGCATCTCTGGCCTGTACCCCAGTTCTGTATAAATAAATAAATCTTTAAACAAAAAAAAAAGAAAAGAAAACACAGTATTTGGGAAATGGATAAATTGTGAACTTTAAAAATTATCACATGTCCTAACAATGAAGAGATCTGTCACATACACTCTCACCTCTGCTGGTGGTACTGACAGTGCTACAGATACTGCTGAACATAGGCCCGACACACTGTTCCCAGTGCCCTTGCCTCTGAGATGGGCAGACCAGTGGGAATTATTTTCTAAGCATTTTTTTTTTAAGATTTAGTTATTTATGCATACAGAACTGGGGTACAGGCCAGAGTTTCAGGGGCGGTGAGAAAATTCACCAGAGACAGAGTGGGGAGCAGAACTGGCAGATCGACACTGCTGAGGGGAGCAGTGAGCGGGTCAGGAGAGGTTTGCCGTTATGTGGATCAGCTGGGGGTGGGGTGGGGTTTGAACTCCAACCAAGTTGCAGCTAGATTCACAGTGCTGCACTTTAACCCGCAGCGCCACCAGAGAGGGCCCTTTTTAAGCATTTTTTAGAGATTTATGTGTTTTATGTGTGCATACAGAACTGGGGTAGAGGTTGGAGTTGCAGGGGTGGTGAGCGGATTCACCAGAGACAGAGTGGGGAGCAGGACAGGAAGATCGGGGAAGTACACTGATGAGAGGAGCAGCAGGGGAGACAGAAGAGGTCTGCTGTGCAATGTGGTCACCTCTGGGGCCAGGGATTGAACTGCACTGACCGCTGTGGCCAGCTTCACAGCGCTGTGTTTGAACTCATTGCACTACAAGGGAGGGCCACCCTATCAGCTTTTCTAAGGAGCATATTAGAATTATTTCAACGTTCTGGATTTTGATGTGTGCAAAATGAATTAGGAAGCACTTTCCTAGTGATAGGAGTATATGCAAACAGTGTTACTGAGGGAACATTATGAATTAATTTAACATAATTGTTATAGTTGGTAAATATTATCCAGTATTTCAATTGTCATACAGCCACCAAAAGAACAAACATCATTAAATAAATATGGTTTTAATCAGAATGAAATGTAGATTATTAGTTTTCTTCTAGTCTAGAATATTTTTTTCACTTGGAAAGTATTTCTCTACTTAAATTATAGATATTACTGCTGCTTGGAATGAAGAGTTTACAAAAATAGATATATCTCAGTTATCCTCCAAAATTTAGAATGACGAAATAATCCTACACACACACTGCTGACTGATGAAAAAATGCTACTACTTTCACAAAAACTTAGTCTCTGTCCAAGGCAAATGAAAATGGCACATTAAAAGAAAACAATCACATCAAATTATGTCGTTGAGCCTAGGGCTGAGAGGGGAAAAAAGAAATATTTATATCTACATAATCAGAGGGAAAACATTTTGGAAAGTATAAAAAGCATTATATTTTTATACTTTCAAAAAGATTAGGCTCCCTACAATTGAGAAGATTGCTGGTCCTTTGTAGAAGTTCACTTCTTATCCATTGACTACTGCCAGTGCTGGGGTTTCCCTGAACCACGCCCCAGTAAGAATATACCCTGCCACATTGCTTTCCCTTCCATTTCTCTTCCTAAATTGCTGCATTATTTTTAATCCTTCTGTGACTGGGTAGACAATGCTTGAAAGCAAAGACCCTCTTTGTCCTGCTTTTAAAACCTGGACCAGAGTTAGTGCCAAGCCCTTCTTTTTAACTTTCCAGCAAAGGTCCAGCAAGATCCATCTTACCCACATGAGAGGAAGAAAAAAGAGGAAGGTGAGGAAAGGAAGGAAACTTGTTCCCACCCCTCTGAGGACTTCCCAGTGTGTGACCCTGTCACGTATCAGAGTCATTTCTCTAAGAATTCTGGCAGAAAAAGGGAAGGATCTGCTTAGTGAATTGATGATGTAGCAGAATTGAAATCTTATCCTCAATATTTAGGTGCAGAATCTTTGTATACAGTGTCTTTTGGAGAACTATTGTTAAAACATAACAGAGTGATAAACATGCATTCAACAAAAAATGCATCCCTTGCCTGTCTTGTGCAAGGAACTGTACTATGCATGTACTATGGACAAACACAGGAACCATCATACAGCAAGTCCAATTGGAAGTGGTGGGTCTACTAGGAGTTCCAATGACATGACACTGGTAATAAGAATATTAGTCTTGATAGTTTAAGATTCTAAATACAAATGCCAGAAAACACCATCCAGATGTACAGTGCAGGAGTCAAAGAAATTGCTTCCTCCTTATGAGGAATTATTTCCTATACTGTGCTATGCCAATGGAGATTCTCTCTTGGTCTCCTGAGAGTACTATAAGCTTCTTGTGGCATATTTTCTGGCTGTAGATGTGGTGAGCATCTTCTCTGCTCACCTCTGCACTATGGACTTGTTTTCCTTTACTACTGACAGCACGCCTGTTAAAAATTGGTTAACCTTCAGCAGGGGTGGATCTGTCATTAGGAAATGGGATTATCTTAACTAGTGACAATAGCAAATAGTACCTGTTTGTCCCATCTATTTTATAACTACTTTAATAGTTTCTCTTAGAATTATGCATAAACACTGATAATATAGAAATATTGCTAATACAGAAATATTGATTATATATTTCAGATGACATAGAGCACTTACAAAAACAAGGCTAAATAATAAATAACAATTCTATGCCTAATCTTAGATGCACACATTTTATACAATAACTCCATAAATCAAATAAAATTATCCACATTTTTATGGATGAAAAAAATTACGGATCTAAGAAGTTCACAGGTTTATCTGAAGACAAGTTCTTAAATGAAGGGATTGTGTGCCCCAGAAAACATTTCCCAATGTCTGGAGACATTTTTGGCTGTGGTAAGAAGGAGGGGGTGCTAGGCATTAGGTGGGCAAAGACCAGGGACACTGCTAAACATCCTACAGTGTGCAGGGCAACTTTTCACATCAAAGAATTATCTAGCCCAAAATGTCAATAGTGCCAAGTTAAGAAAAACTGGTCTAGGATCACACACATGCTAAGACCTGAATGCAGGTTTATTATTAATCCAGTCTTTTTCCCATTAAGTTGAAAGTGAAAAGTTTTCATCTTGGATTGAATGGTAGAAGGATCCATTCTATATTAAGCTTATTTTTGCTTTTCTTATAACTAAGTTCCTGGGAAGGGGTTGAAAAGATACCTTTAGTGGACAAAGAAATGTTACTACAACATAAATGTGTTGCCAGTAACAACACTTTATGGAAAAGCTTGTTGCATAACCCATCCCCTTCCCTGAACTCTTCCCAAATTTCCAAATTTATTCAATTCTGGTATATACGGTTACAAATTTTTGGACTACAAAGGATGATAAAAATTTCACTGTTTCTCTATTCTAGTATGGAGATAGGAAGCATCTAGAACCACACAGGAGAAATGGGAGGCAGGAATAAATGACTGATTAACAAGTGTGTGAATTCTCAATTATCGATGGTAATGGTCCATGGATGTAATGTGGATTTGCCAAAGCCGCTGATAACCCAAACGTCATTTTTATTGAGATTTGGAATACAAAACATTTTTTTAAAGGAGAGTCATCTATCGAATAATTACTTTAATTTTGAGGTAGGCTACGATAGCAGTTTATTTTTAATTCCCTAAATACACATTACTGTGAGGCAGGAAAGACATCCAAGAACAGGCTAGTCAGTAGTGAATGCCAATGAAGATTAAAAGCTAGGCAGGAATAGTAAAGGGATGGTGAAAAGAACTGTGGTTCATACAGCATAGCCAGGGGCAGTAGAGTTAGGTTCCTATAGCCTAGAGCCGTGCATCCTGAGTCCAAGCCCACCTTGGCTACCTCTTGCATTTAAGATCATGAACAAGTCACTCAGTTTTTCTGTACCTCTGTTTGCTTAATTGCAAAATAGGAGTGTACCCAGAACCCACCTATAGCATGGTCCTAAAAATGAAATGCCTGGCACATCGTAAGTGTGGTAGTGTTATTGTATTGTATAGTGCAGGTGTTCACATGAATCAGGGAAATATATGTATATAATAAGAAAGCATGGCATGACGTACTGTTAAGAAAAGTATTTATAGAGCAAAGGCCACAGCACTGTCCCATTCTTACACATACACATACACACGTACAGATAATGGAGATACACATATGTACTTTAAACCCTGATGACTAGATATGTAAGTTAGAGGTTCCATAGTGAGGAAAAACTTGAACTTTTCTTTTAATGAAAGATGTTCACAATCACTTCTTGGCTCAAGAGTAGATGAAAAAAGAAAGTCCCTTTGAAGCAGATTTTCATTTACTTTTCTCAACAGTGAAATGTAAAAGGAAGACACTCATCTAGCATAGAATAGAGAGACTTTAAGTTATGACAAATATCACTTCTTGGAAGAGTCCTTGGTATAAACAAGGACTTGGTATATACCAAGAGTCCTTGGTATAAAAGGTGGTCACTTGGGAAGGGGGGTAAAATAAATGGGACTCAATGAAACCCTGAGAAAGCAGGGCTCCTACTAGTTCTTCCTTCCTCAAGATGGCATAGTTAGAATTTCCCCGGGTGCTATGTTAGTATGGTCATTTCTGAGGTCTGTAACTTGGAATATACTCCAAAGGTAGCAAAGAGAAATGCTTCCCAAGGAGCCTTTTGGATATCAAAGTCCAGTTATCCCAGCCCAGGAACACATGGGGATGGTGACCATTAGTCCAGGGTTAAGTGAGGGCAAAAGCCCATTTTGACTATTTTCCTGGGTCCAGAAGTCACACCTATGAATGTGGGCAAATGCATACAATTTTCTACCAAGATTATCTTTGTGGCTGTGATGGCACCATCAGACTGGGGTAGCCATAGAAGTCCCAGCAGCAACAGGTTAGACTTGCCAATTCTCTCTTCTGATTTCTGGAAGCAAAGTGGATCCCCTAGACTCAGTATATACCTAAAGTGTAAAGGAATCTTGGGAGTTACTGCATATTGGATTTATCAAAACTAGATGGAGATAAAAATGTGGATTAAATGTAACTATATCAATCAGAGGTAGATGAATAGATGAAAAGAAAGGGAGACAGATAAAGACATTTAATATTTGAAAATTGGCTTGACTTTATCATGTTTTTGCAACTCAAGAAATTCAAGAATGATGGAACTCTTTCATATTGGTTCAAAACTACATTTGCCTTTGGTGCATGAGCATGTTTTTATTTGTGTCTGCACACATGCAACTTTAAATATGGTCTTAGAAATAATAAACTTAGCATTGTATGGGTGGTTGAAAATTCTTGCATCCACTCTTATGCTGGTAAATGTTTATTTATTTTTAAAGATTTATTTATTTATGGATACAGAACTGGGGTACAGGCCAGAGGCGCAAGGGTGGTGAGAGGATTCACCAGAGACAGAGTGGAGAGCAGAATAGGCAGACTGACAAAGTACCCTGCTGAGGGGAGCAGCAGGGAGACATGAGAGTTCTGCTGTGCCATGTGGGTCAGCTCCCTGGCTAGGGAGTGAACTTGCACTGAAGCAGCTGCAGCCAGCTTTGCAGCACTGTTCCTTAACATTTGCATCACCAGGGACAGCCCTGGTAAATATTTAACAACTGCTTCTAGGAAGGAGCTGAGGTGAGGGGAGAGTCCTGATGTTTAGCATTTGCTGATTTCAATGACATAAATGCTCCCCCTGACCAATTTCAAGCCATCTATGAGCCATTACCGAGCATGCAGTTGTGAAGAAGGTGTACAATCACTTCCCTGGACTAGCCCAGTCTGGCTCTAGAGCACTGCTTCATGGGTCCCTATCTCTCCCAGATTTGCTGAATGAGGATCTTGAAATTGAGACCGAGAAATATGAGTTTTATCAATCCCTCTAGATTATTATGATGCTTGGGAACGTTTGCAAAGTAGTGGTAAATCATCATGGAAGTCAGCAGACTCCTGGTTTCCTGCAGATGTGAAAGTGCAGTAAATGACAACACCGGAAGTAGAAACTTAGTTGAAGCCAGAAATTACCCCAAGCAAAGGGATTATGGGTGGTGTACCTCAATCTGGAAACTTATCAGTAGAATATTCAGGTTGCAAGGTAGAAAAACAAAGTCCAAACAATAATACAGGAAGAAAAAACAGCTATAGAAACAACTAAGATATGAAAAAAATGAGAATGGAATTTTCCAGTAGTGTACTCTTAAAAACCCTTTCTTATGTACTAGCTAAGAAAGATATACAAAAATGAATCTTCATCGATGCCTATTAGTAGAGCTAACCTGTATATTATTTTAATTAAATGTGACCTACAAGTAGCTCAAACAGTCTATGATAAAACTGCCACTGATAAAAATACATTTAAGAATCAAATTAGTAAAATTTACATCTCCAAAATTTGATGGGGAAATTAACCTGAGAGCAAAAGTGGCCACATTATTTGGCTGATTGTGAATATACATATGTTCCAGGGTACTTATCTTTAACTCTTACAATTTTGAAATTGAAAAGAATATATCTTATTTTTATCATGGTTAAAAAACAAAACAAAACAAAACATACAATGTGATAGTTGCACATTGTTAAGCAACAGAGCTCTAGCACAAAACTGAAACTCTATACCCACTGAATAGTGATTCCCCTTTTTCTTCTTCCCTCCAGCTCCTGGCAACCATTATGTAACTTTCTATTTCTACGAATTTGACTACTCAGACATCTCATATAAGTAGAATCATGTAGCATTTGTCTTTTTGTTACTGGCTTATTTCACTTATTATAGTGTCCTATAGATTCCTCCATAATGTAGCATGTGACAGGTTACTTGGAGAGACTAAAGAATATTTCATTCTATATATGTACCACATTATCCTCTTTCACCTTCTGATTGCTTCCACCTCTTGGCTACAGTGTGAAATGCTGCAATAACATGGATGTACAAACTCTTGGAAATCCTACTATCAATTCTCAAAAATTGGAATTGGAAAATACATTATTATTAAATCAACTATCGATGACTGACTAATAACATGATGACAAGCATACACTTTTTAAAAGGCACAGGGAAAGATTTGTTGAAAATTAGTGGGTACATTCAGCCTGAGCAGCATACAGTGGGAGGTACTAGAACAGTGAAGACCTAAGACAAGGTCTCTGCCGTCTGGAGGTTTAGACCCTAATTGATGAGGAAAGTTCAAAACATAAATATATGACTTATAATAGTTAATATTAAAAATAAAGGAGTTAATCTCATATGTTGTTGGTGCACATACAAACTACCAAACCACGTTGGAGACACTTTGCAGTGTCTACCAAAGCATGCCTACCTGGACCTGAGTAAGTAAGAGCTCAGCTGAAGTGTTGGTGTCGAGGCTTGGTGGACCAGCAACAATCTCCTCCTGGATGGAGAAAATATTTATAACTTCAGTTTTGGGGAACATATAAAAATGGTTGAGTAGAGAGAAATGTAAAAAATAATGAATCTGGGATCTTCCTTGATGGCTCCTCACTTTTCAGATTTGCATGTCCCTTATTGCGTAAGCCAGGTTAAACTGATTTTTCTATTGCTTTGTCACCCCAATAACTTCTCAAGCAACCTACATACAGCCTCTCTTGAGTGATTCTGCTAACTTCCATGGCCATACCAAAGCCCAACTCCAGTTTTCTAACTGGGGTTTGTTTTCAGTTTCTTTTTACCTTCACTAGCCTCCATATTGTTTCCAAATGACCCCCTTAGGGCATCTGATCACGGGTGTTATGTGTGCATGAACCAAATGGTTCTCTGTCTCAGGAATAAAAGCCAGAGTCTCCAAAGTTGCCAACTGGGGTTTTAACACATTTGTCCTTCAGGTTCATCCACCAACTCTGACAACATCCTTACTCTCTAGCCTTCCAACCTTTGCAAAATCAGCATGTCAGCCTAGAATATCCGTCTGTCTCTACCTGCTTGATGGGAAGAACACTTTTCTTTTCAGATCCAGCTCTAAATTCACCTCCTCTGAGAAATCGTCTTAGATTAATACAGCTGAGATCACTCACTGTGCTATAGTCTCGTGGCCTTACTTCATCATTTGACAGCACTTAGCACACTCTGAAGGGAATTGCAGTGACTTATAAATATCTGGTCTACCTACCCACTAGGTTATGAATACCTGGAGGTCAGGGGCATCCTGCTTTTTCATCGTGGATTTCTGTCTGTACATTGCATGCGCTTTTCATAGGCAAGCTGCACGATGAAGGTCTGTGGTATGGTTAGTTGTCTAGAGACTAAACTTCCTTCAGGAAAAGAGACGGTGTTAAGGCTGGTGCTTTTGATGGATCAGATATTTTAAGTTCAATCAGTTTTACTGCGTTTTGAATAGATTAAAGTTTGTCTTGATCTTTTCCAAAATTACTGTTGTTTATTTTTTAAAATTGCTGATCTGTATTTTTTTCCCCGACTTTTTCATTTTGGCAGGAGGTGGCTGTTTGTTTTGTAATAACATGCTGTTTGAGAGAAGAAGAAATAGAATGGAAAGGTGATTAGCTTTCTTTTCTCGGCTCCATCATGGATCCATGAATATGCTTCATGAGTACCCTACTAGTAAAGCAATAAAGCTCACTTACGAAAGCAATGGCTTTAAACAATTTTGAGGGTAAACTACTATGAACTTCTATACTGTATATTACACCTGTCACCGACATCTGTAAAACATATTAATTCATGAAATGCATGTTGATACAGATAGCTCTTTTCCAAAGTTCACAACAGCCACTAGTTTATATAAAATACTTACATTAGTAACTGATTTCACAACTCTAAGAAATCCAAAGGAATTTGGATTTCTTTGTTTTCACTTTAAAACAAAGAATTAAAAGCAAGCACAACTTTCAGCATTTCAGCTAGCAGGCATTAGTGAGGCACTGTGCACCCCAAGCACCAAGAGCGGCCCCACTAAGCTCCTTCCTTGGTCACTTTAATGTGTTGTGTATTTATCATATCGTTCTTGTTTTTACTAGATGTTAGTGCTATTTTACTTTTTTTTTTTTTTTTGTTACTATTTGGTAGGCTCTGTTTTGGGTATGAGAATGCTCAAGTAAATTAACAGTAACTGCTTCTTCATCTTCAGCCAGACAATGGGGGGAACCTGTATTTTCTCCATTTTGTTCCTTTACTTCACACAAACACAGAATGGACCATAGCCCACTAAATCAATTTTATGAATGTTGAAGGACAATTTGTAACATGTGACACTAAATTATCAGTATATATCATAATTGCTATATCACATCACTGGATGAACATTGTGTCAAACACTTTTGCCAATATTATTGTATTTAACCTTTCATAATAATTTTGTGACAGATTATTTTACCTATTTAGTGGATGATGAGTGATGAGGTTGAAGCTTAGGGGTACAGTCAATGACGAAGATCATATAACGACTCTATGAAAGAGCTGAGACTTAAATACAGGTTGACAATGCTTCTGCTTATAACTCAGGGACATGTGCCAAGGATTTTGGACACAGCCATTATCAACACTTAAAAGATCCACATAGACTGGATTTTTAACCTTGCATCACACACAAAGCATGATGAAACCACAGGAGTAGAGGTGAGATGATCTATATACAATTTTATTTCCTCTCTATAGTCTATGCCCATCCTACTCAGTCTCCCAATCCATGAGTCCCTCAAAATAAAAAAAAAAAAAATGACAACACCCTTAACATAGAACACTCAAACTGTAATAGAGAAAACAGCTTTATGATTAGAAGGAAACCTTCCAGAAGGCTGGCACTAAATCTCTGAGTCCTCTTTAAAGAAACAAAACTAAAAATAAAAGACTTTTTTTAAACTTTTTCTTTTTCCAACCCCCTCAAAAAAGCCTAGAAGTAGAAAATATAAAATTCTGCTCAGTTATGTGCCTAGGACCAATAAGGAAGGTTTATTATTTTAAATATCAATCTGTTGTCATACAACTTTATTTGCAAAGCTGCTTGATTTTCTGGGTCATTCATAAAAGAATAAATAATTCAGTTCCATAAGCAATATGTGCCAAGCAGCGTGTGGGCTCTTAGTATACAAAGGCCTATTCCTCCCCTTTATAAAGAGAACATAATATACCAACAATTGCACAACAGAGAGATCCTAGCAGAAATAGCTGTACAAGGTGCACAGTAAAGACAGTGGGTTGAGTCATAATTCTGGGAAAGCAGAATTTTTATTTGATCTACTTTTAGATGTTTCGAGGGAGAGAAAGGGAAAAAAATAAAACTGACAATCTTTTAATCATAGTGGCCACAAAATTTGTTCGTTTAAAGACGATTCAAAAGATTTAGTGTCAACCGTCTAGGTTTCCTCCTAATCATGAAATTGTTCTCTGTGTTCAGTGTGAGTGTGTTCTATGTTAAGGGTTTTTTTTTTTTTTTTTTGTTTTTTTTTTTTTTTTTTTTTTTTTTTTTTTTTTGTCCTTTTTTTTGGAAGGACATGCAGGTTGAGAGAATGGGGGAGATGAAGGGAAGAGATGAAGATATTGTAAAGCATTGTGTCTTTACTTTGGTGGTTTCATCTTGAGTTGTGTGTGTTGCAACTTAAGAGTTCAACATAGATAAATCTTTTCTGCAGTTGGTCATAACCTAAAATCATGGCACGTGTCCATGAGTTGTGAGCAGAAGCATATTTCCTTCTCCATAAGTCTCAGCCCAGCCTTGTAGAAGCTCTGTGACCTCAGGGAATTTGTGGTACACCCAAGCTCAATTTCTTCACCCATAAGATGTTGTAATAGTAAAACAGTACAGACAGCATCCTTTATTGTATTCAGAACAATAAGAAGGTTGTCCCCATGACTTGGTAAATTAGGGCAATAATCCTTGTTCTATCTTTAGGGCTTAGGATTCTGATGACAAGGGGTCAAAGGGTTATTGTAAACAATTTGAATATTTAGTAGCAACATTTACACACATGTGATGAAGAAAAACAAGGAGAAGCTGACAAGAAAAAGTATGAAAGTAGCATTCTTCACTGCAAAGTGTGCATCTTGAGGACAGGTTCTTTATTTCCTTGTTTAACAGTAGCTATTGAATACCTAATATGTGCCAGGTAGTGCATTAGGTGTGGAAGACAGTGTTAACAAAACTTATGTAGCCTGCACAGTGTCTACAGTTTGATGGAAGAGATAGGCAATGTAAAAGCAAATACATTAACAAAAGGAATGTAGCTGGGAATGATGCCACAAAGGACATAAAACTGACGTGTAAGAGAGAATAAGATGCTTACTTTAGACAGAATGCTTAATAGGACTCTAGCAGGAGGTCACAATTAAACTGGGACCAGAAGGATCACAAGGAGTCAAATGTCTAAACAACCATATAAAGTGTCATGGGGCCAGGGAGTGCAAAGGCCCTGTGGTGTGTGTGCTTTTTTTTTTTTTTTTTTTCAGATCCAAAATTAGCATTTTATTCAGAACGCTGGGGTCATAGGTGTATCATTTATATTCTGGTACACAATACAGAGGCAAAGCTGTTGTCAGAAGTCTCTACAGTTTAAAAGCTTCATTTTTTTCCACTTTTTTTTTTTAACACGCACTTAGTAGTGCCACCAGTATCAGGCCACCCCTTTCTTTTCTTTCATTTTGTTTATAGATTGTTTATAGATCATGAAGTTAGGGACTTCTGTCACATACACTGACTGGATCCTTCCATTTCACTCCTTCAGGCTGCTTTTCTCACTCAGTCTTCCAGTATGCATGAGATCTCAGCTTGGGATCTGGATGAAGTTGCTTTTATAACAACCAGAATGTATGTTGAGATAGCCTTCCCTTTTCCACACATCTTCGTTAGGCTGTATCATGCTCATGGTGACCTCACCACTCAATGAAAACTGCCCTGGATATTTACATGTTTTTGATTTCATTGTCTACTTGCTTTTTTGCTTTTGGGCAGTAGACACTCAAAAATTATTTGTTGGATTTTTGGATGAGTTTAATTAAATCACCGAAGATCTGATTTTTTGTTTCTGACTTTGTCTATTTATTTTAACAGGGATAGCATGGGAGGGGGGAAACAAACTGGATGGACTTTGAGAATGGTATGGCATTCTGGACTAATACTCAGTTACTGTAGGGCTACTTTTGACTATTTAATTCAGCAACGGGAGCTTAGAAAACTATCCAACTTGAGTCTTGACATCTTCAACCAAAATGACGGGTTTCGTTCACACACCCTCCAATGTCTGTTCTTTTGTGATTCACTGGTTCTCAATGTTGCCCACACTCCTATGAAATGTTATTTTATGTGATAGTCAGGTCTTGCATTTCAGAAGGATTTATTTTGAAAGCCACTTTCATCTCTATTTTTTTATTTGATTTTAACCAGTCATTTATTAAAAGATAGGTCTTTGTTTGTATGTTTGTTTACATCTTACAAGCTATGACTCTTGCCCAAAGTCACAACGTAGCAGAAAACTCACATATATTGACTTGACCATCTGTGGCATAATGAATGAGATAGAATCTCTATTAGGTGAGAGTAGAACAAACTGTTTACCCACCAAGACAACAGTCACAACTTTTCTATTTTTTAAATGTTAAGGACTGTTTTCAAATTTTGAAATCCAAAGCATCTTTTTTCAAGGTAAATTTTTCAGTTGGAAGAATCAGAAAAGTACTCAGGTCAGTTCAATGTAGGGGAACACTGTAAAGATTAGCTGACTTAGTGTACAGAGAGTAAGGTGGACCTCATAATCATTGAGAAAATAATTTCCCAGAATTTTTTTCTGAGGATTAAACTATCTGTTTTCCCAGAACTTTCAAGACCTTTCTTATCTGAAGAACAGGTTCCTCTGCTTACTCATGGCTCTTGTTTTCTCCAAATCATGGCTTTCACTTGGCTTGGCTTCCTGGCACTAGCTCTGGACAGCTGACTCCAGCATGTCATAGCCGTCACTCACCTAGGACTACTGTCAGTCTCTGCCTCCTTTAGTTCCTGTGCTCTAATCTGCTGGGGTTGGTGGGGTTAAGGAAGGAGTTCTGTGCCACCCACCACAACAACATTTATGTTGATTCAAGGACAGGTTCCTAGGGACAGTTTCAGGAGCAGGCACCTAAAATAAACCTACATTCTCCTTTTCATCAAAGTTTCATAGGATGCTACTGAGTTTTCTTTTGTAAGGTGACTTAGAGATTCTTAAGTATGCCTAATCTTCTGATATTTCAGGAAAACAAAAAAACAAAAAACTGTCCATACTTGTCCCTTAATTTAAAATAGACAAGGTAATTGTTGCATGGTTTTCTGACAGTAGGGGGTTGGGGTGAGTGGTGTAGTATTGCTGTTTTGTTTGTTTGTTTTTTTTGCTAGTACTAGCCTTCGATCCAGTGTATTTCAACCCCAGACCTAAGAATATTGTCATTTATATCTTTAATTCCTTTTGAAATTAAGGAAGAGGGGAAATTTTTTACATTTATAAGCTAGCAGGAATTTTAGCTGATTATCAAATCTATAGAGCATTACATCTTATAGTAGATGACAATGACATAGATAGAGCCTAAGTCACAGAGCTGACTAGAGGTAGCGCCAGTTGAATCTATTTCTCCTAAACAAACGTTTGTGATCTTTTTATTGCATCATCCTTGTAGAGCCTGAAGAGGCTTAACTCTGAGAATCAGAGATAATGCTTGTGATAATGCAGCACAAAGTGGTATTTAGATGTAAAATATTATTTTAACAAGAGAACATGGAATGGGTATAGAAGACAGGAATCTTCACAGTCTGTGAGTAGGGAGGAAACAATCTACAAATACCCTAATGTCTTGTTCTCTAAAAACTTATGTATAAACAAAAGATCTTGAAAATTGATCTGAACTCTTGTTACTGTTACAACATTGCATCTGAAAATGGAGATTAGGACGTTCTTGCTGCCAGATGGTATAGGAATGTGGTTGAATGTAGATTCTGATTGCAGATTGCTTGTCTTCAAAGGTGGGCTTTATCACTTAATAAAGTTGTATAATTTAGGCAAGGTTGTACCATTTACGAAACTAGCCTGGGTGAGGTTACTGGATATTAGTTTCTCTGTATTTTCTGTATGTAAAATATAGTAGTAACACAAACCCCGTAGAGTCAATTTTAGGATTAAGTCAATATTTAAGAAATTACTGGAACAGTGTTCGGGACATAATAAACTCACGATCTATGTTTTGCCAATTATTACTATTACTCACTTTTCTTGGGGAGACTAAAGACGTTTAAAATCACATGGGCTAGACTAAAGCCATCAATTGGTTTACGGAGGTGTTAGAAATGTAAAGGGACAGTTCTTCAGAGGTGACTCCTGTATCCCTTTAGCACTTATGATATATGTAAAACGGGCATTGTTAGTAGCATTTCATTGACCAGAAAACAGGTTAAGAGGGCACTGTAGTCCTTATCTGTGGGTAGATATATTCAAGACTCCCAGTGAATGCCAGAAAACCACGAATACTGAATCCTATATAGACAATGTAGGTTTTTCTATATACAAACACTTATGAATTGGAATTTATAAATTAGGAATGGTAGTAGCTGAACAGCAATAACTAATAACACAATAGAGCAATTACAGCAATATATAGTCATTAAAACAATGGGACGAGGTCTCTCAGATATCGTGAGCTGTACTCACCATTCCTAAGACGAGGACTTGAGAAGCCCCAAACGCCTAGGTGTTGAGATAAAGTGAGGTGAAAGATGCAGGCATTGTATCCTAGCTCGAGGCTATTACTGATCTGCTCACCATATGTCAGGATTATGCATTGCTACACCCTACTTTCACTCCGAGGCCATTATTAAGTAAAGTAAGGCTAATTTGAACAGGAGGCACTGCCATACTGCGAACATCCACGGGATAACCACGCCGCTTGCTCAGTCACCAGTTGCGCTTAGCTCACGTTCAGCGTCGTCCTCCTGGGTGGGGCCCATTCCTACGTGCCCAGCGTGCCCAGCATGCCCAGCGAGCCCTGCGTGCCCTGCGTGGCCTGCGTGCCCAGCGTGAACAACCCTGGAGGGAGGGGCCCCATAGTCCTGTGCGCCCTCGTTAGACTCCCGCCAGCATTTAATAACCGTGGGACTCGAGTTCGAGCCCTGGACGTGGGTGAGTGACCTGTGTGTGCATGTGGAGGGCAAGTAGTTGTACCCCCAGGTGACTGTCGTTATGAAAATGATTGGCAAAATAATAAAATTCAAGAAAAAAAGAACTCTACCAATCCTTCGTTTTTGGAATTTTCTGCTTAATAGTTTTCGGACCTTGGCTGAAATCACTGAAATCAGAGCAGGAAAAAGTGAACCCAAGCCGTGGGGCCTGTGTAGAAGTAGAAGTTGAGTTAAACTTGGGGCACCATATAACTAACCCCGTTCTAAGTCTATGGGAAAGGAAGGTGTGCTGCAAGTGACGACTCCCAGGCCTGTCCACTGCCACTGTCCAGGCTGGGCGCTGAGGAGTGGACCCGACCCTGCTTCAAGCCCAGGTGACCAACTGGGCTCTCAGACTTTCTCCCTAGCCACCGGAGCCTCACTAAGAAGAGGCTCCACCCCGCCCGAGACGCCTGGCCCCGGCAGACCGCTGTTAGTCCGGCAAAGCCTCTCTCCAGCCTCCCTCGAGGGAGGCATTAGATCAAAGCAATCAATATTTCAGAAATACTGTTTCCCCAACGGACGACCGTGCAGTTTGATTCCTTTATTTAGAAAGTATACTTTTGAATCCAAGGACGGGGGAGGGCAAGGAATGGAATGAAGAAGGGCGCAGAGACAAGGGGCCTGCAGACTGCCGGAGACTCGGGAGCTCTTTCCTTGCGGCCCACGCGCGACTGCCACCTGAATCTCGCTACAAGCGCTCGGCCACGGAGGAGGCGTGGCCGGCGTGCGCCGCCATCTTGAGCGCCTCTCTAGGCGCTCTGTTTACCACTCTATGATCGCCCGCTCCCGCCCCGCCCCTCCCCAGTCATTGTCTGGAGGAGCAGCCACGGCCGCAGCGCCTTCTCTTTATAAGCCCGCAGTGCCCGGATGTGAATGGATTACAATGTATCTTTCAGGGAAACCTATTATTATCAATGTGACTCCACGGGGGAGTCAATGGTGGTGATGATGATGAGGAGGAGGATGATGAGGAGACACCTCTAAACTTGGAACAAGTTTAAGACTTTATAAAAGGAGAAGAAAAAAAAAAAAACTACCAACAAGATTTGTTTGAGGAAAATTTATAACTATTCTGTATTGATATTTTTTATAAACAATAAGAAAAAGTTGTTGGATTTTTTTTTTTTTTAATGATTTCTTTTTGGGGGGAGGGCATTTTGTTGCAGTTTCATGTTGGAAAATGCAAAAACCAGAGCCAGGTGCATAATCTTGTATTCTGTGGATATCCCTGGAGCAGAACTGAGTACCAGTTAAAATACTTTTTTGGGGGATACACATGTGAGATACTAAGTACTTGAGAAGATTTTTGTCTCTCTTTTTAAAGTCACTTTCCTTGGAATATTGTGAGCATATTTGTGGCCATTTAAGGTAACGTTATAATTTGCTGTCAGAGTGAACTGTTTGTAATTGAATTTAATTTTTAAAATGTCGATCCCAATATTTTATTAAAACAAAAGGAACAACTATTAAATAATCGCCAGTGGGAAAAGTGTGTGCATGCAGTTTGAGTATGTACTTGCACATCTAGCAATACAGGGTTTGTAGGATGTATTTTAACACGTTAAAATAAGAGTATGTTGCATATACTGGCTAAAGCACGCTTGTTATTACGAAACGATAGCTTAATTTTTATCCTTAAAAGTGATGTGAAAAACTGTGTTTTAAGAGCATGCAGGGCCTGTAATGGTAAATGTCGAATTAAAAACTTATAGAGCTGGCAAACAGGGATTTAGCGTGCCTAGGAACTCAAGTGTAAAAACAAAACAACATCCACGCTCAGAAATTGGCCCTTTTTTTTTTGTAAGGGGGGGGCGCGAAGTTTGCAGTTATACTATTTGTGACTTAAAGGGGGGGGGGGGAGAAACTATGGAATTTAGGTTTCGCCCCAACTCAAAACTACTGAAACGAAAATCTCCCCCAGCAAAATGTGGCTGGCTTGGTTTATATATGGAAAAGAAAAATATTGTTCCTCTTGGCAAAGTCTTTTTGCATCACGTGTATATGCAGCCTAGTATAAACTTGCTTTGCCGTGTGTGTATGTGTGAGTGAGAGGGAACGAGAGTCAGAGAAAGAAAGAAGTAAGGGGATGTAAACTCGAATAAATTTCAAAGTGCCTCCGATGGATGAAACGGGCAAAAACTGAAGTGTTCAGGTTTCAGATTGTAACTGACGATCTGAGGGAAAATGAGGTGCTTGATGAATTTTCGTTTGTATTTTTATTTATTTATTTATTTATTTATTTAGCGAGGCGGGGGAGG
>NW_004567117.1:35767487-35775912 GCF_000260355.1 Condylura cristata | reverse complement strand
CCAAGGGCCTGACTTTAATTTTTACAACCCTTTCTTTCACAAATTAGGGTGCTGGACAATTACAGGACCCGACCCTCCACTCTGCTGCCCCCCCCTTCTCCGACCCTGACACCCCTCCCCCTTTGGACGTGTTTTCACTCCAGAGACGCTCATCTTTAATTTCTTTATAGCTACTTTGAAATGCAGAGGGGAGTGGTGTGTGTGTGTGTGTGTGTGTGTGGTGTGTGCGCGCGCGCGTGTGTGGGTGAGTGTGTGAGGGGGGTGGGGTGGAGGGTGGGGGGAAAGTTGAGACCGGATCGTTCTGAGTAGTTTCTCTTTTCTGTGATCCATTCATTTCTTGCTCTACCTCCTGTTGCATAAAATGATGCGCTGAAGAGCGGCTTTTTTTTTTCACCCCCCTTCCCGGATTTGGTTTTATAGTGGATGTTGCCAGTTTTGATCTTCTCTTTGGAAATATAACATCGATATCGCTTTTTTTTTTTTTTTTTTTTTGCTATTGCTGCCTGTTCCATCTTAAAAAACAAACAAACAATTCTCCCATCCCTCCCTCCTCTCCACCTTAATCCCACCCGCCCCCGCATCCCGATCCCCAACCCCCCAGTCTCCAAAAATCCGATTGTGTTTTCTCCAAGGATTGGGACTGGATTTTCTGATTGCGGTTATTTCCATGTTTCTAGGTTTGTGTGATTTTGCTAAAATGCATCACCAACAGCGAATGGCTGCCTTAGGGACGGACAAAGAGCTGAGTGATTTACTGGATTTCAGTGCGGTAAGAAAGAACGGTGGAAACTAACAACAGCTGTGAAAAACAAAACAAAACAAAACAAAACAAAAAAATCCAAACACTTCAACTAGAAACCAGTAGTAGTCTAAAAGACAGCAATAATTTTTATTTGATTGAATATTTGATAAATATACAGGTTTTTTTGACAAGTTTTTAAGTATAATTTTTGGGTGTGATGGAAGATTGAAGCTTTATTTAAGAGTCTTAATTCCCTACCTCCTGAACCCCCCAAATATGACTCTGGCCCCAATGGGAAGGAAGAGGAGACTTCCCTCAGACTGTAGACCACCTCTAAAACTTGGCCATATCGGAACCCTGAGAGTGAGAGTACTAATACTTAGGCCACTAACTCATTTGATTTTTTTTTTTTTTTTGTGAAAATGGAAAAGAGAAAATTGGGGACTTAGGTGTCTCTTAAAAGTTTTTAAGTTTTGATACTTTGGATTAGTATGACTTGTAGTCTTCCTGATTACATCATTTTCCGGGATTCTGAAAACTATGTATGTGCTGAGCATACATTCTTGAGGACCCTTTGGACTCTGTTTTTGTAAATTTCAGTCGTGAGATGAGCACAAAGCAGAACTTACACACTTGTGGAGTTTTACCGCTGTACTTGGTTCTTCTCCATCCCTTTCTCAAACCAACTTCCATACATGTCAGGGGAAATAATTCATTTTTAATGTCATATGAGTTTGGTACAAGATGCATTTGCAAAGCAATATAAATATAATCCACAAAAACACACAAAATCCAAACCGCCTTCTACGTGGGGCTCTTTCACGTTGCTGCTGCCGCGTTGCTGCTGCTACTGCTGCCGCTGGCTGCTGTTGCTGCTGCTCTTCTAGACCTTCTTTTGGAGAAATGGCTTTCGGAAGTTTTGCCAGCAAACATAGCCCTGGGCAGCTTTGCAGCCCCCTGTCTGCTTGCTGCACTTTCTCCATTTGTTCCTTTGCTTTTTGCAGGCTCTGACTCAGGGAAGGTGCGCATTATCCACTAGATACGTGGAAGAAGAGGGAAACCAATTAGGGTTGAAATAAATGCTGGAGAGGGAGTGAAAGAGAGGGAGGGAGAGAGTGAAAGAGAGGAGAGAGAGAGAGAGGAGAGAGAGAGGAGAGAGAGAGAGAGAGAGAAAGAGAGAGAGAGGAGAGAGAGAGAGAGAGAGAGAGAGAGAGAGAGAGACTTGCTTCGAATTGCTCTCATATTAGACACGAAATGAGAATTTAGTTCAGGTGGCACTTTTATTTTTATTTGGGTTCACATATGACAGGCAAATCCTATACGGGATGGAAATGGACATTGCCACGTTTATGGCCAAGGTTTTCAATATAAAACAAACAACTTTTTTTCTTCTCCTTTGTAAAACTAATAGTTTTCTAGAGAGACTGATGCTCTCCAACTTGAATGTTGAAAACATTCTGGGGGCTGTGTTTGTTTAAAATGTATTGGTTCTGCCTAGTATTGGCAATCTCATGAACCTGAGGAAAAAGAAAGAACAAGAGTGGTAATGGGGGGTGGGGGGTATGATTGGTAATGTGCTTGTTTAAGTTGGATGGTGATGTATTTTACTAAAATGCGCCCTTAGCATAAACTCTAAGTTATTTGATAATGAAAGATGAAATATCTTTGACAAACTCTAAAGACACAAGTGTCTTCTTTTCAACAGTAATATTTCTTTGTTTCTTTTAGATGTTTTCACCTCCTGTGAGCAGTGGGAAAAATGGACCAACTTCCTTGGCGAGTGGACATTTTACTGGCTCAAGTATGTAAATTACTTTCTTAGTGTATAGTTAAATGTTCTTAGCTGTTTATTCACTCATTGTATATCTTTGGCTTTGTTGAAGTGTTCTGAAAAAGTCACTGAAATTTTAGCTTGTAATCATCCATTTATTTCATTATCCATCAGTGGTATGATTTACACAACATGTTATCTTTTGGAAAATTAAAATTAGGCCTTTTTTAAAATCAAGAAAACTGTCTCAGAATTCCATCACTTCATTTAAAAGCAATTTTCTAATACAGCTGTAATCAAACATGTCAAGATAAGGCCAATGTTAACATGGGGGAATAAATTAATGTCCCATATTTGAAAATAGAGGGGAAAATCTAACTTTCTTAAAATGGGAAAATCCCTTGTAAATAATATCAGTTATTAGGTACTATGTATAATTAACCCTGTTAAAGAAATGAGTGCTTAATTTTGCAGATGAATGCTGCATAGCAAACCCTGCTGTAAATGGAGAACCTTTTGCTAATCTGAAAGCTAAATATGAATTCATTTATATTTAAAATACCTTTTATTGATGATTTAGATTTTTCTTTTCCCTAATTACTTGTGGAATGAATTTTTTGCTGTATATAGAGTTGTAAATTTGGAAGGACTTCTATGTTTTGGAAATGAAAGATCTTTGGGTGATGCTTAAAAAAGACATTAGCGCGATTCACAAAGGAATCTGTGTGCAATGATTATCTGGCATCTGAGGGGTAGTTTTTATAGGGGCCTCTTCAAAGGTCCTCTTAGTAAAAGTGAAAACTGAAAATATGATACTCATTAAAATTTTTTTTTTGTGTCCAATGAATTTCATATCAGGAGGAGGCATGCATTCTACCCTGCTATCCTTTAGGTTCAAGGCTTAAATTCATTTTTGCTTGTTAAACAGCTGCAGTATTTTAGGAGTTCTGGCAATGGTACATAACAGTACATTAGACAGAGTACTATTCTTAAGTCAGACTGTGAGATGATGCCAATGGAATTGTCTGTTAGCTATTGAATATATTTTCACATCTTTTAGTTTTTAATTGTTGCTGTAGGATTGAAAGAAATCTGTTCATCTTTGTGATTTGTGTCATTAGTATGATTTTTATAAAATTAACGGCATTTACAAGTTGTTCATTTCTAGATAAGTTACTTCTTCTGTCCCTCCCACACTTAAGGACATTTTTGTCTCTATAACTTGATATATAAAATATTAGAGCTCTCCTGTAGTTACATCCTATCTTTTATATTTTTGGGTTTGCTTTTCTTAAAAGTCCTGATCACCTTATGTTTGTGTTTTATTGTTCTGGACCCTGCTGTATTTTCCATTTAGGGATTTTATTTTTTGTTGTTGTATTAGATGTGATATATCTTTCCAATTTCTGTATTGTATTCTCAATACAACTTGAAAGTAAATGAGTGCAAATGTATTTTGTAGGCCAGGTGGATTTTTCTGTTGGACATCAAGATAGTAACTAACTTTATCTCTGACAATTTTCTACATGATTTTACTTAAGAAAATATGTATTTAGGTGAAATCTCAAAGTAGAGCTTGTGAGGAAGGCACAGGGTTAGACAGTTTTCAAAATCAGTGTAAAATACGCTTACACTTTGTAAACTCTGACACATTTAGAATAACTTAAGTGTATCAATTTAAGTATGGTTTAATAAAATAAGGTGATGCAGAAGCATGAAATTATATTACATTTAAAAAGACAACTGTGCATATGGTCTATTTTCTATATTCATATTTAAATAAAGTTCTTGCTATGGTGTTTAAGTGTTTACAGAAGTACAGACTGGATAGTATGAATTGTGTTAAAATATTTTTATAAGTGATCATGTATTAAAACTTACACAGTTCTTAAGACAGCTATATGTGTGGGTGTGCCTACATATAGAATTGTAGAGAAATATTTCATTCTTGTGATATGTCTAATGAATGTGCTGTGATTGTGTTTAAGGCATTATGCTTTATATTATTAACAGATGTGTACTTTTCAGATCTCAGTGTTGACTTGTAAGGGGAAAAGGTGTAGTGTGGCTATTTTATTCTGACTGCCGAGGTGAAATGTAGAGTATTCATCTAATGCAGTATTATAGTGGTCTTAATATATAAGTACAGATTGTAGTGTTGTTTTTTTCTTTATTTTAACACAGGGCTATTAGTGAAGAAAATGGCTTATCTTTCCACTCAAAAACAAAGATAAATCCCTCTTAAAGAATGACAAATCAATTATGCAGGAAAAGTGAATTTTCTCCCTTTAACTGGAAGGATGACCTAGGAAATATTGGACAGAGAAATAATTTTCTAAATTTACTTCTGGTTGATATGCTATGCCCTGAGTGGGCTAAGATGTCACTTTCAATGTGGCTTTGAAACTTGGATCCAGGCAAAAGAAAGGCAAACTATAAGTAAATTGTTCATATTTGAAAAGCCAGCTATGTTGTTTTTCAAAGTGAGGCATGGTAATATTTCATACTTAAAGTTTCCAGTAGCTTTTGATTCTATTAATATAGAATACTTCATCATGATTTGCAATATGAGAGTGAAAATAAAGTGTGGCCATATTCCCTTTAATCTTACATTTCATAAACATGGTTTTTCCTACCACCTTAAGAAATGGTGAGGCTGCTAGGGAGAATGGAATGTAACCTGAGCTACAGCCTGACATTCCCAGGGAGCATTTTTCACATGAAAGGCTTTTGTCAACCCAGGAAAGGACCAGCAGTTTTTGTTTGATGTTTGCAGGTGTTCAGCAGAGAGCACTAAAACAATTCAGCCATGATGGTTCAGAGCTTCCATGACCTTAGCAGAGAGAATTGGTGGGCTCTGGAATTATTTTTAAGTAGTTGTAACCTGTATGGTAACTACACAAAGGAATTTAATATCCGTTATATCGTTGATCTTAAAACAAACTAAAAGCATCCACATGCTTGGATGTTTTGAAAATTATTCTCATTAAAAAATGGAATGGCAAAGTTACCAAAAGAAAAAAAAAAGATACACTTAGAATCTATAATTCATTGATTAACAAAGTCTAAGTTTTCTGATATAAAAACCCAAAAGTTTACTTGGTTACGTTTGAGTCTTTTGTGAGCAAAAGGTAAACATGTTACCTTTGACATCCTTTTAAAAGGTAGGCTTAAAGTCACTAAAATTATCTGTACTCAGGAACAACTCTGGTGACATCTGTTATATGTTTTTACAATCAGTCTGTAATGGATACTGTATCTTTTTCCCTAGTTTAAAAGTTGAGCTTCCCCCTTGTTTAGTTTTACTTAGTGTTCAACATTTGGTAAAGAAAGATCACCAAGTGAATGGGTGTTTGAACAATTAGGAGCAGTTGTAAAACACACCACATCCATGTTGGGTCATTTTTGGAAGTGGGAAGACATTTCTTGATGTTCATACAAATTAGGTAGCCTGTATCCATGTGACACAAAAGGACAGGTCAAATTAGTAAATTCACTGAGGAAAAAAAACAAAAACAAAAAACACAATTTATCCAATGGGTAGTTTTATACCATAGAGAAAATTCAAATGATCAGCATTCTGAATTCAAACTGGTATAGACCAGTTTGAGTTCATGCTTATGACATGGAAAAAAATGGGTCATTCCTTAAAGGTATTTGTTGAGTAGAATTTTTAAATTGTGTGTGTTGTATTTTAAAACAACCTTCCTATATATAGCACAATTCACAAGGGTTGGCAGTTCTATGGCTTTTTGTAAAGTAATTTAATAGGTTAAAAAATCAGTGACATTAAAAACCATTCTATTAGAACCATAGAACTTTGAGGACAGAAATCTCTTAGAAATAGCCTGAAACCTTCTTTAGGGAGCCAAAGAACACTGAGATCAAGTGAAGGAGGTTCTAAATTATGCCTTTATTTGCTATTTTAATAAACAAGTTTTGATTTGCTCTTTCTCTGATTTCTTGCAAATCCTTCATGAAATAACTGGTTTCACTGCTGTTTTTCTGTAATTGCATTGCACAACAGGGGATGAGAGTTTGTGTTCTAGTATTTGTACATATAAAGTAGATGTATGTGCCCTCTGGATGTTTTTTGAAGTTTGGAGCTGAAGTTTGGGTGTT
This sequence comes from Condylura cristata, assembly GCF_000260355.1. Taxonomy (NCBI): domain Eukaryota; kingdom Metazoa; phylum Chordata; class Mammalia; order Eulipotyphla; family Talpidae; genus Condylura; species Condylura cristata. The sequence goes on along the minus strand of NW_004567117.1, from coordinate 35,769,277 downwards.
AGTCATTTGCTTTTGCCTGATCTTCCCTGTCATTATATACAAGATGTGATATTGAATAGTAGAGTGTGGGTAGGCATAGACCTGGCAAAATCAAAGTCCATCTTAATGTACCAAGCTGTGTGCTGTGCACCTTATATTTACTGTGTGCTTTTAATCCTCATAAGAGTCCACTGAGATGCAAGGATTACCAAACCCACTTTGTAGATTAGAAAACTGAGATTTAGAGATGTTAAACAGGTTGCTCTCAAGGTAATGGGTAGTGAATTGATTTTTATATCCAGATCTGGATACCTCTGTGTCTCTGTCTGTCTCTTTCTCACACACAGTCAGATGTAGCTTATTCAAGATAACATAGGCATAAAAACAATATTGCAATATTATTACTGAATTTTAGAGCTCATAAGCATTTTTTGATAAATGTTAAGCCATGCCTGTTAGTTTTCCTGCCTTAGTATACAAATAAACTAGCCTTCAAATTTATTTTGGATTTAAATGAGACTTAGTATTTCACTTTTCATAGTGCTGTATTTTTACAAGGAAAATAAGGTAGATGTTTTAAAATTTGTTCTTTTTCTTCTATTGTGAATCTACAACCTGCATGGGTTCCATTGAAAATATTTCCTTTTGAATTATTTTTATGTACTTAATAAACCCAAAAGTTGAGGTAATCAAGGTTAGCCTTTTCTGTTAATCTAAAAATAAAGATCTCCGATCTTTAACTGTTAAAAAAGTTTTACAGTTCATTATTACAGCTTGGAAACTTAACATACAGGATCAGTTATCTTAAATTCTATCTACATCACTAAAATAAGCAGTTTTGTAGTTTTGATATGTCTATTCCAGACATGTGCTTAAAATGTTACATTTTCTAAATTCAGAAGGAAGAAGCAGTACTCTATTTGACACTGACTCAAGTAAATAAAATGCATTAAACAAGCGTGGGGATCCAAGATCTGTTGAGACTGAAATGCTTAACATTTTTGACAGCATCAGCAAATTATCTTTACCCTACTATTGTAATGAGGAAATCACTTAAATAACAGATGAACAGCTAAGTCACATAAACATATATAATAGAACTATGTAATGAAAGTTTATGCTGTTAATTGCTCGAATCTGTCTTAAATGCTTAGAATCATGGAGCAGTAAAGACTGTCATATAAACAGTTTTGTTTTGAGCTTAAAATTATTCCTTTTTGCTTTCATCTGCTATGATAAACAAAGTAATTTTGTAAGCTTTACAGATCAAACATTTACTCCTAATGGTAAACTACATTTTATATTGGAAGTTTGCAACCTCGTCCAAGGCATAGAGTTGACTCCTGGTGGCCCCAGGCCTGTGATTTTCAATGTTTAGTATTATGATGCTGTTTAGATCTGTTCCCATAAGCCAAGATAACAGATCTTAAGTTGCCTAATAAGGAACATGGTGTGTTTTGAAATGTTCTTCAATTTACAAGTCTTGAACCAATATGTTCTTGGCCAAGCCTTGTGTATCTGTATGTCGAGGAAGTCAAATTTTGCACAGACATAGAGTCAAAATGAAATGAGGTAGAAATAACCATCCCCCCAACATTTTTATTTATTTTATGAGCTGTTTCTTGTGACCAGGTGTTCTTCCAAGTTAAGAAGAACTTTGTACTATCTCTAGATAGTACAGAGTATTAGAGAAAGTAAAGCACAACCTTTACTAAAGTTTTTTTTTTTTTTTTTTTTGGTAGTTGTCATTGGTGTCTTATTACTCTGAATAAAATTTTCAAAATTCATCACCAATTTTAAAGTCTATACAT
>NW_004567117.1:35729197-35767387 GCF_000260355.1 Condylura cristata | reverse complement strand
TCTATACATGGTTATCCATTTTTTTAACCTGTGATATTGTTTTTTTTTTTTTTTTTTTTGGTAGTTGTCATTGGTGTCTTATTACTCTGAATAAAATTTTCAAAATTCATCACCAATTTTAAAGTCTATACATGGTTATCCATTTTTTTAACCTGTGAGCCCAATTGCATTTAGTGCTGACTTATGCATATGAGTTTTAGGTACGTACTTTGAATCAAATGTCTCATAATGTTTATAAGAGACACATAAGAGAAGTAGCCATTTAATCTTTAGAGAAGATTGGTTAACACTCTGTAATACATAATATATATTTATTATATCAGACTTCCAGGAATAGCAAAAGTGTTGAAAAAGGTTGTCATATTTACTTTCATTAAAAAATAAATAAAGGCCCAGTTAATCAGCATATCAAATATCCAGGTGTGTTTAAAATCAGTTTATATGGATGAATTTCAGGACTGCAAGAAACTATTTTATTTAAAGGTGCAGCCACATGATTGTTCAAATGGTTGCTTTTGTACTTTCATGTGACAATTAACATTTAATGAATGACTTTCTAGACTGTCATTGGTGGTAATTACTATATGTAGTTTATTAACTGCAATCCATTGTTGGATGTGCCTGTATTGATTTGTTTTGCAAACATCCCTTCACACATTCAGCAGTATTTGTACATTACTTTTTAAAGAACCTGTTTCGTTTGCCGATGCAGATTGCCTCTACAAATTTTAGCTTACACTTTCTCATGTAATCATACCACTTCGATCTGGATATTTTAATTGAATTAAAAATTTATCAGCTTTTCAGCTATAAAAATTTTGCACTTAGATCCTCAGAGAATCCCAAAGAAAACAGATAAAATTATTTTTCAAGCAAGCGATTTATAGATACTTAGATTTATTTACTGGAGACCTTAAAGATACCTTATTATTTTTCAGTTTAGAAGCCAAGCTTGGGGAGGGTTAAATGTCTTTTGCTCAAATCATACAGTTGGTTTTTGGCTATCTCAGGACACAAATACAGATGTCCTAACCCACTGGTCAGAGACCTCATGCTGCTTTTAATTAAGGTTTGGACTCAATCCTTTGGTACCAACTGTATTCTCTGTAAGAAGAGGAAAACTTGTACAATTTACCATTTCTGAAAAAAAATAATAAAGATTCAGATTGTGAGAGATGGACATCGTAATCCAACTTGCTTGTCATCACGTGTTCTAATTTGGCCAAGGCAGTTGACGAATAACTGTTAAAATGTATTGTGTTATTAAAAATAACAAAGTAAGGCCCATGATTAAATATCAGGGCTGTAATTTAATCTCAGGGGTTCTGGTGCTGTTCATAAACCATTTGGCTTTTTTCTGTAACAGATGACGTCAAAATGCAGCTTGATTGAATTATGACCCTGGGTTACAGGAGCACCTGCTTGTGCCTCTTTACTTCATGACATGTCAGCATTTCCATTACAAACTTTTTTTCTCTGACATTTTTAACTTTGAATAGTTTAACTGATGGTTGGCATATAAACTCTCAGCCCCCTGGGCAAAGATTATTTTCCCAATAATACAGAGAAGGTGGTGACAAAGCCCCATTACAGAATACCTTTCAGAATGTTCTTCCTTAATCTTCCATTAATTTAAACATTCCCTTTTGGAGTACTTTGCTGAATTGCAGGACATCCAAATGGAAGGTTTTTCATCTCAAATCTCCCAAGCAAAGCCTTAAATACAAGGTATTTAGAGGACTGCTTACCTAGGAGAAGACCTTTCTATGAAGGAGGGCATTGAATTGGTAGCTGTCATTCTCATATTGAAAAAAAAAAATGTTAAAAGAGCCAAGACATATAAAACATGAAAATTGTTATACTTTGTCAGTAATTACTATTTTATATCCAATTAAGAGGAGTAACCTATGAATGGTTGAAAAATATATTTGTTTATATCACTATCTGAAGACCTATAGCACAGCTTTGGTTTTGCCTCTTGGGTTTTAATATGTTGGCAATGAGAGCAGGATAAATGAAAGTAGTAACTACCTAGCTAGTTACTTATCTATCTGTCATAATTCTCATGGATGTGTTTGTAATCCATGCTATGGTCAGATGTCTGTGTTAGAAATGACAGGATAAGAAGGGTTTTGGGGAGAAAGAGCCTTAAAGGGCATATATTTTGACAAGAAAGGATAGAAAACTACATACATAACTAATACTCAGTGTCCTGAGGACAAGTGTCATAAATGTCATGGAAGTTTAGGTAAGAATTTAATTCTTGCTGGGGTAAATTGGTAGTGAAGGCGTCCCTGGGAAATGGACTCTGATTCTTGAAGGAGGGGTAGAGTTTGGAGCTTTCGCATCAAGATAACTGGAACAGGCACAAAGAAGGCTGTTGGGAAGAGTGGATTACAGACAGCACCCAGCTTTGTAGGAAGTCAGGTCTTGAGGCACCTGCACTGATTTCCAGGCAAACAGCCCTTAGCTGGATGCCTTTCTAAAGAAGTACTGATCTGAGGATTTAGATTATAATCTAGTTCCTTCTAAGAGGATATGCTTTTAATGACAGTATCAGGATGGAAATTGAGGATTTTGTGTTTCTAGTTCTAAACTTTACTATTATATCATTTGCTATGCAAATTTTCTTAAGCCAAAACAGAAGGTACATTGGAGAAAGTTATTTAACCCAATTCTGGATACCTGGGTTCTTTTGTAATGTTTGTCACTCAGTAGATGTTTCATGATGATAAAGTAATAGAACTTCAAAGCCTGCACCTTAAAACTGGAAAAAAAAAAAAAAAGTAAAACTTTTCAGTTATAATTGAAGACGGGTTTGTACTATATTTTAAATAATTTGAATTTGCATAAATTCATTGTTTTTATTATTTTCACTGTCATCAGCATTACTAGTACTACATCTTTTGTATTGAAAGCTAGCAAGGAACTGTGATGGTTTTAATTGCCCTATGATGTAGTCAAAATGCATTGAGAAAATATTGTTAAAGCCACTGTGGTTTTAGATAAAATTTATATAATGTTTATAACAATAATATGGGATGACCAGATAAATCTTTGGATAAAATTATCATACATAGGAAGAGTAGGAAGAATAATATTAGTACCACTTTCCTTCAAATACTGATGAGTTCAGACTCAAATGTCTTTCTCTGTGACCTTCATGTTGCAGTATATCACATGCTTCATTCAAGTAATGGCTGAATGGTTGGTATAAAGAAGATTCTTAAGACAAAGAGACTATTACAGAGCTATTTTATAAAATTCTCATTATGTATGATTAATGTGTTCCCAAAGCTTTTCCTTCACTTTTCAAAATAAGAATTCAGATTAGAACTATTTTATAACACCACGACTTCAAACTCAGAAAAAATTTGGTCACTAGGTGGTAATACCATTTCAAGACTGAGTGTACAATTCCATATATCACACAATCTTGTAATTTTAAAAGAAAGACCAAATAATATCGATTTTTGTCCTTGCTCACTGTTGCCTATATTCTTGAATATCATTGTCTCCTTTGGTTGTCCCAAACCGTTGAATGTTCTCCTACTCTCTTGCAGGCACTGTGATATTTCCGATGAAATATCACAGCACTGTTGATGTTTGACAGCACTGTTGATTTTCTTTAGACGTCTAGTTTACCTCTAATTTTAGTAATCTCTCATTCTCCAATTTATCTTCTCAGCCCAGGAGAAGCTGTTTTTATTTAACATAGCTTTCATAGTGTCCATTGTTGCAGGGATTCAGCACTTTAGTCCTCAGTAATATTGGTAAAATTAGATAAGGTGAGAAATGCTCCATAATTATTTCCTGTAGTGAGTTTTACTTTAAAAAGTTCCTCATTGGTTAAGCCTTGATTGTTTAAAGAATATCAAAATCTTTAGAAAAGTGGATGCATGTCATGTTACTATTCCCATTATATATTTTTTTCCACTGGAATAACAATATAGTTATTGAGAATTATTACATGTCCTTATTTGGTCATCCAGTTATTCATTTAGTGAATGATTTTTGAGGACCAAGCAAGATACAAATTATAGTGCTAAACATTATGGTGATATCAAGTAGAAAAAATTCCAGTTTCAGCATTGAAATTAGAACACAGTCTTTTTGTCGTTAATAGAAATTCTAGGATGACTCAATAAGAAAGTATATTTGAAATGAATGATATGGAAATACAGAACAGATTTCTTCAAAAGGTACTTTACAAATGATCACTGAGTATGGATTTCCACATTTCCTTCTGAACCTTGGAAATCACATAATCTGTGTACAGGTAGACTTCTGTGTATTTATAAAGGAAAAAAAGTGGGGTTGAGAGTTATGTGAAATTGGACATTGAGGAGGACTATTAATGTAATCTCAAGTTTAGTACACAGATTCTTGGGAAGGCAATGACAGTTATGCACCATTTGTCCTTTGAACTAAATATTGAACTTATATATAGTATTCGTTTACCTTAAAAGACATGAATTTTTCATATTTATTTTAAAATTTATATGGCAGAAGAATGGTTCATTTACTTTGAGAATTGGCTATTTATTGAGCATTAACCATGACCAGGTACTGTTCTGCAAACAAAATAGCAAGGCTTCCACATTGACTAAACCATGAACATTTACTGAACAGTGAACTCAAGAAATGTCCAGTTATACGTTTGGCATGTGTGGGGCATTCTTTTCTAGTAGTGAGACCTGATCAGCAGGGACTTCTCTGAGGCTTGCATGCAGGGACCTGGATTGGGTAGTGATAGTGGGCGAGGGATGTTGAGTGGGGGAGGTAGACTGAGGGGAAGCTTCCATGCTGAGAGTCCTGGACTGGGGCGAGGGCTAGAGTGTGTGTGCTCAGGTTGGGGAGGGAGGTGGGAGTCAGGTCCTGTTAGGCATCTTTGCTCTGTGCTGCTGGTCAGATTTGTTCATATGAACTTTCTGCCTGCAGTCAGGAACACAGACTTCAGCAGAGCTGGTGTGGGTGCGTCTGCCAGCTTCTGCAGAAATCCAGGTGTGAGATGGATTACTGGTCCTGCAATGTGAATGGTGAAGGAGGGGTCCCACCATAAATCTTACTTGAATCTGTACCTTTAGCTCACTGGGGAGCATTTATAGTGGCTACTTTTTTTTCAGGCAAAAATTCCTTTCATTTTAATGCTTAAAAACCCACTGTATTTTATATATCCTAACAGTAACTGAGATTCAGCTACCATGTTGTATTCATTGTTGCTTTTTAGCAACCAGTAGAAGTACCATAGAATTACTGTTTATTTTCTGAGGTAAGTGGTGGATTGATTTGGCAATTCTGTTGAGAGAGGTGCGGCCCAGAGGTGGAAGGAAGGAAACTGAGGCAAAGAGACTCTTTCTTATTTAATGCTTTTCGGTAATTATGTACTATTTAAGATATTTATAGCTTATGTTTTTACTGTCAGTAAACACGATGACGGTTTAGTTAAAGCTCTTGAATTGGATTCATTGATCATCTGTAGGCAGGTATCAGCACTTCCGCGAGATGTGGCTGCACATTTTTTGTTGGTGACTTTTAGGAGTGCGGCTTGATTTAGCTGATGTCATGTCTCAGATTGATATACTATTATTTGCTTGTATTTGTCTGAGATGGCAGACAAATTAAAAACAAATGAAAGATTCTGTGTTTTATAAAGGCCAATGGAAGTCCCTCCTTGTTGGTTTTCTAGTGACCACCTCCCTCTTTCACACTAACCATCTCTCTCTCTGCCCTTCCCGCTCCATTTTTTCACTGATTTTTTTGTTTACTGTTGGTGAGAGTCTCTCAAACCAGTATGTGTATGTCCATTTAAATTGGGAAAAGCAACATCTTTCTTTGGGTGTGTTTATTACTCAAATTCTAGAAAAAAATGTTTTTCCCTTCCCTGGTTTCCTCCCCTCCTGCCTTTCTTACTTCCCATCTTTGCTTAGGCCAGCTAGTTAGAGCACGGAGTTGATGCTTGGGCAAGGCTGGATCGTGATGGCTATGCCAGTTGGTAATGCTTGGCTCCATGACCCAAGAGTTCTTTCTGTGTGTTCATCAGAAGGGCGCCAAGAGGGGAGGGACATGGAACCATTGGCACCAAGCAGAAAACTACTTAAAGCACGTGCCCTGCTACTGGCGAGTTAGCAGGGGTCATACATAGGTGGAAGGGGGCAGGATTCACAGGTTGGCACTGCCTCCTGGAGAACACCTTCAGGATCCAGGCTATATCAGAGTCTGTTAGAAACAGAACTGCTTTACTGTGGGGTGGGGTCGCACACAGAGTACTTTAGCAGGATCTACAAGTGCTTCATTGTTTTAGAAAGAAAGAAATGTTAGACCTTATGGTCAACAACTCTGTACTTGAATATTTCATAATTAGAAACAAAAATGTAACAAAATAGTCCTCTTTCTTACTTTTTTCCTTCCTTGCAAGACTTTTGTTAATTGCTGTCCACAATTAACAAAATGTCAATGAGAAAAAAACACTCAATATAAAATTGAGGAGATTGTGGAAACAGTCTTGATTATTTCTTGATATCTATGAGGCAGATAGCTATAGGCACATTTATTGAGTTGTAAAGTTATTCTACCAAAGCTCAAACATGACTGTTTCTTATCCCTTCCTCCCACACACTTTTTAAGTTTACCCCAATCAAGTATTTTAAGACATGTTTATCATGTAATGTTTGACACATACCAGATAATATATATAGCATATGTAAATTATTGCTCTTACTGGTGGAATGAAGACCAATGGGCCCACTATTGAATGTAAGAACTAGAGCTATCGCATAACTTTTCTCCTCTGGGTTCCTTTCCTATCCATACATTCCCCATCTGCCCTGCCAGAGGTAGGTATGCTCTTGCTCGTAAAGCAAAACAAAAACAAACAAGCAGAAAAGCTCAGTATGTTGTTTTACTTTACAGAATATGAAAGTGATAGTGCTTTCTTTTTTTCACTTACAGTATGTGCTTAAGATTTATCCATGTTGTTCTATGTGGAATTTTCAATGCTGGTGAATACACCTCAATTTATTTGTATCCTTTAGAGGTAATGAACCTTTAAGCTGATTTCTACTTTTTGGAACAGAACATTTCCTATAGATCTTTTGGATATTTCTTGATATCTATGAGGCAGATAGCTATAGGCGCATTTATTGGGTTGTAAAGTTATGATTAACATGACAAAATAGGACCAAGTTCTTTTCTTTTTTTTACCAATTTATACTTATACTAACTTCAGTATAAAAGATTGCTTAGTACTATATATTATTGCCTACCACAGGTATTAAAATTTTTCTTAGTTTGTTTCAATTCAATGTCTAAGATGTAAAATGCATTTTACTGTGGTCCTAACTTGTTCCTTGATGATAAAGTTAAACCTCTCTTCCTATGTATTTATCATTCATGTTTGAGCTTTGATGGAATCTCTACTCAATTTTTTATTGAGTTTTTTTTTTCTTATTGACATTTAAATGTAATAATGTTTTTAAATAATAATTTCAAGTCATGCATGTTTCAAATAATATTCCTTATTATCCTGTTGTTTTACCTTTTTGGTGGTGTCTTCTGGTAACAAAATAATTTATATATAATGTAGTCCTATTACTACTTATTCATTTAACTTTTCACTTTTTTATATTATGGTAGAAAAATTCTCTCTGGTTCAAAGACACTATTCTCTTAAAAAAAAAAAAAAGATTTATTTATCTATGCATACAGAACTGAGGTATAGGCCTAGTGCAGGGGCAAGAGAGGATTCACCAGAGACAGAGTGCGGAGCAGAACAGGCCGACTGAGGAAGTACACAGATGAGGGGAGCAGTGTGCGGGTCAGGAGAGGTCTGCTGTGCCATGTGGGTCACCACTGGTGTGGGGATCAAACTCATGCTGAAGTGGCTTTAGCTTTTCATTGCTGTGTACCACCAAGGAGGGCCTGAGAGACAATTTTCTCTTTTATGTTTGTTCTGCAAAGGATTTTGCCACATTTTAGTGTTTAATTTGTGGGGATTGATTTTGTAGAGAGGGAAGTAGGACTCTAGTTCCATATTTTCATAAATGTCTAGGTAACCATTTGTTCTAGAATCATTTATTAAAAAGACCATCCTTCCCCTTGAACAGCCACAATGCTACTTCTATAACTTTACATATTCCTGTGTATCTTTTCTTCTGAGCCTTTGGCCTGTAAATCTACCCTTGTCTCAATATAATTTTGTAAGCTTATATTTTGATACCTGGTAGGTATCACCTCTTTTTGGGCAAATGTACATACACATTTTGCATTTTGCTATTTGAGGGGCTTATATTATTCCATAGAAATTAAGATGGGTTTGCCAATGTCCTTCATAAGCCTTTTAAGAAATATGTTGAAGCTGCAAGGAAACTATTAGTCAATTAGAGACAAATAATGCATTTTTAATAGTGACTATGAACTTCCATGTACCTCTTTGTTTCTTTGGGTCTTTAATAACTCAGGAAAACATTTTATCATTTTCTATCTTGTGGTTGTATATACGTTTTGATGATTTATTCTTGGGTACCTTTCTTTTTTGTTAAAATTGCTAATGGTATTTTCTTCCTTTTCTTTTTTTTTTTTTTTTAAGATTTAGTTATTTATGCCTACAGAACTGGGGTACAAGCCAGAGGTATGGGGGCAGTGAGAGGATTCACAGAAACAGAGTGGGTAGCAGAACAGGCAGATCGACTGAAATACACTGCTGAGGGGAGCAGCAGGTAGGTCAGGAGAGGGCTGCCACTGCATGTGGTTCAGCTCCCTGGTGGGGGATCGAACTTCATGCTACAATGGCTTCAGAGAGCTTTGTATTGCAGTGTTTTAACCCATTGTGCCGCCAGGGAGAGCCCTGAATTTCCTTTTAAGTGAAATATTCACATTATTGCTGGCATAATAAACAAAATTGAGTTTTGCAAATTGATTTTCATATTCAGCCATCTTGCTAAAAATTCTTATTCTAAAAATTCCTTTGTGTTTTCTTTTGAGTTTTCATTGTAGCTGTTCACATCATGTGTGGGTAATGGCCTTTGTATTGTTTTTTCCTTTCAAACCTCATACCTGGCTTCCTCCTGCAACCCTGCCCTTACCTTTCATTGCTGTTTAGAGCCTCAAGCAAACTGTAAAACACAAAAGTAATAGCGATATTCTTGTCTTTTTACTGTGACATTGACGTTGACAGACATTATCAAGCACATTGCCTTCTGTATCTATTTTGCTAGGAATTTTTACTGGTACTGAATTTTATAAATTGTTTTTTTTCTATATATATTTAAATTGAGACTTTTAAAATATTATTTCACCAGTTAGTGTGAGTGACATGTTTTTCCTATGAGGTAAATTTCCTTTGCATTTTTGGGATAAAATCAATATGGTCATAATATATTTTCAGTACTCTTCTAAAAATAATATCCTGGACTCTTTTTTACATTTCTTTAGTATATTGCATCTATGTTTATGATTAAGTTGGGTTGTAATATTTTTACAACTCGGGTACAGGCCAGAGGTGCAGAGGCAGTGAGAAGATTCACCAGAGACAGAATAGGGAACAGGACAGGTAGATTGATGAAGTACACTCCTGAGGGGAGCTGCGGGGTGGTCAGGAGAGGTCTGCTGTACTATGCGGGTCAGCTCCCTGGCTGGGAATAGAACTCAAGAAGATGTGGCTTTAGCTTCGTAGTGCTGTGCTTTAACTTGCTTTAACCTGCTATGCTACATATATAGTATACAGGGAGGGACCTATATTCTGTATTCTATGGAAGAAACTGTAGAAGACTGAAATAACCTATGGTGACATAGGGAGAAACTTGTCTGTATAATAACTGAATCTCTTAAAAGACAATTTTTAAATATTAATGTATTTCTCCTTTGGTTAGTTTAAAAATTATATATGAATACCATTATATGTGATTTCCCCCCCATTTCATATATTTAAAAAATACTATTGCCATCAAGTTTTTTTTTAATAACAGTTTATTTTTACATCTTTTTTACATTTTTTTTTCCATCTCAATTGTATTCCCCGCGGGGCCATCAAGTTTTTTTTTTTTTTTTATGGTATTCTCTTATTAGCCAGTACTGTAATTTCATTTCATTTCTTATTCCTGTTTTTATTGATCAAGATGACTGGAAGTTTTTTTATACATATTATTTTATAGATAGTATTTAGATTCACTAGTTGACTAATATTTTGCTCAGCACTTTTTTTGGCACCTTAGAAATTTCTTTATGGAATCATTTTCACATTTGTAAAGTATATTCTTTGAAAGTTTTCTTTGATAGTCTTGCAAGCCGCATACTTCAAGTTGGCGTTTGTTTTTTCTTAATACTCTTTTGATTTTATTCTGTCTTCTGAATTCTATTGTGGCTCGTGATCATTTGATTGCTATTCCTTTTAAGACATCTAACTTTCACCCTCATTTCTCGTTCTCTTTTTAATATTTAGCAATATTATTTCATTAACCTCTCAACAACATTTAGAAGATGCTCATTTATTTGGGGGGATGCTGTGCATCTGGCTTTCCCACTGCCACATTCTCATTCTCTTTTTCCTGCTTCTCTTTGCTAGCTGTTCTTCCTGAACTGTTAGTTGAGTCCCTCAAGGATCATACTGCATGTTCATTTCCTCTTTTGCTAAGAGGCGGTGTGGAACAATGCCGAAGCCTGGAGTAAGATTGGGTTGACTATCATTCAGTTAATAGCAGTGTGACCTTGTTTCCTTATTTTAAAGTGAGTAAAAACAGTGTTGCTGGGAAAAGTCCATAAGCTGGCACTAGTTCATGTTCAACACATGGTAAGCAGTCATTACTGTCTGCTTTTATTCCATGTATAAGTCTTCCTAAATCATTTCATTTATTTCCAGGATAGCTGTTCTCATGTGCAACTTGCTCTGGCACCTTTCGTGTCTCTCAGGGCCATGGGAGGCAGGTCTTCTATGTTTGATTTTGTCCTCTTCCCTGAAAAAGTGCCTCTCCAAGCCTTCTGCATCTTAGGGCACTGCCAAGCACCCAGCTGAATTCAAGATCTGAACACACTGGCCCATTCCTTTCTTTTTTCCCAATCTAGTCATTGTGAAGGTCTGATGTCTACCTCTACTGTTGCAGTTGAGATCAAGGCAGCGTCATTGCTGGTCTGATACACTCTCGTAGCTGCCTAACTGCTCTCAATGTTCACAGGTCTTCCGTACTGAATGCACAAACCAGAGCAGCCAGCATTTCGTCTTCCAATTTAGTGTTAGTCATTGTTGTGGATAATTCCTATCTTCTTTAATTTATATTGAAGGCACCTCCACAAACTCATTTTGTTCCCTTCTCTCATTGCTCTCGACATTCAAGGTACTTTGGACTTTTTTTACGCCGTGGACTTAACCAAGCTTTTCCTTAGCTTGTGGCCTTTGCACATACCATACAGTAGAGCTGTACAGTAGAGCTGTCTCCTGCTGTTTGCCTGGATCTCACTCCATTGAGATGTCATTTGAAAGACAATGTTTCTCAGACATTCTAGTCTAAATTAAAGCTCCATTTGAGTCAATAAATACTGACTTTGTTTAATAAATGGTCCAATAGGTATATATCTACTTTAAAAGGATTCTCCCTTTGAGACAAATGATAGTTTTGTGGGACTGTACTCCTTTTAAGCTGAGTAATAGAGTTGTCACTGGGAAAAACTAAATTCCTAAGCTTCCCTTTTGTGTTCATTTATTTGATTTTCAAGGTCATAGATATTTATATTGATCATACTATTATTTTTTTTCCTTTTTATATATGTTTTGCATGACATGTAGAATTTATTACCAGCTAAAGTAGCAGCCTAAACTAGGCATTGGAGAACTCACACTCAAGGAGTATCATGTCAAGTATCCTGTGTCACTATATGTTTGGTCCTGAAATATGGTCATCAACAAGTCACTACAGAGGGAATCGTCACTCGGTGAATCTCCAGACTTGCCTGAAGCTGTATTACAAGTGGGGGCAGGGTTTGGGATTTAGTCTAGGTGTTTGGACTCCAAGAAGAAAGCTCATTTCCTTTATTCTGCTTTATTTTTTTCCTGGGAAAACTCTTTGATAAGTAACTATTGTGAGTGCAGTTTACAAAGTTCTCTAACACATATATTGTCTCCTATGATATACAAATCTAATTTTGGAGATGGAATGCCATTTTTGATGTTTTAATCAAATAAATGAACACAAAAGGGAAGTTTAGAAATTTAGTTTTTCCCAGTAACAACTCTATTACTCAGCTTAAAAGGAGTATAGTCTCACAAAACTATCATTTGTCTCAAAGAGAGAATCCATTTAAAGTAGATATATACTCATTGGACCATTAGATTAGATTTCTCATTTTCTGTCTTATTTCTTAGAGCATCCCTCAATTGTTCTTGAGTTTACAGATAAAAGTTAACCAAAGGGTGATTGAATTTTCTGAGAATTGATATGCAAAACATTGAGTTATTGGTGAGTCTGTTTTCATTCACTAAGGAAGGAGAAAACACAAATATAAAAAATCTCGATTGTGTCTGTCTCCTGTCCAGTTGGTTAACTATCAATCAATTTATTTATTATTGATTATGCTTTAGAGAAAAACATAACTAGCTTTATTAATTCTATTTATCATAGAAATACTCTAAGGAGAAGGCTAAGTACTTAAGTTTTTAAATTAGTCTTTATAGGGCCTCTCTGGTGGTGCAGAGGTTAAAGGCTCAGTGTTAGCAAGCTATCATCTTCAGCCACTGCAGCCTAAGTTCAGTCCTCAGGCAGGAAACTAACCCATATGGCACAACAGACCTCTTGTCTCTCCCATTGCTCCCCTCAGCAATGTATGTCAGTAGATCCGCCTGTTGTGCTCCTCCTTTGTCTCTGGTGACTCCTCTCCGCCCATCTTCTACCCTCTCTTCTGGCCTAGAACCCCGTTCTCACATGCATGAATAAATAAAATGAATCTTTTTTAACATTAGTCTTTATAAATTATTATTGTACATGTGTTATGAAAAAAAAGCAGGTAAATGTCCAGATAATATATTTATGGCAGAAATCAGGAAGGTGGAACTGAAATTTGAGAAATGTGACTGGATGAGATGAATTCTTTGGTTCAAGTATGTCCTTTGCCAGACCAAAAGAGGGATGTGGGGGGGTTCTGTTTAAGAGCTGGCGAACTAATGTGTGTACTTCTTGTTTATTAGCTCTTGCTTCCATTTTACACATTCTGGTTATCCATCAGTTTTGATATTTTAATTTTATATTTAAAATATAAACTCCTTTGTTGTGTTATTCAGTTCTTCATGTGATAGCTTCTGTTATCTTACCTCTTCCATGTATTTCCTTGATGCAGTTTTTTAAAAGAAGAAATCACACATTACTTTTGTGCACAGAGCAGGCTCTTTAAAAATTAAATCAAAAATAAAAGAAGAAAGTTGTAGGAAAAGTATAATGTATGTGAAATAATTTTGTAAGGAACACAGCAAATTATTTGTGGAACCTGGATGGTTGAAAATAGATCAATAATTATTAGATATGAACAAAAATTTGTACCTTATTAGTCATAAGCTGAATCTTATAGCATTTTGTTTACACAGTCATCAATTAAGTTAGCAACTTTATTGAGCCCTCACGATATGTGAAAGATGATTGAGAGCTTGAGATAGAAAAAAATGACAATAAATCACACAGTTTTCTCAGCTCAAGGAAGTTCACATTGAGGAAGATGAACATCCACATAAAATACATCTAATTGCATGGTAAGTCGTCTATTAGAAGTGTGCACCGAGAGGGCACCATTAGGAAATCAGAATCACTGAAGCAGAGATAAGTGTCCAAGGACCTTCATGGAGATTGTCTTGTCAGTTGGTCCTTGAAGGATAAGTAGGGTCATAGACAGAGGTATGAAGGACATATTGAACTCAAGGAAAAATATGTGCAGTTGTGAAATTTTCAAATCACAGGTAGTTCTTTGATTCTCAAAATGTTGCAGTGGCAGCAAGTGGGAGATAAGATGCTCGAAGTTTGGCCCAAATAAGGAGTAAAGGGCAGGAAATTTGGACATTTCTGGAGCCACAGAATGGTTTGCAGATCTGTTGAAAGATATGGCACTTTTTGATAAAAAGATTTGCATAGCATGAAGATTGAATAGTTTAATACAATTTTAAGAATAACAATCTAGAGATCACTTTATGAACATTCCAAACTTTTTATGTGCCTCCCTCTGGATAAATAAAGGGAGGTAATAGATACATTTAGTGGATAAGTGTTTCATTGTTCTGCTTGATGGGGCTCTTCCTAAGCTTAAAGTCTTTTCCTTCATTTTACTAAAGAGTCAGATAATATGGAGGTGTGAAACTTTAGTAATTTCCTTGAAGAGATGGTAAAGCAAAATCAGAGGAAACTTCTCAGTAAAAATCCACCTATCTCGGGCCCTCCCTGGTGGCGCAGCGGGTTAAAGCACAGCACTGAGAATCTAAGGCCGCTTCTGCATGAGTTCGATTCCCGCCTGCCCCGGAGGTGATCACATGGCGTGGCAGACCTCTCCTGACCCGCCCGCTGCTCCCCTCAGCAGTGTACTTCGTCGATCTGCCTGTTCTGCTCCCCACTCTGTCTCTGGTGAATCCTCTCACCCTCCGCATCTCTGGCCTGTACCCCAGTTCTGTATGAATAAATAAATAAATCTTAAAAAAAAAAAAAATCCACCTTCCTCTATTGTACAAATGCTTATGTAATTGGATAGTCTGTTTTCTTACTTGTATAACAGAGCTACTCATAAGACCTGCCACATAGTATCGAGAGGGTCAGATGAGCTCATCAGAGTATAACGCAGCCCTGATTCACACACAGTGGGAGCTCAATAAATATTGGCAATTAATATTGTTACTAAGGTTGTCAAAATCCTTGATTTTATTTCTGTATGTTTATATACAGAGCGCTCACATGACTTTAAGTTCTTCATGGAACATGTGAATCGTTTTTGTTAATTCCTGTATAATACTTGTGTGATCTCATGTATTGCTGGCTCTTCATGGCTCCTCTCTTTGGAATAAAACTTCCTTACCTGCACATACCCTTCACAGGGTAAGCTCTTCCCAGTGAAAAGTTGCATTACATATTTTCTGTATAAAGCAGCAGCAGTGGTGTAGATAAGTTAACTAATGAATATTATTATGTGCTTTTTTTTTTTTTAAACAGCTTCTAATATTCAGTGGGGAAATTTTCCTTGTTAAGAGACACTGACAAGGCCAGTTGGCCTAAAATTAGATCCAGCAGCTGTGTTTTGAATCAAGGCTCCACATGTGCATTGCACACTCTTCCTGCTGTGCTTGTCTGTGTCTTTATCTTGCTTTAGGAAGCAGCCTTTTCGGGTGAATTTTAACACCCGTGTTTTTCCTGGTACAGCCAGAAAGGTGCTTCCATGCAATCATATTCCACGTTTGCTTACATTTATGGAATGGCAAAATCCACAACAAAAGGGTTTGCTTGTTATTACAAAACTATCCTCAAATACAATTTTTAACTCTCAGGCTGTGTATGGAGATTTCAGAATTCATCCATCTCTTCCCCTGCCCCACACCTCTGGATTATCCATATAAAAGCTTGTGTATCAACAATAAAACATTGGCATAAAAATCAAGGTACTAGGTCATACCTATATTTAATTGCTACCAAATCAACTTTTTTTTTAAAAAAGAAAAATACTCCCATGACAATGTTGGTAATGACAGCTAGAAATAATTTAGACATTCTCTTATTAGTTTCTATTCAGGGGCATTGTGAACCAGTGTTAATGTTATAGGCCCTAGTCCCTTTGTATTCTTTTGCCCTACTGTTTGGTTAATAAACATTTTTTAAAGAATATATTTATATGCACAATATTATCATGATTTGGTGTAAGTATCTGTGGTTATAAGTGCACTTCATTTCACCTAATTAGGTTATTTAGTCATTTACACATTAGCAACGTACTACATATTCCACTTTTACAGGAACTTATTTTAATTATACCCACAGTTCTGTTCTGCTCCATTATATCCATAGATCAAGCTGAATAATAGCAGTCTTAAAAGCCATATGGTAAAAGTGATTATAGGTCATTAAGGCCAAATTAAGGTAACATTTCTGGTGGCTACAAACGGAAGTCTAACTAACAATTACTTTTTTCTTTTGCTTTGGGGAAATCATTCTCTTTGGCTTTGATGTTGACAATCTTGTAGTTGAATGCCTACTGTTTGGCTTATATTAGTAGTTGCTTTCATGATGCTACTAATACTTTTTTTTTTTAAGTAGAGAAAATATATATACCATACTTTTAAATTTACCATTAAATCTCTAGTCAGTGAATTTATTCCTATCATTTCAAAGAATTGTGCATTTTCTGACTTCCTTTCCTGCCTGTCTTTTTGAAGAGTCAAGTGGACAACCAGTTTTCCTAATCTGGTCATATGAATATTAGAATGTGTTTAAATTGCATTTTGAAATAATGAGAATAAAAACTAGTTGTGCCACATAGAAGTTATCTAAATAAACATAGCCTGTCCTTTCAAAGAGAAATGCCCAATTTTTCTCTTTTAAGGGAACTTTCACACAGTAACCAACAATCAGGTATTTTATGAGTAAATATTTAATTCTTGTTTTGGTTGGCTTAATGTCATTTATTTAATAAAAAAAAAGAAAGAAATCTTTCAGGCATATCCGTAGACTCTCTAGGACTCAAGGATGTGTGTCCATGTTATTTTCTCTTTGGGATTACTTAGGCAGGCTTTGTGTAAGAATATACTATTTTGAATTATTTTGTTGATTCTATAGAAATATAACTTGGGAGGTAAATTTTGAGTAGTTATTATTTGGTTACCTTCCCCATTCATAATCTATGAATTAAAAAAAGCTTAAGTGGGAAATCAACAGTTAAAAGATTCTCATGTAAATGTTTTAGTAAGTAGCCATACTTCTTTGCTGGTTAGTGAAGACTTTTCCTTTGTATTCAGATTTGGAACATGCAGGGCAGCTACACAACTCTTAACTGTGGTTGATATGAAACTTTTCATTTCGTTTGGAAATTCGTTTCTAGCAGCTCATATAACTTTTTTTAATATCCACAGATTAAAGTGATAGTTCAGTCTGGATATGTCAATGTAGAAAGTGGGAATTTGCCTTTTATATAAAATGGAGAGAATTGTAGTTGCAATTTATATTTCTGTTCTATTTGCCTTAGAAAAAATTACAAGCAAGTGGCTACCTGAGTAGAAGTGGGGTGGGGGAGGTGAAAATACTATAGGGTATGTAAGACTTCCAAATATGTATCTTATTTTTTATTATTATTACAGTTATTCCCTACTTTTAGAAAGTTTGAATGATGCTACTTTGGTTTACTACTGTCCTATATTGCTACTTTTTTCACTAACCAAAAAGAATTCACAGGATTTTTCTCTTGTGATAAAAGGCAGAAAGCAACAATATTAATGTTTGTTTTGCAGCAGGCTGGCCTGGAAGCAGCATGCACTCTGAGTGGCCAGAGGGCACTACCTATCCCCTTCCCTGGAAGCTATTTCATGCTGTGGCTGACACACGAGGCCATGCCCATCCCCACCTTCATTATATGTTAGTTTTATTTTAGTTTTTTTTGTGTCATTTGGTATAATTTGCCAGCTTACTTTTTGAATCTGGGAACACTAGGGACATTTTCCATATAGATTAATGATAATTTGCTCCTTCACTTTATGCCGCTTTGGCTTATGGAAGTTTTCATTGTATGCTCAATTTTCAGAGAAGAGAAACATGTATTTGGGTTTTTGGGCAATGGGCATTCTGTATAGCTAAAATAAAGGTATTCTTTTTACATTTAATTTTTATGGAAACTCTAAAAAAGTAATTGGTGACACTTCCTATCATTTAAAATATGTTCTGGATTGTTCAAAATTCTAATCGTAAAATAAGTGAGTATGACTAAGAGTGCAAACATCATTATATCCCTATTTTTTAAATGTTAGTTTGGGGGCAGCTTATACATTTCAGTATATACACTTAGGATTGATTTAGGTGATGCAACTATACTAAAAACCAGACTGATAAACTTTTAAGGAAGAAAAGGTGGGACTGAGCAGGATTTGTATATTTACACAGAGTTTGGTGGGTCTGTTGGCCTTTGGGGATGGAAGATTCATTGTTAGTAGAGTGCAATAGAGACCACTACTCTTGAATTACTGAGGAAATTATTCCTGGGCTCGGGCACCACATGGATCACATCAAATTTAAAGTGGGAGCATTGACTGTCAGGGACAAGCTAGATTTTTAATTATTCTTGAAGTACTTCACTCATCCTAAAATCATTTTAACCTGTCAAAATGTAACTGAGACGTCAACAAAATTCTCAAAGTTTTTCATATTTGCAGATGGTAATGCACTCGCATTGAAAAACAGGAATGAAATGAGATGATTCAGTAATTTTATTTTAATGAGCAGCGTGATTGATTTTAACCTTTATTTTAAAAAAGAATAGTAATTTGGATATGTGTATTTACTGTACTGTGGAAAAAGTCCCCTTTGAAATTCTCAATGCTATAGTGTATAAGTCTTGAGACAGTGCAGTTGAAGAATTTCTTTTTGATTGTTGAATACCTCCTAGTACTAATTTAATACCTTATTTGTTTGCATTTATTAGTATAATGCTATTGGAAATTGTGCTTTTTTGAAACATCCTATTTACAGTGCCATTTTTGCTGATTGGTCTAGTGTCAAACAATAACTGAGATGCTAGGGCAATTATCCTAATTCCCAAATATTATTATACTACAATGCAGGACATTGTAGAAAAAAAATTGATTCCTGAAAATTATTCAGTCCTTTTAAAGTCAAAGAGATTAAACAAATTGGAAAAAACACACACACACACACAATGAAAGATAAAGGTATATAAGCTCACTTAACTATTAATGATACAAATTAATCTGCAAGGAATTAAAAGCAGCTTTGTTAATGGTAGAAGACACTTGCAGTTAATAAGGACATTACTTCTCATTTGGGGTTAGCTTAGCCTCTCATTTATTAATATCTCTTTAAACGACAAGTAGAAAGAACTCCATTTTTACCAGACTTCTTTTCACAAGACCCAGTCTCTGAAGAGAAATATCGTTGATGGAAAACCAGAAAGACTAAATAGATGTATTTGGTCTCACAGGCAGTCCATTAATTTGCTCAAATTAAATATTATCTTTAAATATTGAAAGGTTAAATGTACACTGATAATGGATTTAGACAGCTATTAAGCTGTAATTGCTTTCTAATGCAGTTACCAAAAGACATTTGATATAACATATTGAGAAGGAAGGATTAGGGACTTCTCTGTACCTCAGTTTTAACTGGGAGTTTTATGGCGTTAATTCTGGCAGTTGAAAGAATTGGATAACAACAATTTTTATGAGGACACACACAATATACATAAAATATTCAGTGGGCAGGTGGTTGAAGGACTGCATTTTGTAATGTATTGAATGTTCATAGCTTTTGCAAATCGGCAGCACCAGTGCTATCAAATGAACTCTCCACTCTGAAAATTTTTCTATAAGATAGAAGTCAAATTTCTGAAAATGTTACCAGTTTATGATTTTTAGCCATCAAAGTTGAATTACTGGGTTTTGTGCCCTAGATATATGGATACACTGGTGACCACATTAATTTAAAAACTTCTCAGTCGGCTGGAGAGTAGCATCTAGCTCAGGTAGCCAAACTGATGGCTTTCCCTGGCTGGGTAGGCAGCTTTCTTTTTAGTATTCGAATTGTTTGAATCTGTAGGATGATGTTTTCACATTTTTACAGTTGCATTTTCTGAGTGCAGTTTCCAAGTTTAACAAATTATTGTTAACCCAGAAACATATACTGATTGATTTAGTCAATCAATTACGTCTAAAGTTCAGGGAAAGGACAAGCATTTTTGAAAAGGAAATGAAAAGAAGCAGAGCCCTTAAAATCATCTTTTTGTATGTGAATTATTTAAATATAAGGGAAGTATATGTATGCTTCTGCATCAGGAAAACATTACCTGCAGTTAAGATAGCAAACCAAAGTATTGAGTTAAAGAAAGAGAAAAAAACACCCTGCTTTGATCCCTGTCATTCATCAGATTTTTGATTAATAGTCTGACTTTCACTATTTACTGACTAATTTAAACTGTTGGATATTGCAAATTGGGTTTAATTTCTTTCTTTCTTTCTTTTCTTTCTTTTTTTTTTTTTTTGTGAATCCAGTTCGGTTTCACCAGCCATTATTGAGGATTAAACGTATGTGAATGTCTTTTCTGTAGCCTGTTGATATTCCAGGTTGTGCAAAGGTCTCCATCAAGCACCCCCTAGAGTTGTGCGAGGAATGCAGCATTTGGCTGCCTTGGACTTCTTCAAAAAAGAATGTAATAATAACCATGCTTCTTACTAAATTTTCAGGTCCTACCACGAATGTATTTCTAATATTTTTAGATCCTCAAAATTAGTTTGAGTATTTCAATTTTACAAATGAGAAGTCATGTTCAGAGAGACCTTTTGAGTGACTGGCCTTATGTAAAATGGAGTACATGTGAATCCACAGCAAATATTTTTAGAAGTATGAGAATTACATAGGATGCCATAGGATTAAAGGAGCATTTTAGTATTTTAAGTCCATTGAATACAACCAGGGAAGAACTTACAGAAAGTTAGATTTCAGTGTGTACCTTTCATTAGAAAAACTAGTAATATAGTTTTCTTACACATTTTCTCCTCTCCCCAAGTAGTTCCTCGGCTTTCTCCCCTCAAATTCATTCTCCGCTAAAATTAAAATAATAGAAAACTACATTCTGAATTTTACTGAGATAGTTAAGTGCAAAATGTAATTACATTCATTACCCACAAGAGCCTAATGTATAACATTTATAATCCTTTAAAGTGGAATTAGAGTTCTGTCTTCCCAATATACTATGCTGTCTTTAAATTTCACTCATTAAAGCTGTTCTGTAAAATCTTTTTAAAAAAAATCCTGAGACAGTGAATCCTTTTCTTTTGTATTTAGGTACCTTTCTTTAAATATTTCAAGTTTTCAAGAATTTGTTTAATAATGTGCATATTTTAATATGCTTTGGGATCAGACCTACCTGCCTACTTTTCTCCCTCTCTTCCTTCATTCCTCCCTCCCTTGCTACATGCTTTCCTTCCTCTGCTTGTCCTTCCACCCTCCCGCCTTCTTTTCCTTTCTTTCCTTTCTTCAGAACGGCACCTCTCTTTGCTCCTTATTTTTCTTAATATAAAGTAAATATAAAAATTGAATTCTACTGGATCAAGCTCAATATTTTCTAAAGTTATAATATTTTCAAATTTTTGTGATGCTTGCTTTAAGGCTTGCATATTTAATATAGTTTTATGGGATTGTATAATGATTACTTTAAGAATTTCAAATGTAATAGTTTTTTTAGTCTTTTTCTGAGCACAACCACTGTCTGTACCACCCCAAAAGCCTTGAGTATTATGACATTCTATACTACTCATTCTTGGTATTTACTGATCCACTAGGTACAAAATAGACTGTAGAGCTCTGTAAACTTTCCACCTAAACCCCAAACAGAAATTAAAGATATAAGCACAGGGAAAATTTGTTTGGAAACTTGGCTGAAAGTTTTCATCCAAAATTTTAAAATTATTTGCATGATGGTACAAAACTATTCATGAATTGGAAGCTCAGGAAGGCATCTGTTGTTGTGTATTCCGGAGCACCCAAAGATAAGACACAGTTTTAAAGCATTGCTCTTAGATGGTGAAGGGTGTTTTTGAAGAAGTCACAATCATCATTCAGTCCATGCTGTCCCTCCTTCTCTACTGTTATATACAAGAGTCTCTATCCTAAGAGTTTATTAGAACAAACATCATTGCTCATATGAAGTCCAGGCACCAAAACCACTACAGGAATATGTTTACTCACCGCCATTCATGATGTTATTGTCTTTAGAATTAAAATGCTTTGGTTGATAGCAAGTGTGGAATTTAACTTATGTCTCTGAGTTAGTCTTGTAAAAATGATCCATGGCTTCTCATCTGAAAAGTTTCTTGCTACTTACTACTAACCAAGGGAAATCCTTGGGTGAAAAAATGTGTATACTGAAACAGGATTTGACCTTCGAAGGTTGTTTTCCCTTCTGTTTGTTGTGTTCTTAGTACTATGTACGTGAGTGATCCATGAGCAGTGAACAAGTGGAAAGAATGTTCTGCAAGTTCTGTGCTCCACTCTGTGTGTGCTGTGATTGCTTCTCTTGCTGTGTCATTTGTTGCTGATTTAAATATCTAATGACTCTCATCAAACAACATTTAAACTTTCTATGAGATCCTGTAAGTGTTCCTTTAGATCATATTATGAGTAACAATGGATGAAATGAGCTTCAATGGAGAGGCTGCAGTTCACTCCCGTGCTCTGCAGCTGTTTGTCATGGCAGTAGAACACGTCAGTTGAACTGCAGCCATCCAGTTAGTGGCATTTTGCCCATGAAATGATACATAAAACAGTATTGCGGGTACAGTATGTTTCATTTCTACATTGTTTTCAGGTTCATCCCTGGCATGTTCTGTAACCTGGGCTTTTTTGTTGTTGCTGATTCAAAAATCAAAACTTTAAGATGGTGTTGTAGCATAAATGAAGTTACTTAAGAAATGGCTCTTTAGCGTCTGACAAATTGGTCACTAGCCGGTAATTAATTTATTTTAAAGTAAATTAACTGTGGGACTGACAAAGAATGTAGTAGATAATTTTCAAAGATAAGTATTAAGTCTTGTCCATGCCTTAAATGACGGGAGTAAGCCTGAATTATTTATAATATACTAGGGACTTTGACTTTATTCATAAGCTGTGTTCTGTGTAACAGAAATTAAACTTTAATTAATTTGCAACATCCTTTGAGTGTATACTCTGCTAGTTTCTTTAAAAAATAAAAACATGGGGAAGTATAAAGGACGTGGGGGGGAGGGGAATTATAATAATGAACAACTATGTACCAGAGACATTTGGGGGGGGGTGGAGTGGGGAATGGGATCAAAAAAGGTGGGGGGAGGGAAGTGCACTGGACTATGGTGATGGCACATGGGTGCATTGGTGATGGGAAGTCCACAGGAATTACAATTGAGATGGAAAAAGGCACAAAATGATGTAAAAATAAACTATCATATTGTTAAAAATAATAAAAACATGGGAACAAAATAGTTCCTGACCTCACAGAGTTTTCACAGGGCATATTGGACACCTAGGGATAAACAAATAGGGATACTCGATCAAATGGGATAAGATGTCTGAAGTAACTAAGTAGAGGAGTCTCTGCAAGTACAAAGCCCTCAGTAAATGACTGTTGAAGTAAAGTGTGTTGAAGAATTGCCTTTGAATGTTAGTCATTTTTATGTCACCAGGAACTTCCTAAGAGCTAACTGAAAATGGTGATTGCCATTTGATGTTGTTTAGTCTAACACTCTAGGACTTAATGCAGCATAGAAAATACCGTTTTTCCCGTTTTGCTAGAGAACACAGAAGATAGGAGCTTGCTTTTTTCCTCCCCATGTGCTTTCTCATTTAAATGTGACTTACGTGTTTTACCCCCAGACTTTTAAGGAGTATATTGTATTCTGAAAGATATTTTAAATAAACTGAGGAAAACAACTTAGCAATTGTGTAGTACTAAGTTAATCTGTATGCAGGATAGACAGTGAATGGCACTGCAAAGGTAAAGAACAGTAG
The DNA here is from genome assembly GCF_000260355.1 of Condylura cristata. Taxonomy (NCBI): domain Eukaryota; kingdom Metazoa; phylum Chordata; class Mammalia; order Eulipotyphla; family Talpidae; genus Condylura; species Condylura cristata. Next base: position 35,743,685 of record NW_004567117.1, on the reverse strand, counting down.
AATGAAAGGAATGTTGGAAGTTCTAGTGGAGATGGTCATGGTGAAGTACCTAGATTCCAGAGTGAGACTGAAGTTCAAAGATTGGCTTTTCCACTTACCAGCTGTCTGACCTTGGAAAAGTTAATTTGCCTGTCTGAGTCTCAGTTTGCTCATCTGTAAAATAGCAAGATTAATAGTGTGTATTACAAAACATGGATTTGTGTGGAGTAAATACTAATTCATATAAAGCATTAACCATGGTACCACACAAATAATACCAGCACCAATCAGTTATATTCATCATATCATGGAGCCAGACATTGATTTTTCAAGGTGCTTGAAAGCATGACATTAAAGAAGATGCGTTTGGCATTGGCATTTTGGTTGCATGGAAGTGAGGAGAGAATGGACATGTCATTCAAAGCCATGCAGAGCTAAACATTAAACAAAGAGGTTTTGGGGGAATAAACATAATGATTTTGATTTAGATATTTTAGAAAGTAGGGCATAAAAGATACCAAATTCAATCGGGTTTTATTGGAATCAATGAAAAGGGATACATAAAGATTTAAGAGGAGGGGGACATTCTTTTCTCCGCAGCTGGTCATGAGCCCAGTGTAGTTGGCAGTAAAATGAATTGTTTGGAATGTGTCCCTAAAATCCTGTAATTTAATTTTCATTATTTATATAACACAGTCAGTATACGTGGCATTTTACTAAACACACATACAAGACCAAATTTCTGGCCTGTGTAATTTTACCTAAGAAGATCCTGAAACTGAATATTTGCACCTACTAAATTAAATGCAGCTTGGTAAAGTACAGCCAGTGGGTCCCGTGGTCCTAATCAACAAGGGGGGACATATTGTTGGAGGTGAAAAAAGGAGTCAGAAACTAGAGTAAATAGTGTTTGTGAGGGTAATGAGACCGAGGCTTTATGACGCTCAAAACCCCTGTCATTGAGGAGTCCAGAGCAGAGTTTTTAAGTAGTGAAGTGAGACAAAATAACAACCAAGTTGGGTGCTGTTATGTAAAAGGAAGCTATTAAAATCATTATTAAAACAGTTTTTTTTTCTCTTGTAGCACTAACCTTATTTCATTCCATACACTTTTAGAGACACAGATTACAAAAGAGTGATTTACCTAATGTGTGTCTAGAAGATAAAAGGTTTCTGGAAAACTACACATTGGACTCGGAGAATCTGTCTGTCCCAGCAAGTGTTTCAAGTTAAACGTTCTGACATCAGTGGCCCTGCAATGAATAGTATTTACTTCTAGAAACCTAGAGTTTCCACAGTTATGTATTCACCCTGTTAGAAAAGTGCATGATTTATTGCACTTGATTTTTCTCTGGTTATATAGTTCTTGGTTTTGGAAAGAGTCCTCCTGGCCAGGAGTCAGCTAACACTTTACTGCAAGGGGCAGAAGGTAGTTTCACAATTGTTTTAGTAGGTTTTTAGCTGAGTAAAAAAGTCTTGAAATTTGCAAGAGGAATCAGAATGGAGGACAGTATAAACATTCAGGTCAAAATTTATTCAGCATATGCTAGCATGCCACCAGGAACCAGAAAGAATAAATTATTCTGACTCCATTCCTGGGCAAGATCCCTACGCGCTTACAGAATTAAACTATTTTACAAATCATTTAAGTTGCTGACCAAAGCTTGGAGATTACCACCTAAATGAAGATTACCACCTAGATCGAGTAGCTTCCTCCCAGGAATTCCTCTTCAGAATTTTAAGACAACAAAGTAGCAAATCCACATGTTAATCATTAAAATAAATGAAGCACAATTTGCCCAGCAAATCATTTTCACACATTTTCTATTTCAAGAAATTGGGATTCAAATCTTAACCTAAATCTTACATATTCATATTTTTAAGCAACATGGAACAGAATAAGAGGTTCATCTGAATACACAGAAGATTGCCAGGTTCTTAAAATGGGGACAGTGGGGTCGCAAAACCTTGCTCAGCTCCTGGTTTCATGGCAAAGAATGCAAGTGCTATAACATTTGATGGAGATTTAAATTCTGGTTTAAATTGATAAAACAGAGTTGTTATTTTATATCCACATCCTTGTTTTTATACATCTCTGCATCACTGCACAAATGGCAGTTTGTTTTCCAAAGAGGTCTGGGACCAGAGCAGCAGGTCACGGAGCAAGTATTTTATAGCATTGTTTTTCCACTTCTGTTGGCTGGGTTGATTTTCCCTGGTCAAAAGTTTTCTCTTAACTCCTTCAAATAGTGCATCAGAAAGATGACGTAGGAAATGTTAAATGCCTTCAAAAGTCTAGGTGGAGAGAAGGCTTTATTAGGGAAGTTTGCACCTGCTCCCTCCACTCCCCCACCTTCATAGACATTCCACTAATCCTTAAATTCTTCATATAATGCGTATAAATAGACACTAAGGGCAGTTCTAGATCTGTAGCTTGTATTGATACACACTGACTAGGTCTACAAGATGTCAAAACAAGTTGGAATTTTAATAAATTTTGGCAAACAACTGGCCAGTGTAGTCTGACCCATCAAAATGTTTTATTGTAAACACAAGCCCGGATATTGGTTTGACAGAAATTGTATTTACAGAATAATTTATGCTATGGTTTTGAAATGCACCCAACCATATCCTTGTAGGAATCCTGTCACAGAATATTATTTTATACTATCATATTTTTAAAAGACAACACTGAAAGGTGAATAGGAAAAATGCAATTAAATTGAAGCATGTTTGTGGATGGCAGTACCATCTCTCTTGCCTTAGCAAAGAAGGTGTTTGAAGTTTAAAAACTGTAAAAGAGGATTTGTAGAAAAGCGCTGTCTGTTTTAAAGTACTGGTGATTCAGCAGCTGTTGAGGATCCGTCTGAAATCAGCACGGAACTTTGGAGAATGTTTCTCCTCAGGAGCTGGAACATGATCCTTTCTCAGCCCACACAATGCAGGATCCATGCTTTTCTTTATCTGATTCTTTCTTTTTCTCCGTTTTTTCCTTCTTCACTACTCTGATTGATGGAAACACGTGCTGGGAGCTCTCCCTGACATTCTTTCCAAACACTGAAGTATGAAATGTTATGGTGGTGCTATGTCTATTTTTGAAAGTAAGGCTGTTAATGTAAAGCCTGTGTTGATATATTGGGATGAATTATAATAGTGATATTATTACAGCCTTCAAAGCTGAAAATTTATTATTTTTCTCACCTACTTTTGGTTGCTGATACTTGATCATAGGAACATGCTGTGCATCTGGTTAATTTGAGGAGGACTTATTTCTAGAGTCTAAAAAAGTTAAATTTTATTCTTCTTTATACCTTCTCCAGGTCCCCTCCTATTGTTGAAGAACAAATAGAAATGAAACCCTCTTCAGCTTTGCTTCCTAGACATTCTCATCATTATTATTAATGCTTACAATGAAGATATTTTTTAAATATCACAGATTTTGCAAATACTCTAACAATAGAATTGTCTGTTGGAACTGCTCATCTTGACTTTCTTGATTTAAACATTTAATTAAACAAAAGATACTGTTCACTTGTTTTGACATCTGTATTTTAAAATGTTAAGTATCTTTTTATTTAGAAGGTCACATTTAAAAAGCCAATAGAAATTCATAGTAGGCAATGTGCAGTACTGAATGGAACTCATAAGTTATGACAAAAAGAGGGTGAAGTTATTATTTTATATATACATATAATTTTATTTATTTATTTATTTATTTATTTATTTATTTATTTATTTATTTATGCATACCAAACTGGGGTGTAGGCCAGTGGTGATGGGGAGGTGAGAGAATTCACCATAGAGAGAGTAGGGAGCAGAATAGGCAGATCAATGAGGGGAGCAACGGGCAAGTCAGGAGAGGTCTGCCGTGCTATGTGAATCACCTCCCAGGTAGGGATGGAACTCGCTCTGAAGCGATGTGGCCAGCTTGCAGTGCTGTATCCTAACCCTTTACACCACCTGGGAGGGCCCTCGAGGGAGAAAATAATTTTAAAGTCTTGCCTTGCTTGCTATAGCATAGGTTATTTAGGAAAAGAGTCCATGTTTCCCTACACATTGTTGTATTCTTCATCCCTGGCATGTTTTCTGGCCTGGAGAAGTTACATAATCAATATTTACTGGTGGGTAAATGAAAAAGTGAATGGGATAAGTAGCACTGACTTTAACAGCAAAGGTTCATTTCCTTGGTACCCAGTGCTTGACTAGAATACACAGCTATCTGGTCATAAATGATGAAACAATATGTACTGTACTAGCTTGGAGGAGGACTGCATATGTGCCTGTATGCTCAGTAGCAGTATACTACGTAGTCAGGGGTACTTGGTAGGAGCAAACACATCTCCAAGCACATTGCTTATGAAACTTGTGTGTGCCTGGCAGCTGTTCTGTAGGCACCAGCTATTACTATCACTGCTGCAGATAAGGAAACGGACAAACACCTAGGCGTAGTCACATTTTCAGGGTCCGTGATTTTAAACCTTCTATCAGTTCTCAAGAGTGCTGATGTCATTTGCTTGCATATTTCAGTCTTTTCAGTTGACTAGTAGATTTGTATATTGTTTTCTCTAAAGTATTAAAAATGGCCCCCGGCAATAGGTGAGTCATTTCTGCCTCATAAAGATTCAGGGATTTAGGAATTTACTTACAAAAGGTCCAGTGCTTATAATGTACAGTATGTGGCCCTCATTTGTGGTAGGACTGCATAAAAATGTATAATTAATATCTGACCCTAAGAGACTTAATGAAATTGAAAAAAAAATGTCAGCCAAAGAGAAAGAATAGAAACTTGGGATCTTATTCTGGTAAGGGCCTTGGGAAGTTAGGCAGTATCCTTGTATCCTTAATCAGGGGAGTCAGGACTGGAATGAGTCATGTAACCTCCCTCTGGCTCATGTTCCTTCTTCAAAACTGGGCTAATGACAGTATTCGGCTCCCTAGTATGACGTGAAGATCAAATGAGGAGTAAACGCACCGAGAGCAGTTGTTGCACACAGAAAGTGCTCAACAAGTACTGTCTTTGAAGTTACCATTTTACAGTGGAGGAAACTGAATCCTAGAGATATAAAATTCCTTACTGCAGCTAAGCCAGCTAGATAATGACAGAGCCAGCCAGTGGAATGGCGATGCTCAGGTAGTCAGCTCTCTCCCTAGTCAGAAGAATAGGTGGGAATGAAGACCCACCTCACAGGTAATGAGCCGTCATTTCCGCATAGACTCTGGTTCCTGAATATATGCTGAACTTTTTGATGTCATTCATTTTTTTTTTTTCCTTCAGGGGAATATATATTGGGCTGATTTTAAAAGGATGGTTATATGCCAGCATTATGAGAAGGAAAAACCTTACCATAGTTTTTTTTTTTTTCATACATAATCCAAATTTCAAATGTATTAATTTTGCTGAATGCCATGGCAACATACATAACTGTTTTTCAGTTCATGAAAGGTATTTTGGGAATTATTGGCTCCTGCATGCTTGAGCGTTTTCGTCTTTCAGCTATAGAAATACACTATGTATCCTCTTCATTTTGTGTTTGTGCTTCTATTCAAAATGAGAATAAAAGCAGTTAGTTTCTGGGTTGTAATATTCTTCAGTGAACGGTGGCTTTCTAAAACAGTCACACCTTCACTGAAATGAAAACTCTGCCGTATCATAAAAGATATTCTAATTACTGCATCTAGTTAAAAGGAGAATAAATCACTGGGAGATTATTTTAAGTGCCTTAAATATAATAAAGAAGAATAATGGACGTTGAACAGCTTGACAAGTTTGATGAATTCAGTCTATGGCTGATTTCTGCTGCTTTCTAATGGAAAAGGAGAACATTTTACTTTCATGGTACGTTGTCAAAGGTAATGTTTGTTGGAGAAGATAAGGGGGAACAGTATCTTTGTTCAGCACTTGCCACTTAACTAGGCATAACTAAGGCAGCCCATTATCTCATTTAATCTCTTTCACTCTCCTCATATGCAACTTATACCCATTTTACATCTGAGAAAAGTAAGATTCAGAGAACTGACTTAACTTAAAGCACACAGCTACTAAGTAAAATCTGGTCCACAAATCTGCAGGATGTGACATCAGAGGCTATACCCTTCCCCTTTGTTACCCATACAATGACTTGTTTTTCTTGAAGACAGAAATTTCACCCCCTTTCGTACAGAATAGCTGTGTTCAAAAGAGTTAAATTTGTGAAATGGTAAGTGCATTGGAAGATTTAAAGTAAAATATATGTGTACATCTCTTTGCTTAGTGCTTAGTACACAGCAAATGGAGAGTACCTGGGGGATTTGTTTTTAATTACCACACATACTGTATTCCCAATAGATCATAACATTAGAGTCAGGGTTATATTTAATGAATTCTGTACATTATATCAATTGTTTCTGTACAATCAAAATTATATCTACTGAATTTTTCAAAGTATATTTTACACGTTAAAATGGTGGTAAAGTTGATTAAAGTATCATGAATTTCCCATTGGATTAGGCTTCATAGATGCATTAAATCACATAACGTGTTCATGGTCACAGTGCTATTGTGACAAATTACATAGGAAAGGTTGTGTGTGTTGGTCATTTTTATGTCCAGAGGAAGGTAAAGATGTAAATGACTGGAAAAGTAAGCCAAGCATTGTTGTATCGTGTTGTCTGTATAACAATATATGAAAGGTAAATATTTTGCAATTTTTTTCACCCATGTGGTAAATAATGAAGCACATCTTTGGCAGCTACCATACCTACTTCCATCTCTTTTTGAGTAAATTTTGGTTGCTGGTTTAAGTCTGCAAATGAAATACAACTAATTCCAAACACATAAAATGTAAAGATTCTGTTGTTGCAACTGCCTGTCTCTATGACAAAAATAATATATTTTAGTTAATAGTCAAGCAAATTAATCTTGAAGATTTCACATAGATATTTGACTTTATTTATATTCAGCATTCCATTCATGACATTTCTGGAAACTACTCATGGGAACTTATAGAAATAAAGAAACTCTTTGCTATCATTTTTAGACTTTTAGTATATTTTCAAATAAAGAAGTAAAATCATATATTTACATGTTCTTAGTTTTAAAACTAATGTTGATGCACTCATAGATACGTACAAATACTGGACTGAACTGTTACTTCTACTCAGTTATAAAATCTTACAGAATCCTCAAATAGCCACCAGTATACAGTTGTATTAAGTATTTAATTTGGTGCTGTGGTAGTAAATCTAAATCTAGATTCATGGTGGACTTAGTCTTTCTTAGTCAAACATAGGTGGAGATATATCTGGTTGCATTACTTAATGGTTTGTCTATGTCAAATAATGTCATTTTCTCTCTTCCATTGACATGTTGAGTAGGCTGAAGTACAGACAGGATGAGTGTGATCCATGATCAGGGATGAACATGCTATGCTCCATTTTGATTCAATAAGCAGATGAGTTATTTCACAATGGTATAATTTTGTAAGAATACTGCTAGCTTTATAGCAGAGGTACTAATATATAAGCCAGTCTTTCTTGATCTTTTGTAACTATTTTTGTTTTTTTGGTGAAATATTTAATTATTTACTCTGAAAATTTATTTTTATTGTTGATTTGTTTTTGAGAAGTATGTTTAGAATATACACACTCAAGCATTTAAAAGGCAGACTAATAATGGCCCAAACCTAGTGTGGAAGCATTAAAATTACTTTTTTATTAAGAGAAAAGAATTTAATAATGTGGAGACTATTCAGCTGAGAGACATAATAAGAAATTCTAATCCTCTTAAATATACTTACGAGTTTCTGTGTTATTAAATATTTGGTGACTACCACATCAAAATGATCATACTTTTCTAATTTATAGTGATTTTGATCAAATTAGCTGAACTAGAATAACATATGAATAGCATTAATAAAGGAATGTTAAATTTGTGATTATACATTAAAAATGCAATTTGCAGTGTAAAATACCATATAAAGGTTAAATGATGTTAAAGATAATAATGTGTATAATGAAATCAAGAAAAGAACATTTACCAGGAATTTATCTCTTTCTTAATGGTTTTGTAAGACAGTAGGGGAGTTTTGCATTGCCGTTATTACTCATATGGTAGCATTTTCAAGTTTAGTGGTCTTTAAATAGTATATTATGGAATTTACTGAGTGAAGAGGTACTTTTCTTATACACATGTGCGCACAAACTCAGTGATCTCAGTAATGGTGCAGGTCTTATTTTAAAATCTATTCATTCTGCAGTATTACATTTTTCTGATAAGCAATTTGAACAAAATGAACATGAGCCTTAGCCTTTCAAAGAAATAGTCAGCAAAGGTGTTTTTAAGTAAAAAGGACAAATGAAGTCCTATGGACATTGAAGAACTCTTGAAAAACCAAAAACACTAGTTTATTGATAAAATGGATGATTTTGTAAGAGAAGTTGTACCCTTTTCCTTTTCCACTTAGACTTAGTGCTTGAGGCACAGGGGGACATATTTGTTGAATTTTTAATATAGCGAATTGTCTACATGGAGAATAAATATTCATATGCAAAGAATTTCTCTAGCTTGTTACAAAAAGTGGTAATATGAGCTATTGCAATTGCTCAGAAAATACGGTGAAATCAATTAAGCAAACTGGGTAAGCTGGGTTTTTTAAAGATTTTATTTTATTACACTTGCTGGCAGGGGAAAATACCATGATCATGAAGGTGGTTTTTCCTAAGGCGAGGCTTATCCATTGCACTCTGGATGTGCTGACCCCTGTGATTCCCCACATATGGGAAACTCTACTGCATCATTTGTGGTAGTGGGGGACTGCATATGTGCTCTCCCTGGGGAAAAAACAAGAAAAAAAGTTATTTATGCATAGAAATGGGGTACAGGCCAGAGGTGTAAGGGAGGTGAGAGGTTTCATCAGAGACAGAGTGGAGAGCAGAACAGGCAGATTGACTAAGTACACTGCTGAGAGAACAGCAAGTGAGACAAGAGAGGTCTGCCACACCATGTGGGTCATCACCCTGACAATGATCAAACTTTTGCTGAAGAGGCTGCAGCTAGCTTCCTAGCGCTGTGTTCCAACCCGTTGGTTGCACCACTAGGGAAGGCCCAACCGAGCAACTTTTATTAGAAAATGAATTACCAAAAAACCCTTCCAGTTGTAATACATTTCTCAGCAGTGAGACCTGTAAATAAGCGAAGGTGCTTATAAGCAGTTAAAATAGATGTCATCAAATTCATGAGTTAAATTGAACTTTATAAGGTAGACTTTTAGACAGAGAATCATAACTAGTGCGAAGAATTTTCTAATCTTGTTTTTTAGGTATTTTTTTGGGGGGGGGACTGTAGATTTTTTTTTTCCTGCGTTTTCAAATGTGCTCGGTTTTTATCTTCTAAAAATTTTGAAAATTTTCTCATAGTTCTACTTGATTCCATTGCAAAATTGTCCTTTCATTATGATTTCTGTTCCTTTAGTTGTCTAGCAGTATTTATTTTTTAAAAGATTTATTTTTTTTTTATTCATGCATATAAGAACGGGGGTGTAGACCAGAGGTGCTGGGGGTAAAAATAAACTCACCAGAGACTGGGTGGGGAACAGAACAGGCAGATTGATACACTGCAATACACTGATAAGAGGAGCTGCGGGTGAGACAGGAGAGGTCTGGTAGGCCATCTGGGTAAGCAACTTTGCCGGGGATCGAACTCATGTAGAATTGGGTGGCCATAGCTTGGTACTGCTAAGACCTTAACTCCTGTGTTGCCAGGGAGGTCCTCTAGCATTATTTCATGTCATTTGTCTTTTTAGTCTCAAATCATTCTCTTTGTCAGGATCTTGCTGTTGACTCTTCCACAGTGAATTGCTCTGTGTGTGTTTCTAAATTTTGATTGTGAGCTCATCTTCCTTTGGGGTGTTTGTTTTCTGTGGAAATCTCATGTGCTCTAGGTTATGAGGAAGTTCTTACAAAGTAGCATTATGTTAGCTTGGTATAGGATCAATTTTCACATTAATTTCGTTTCATCGGGTTCGCACATCATGCAAATGGTGTATATTTAAGTCCTGTAAGTGAACATGGTAAATACTTAGAGATTGGATGACTTGTAAACACTCTTTAGCCACCAGAGAGCTTGCCAAGACCATGTTTCCTTTCTGCTTCCCTGAATCAACGACTTGCGGCCAATAACCTCCCAAACCTCTCACTTTGTGGGGGACTGGTAGGATTTGCCCCGCTGTAGACATGTGCTCTCCAGTCCTTATCCTTAGGGCCTGCAGATTTGTTAAGTGTTTTTAGATATGTTTTCACTATGGCTATAAATTTCTTCTGGAATTTCATTTTTCTTGAGTTTGGGGGTGTATTTAAGTTTTTTCTCATCAAATATGTTTTATACACACATACACACATGCACACATACTGAGTAAAACAGTGTAACAGAAAAATTTAAAAATAAAGAGAGAGAGGGCCCTCCCTGGTGGCGCAGCGGGTTAAAGCACTGCACTGAGAAACTAAAGCCACTTCCGCATGAGTTCGATCCCCGCCTGCCCCGGAGGTGACCACATGGAGTGGCAGACCTCTCCTGACCCGCCCGCTGCTCCCCTCAGCAGTGTACTTCGTTGATCTGCCTGTTCTGCTCCCCACTCTGTCTCTGGTGAATCCTCTCACCCTCCGCATCTCTGGCCTGTACCCCAGTTCTGTATGAATAAATAAATAAATCTTTAAAAAAAAAATAAAGAGAGAGAAATCAGAATCCTAGGCCACCCTACTGTCCAAATAAAAGTCCCTTTCATTTTGGTGCTTCTTTGCCATGTGGATGTTTGCTTGGTGTTTGAATGGAGTGGGCAGTGCACCCCTGCTCCTGGAACATTTCTGTCAGAAAAATGAACCCTTCGTTTCATCCTTAATTATGAAGTCTTCTTAGGTGGAGATATAATCTCCTACAGACGAAACAGAAAATGCGTGTGCCCGTCTTTGTAGCTGCTGTCTGTGAAGGGTTGTGGACTAGCCCTGCTATGATTTTCCCCTTGCTTCACTTTGAATTTAGAATTCTGGTCCAACACTGTTGTATTAGTGCAATAACCTGTACTGAAAGAACCTACAAAGGTGGGACCTTCATTTGAATCCCTTTCAGAGTCCAAGAAATCCCTTCAAGAATTTTGTTACTGGGTAGTCTCCTGGCCCAGGTACTAACTGTGATGTTACAGTCACATTTCTTCATTGGGAACATTTTAATATATTTGAATGATAACGATACATATTAATTGATTAGAAAAAGTGGGAGAGGTCCTGGAAAGGGTGTCAGACTTTCTGGGTAGGACAGACATCTTCCGTTGGTAAGATCTACAGACATCTTCAAGAATTATTTTCCTTATGTTGACTTGTGTGTGTATGTTTGCACGTGCGTGTGTGGTGGGTGGGAGATTATGGTGGATTCTACTTTACAACTATATTTAATATTATTGTGACAGGGCTGAAAAATCTTCAACAATGCATTTCACATCGATTTTATTGTAGACATTTGTGAGGCAATGCAGAGGCAAATTATTGCGTAGTCATTCACTGGGAACACAAAGCAAATGAGAAAGTGTCAGCATGATCACTCTTAATACCTTTGCCATATTTTTCTCTTGATTTGAACTGAAGACGAATATTCACTCTAGATCCAATCTCCAAATGGGGGCCTATCAGGGGGATAACCATTTTACTAGGGCAACTCACTGTACACTGTGCGAGCAGTGAATTCTCAGTAATTAAAATCCATCCGTCATTCTTGGCCTTGAAAGTCCCATAGCATCCTTGAAAGGAGATGGAGTCCATGTTTGGGAGTGTCCAGATCTCAGTGATCTGGCCAGCAAGTGGCAAAATGGCCTCCAGCCTCTCTAAAAAACAGCTTCTACATTATCAATGCTTTAAAAAAATCATAAGTTCTTTGGCCACTGCAACTTGCATAAAGACTCCTCAACACACATGCACACTCACACACATTTTATCATTTTATGGGAACAAGAAACTTATTTTAATAACAGTGCATAATTCAGAAGGCCAGGCAAAAGGGGAAGGAAACAGTTGAGAAAGGAAGGTAGTGTGGCCACAATGCCAGGGCACTTGTTTTCAGTTTTGCAAAAGTTGGTGCCATAATACTTTGCCTTTTCTTAAAGGGTCTCAAGTCAGAAATTAGAAGTATGATGAGAGACCTCAAAGAAAGAATGATTTCCTCCCATACTTAATTGTGCTAGCAAATAGGAGAAAACTGACATCTTAAAATGTTCTCCTAGGCCCTTAGAGATCTTATATGAGAAACATAGTAAGATATCAGCACTGATATTTTTATATTTGTTAATGAAGATACTATAGCATCATTTGTTAATGAAGATGTTATAGCATCAGACTATCTCATAGTTTGGGAGTACTTTAAACACGAGTAGTGAAAAACAGTGAAATTTTTATTATTTTGCTTTTGGTTAGGTTTTTCTGCTTTTTAAAAAGTATGAACCATAGTTTTATGTAGAGTATATCTTAGATTGAGAAAGTAAAAACTTATATATTTAAAATAAAAGCTTTTCACTAAGATCTTCTTATGGATTTACTGGTTTGTGCTTGGTTGTCAGTGGATTATTTCCAGATGCAAAATATTACTTTCTTGAAAGTGCTATAGACTTTTATCAAGAATAGGTGCATGTTGTTTTACAGCAATTTTCCTTCCTGATTTTTAATGCTGAAACTCATAGAATGTCCTGAACTAATAATTTGTTTAGCACCCTACATTTTCTATTTCATATTTGTGTCTCAAGTAGTATGTGTCTTTAGCAAAAGGTGTGCTCTCTGTTTTAGGATCTGCTTTAAAAAAGTTTGTTCTTTTTCCTGAATTTCCATTTAACTCAGTTGTTTTGGTTGGGTTTGAGGGCAATGAAAAGAATTAAGAAATTATTTGTAATATTTTCTAATATTATAATTATCTCTGTCCTTAGAAAAATCAGAAAACAGAATGCATCATACTGTTGTCTAATAGGGTAGCTCTGACAATTTATGCATACTTATTCCCCCCCTCCTCCTCTTGCTTGTGTCTTAACTAAAACAAAAGTGCCCTTTACACCTTCCTTTTTGTGTGCTACTATAAAACTTGAATTTGTCAGAGACCGCTAAGGTCTTCCCACCTTGACAGCTTATGGCAGAAGTGCAAATCTTCATAAGCTAAGTCCACCATAAGAGTGTGCTAACTTAAGACTTTTACCACACCAGTAGAGCTCACAGTGTAGTTGAACAACAGAATGCCAACCCTGAATGAATGCCACATATTAAATCTGTTTGGCAGACTACTTAGAAACCCAGTTTCTCATGAAGTGTAATGTCTGTACAGATTAGAACCTTGCAGCTTAGCTGGAAAGTGTCAGCTACGGAAAAGGTCCTATATGGATGGGCATGTGAAAGAGCACAAGGAAGGGACTAGAACCTCAGTTTTCTCATCTGTATGGAGACAATAAGAATTCCTTGTGAACACCGGTTGTGAGAATGAGTGAAGTACACTAGACCTGCATGCAGTAGGCACTTTCTGTGAACAGTCATCTCTGTGCCATTATGTTCACATGTTCACAGGAATGAATATAAAGTAAAATCACTTGAAATTCCATTTTTAGAGCAGTTTTAGGCTCACAACAAAATTGAGGCACAGGTACAGAGACTCCCGTGCATCTGCTGCCCCACACATGCCCAGCCTCCCTTGTGATCATGGTTGCTTACAAGAATGGTGATCTGCTACCGAGGCTGAACCGACACAGTCACATCACAGTCAGCCAAAGTCTGCAGTTTATATTAAGGCCCACTTTTTTGAGGTTACACATTTTGTGGGTTTGGACATCTGCACAATGGCTTATGTCTATCATTTTAATATCCAGAGCTTTCATGTTCTAAAAGTCCTCGAAGCTCACCATTCCTTCCCTAGGAGTGAGCAATTACTTTTTGTTATTTCTTTGGATTTGCCGTTTCTGGAATGTCATATAGTTAGGACCGTGCAGTAATACAGTATGCTCACATTGGCATCTTTAATTTTGTAATCTGCATCTAAGGTCCACATCATGCTCTTCTGAAAACTAGGTATATGGTACCTTTCACAATCTTGCCAAAACAGCCTTTTTAAACTGAAATTTAAATTTCATTTGGGAAGAGCCCTGATTGTTTGAACAAAAAGTAGTATGGTTGTGAAGGAAAGAAGCAATGCCTCATTTTTAAGTCCCTGTTTTTGTCTGCTAAGCCTTGCTTTGTGAAATAGTAACAAACCTGGTGGACACTCTTGTAGTCCACCCAGAGGGGACTACAGAGGGGAGTGGGGGGAGAGTGGGCAGTAGCTGATCATGAAGTAGAGTGTCTGGGGCATGTTTCTAGTTCCACCATTCCTTCCTCAAACTGCACTTCCCCGTGGTGTGTGTTCGCCCCAGGAACGCATCCACAGTGCCTTCACGCTGCTGGATGTTCCTTTCTGGTACTTAAAGCGTGACCTATTCATGCCTTCATTTATTTGGATTTGTGTGTTTCTGCCCTCCTCTCTC
>NW_004567117.1:35693560-35728782 GCF_000260355.1 Condylura cristata | reverse complement strand
CCCCTTGGTCCGTTATGTTCATTGAGGAGACTTTTTTAAATGTTCATTATTTTAAAAATTACATGTACACTGCTCCTGTGGGTTGGTAGGGAGGGGCCCCTATGCATTGTGACATGGAGATTCATAGTTCAAACTTCCTAAATGCTTCCTGGAGGAAAAATCAGTAAAGATTGGAGAAGGTCTCAAGAAACTTATCTTTCAGGACACTTTCTCATGAATTTCCAGCTCAGACTTGAAGCTTTTGGAGGCTGAGGCTGCTTGGTGATGTTGAGAGCAGCTGGAGAGACTAATGCGGGACAGCTGTGTAGCCAGAGAATGCACCTTCTCAGGATAACATTAACCGGGTAGACCCCTGCCCTCCCTGGTTTCCTCTGGGCTTTATGGGTCCCTGGGGTCTGCTGCATTGATCTTGCATTTTCAGGTTTTATAGCAATTCTAAACATGTGAGGGTACATATCTGCTCTTTGATGTGCCCTTTGATAGAAGCCAGAGTCCTTTACCTGTGCCTGCGTTTAATAATGATGGGGGGTCGTGTGCCCTGCAGCGACATGCTTCCGGGAGAGGCTGGTTTAGTGTGCAACATTTTTTTGCAGTTGTTGATGGGCAGATTTTAATCAGAGGCATTTCTTCTTTTATTTTTGAACATGAAATATATTAAATGCAGATTGAAATGTAGTTCTGCTGGTCTTTTGTGTTTGTTTGTTTGTTTGTTTGTTTTTTAATCACATCTTGCTCAGTTGTGATAAAAGAGGGTAGGATGGGAAGGAACACAGGAATAAGTGGCAGTACTGACACAACTATATAGTTTGTGATTTCCCATTTCCTCCCATATTTTATCTTTAACTATAACCCTCTCAGAGAGCAGTTATTTTATCTCCGTTTTACCAATGGGGAAGTCAAGGCACATGAATTTTCGAGACATGCTTACTGCTTGTGGCAATAGAATCTAAACTTGGATTTGGTGCTCTCGTCACCAAATGGTGAAAAAAACAGAACAAACAAACAAAAAAAAACAGGGTATAACATTTCTGTGAACTTTTTCGAGGAGAAGGGGGACAGTGCTTGCCTTTTGCAGATAGTACTCAGAGTCCATAAATGGAATAATAGAGCCTAGAATTAGATCAGATCTAATGGCTCTAAGCTGGCCTTGCCTCTTCTGCAGTCTTACAGTGGGGATAATCCAGTTCTGCTTGAATATCTCCATTGCTTATATTCTGAATATATCAAACTAGTGAAATGATTGGACAGATCTTTATAAACTTGCATCCAGAAGCACTGACCAGAGGAGGCCATGTTATAAGTTTCTGTCTTCCTTTGTTTCTCCCGCTTCCTGGTCATCAGTCCTCCAAAAAATCTGCTCCTTTGTGTTACCACTTTCATAGGTAGAGATTGGTTTGGAAGAGAAACTAAACCCCTCCTTGTCCCCCCCACCACCGGCCCCCCAGAATGGCTACTTATAAGCTGGCATGATTAGCAGAAAGCACCTGACATTTAGAATATGAATTCTAGTAATGGTGTTTTGGTGGCGAAGATGTGAAGTTGATGTTTGTTCACTCATTAATCCATTCTTAACCAATTCATCAGAGCCTGGTGATTGTTTATTGAAGACTCATTTTATGAATTACAAGTTAGATGATTTTGGGATAAAGTGTGTAGAGGATATGCAGTTAAAAATGATCCACTTCCCTGTGCTTAGCCCTCATTGTTTGTTTGAATTTAGTAATGACAACTTTGAAGTCATTCATTGGAAACAAACTATCTAATCAAAGAAAAATTTGATACATCTTCATCATAAGCAAGTTTCATATTATTCAGAGTTGTTTCTATTTAAAAAGGAAGGCAAAATGAAAATTTTCTTTTTAAAACAGTTATGTTTTCTGTTTGAGAATAGTACTGATTGGCCATAGCTAATATCTAACATACTAAGCAAAATATGTTTGTATTGGTTGCCTCAAGGGCTTTATTCTAAAATGCCAATGAACTACTTAATAAATGTGAAAAGTAGAACATACCCAAAAAGATGTTTAGTTTTTTTTTTAGGATTCACTGATATCCAAACCATCTGATGAGGAGTAGCGTTATTCACATGATAGATAGGGAAGCACAGGCACTAGGTTTTAGTTTGTTGATTATTGATCACAGCAAATTGCTGAATATGTTATGAAGAAATAGTAATGTGCCTATTAGAGAAGGACTATCCTTTTCTTTATACCTACCATGGTGCTAAGTAGTGAGGATGAAAATAATATTAAGGGACAGTCCTTGCCTTTAAAGTTACAATTCCAACCCAGTGTTGTAAGAACTTAGAAGATGCTCCAGTAACCCAGAACGCCTGATTCTGCCTTAGCAGTACAGTTCAAAAAGTTCCCAAGGAGTATCATTTGGAGAGTTTAATAGAGTGTCTGTTTAAGAGGGTCCTTCCCTACAGTTCTTCTGATTTTTATTAGTTATAATTTGTTCCTGCTTCTATCAAAAACATTTGCTGTTGATTTTAACACTTACTTTCATGTGAGTATTTTTTTTTTTTAAGTAGAAATCTTTTTTCATCTGGTTTTAGTTCCTTCTTGGCTTTTAAATATATTTTAAAATATTTTTATCCATATCTAATTTTTGCAACTTTTAAAAAACTTTCCAAGCAATCACCTTCTGACCCTCTTTTTCCCTTAGCTATTTCCCCCTCTCAGGGCCACCCCCCTTTCTTTAAAGCCCCCGCATAATGCTATTCCTTTACAGTCCAGCCATCTGCCTGTTTTAGCCTCTTCTTCACTCTATCTGTTTCTTCTATATAGATTTCCCCATATGTCTGCTTCTTCCTTTATCCACAAGTCCAGACACTCCTCCATAGCTTTCTTACCACCCCATCCTGGTGTCCCGTCTGTTCATAAATAACTCTCATCCGCTTTGGATCCCCAACCCCCACTCTTTCTAACAAGAGTGTGCAAATAAACCTAAAGTGCACAGAGCCAAGATGCACACAGCATAGTTGTGATTCAGAATAGTCTTTCTTCTCATCACCTGTTTCACTCCCAGTTCTTCGTTGGTGGCCTTCTTTGTACATATTATCACAATTTCCACTCCATTTTTATTAGTATTGGATGCAAAGTTATTTAATATCTTGATGAGAAAGTTTTTCCCTCTTACTGGCAGATCATTTTGCCCTAACCAGTTACTCAATCTTTCTGTGCTGCTGAGTGTTGCTATTCTTGGAATCATCACGTTTGAACCTTTTGTTCCTCAGAAATTAATGTAATATGTCAGAATCAGCAGTCTCTCTTTTCTGGGTGCTTGGCAACCTGAAACTCTAGAGATATGTTCTTTTGCAAGTCTGAGTTCTAGAATATGTGTCATAAAGAGTGTCATAGAATAATCTGCAGAAATGGCAATGTTGTGGTCAATCAGATATTCTAGATTTATTTAAAATGTTCCCTGCCCTTCTCTCCATTCCTCCTCTCCATTCCAGAGTAAACATTGCCAATTTGCTTCAGTGTAGAAATGTGTTAACAGTAGCCATCCCGAAGTTGTTAATGTTTTCGTTTCTAGTGTCAGTGATAATTTTACTCAGAGTCCTTACAGAAATTTA
Source organism: Condylura cristata (assembly GCF_000260355.1). NCBI lineage: Eukaryota > Metazoa > Chordata > Mammalia > Eulipotyphla > Talpidae > Condylura > Condylura cristata. The sequence continues at coordinate 35,725,202 of NW_004567117.1, read as the reverse complement.
GCTCAGCAGGATGTAACTCTAGGTAAAATTGCCATGAAAATTTTTCAAAAACAGTGATACTAAGTAGATTGTCTTCTTTATATATGTAAAAAAAATTACAGTGAACTAACTTGATATGGCATAGCTAGTGAGAACTAATAAGATATATCATGGTTAGGGACATATCACACTCACTATACCCTTCATTCTTTGCCTCTTCCTTCACTATAGAGAAAGAAGTCAGAGGTTAAAATAATTCACACTGTATATCAGTAAGGATAAAATGCCATGATAAAAATGAAAGGTGGAACTATTTACTCCTGAGATAGTGGGGAAATCTAAACTCAGTACTCCTAATTCCCTAAGGGAGCTAAATATTTTGCTAGTAAGGCAATCAAACATCCCTAAAGAATAATAATAAGAAAATGGAAATTTCTTAGAGAATTTTAGTTTAGGGTTCTACATATACATTTGGCTACACTGGTGTGCAAGTAGTTATGTTTCATGTTTCCTCTGTTGTTGAATTTTTTGTCTTTATATCTTGTTAAAGATGTGTTCTTAATAGAGCTTAAACTAGGGAAGATTAAAAAATCAATAAGTTAAGAATAGTTGCTAGTTATAAACAAAGTTTTACCTACAGTGCATGTATTCCCAGATCTGTTGACTGTGTAAGTGTAATAGCTTTCTGTGGGCTGGGTACAAAGATAGCAGTGGATGGAGGTCTAGTCACTGTATACAGGTAGATTTAAGAGAAGAATGAAGTTCTAATAGTCATTTGTATTAAATGAAACATCTTTACCCAGTACTAATCTACTCACCTTTATGTTTCTAATCTACTCACCTTTATGTTGCCTTTATTAACAGTCATGTTGTGTTTATTGAGTGCTTTAGAGGAACCTGAAATGCGGCTGAATTTCCGGTATCCTGAATAGAGCAAAAGAATAATTTGTGTATTCATCGTATGTGTGGTTGAGTTCACACCAGGCTGTCCAAGATGATGAATTCCGATCACCAATAGTGTTTATGGGTCTCTGAAGAACTAGAGATGTGAGTTTGATATCTGCTCATACTATCTTCCATTCTTTGAAGAGAAACTTTGTATTCATATAAACAATTTCTTACTGAATTTCTTTCTGGAGAACACAGTGTTTTGACTTTATCACAGGCCAGACTTCCAAATGCTGTTACTGTTAGAGGCCCTTACTTCCTGCTCATGGGATTTAGATGAACCCGTCCCTCTTTGAACCATCAGGATGGTGGTAACTCTGCCATAGCAATTTCGTAGACAGGTATGTAGAGGGGGTGTGGGTGACACGGTTAGCACTGTTGTCAGATTCTCATGAGAAGCAGACTTTCATGACTGTGACTGTCGTCTGTTTGGCAGAGGAAGACATGTGTCTGTGGTCAGCTTCTTACCTGCTTAGCTCTTTTCTTCAGCAGTTAAACTTGCCTGAAAACTCTGCAATTTTACCTTCCCTAAGTTTCAAGAAGTGTATCTGTTGAGGCTCGTTGGGGTAGTTTGGTTGTAGCATCTTGATGGATTGAGCCTGGAAGAGGTTCTTCTGTAGTGGTTTATGGAGGGAATGGCCCCAAATGAATCTGTGGAGTTTCTTCGCTTTTCAGAGCCTGTGCTCCAATGTAAGGTAAGGTACACTGCCCATAGGAGAATGACCAGGAGCCAGTGTTAGGGTAGAGCCGACCACAAAATTGGCCTGTTTGTGGTTAAACTGAAGGCCTCAAAACCCAGAGACATGAAAGCGGCACAAGGATACACAACAAGTTTCCCCAGGTTTACTTCAAGGGTTTTAGATAGAAAATTCTGGGCTCTCTGTAGAATACATCATTTCCTGGAGTCAGCCCATGGGCCCTCTAAACACGAAGTTCACCAAGACTGATCTGGCCTCACACTGTGTAGGAGGGGAAATGCGTTTGAGCAAATGATGGCAGAGTAACCTTTACCTACCAGCCAGATCACTGGTTCAGTAGACAAGTGTGATGCATTCACTAAAATAAACAAATAGTAAATAATTGAAAAAAATTGGTTGGTATTTCCTGAAGTAGGGTACAGTTTCTTTTCTCTTTGTGCTTCTGTGGATATAGTGGTGAGTCTGCTGGAGCTCCAGAGATAGAACAGAATATGACATACAAAAGTATTGTATAAATGGTTAACTGAAAATACTATTGTAAAGATATTATGGGTGGCTACCCAGTATCAATGCTGAAAATCTATAAAGGACACAAAAATCTTGGAACAGACGCCTGTGACTCAGGAGTCTTGACAAAGGCTTCACTATACCTTCAAGTAAGTATACTGGCTATCTTCATCATCAGTATCTTCATTTTCTGTTTTCTTCACTTCTCTTTTCTTCCATGAATCTTAAGTAAACCTCATTGTAGAGAAAAACTCACCAAAACTCTTGGTTCAACACACAGGGCAAAGCAGAAATGAACAATTAGACTCCATTTCTGTATAAAGGAGGGTGGTTTATTACATATACCAGCTTTGGGCCAGTGATATGGGGGTTGGGTTCATTGTTAATCTAACTAGTTTTAGCCTTTTAAATCATGCATTTTAATGGGCTAGCACAGGGTGGGGACCTCTTTGGCCTCTAGTGCCAAAAGCAGCTGGTTTGAAACTCAATTCTTCATGAATTAATGAAGTTATTAACTTCACCATGCCTAATTTTCTAATCTATAAAATGGTGTTAATTATATGTATTTTTGCAGTGTTGTAGCGGAGATTATGTAAAAATAATAGATTTCAGATTTCTACTGCTTCATAAAAAAACAAAGTAAAATTGAGGAATCTGAAATCTCATCTACCTGGTCTTTAATTTTAGAGTGTGATATTTCTCCAGCAGAGTTGGAAGAATATTATTATTTATATGATCTTCAGAAGAAGATTATTGTATTCAAAGATTACATGGAAGTAAAAGCAGTCATTGGTTTGTGTGTGTGTGTGCACGTGCTAAGTAGATATTTAAAATGTAAACGCACTTGATTTGAAATTGATCAGGACATGTAAAGGTTTATTTAGAAAACAAGAGATACTTACCACGCCAAATCTAACAATTATTTATAAAGCCTGTATATATCAGGGGACACAGAGTTAGAGAATAGATAAGGGTGGGAGGGAAGAGGTAAGGCAGGTTCTTTTTTAATTATATATATACATATATTTTAACATTATTCTTCATTTTGTACATTTGTTAATCTCCGTGTAATCCACGCAGACTGCCCACCACCAATTCAACCAGGTGCCATCACTATTGTTCCGTGTCCTCTTACCCCAGTTTTGATTCCATTCCCTTCTTCTCCCCTGTAGAATGTTTCTGATTTATATAAACCAGAAGATCTTTACATTCTTAAAGGAAGAGGGGGAGATGAAGGAGTACATAGGGAAAGGGAAGAGAAAGAAGGGACTGAGAAAGGTGAAAGGAGATGATGGGCTGGAAAAGTTCTGAAGCCTTAATTAACTGATCTTGTCACACACAGCTGTTCATTTGAGTTGTGGGCCTTGGAGTATTATTCCTTTTTATCACTGTCTTTTGAAATGCTAATTAGATAATTGACCATTGTTCACAGTTCTTTGGTTACTTTTTATTCTTAAACTTTTAGAGACTAGTCCTTGAATGGGATCCTCACAGCAGCACAGCAGATGGGAAATTATCTCTGGCCTAGAGTTGCCAAATGACCACCACAGTAGGCTGGAGGTCTCTGGCATCCAGCTGAGAGCCAGATCTGGCCTTGGGGATGGTTAGCTCATTTCTTGTGATAGTCCTTCATCAATAGATTTTTATTTTGTAACGTTAAAGAGTGCAGCCTTTTTATATTACACAGATATATCGGACATATTCTAATCAATAATGAGCCTTCTTGATCACAAAAAGCTCATTTGAAGATTATCTACAGATGATTTTAACCATCTCCTTTAATTACACATTAAAGCAACAATTGCCAGCCTAACAGTTTTGTTATTTTCTAGTTCTACCCTACTTCATCCAGTTTTTTTTTTATTTATCAAAGTTAAATTAGATAATACACATGAGAGAATCTTAAAGAATAGTGCACTTAGGACAAATGTAACATTTGATTTTATTATTACTCCAGAGAGTCACTGATATATGCCAAGTAGGAATAATACATAGCAGTGAAAGCACTCTTGACCAAGAAGGCATGATCCAGTAATAGAGATGCCTGTTCTGTGTATTTTACAAAGCAAATTAGTCTTTTTATTTTCTTTAATCAATCTGATGTCACAGGACCTTTTTAGTGGCAGCAAAATAGCAATGGTGGATCTTTTCTATGTAATCACTAAAAAGATTGATTTCATTGATGTTTTTTAAATTTTCAGGGAATATTTAAATGTAAATTTTCATTGAACTTTAGTTCTGGTCTTACAATGACTGGATCGGAATATTGATAGTTATTTCTCATTTTATACATAGGCGAATCAAAAATTTTATCTTGCATGACTATCAGAAAAAATTTCCTTCCTCGCAATTTTCTTTGCAGAGATGAAAAACATATTTTTAAGGAGCTACATATACATTATGGGCCCTTTCATAGTTACTGAGAAATAAAATGGTGAAAGTAAAAATTATTTTTTAATAGCTGATTATTGTAGTAGTTAATTGTGTTGCCTGGGAACTTTTATTTATACCTATACATGCATGCATACAAATATACAAATACACACAATTTAAAATATGCATTCAGCTATGGATTAACTTGCTTTTATTTTTGGTTATGTAATCTTTTACTTTCAATATATTTGCCTTCTCTTTTATGATTAATGATTTTTGTCAGGTTCATATATTTTTATTGTTTCTTGGATTTAGTCAATTTAATTTTCAGTTTTTTTTAAGATTTATTACCCTTTTGGTTTTCATCAGCCTATTTTGTAGAAATCCTTTTCCATTAGTTGGCTTTTTAGTTATTTCATTCTTTTTATTTCCCAGATTATGAATTTGTGTCAGGCTATTAATTTTTTTGCATGCCATATGAACTGTTGATATATAATGCTATTTTTGTTAATAGTTTCTAAATAGTTCATGTTAGTAGATTTATTCCCCTCTTAACCCCCAAAAGTTAATTTGGAATGCCATTTAAATTTCTAGGACATTATCATCTTTGTCCTTAAAATGTTCATAATTGATTTGTAGGTTTATTGCAGTATGGCCAGTAAATATATAATATACTTTTTGTATCTTAAAATTTATTACATTCCTCTTGTATTTGAATGAATTGTGTATTGAGGAATTTTTCATTGAATATTAGAAATCAGTATTATTCTTTATCATATACATTTTAGTTTACTTTTTATTTTCTAAAGTGCTTGCCTAATTGGGTCCACTGTAGAAGTAGAAGGGTGTGTTGAATTATTCTACCAAAATATTTCTGGTTTTTCATGACTAATGATTCATGATGACTACATGTTTGTGGTAAATTACATTCTTGCCTTTATCTTCAGTACTCCCTTTATTAGCATTATTATTATTGTATTTTTGCTCTTTTTCTTTTTATTCTAAGAGAACTTTTCACATGTGTCATCTATATCACTGACATATCTTTACAAAATTTCATAGTAACTTTGTTGACACATTTTTACTTTTCTCAGCATTTCTTCTCTCATCAACTTGTACATCTCCCTGAATCTTTTATCATGTCATCTATTTTATAGAGATGTTGTATTTTATAAAATATTAAAGGTAACATTTTCTAAGATGTACTTTTAATTTTTGTATGATGGAGTGATTTTGAAAGTCTGATTTCCCTTTGAAGAGTGTACCCACCTGTATTTTATTCTGTAGCTGTTTCCCCATGTGACACATTTTGTAAGTTGAACCACCGCTCTTTCCTATTCTTTATGCAGTCTGGGCCAGGCTACCTTTTTTCTTTTCCAGCTGTTTTCCTTTTTAGCTTCTGCCAACAGGAGGCACTAAAGGACGACTGGAAGACTAATGGACTTTGTCCCTTTTGTTCCAGTCATCTTAGCTGTGGCAGCCTCAATTTGTTTCCTGTTTTCATTCCTTTTCCCTACATTTCTACAAACAGCCTGCTAGGAGTTCCTCCTCAGACCTCTGCTTTGCACTTATAGGCTCTAAAATACAACCTCTTCCCTCTGCTTCCTGGCATTAGGGATGGCAGAGGTTTGCATGTGACTGCCCTTGGGTGCCTCTTAAATCTTAACTATGGGATGTGTGTTTGCTTAAACCTCCACATCCTAGTTCAGGGGGGTGGCAATCTTCTACTAGTTAGCCTTCTGGAAACTTATTTCAAAAATAAGCTTTTACAAAAAAAGAAGATAATAATCCTGAGCCTCACAGCTTTAGAATATATATATATATATTTTTCCTTTAGATGTTTATTGTCATAAAGCTAATTGCATCTCCTAAGTGCTGTGTATGTCAGACTTTATCCAGGATAAAAGGGTTATTAAAGTAACCTGAATCTTCTAGGGCATTGGGAGAGCCCCTAGCAAAAGGCACATGACTTTCATCAGCCAACTCTCAGTGGGGAAGCTAGAGAAATAAAGTAGAGATGAGAAAAAGGGCAACAGTTTCATATGGTTTTCTTAGAGGAGAGGGCAGGGAGGAAACACAAGGGAGAAAGGAGGTATTATGTTATGAAATTCAACTTAATGTGCACAGTTTGCTTTTGGTTTGCAAAGCAGTAAAGAGGCTTATTGATGACTATATTTAAGGTCATTGCAGTGCATGAAATGTAAATCAAAGTGTTATTCTTTACCAGAAGCTGAGAGATAACATTTACATAACGTGCTTTTAAGGTAATGAGTTAAGTTCATTATTTCTTTATTACTGTAACTGTTTCAAGAAAGTTATTTCCATACTAAAAATACTCCCTCTCCTGCTTGAATCTGATTTGTCATAATTTTTGCATGACGCTATACTCTATTGTTAGGAAATGATAATTCCATTTATTTTTGTTTCATGGGGAAAATTGTTAACCAGCTGTTTCAATCTCTTCAAATAAACTCGCTTCCAGAATTCCTAGTAAGTAGCAGTGCTGATTGATAGGAGTGTCACTATTTTTCTGACCCTCTCTGTCTTGTCGCTGTGACATAATACAGAAGCTAAAAAAGAAATTTCAGCAAAGGAAAAGATATCAAGACCTAGATAGTCAACAAGCTGGGTAATTAGACTCTGACTTATAAAGAATAGACCGAGTGAAAAAAATGTTACAAATCTACAGTGACTTCAGGAGCACATTTATTTCAGAATGAAATCTTTTTACATAAATTTTATGGCTAACTAGCATAGGAATAAAACTCTTTAGCAATCTCAGGAAATTGTATTATGATTCGTGCCTAATGAATGACAGGCTTTCCTCTGTTACTCTTCTAAACCTATCTATTACTTTTTCTGTAAGATGAGATTTTCTTTAACCAGTTCTTTGCTCATAACTAATGCTGTTTTTGTTTAAAAGATATGTCTTCATTTATAAATTCACAGAATATGATCTTCAGAGGAAAGAAATGTAACTCAATCAGCTTTGCATGGTTTACATAATGTGATAGTCTTTTATTTACTATGTGGTTAACAAGAAATAACTGTTACCAACAAAAATCGGAGAATTTAAAAACAACGAACATTTTGCTTGGGAGCCTATGTATATCTCTATATAAATACATATAGACATCTATAAACATCATCGATCCGCTTCATATGCCCATGCCATATATATGTGAATGTGGGATGATGCTTGTTTTTATATATACAAGTCTATATTTATATAGCTGAAGAAGTGAAACATATTGCTTTTTATTTAAGTGGCTCTGTGCTTTTATAGACAAGCTTTACTTTACAGCGCTTTATCAATCTGCGCTGATTAGATATTACTAATGATTAGATGTCTTGAAGGTCAACATGGTAGGTTAATTCCTAGAGCCATTCCTCTGATAACAATGCCTTTTCACCTCATAGAAAATCTCTGGGAAAATTATTATTCTTAGTCAGAAATGAAAATTTGGTATGGGTCAATTGAGAGAATTTATTCAGTTGTAACATTGCTTTCTATTGGGGATGTGCATGTGGTATGTGTTTGTGTATGTGCATGTTGGGGAGGACCTTTATGGATGGAAAGGTAGAGTGATTAAAATAGCCTTGTGAGCACTGTACCACCTTTTCAGTTCCGTGTTAAGGTGTAAGAGGGAGAAAAATGAAGCCCTTAATCTCTTTCTTTTTAGTATCAATTAGTAACCACAGTACATCTTTATGTTTTCTGTATATATATATATATATATATTTTTTCTTTTTTCTTTTTAAACAACCTGTCTCTGTGTGGTTGGGAAATGACATTTACCTGGATTTTCTCAGGTTCTTTATTTCTGGCATCAGTGGGGCTGCTGCTAATTAACTATGGAGGAGACAGTGTGTACGGAGGAGGATACACATGTACTAAGCAGGAAAATTCTAAGAAGAATGTCATGGCCCTAGAGTGTTTCAATTCAGAATGTAAGTGAAGCATGTACAGAGTAGCACCTTCTGCCAGATGGCTAGTCAGTGTTCCCTGCTATGAATTTCAAGGTGGATTTTTTGGTTGTCGTTAGACTCTAAAATCATATTTTTTCTTACAGTTTTCAAATTTGCTAAAGTAGCTCAGAGATAGTTTCAAGTCCCTTCCATGTGGAAATTGAGGCTATTGAAGCACTGGTTTCTCCAAAATAGAAACCAGTTTTCAAGGTTGAAATCTTTCTGGGAACCCAAAGCTACTGCTAATGTAATATCTTTTGGGGAGCAGCTTCCGAAAAAGCAAAGTTTTATCTTTCTTCAGTTTCTTTATGTCTTATCTTAAAAAAAAAAAGTTTCATTTTTCAATCTCATGTCTGTCAGTCTTAAAAATCAGACTTGTAAAGGTGACTTTTTAAGGAGTGATCTATACCCTTGGCAGTGACTGCATTATATTAGGGGCCTCACACTGTATATTGTAATTCAACTACACATATTTTGGTGGCTTTGCAGTTACTGTTTTAACTTCTCCAGCTAGTTATTGGAAAGAATAAATCACAGAAGGAAAATGTAATCAGCTCCATCCTCCCAAAGACACTAAGTACTGTATATTATTCAGCAATTTGAAACAAAGAGATTGAGATTTAGAAATAAAATTTTGTAGATGAATGTTTGTCACAGCATTACTTATAATAGCCCAAACTTGAAATACTTTACATAGCCATTGCGGTTAATGTAACCACAATGTTACCCATCATCACAAAAGAATGGTGTGTCAGAAAATATGTATGAGTGAGAGAACTGACATGTCATATTAAATTCTTTGTGTTTTTATTTTTAAAAATGTGTAACTACCTATGGTAACAGATGTTAACTACATAGTTACTGTGGTCATTTGCTATATATACAGATATTTAATCAGTATGTTATGCTCCTGAAACGAATGCAATGTTATATTTCAATTAAACTTCAATTAAAAATAGTTATAATGGTAAGTTTTGTTTTTGACATAGTGATATAGATGTACATATGTATCAGACACACCATATGTTTATATACATACATACATACATACATACCTACATACACATATCTATATACACACACAAACACACACACATGCCACATATAGGTGTGTCTATGTATATATATATCTGCATAGACTTTGGTAATGTCAAGCTTAAATTAGCCAAGTCTTACTTTGGAGAATGTGATGAAACATTATCACCAATGTTTTCTTCTATGCACTTTATTGTTGCAGGTCTTATATCTAAGTCTTTTTCATGCATTTTGAATTTACCTTTGTATGAGGGGCTAGAGAGTGATTGACCTCCATTCTTTCATATGTGATTGTTCATTTTCCCAGTACCCTTTATTAAAGAGACTCCTCTTTCCCCATTGTTTGGTCACAACATTATACAATTTATTTATTTATTTATTCATTTTAAAGATTTCTTTATTTACATATGCAGAACTGGGGTACAGGCCAGACGTGCAGGGCAGTGAGAGGATTCACCAGAGACAGAGTGGGGAACAGAACAGGCAGATCGACAAAGTACACTGCTAAGGGGAGCAGTAGGCAGGTCAGGAGAGGTCTGCGGTGCCATGTGGATCTCCTCCGGGGCAGGCAGGGATCAAACTCATGCTGCAGTGGCTTTAGCTTCTTAGTGCTGTGCTTTAACCCGCTGCGCCACCAGGGAGGGCCCATACAATTTATTTATTAAAAAGAAAGAAAAAGAAAAAAGAATTCTACTGTAGATTTAGAAAAGGTGAAAGTAAAAGGCAGCATTTTCTGGGAACCAATTTCTGGGCATTCAGATATGTCATTTATTAACAACTTTAAGAGAACTTTATTAGCTACATTTAAAAGTCAGGTTGGTTGAGTTGAAATTATTGTTAAATGTAACAGAACTAGAAAGGGGAGAAACTCATCCCCCAATACCACATTTTAGCAGCTCTGCCTCTTTTGCTTAGTACCCTGCCTCTATCCTTCCTCTCTCTCACACTCACCCCACACACTACTGTTCTATGGAAACGTCTTTTAAAACCAGCCTGACTCTATAATCATTTAATCATTGAGTCCTATTTGCTAGTCTCAGTCTTTATTGTTTTCATCCTTCTACTTCCAGGGAATTTATTCCCCTGAGAATTTTCTCCAGAGTTACCAAACTCTCACCCCTCCCCCCACCCACTCTTTACCATTTATATATGCTCAGTCTTTCCTGTCTTGAAATTAAATGCTTGTACAAGCACACACACACACATACACACATACGTTCACTCCCCTCAAAAATTGGGACTAGCCTCCACCTTCACTTTTTCTTTGCTTTACACAACCAGGTTTCTTTATGCTGTATTCTCTATAGTGAATATGGTAAGCTCTGACTTCTTTCTACAACATTCTCCAAAATCTGAACATTTAATGCCAGCGGTATGTTAAAGTGACAGACTTTGTCCTTCTACCACATGACCTCTTTAAAGCTTTAGACTCTGGAGCACATCCTTCTTCCACAATTCCTACTACTTTCAAAATTGATTGAGGGCTCGCCTTGTTGGTGCAGGGGGTTAAGTCTCAGCACTATGAAACTGTCCACAGTCACTGCAGCATGAGTTCAATCCCAGGCTAGGGAGCTAACCAGAGCTAAACCACACGGCGCAGCAAATCTCTCCTGTCCCGCCTACTGTTCCCCTCACCAGTGTATTTCAGTTTATCCACCTGTTCTGCTCCTCACTCTCTCTCTCAGGTGAGTTCTCTCCCACCCCCACTTGTCTGGCCTGCACCCCAGTTCTTGAATGCATAAATAAATAAATCTTTAAAAAATACCTCATCAGAGACATTCTTTCTGCAGGGGAAAGGGTACAAAATGAGGACAGGAGGAGCACAAGGGACTAATGTGATGGTACAGGGTGAATTGGTGGTAGAAATTCTACGGAGATTACACCTAATGTAAAATGTATGCAAATAAAGAAATTAAATATATTTAAAAAAAAACAACTCATCTGCTGGGAATCTTGTCTCAACCTTCTGGACTAATTTGGTTGCCCCTTTAATTTATCCTCTTCTCCTCTGGGACATATGTTGTCATCATAGTTATCATGCCCACAGGGACTGTCCTGCTAGTTGAATTATAGTTTAAGAGTCAAGATCATGAGTTTTATACTGTGAGTCCTTTTCCTGACCGTGTCATCTCATTGTTTTCCTCCCACCTACTTTACATTCATAGATCTTTTAAATGATATTTGTTATTTGCCACTTTTTACATTGTTACTATTATAGAATCCAAGAAGAAATGTTTGACTTTATGGGATTTACAGTCTGTCTGTTAATTAAAGCAGGTTTTCAACTTTAGAAATAATATATATAGTAATTTATAGGATGGGAAGGATCAAATGCACATGTGTATGAATTAATCATTAGTGTTCTCAGTATATAATTAATATTTGACTAATATATGTTAATAATATTAATAGTAATAAACCCTACATTTCATGTTTATTATGCATATATTTAATAATGTGTAAGTTATGATAATGTATATTGTGGCAGTCTGTTAATATTATAAATGAAAAGTAAATATACATTAATTACTTTATTAGTATTTTTATTTGTGTATCAATGCTCCTAACTGATGCACAGTATTTTTATTGAATGCTTTTGCAAAACCATGTTTCCTATCTTCATCTTTTTAATTACAGAAAAACTTATGTAATTTCTGTTAAAAATACGGTACTAAGGCTTCCTGGTACAACTTTCACCATGGAGCAGGCTTTTATTGTAGTGGACCTTTTAAGAACCAGTTGTAGAGTTGCAATATTAGCAACTGGATTTCTTAGAAATTTTTCTGTTTAGTAATTTATTTGAGTTAACCATCCTCTCCGTCTCATCTTCACTAGACTGATTTTCAGGTTTCCTTCTTGGCTGTGGGCACTGAGCAGCATTGTGGTACGTGTGATCGTGTTGTGTGTGCGCACATAAGTAGCATTTACGAACACATGCTCAGTTATCCCGTCCCCATCAGGAAGTAATGTTGCTCATGCTCCATATTACTGTTGTTTCATTGTCACTGCAGAATGTCATCAGAGTAGTTATGAAGAGTATCATTATTCATTAACTTGGTGCTTTTCAGGGGACATGAGCAGAGGGGGAAAGGATTCAGTAGAAATCTGGGGGTAGATAGAAGACCAGGGAGAAACATGGTGTTTGAAGAATGATCTTTGATCTTTCAGAGAAGGGATACATATCAAGGGCTTATCTCCTGGAAAGAATTCACATGCAAAACCAATGAAGAACATAGATCTTACTTATCTTTGTAGATTATTTTGGTCTTGGATAAAGAAAAGCCAGATATCTAGAAAAGGGGATTTACATGTTTATGCTAACTCAGTTAGTATTAACAGGGACTACCACTAATGCTGACTCTGGCTTCAAATTTTCATGCATATATATATTTTCAAAGAGAGCAAAAAGATTTTGGGGACTGGTATGTGGAGAAAGAGCAAGTTCTGTTTTAAAACTAAAAAAAAAACAAAACAAAAAACCGTTTGTTTTCTAAAGTATTACTTGTGGTATAAGTAGCTTTTGTGTTAAAAGGAAAAAAGAAAATATTAAAGCTTATTGAGTATTCCAAATTTATAGTTGGAAGTCATACACATTTTCTTTAGCAAACTGATGGATGCATTTGTAGCCTAAATGGTAGCTTTGAGAGTAGTTAGATATTTATGGAAAAATTATAAGAAGCAGTTTTATATTTCAAAAATAGATACTGGTTAGGAAAATTAGACTCTTTCACTATTTGGTAATGCACATTGTGACTCATTCACCGCAGACATTGTGGTAAGTAAAGTGTAACTAAATCAGACATTTATATGAAGATGACCTATTGAAGAGGAAGAGAAAAGCTGAGGGGCTGGGAGGATAAAGACTGAGTACAGTATTTTGAAAATGAGCTTTGTCTTTCCCTCTTATCAGGCCTAAATCTTAAATTGCAGAGATGTTGTACAGAGAATAAAGAGCCAATGGGAACTATCCAGAACTCACCCACCAGTTTAAGAGATAGCTTTACTTCAGTGAGCAAGGGTGGGGCCAGAGCTGTAATATCAATGATGCTTTTTATCCACTTCATGCCAGGTGAACATTTGCATATGCAGAATGCTGACTCAGTGTGGGGAAATCACAGTCTGGTTGAAATACTCAGAGTGTTACCTTTTTACTCCCTATAAGGTGTTCTATCCAATGGGAGAACATAATTAGGTCCTGTGAGTTTGTTGTCAATTTACTTACTTACTGCTTGATGCTCAAGGCCAGTTGCCTTTCCCCAGTTTTCACTTTTGCACAGGCCCTCAAGCACAATGCCAACTCATGTCTTCCTAGTTGGATGCCAGTACCTCCTCTAGTCGTGATCGTTTTCATCTCTGAACATTTCTACTATCTGTTGGTTTAACTTTTATAAGACATTTTACAGTTTATATGCCTTTTAATTGTTTCAACTTTTTTATTTTGAAAAGATCTAAAACATGTAAATGTTTATATGTACAATATGCAAACTCCCATTACTTAGTCAGAGAACTTTAACATTTATCAGCATTCTGCTATTTTTGAATCATCTTATTTATTACACTCCCCATCTCCATTGATTTTTAACAAGTTTTGTACAGTAGATTATGAGATTCTTGATGTCAGGGAGTTATCTATGTATCTGTCTCTATCAACTTTGTATTTTTCTGATTAAAAATACAACCTTGCTGTAGAGCTATCCCATATTAATATTTTGAAGATGCAGTTTCTATCCCTCATTTAAAAACCTGATATGGAATTTTTTGTATTGCTGTATAATTTTATATTTAACATAAGCATTTTCCAGTATCTAAATTTTTTGGAAAGAATGACTTTTTTTAGATATTCAATCATATGGATTTTTCATAATTTATTGAGGGAGCAGCAGGCAGGTCAGGAGAGGTCTGCCACGCCATGTGGTCACCTCCAGGGCAGGCGGGAATTGAACTCATGCGGAAGCAGCTTTAGATTCTCAGTGCTGCGCTTTAACCCGCTGTGCCACGAGGGAGGGTCTATTCAAGCAGTTTCTTACTGTTGGTTGACCAGTACTTGCACAGCTTTGTCCATAAATATTTGTCCTTATTTGCAAAGATATTATTAGGATAGTTTCCTAGGGAATTATTAGGTAATGCCTCTTCACTTATCTTGCCAAATTGTGATCCAGAAAAACTGCACCATTTTCCATTATTTTTATCTTTATAACTTGGTAGCTGAAAGATGGTATCTGTTATGTTTTTTTTTAAAATTGGTGTTTTTCTGGATTATTAATGACATTGAGCATTTTTCATATTCATGATTTCTTATTTCATCTGCTAAATAAGGTGTTATCCAGAATTGCAATGAATGGTACATGCCATTTAGTTTAGCTCCAAATCTGCTTTGCAGTGATGATCAATTATTTTTAGTATTTCGCAAATCAGTTTTTGCTGCCTTTGGAACCAGACTGTCTGCCTAAGTGCAAATTATTTTAGTTGAGAGTTGGCCTTATTTTTCTTTTTGAGTATTATTTCTCAAAATTGGCATTCTGTATAATTTTCTCCCTTTACATTATATAACCTTGTGGAGAAAATGTAATTCTGTCTGGACACATTTAGTTTAGGTATATATTTTTGTCCAAAAAATAGTCTGTATTCTAGATACACTTTTAAATTCTGAAAAAGAATCATTTGTTTAGACTTAAGTTTTAACCACTCTTTGTTTTTGACTGACTCTATAGTATATTTAAACTTATTCCGGAGTGAGTCTAAAATGTTGTTTTTAAAGTACTTGGTACAATTTTGTATATACAGTAAAATAAAATTACCATTGTCACAAGTGATTTTTTTTTAACGTAATTGTTCTTTTGCTGTGTGAAATTACCAAACTTCAGCATAGGAATTCAGAGTAAAATGTTTACATTAATAAACTACTTAGGTAAATATTTTCAGTCTCAGAAGAAGCAGATGATGCTTTTTTTTTTTTTTTTAACTGTTGGACCTACTTTATTACCTACATTTAGGTTGTAAATCCAAAAGTAAAACAATTATTTTAGTAAAACCTTCTGCCCTTCATTGATTCTAATCAAATCATACCTTGTTGAGCTCTCTTCAAATATGTGAAAAAATAATTTACTGTATTGTTTTGAAAATAATATCAAAAGATATGTGTTATGCAGAGGAAACACTCAAAACAGATTTATCCAGACATCAACAGGATATTATTATCCCAAAGAGATGACGACAGTTTGCCAGCTTGATGCGTAGAGGAAGGAAATTTACAAACATCTCCAAGAGAGGCACGTTGAGCGGTTGAAGGAAATGAGGCATGTCCTGCCTTTATCGTGCTTATTGGAGTGGGTTCCCAGAAGGCCGAACAAGGCTGTCCTGAGACCTCTGTTTGGCAAAGGTCTTGTTGACTCATATTTTATTTTTGTCTCAGCAAAGGTCTGCTATTGTTCAAATTTCTAATGCAGTTCATAAACACACTACCAATATCATTTTTCCGTCTACTGACTGATGTATGCAAATAAATGAAAATCTACCTGCATCATGAACTCATGTTCTGTTTCCATGAGCAAAGGAGAGCTACACCGAAATCTCCCTAAAAGTAAAGTCTTTAAATGGAAATTTCAGTTCAAGTTGTATTTTAGAGTTCTATTCAGATATGTTGGGAACAATGTATTACTTCCTATTCTTATGGGAGAGGAAAGTGGACATACTTAACATATTTTGAAAGCCTAAGTTTGTGGCAAAGTTTGATATATGAACATCTGAATTTTCTGCTCAGAAGTTAAAATTACTGGACATGTTCCCCTTTCATATGAATTCTTTTTACTTTCTCCACCAGTGTCCTTTGTAGCTACTTGTTCCCTTCTCTTGCCTTCTCCCTCAGCCTCTGAGCCCCCAGAATGCTCACTGATGCCTACCGGTCAGGTTGGAAAGTGTTTTAGATTTTGAAATGGTCTGCTGTGTAAACTGCTCTGTTTGATACCTGTTTTAGAATCTTGGATTCATGTCATACTTTGGTATATGTTTAAATTTCTATCAAGTTCTTTGCTAAATATGAGAAAGGAATAGGAAACATTATAAACATTTTTGCTTTTTAAACTTCTAACTTTTGTATTTATCAAATTGGTGAAGTCCCATAAATCTTGAGACCAGAGAATACTGGAATGGGAACCTCCCATGGCCTTGTGCTGTAACTCTCTCAGTTGCAGAAGCAGACTGAAGACTGTCTGTGTTTTCAGGTTATGAATTTTCACTCTTAACTTTGAGTCAGAAGTTGTAGTTATAGTCAGTCTTATTCTTTGAGTGTCACTGCAGAGAATATAAGGGAGCGGGGCTTGACTTTTGTTTAGTATTTAAAGGAGACAAACATGAAAGAGAAAAATAATAGGGGAAAGTGGAAGGCTAGAGTTCGGTTAAAAATCTGGTTTTGCTTTCATTTCTCTTATTATTCCTTAGGATTATTGCTGTACAAAACATTTTCTAGTCACTTTAATGGATGAAGAATTCCAGAGAAAGATATGTCTGAACTAGTCAACTTCCTAGGGGAGACAGTTTTGAATGATTTGAAGGGTTTAAAGAAACTTCTGAATCAGGATTTTGATTATCTTAGAGGGGGTCTTCTGCTTTAGGACAAAGGGGCTGACATCTGGGCAGGAGTCATTTTGCAAGTAACTTCAAGCCTTTAGAGATTTTGTCCCTGAAGAGGTGAGTTGCCTTTAACTATGCATTCATAGTCCAGTTTTCTGAAACAAACAAAACCTCAATAGAGTTGGCAAATCTGAATGCTTCCTTTCCTCACTGTACTGGCAGGGGAGAGCAAATGTCATCTCATTAGATTTTTACACAGTGAAGTAAGGCTGAAAAAAATAAGCATCAGCGCCAGCACTGCACTGGGTTTTGGGGCAGTAGGAGTGTGAACACGTGGATGTTTGTTGTTGCTGCATCTGCTTGCTCTTAGGTATCTCTAGTTTTAAGAGAGAATAACTTAGGCAATATAAAGGCTTTGGTTGTCATTTTTTCTGCCATAATATCATTGAAACCCCTTCCCGGGGTCTAAAGTCCTTTAGGAAATCCCTAATACTTGAGGACAGTAAATCCATAGCAAATTCTTAATGTTTTTCCTTGAGCACATAGAGAAATGACACCTGTAAGTTTCATTTAATTGCAGTTATCTAATTTTGGGTATGAAATACTCAAAGGTTAGCAAGTTATTTACTCAGTAATAAAGTATTTTTCAACTTTAAAATATACTAAGGTTTAGTGAAATAAAACCTTCCTGCAATTTTCAAGAAAAATTTACTTTGTGTTTACTTCATATGCTTTACCAGTTAATCAAAATACAAGTTTTGTTTGCCATTTTTTAAATCAGCACATAGATTATTTAAAAGTAAGCAAATTTCTTAGTAGGAATTGTGAAATGAGGCTTTTTGTACCTAGCATGTATTGCAATTCTCTTATTTGCAGATTGTTGTTAAACACTTTCAGGAATAAAAGAGTATGCACGATGACCGTGTTTACTGTACAGATTTCTGGTTGTTTTGTTTTGTTTTGTTTTGTTTTGTTTTGTTTTTAAATTAGAGAGCAGGTGCAAGCTGGGAAGGGTGAAGTTGTCAACATGGGCTCTGGCTTCAAAACTCAGACCTACTAGTTATGAACTGGAACCCAGAGCAGCTCAGTTATTTAATTTCTCTATGAGATGAGATTCATCCATGGACTTCTTTCTTCAGCTTCTGAAAATTAAATGAGTTACTGCTTCCAAAGCATTTTGAATTGTTTGGCTCATAGTAACTACTCAAACAAGTACTATCAAACTCTTAACATGATCATTTTGTACACATGAAACATAACAGGGCAGTCTCTCAATTATCATTAGAAATACTAACTGCATTGAAAATTTCAGGACATACTGAAATTCAAAATCATTCTTGGAGTTGGTGGCAGTGGGATTGCCATGAGTAGGGACATTTAGGGATGGTGATCGGGATCAGGATAGAGGAGGAGGTGAGGAGATTCAATTTGCTTTATGTAGTAAGTCAGCTGATTTCACCTAGACTGTGTACAGATCAGTTTAAAGGAGCAAAATTTTCTAAAGATGCTTCTAGTTTCACTTTAAATGAATGCCCCTATCAATAATAAGGAATTTGAGAAGTCTCTTGTTGGTGGTTGTTGGTGGTGCTGGGAGGCTTGGGCGTTTGTGGCATAATTTTGGGGAAAAGTCTTCCAGTCTCTTGGTTGCACTGCCAGTGGTCCTCTGGTCAGGAGGCACTCTGACCTCCACTGGCTCTGTCTTTTACCCCAGGTATGCGTCATGTTTGCTTCTGAGGTGAGAATGGAACTTCATGGGCCACAGCTTGCATTGGTGTGCTCTCCTGTTTTAGTCATTCACAGGTCAAATGAGCTAGCCCTTCCATCTGTAAGGTTAGCCCACTCTTAGTTATTTGGAGTGTAGTGAAGTTGAGGGAAACTCACCAATACTAACATGGCTTTTAGCTGGATATATTTCTTGGTAGATTTCCATCAACACAGGTAATATACTGAGAGTCTCCTCTGCCCTACTCCAACAGCATTTCAGTATCTCTTCTGGGTTGGAATTCACTGGTTATCCTGGTGGCTACCACCAGTGCTGTTTCTGGGCAGCTGGTGAGATGCTCATTTCTTCATTTGTGCAAGCCATTGCCTATTTATTTGCAACTAAACCACACAGTAGTGAGTAACTCTTTGGTAGGGAAGAAAAGAAAACATAATTAGAATAGTTGTGTTGCTTTGAATATAAGTGTGTGCTTGACTATGGAAATATGTTTGTGTGTGTTTGTGGGGGGGGTGTATATGTGTCAGTGAGTAATGTGTGCTTTATCATAACTGCTGTTTTTTCCATTCATCTTCATCTTTCAGAAAGAGAATGTGGCTTTAGAATCAGGAAGCTGATCAAGGCATTCCTGATTTTTTTTTTTAATCAAAGGTTTGATTTTACCTGGGAATTGCAAAGTTGCAGGCACAGCTCCTGGGTTTGTTGGAGTTGTACTTTATGCTTATTAGAAAGTAGCCTGATCCTCCCAGCAAAGAGAGGAAGTGCTGTTTTATAACAGAATCACATGGGCTGAGGATCATTGAACCAGAGAAAACTGCTGCTGCTTGATTTCCACTGCAAGTGATCAGTATTTCCAGATCTGGAACAGTGATAGAAATCTGATCTTTAAGTAAAACTGAGATTTAAGAGTTTTTGCTCCAGAATCTGAAATCTTTACAACTGGGAAAATAAGCTGCTCTTTTGTTTCACAGATGAAGAAACCATGGCTCAAAAAGGTGTGTGTAAGGGACCTACATACTCAGCAGCTGCATCTCAAACCAGGCCGACTGAATCCAGCCCAGTGTTCTTTCAATGTAAACATGTTTTTGGTTTTTATTTTTGTAGTAAACTTTAGATGGAGCCCATTGGCATGGTCAAGCACACAGGCCAGATCTGTACATCTTGGACTTACAAGTTGGTTCTCCATGTTATAAATACCTGTTTTAATTTCTCAGTTTTCTAGTAGGTAAAACAGAGTAATGATGTCATAGAATTGTAAGAATTAAGTTACTTCTTGTAAATCACATAAGAATGCCTACCTCGTGAGCTTTAATAATACTATTTATTAAAACTACATAGTGATTATTTTATTATTCACAATACATTGTTTTTAGCCACATTAGCTAGCTGTCCCACAGACTGTAGTAAACAGGTGGCTTTGTGAAAGAGTAGCATCCCATAATTATCTAGTGAAATTGGGGCCATACATCATTGAACATTTTGCTTCATTTTTGTGTGAAGTATTTGAATTGACTAAGTGTGCTCGCTGCTGGGCTGGGTCACCATCTGCTGTGTGTTGTCTCCCTGGGTCAGTTTTGTTCTCCTCGGGAATGGCGAGGTGGAAAAAAGTGCCAATAACCCAACTCCAAAACGCACCCTAACTGTCTTGTTCACATTTATAGGACAGTTTTATTGCTGTAGGTAAGATGGATAACTGGGCATTAGTCCAACATCTTGGCAGTTTTCCTTTTTCCAGGTACTAATATTAGGATTAGCTTGTTGTTTTAAAGCCTTGCCTTTCTGCACCTTATAATTGCTTGTTCTTAGGGGAGGCTCGCAAGATTGGAATTAGTGTTTCTTGCCAGAGATGAAAGAGGACGTCTATTTTGTTTTAATACTTTGCTTAGTTTTTCAAGGTGGAGCTTCAGTTTGCTTTGCCAACAGACAGAGCGAATCCGAGGCCGCATGGCAGGCTGCGTGGATGAGGGCCCATGAGGGCAGCAGGGTAGAGAGGGCATGAGCATGGCTGTCCGTTTGATCAGTCAGGGTTTTTGTGTGCTGACCCATGGTATGGTGATTTGCCTCATCTGTTCTGTTTCTCTGTTTTTAATTTAATATGCTTGTGTTAACAATAAAATTATGAAATAATGGCAGTAATTTTAGTTACTTCAAGAAATGGGAACTCAAAATGAACAGCACTAAATCTCAAAGATCCATATTTTATGTTTGTTTAGCTATAATTACATTTAACACTATTAATTTTAGATGTATAACATATTCTATCATATAAAATGAGCACCACAGTAAGTCTAGTTAATATCGTCGCCTACATAGTTGCAAGTTTTCTTTAAGATTCACTTTTAGCAATGTTCAGGTACACAATCCAGTGCTGTTAACTGTTGACACCTTTTGACTGTGCACTTCTGGTATTGATACCAGTGTTCGGTGGCAGTCATTTGCCTGAGCTGTTGTGTTTATAAATCAAAGTGTAGATGGATTAAAATTAAAAGGAACAAGATTAAATTGTAACACAATCATTTTCTTTAAAACACTGAAGAAACATGTTTGCAGTGTTTTGCATACAACCACTAGTTATTAAAATGTTTTGTTATTTTTTGCTCAAATAGTTGCTATTTATTCAAATATTAGTAGCATTTCTACTTTACCTAAGAGAGCCTAGAATAGCAGAAGGTTTTAGTATTCATCTCTCTGCCTGTAAGTGAAATGATCAGGCTTCTGAATGTATTTAACCCTTTTACTGAACTTTTAACCTTGTATTATTATTATTTTTTATGGGTGTCAGTCTGATGGGTGAAAATATTTCATACTCTGCATTTAGGCCTCATCATCAGTTTCAGCTGTCCTATCTAAGGTTTTGTGAACCTTAGATGCATCCATAATTTCATCAAGGCTCAGTTTCCATCTTTGCACAATTGCAAGCAGGCAAATAGTTTAGTTCCCATACCTTCTTGACAGTTGTGACGTCTCTTCTCTCCCTGTGTCTATTTCTTACCTTTTTTCACAGACGTTATAGGAGAGCAGCATTCCTCCTGTGGTACATACCCAAGGTCCCGCTGGTTGCTCCAGTGCTCCTAGGTATGTGTGAGGATTCAAATTTATATTCTCAGCAGTGGCCTTGCTACCTAGTAGATGCTGGTAAGTGTTAGGGAATGAACAAAGAACAGAGGAGAGACAAGAATATATTCCTTACTATTGTCATTGCCTAACAAATCTGAGAAATGTGTTAAGTTGAATTAGAATTCTGTAAATTGGTAAGAAAATGGTGATATTTGAGCTGGTTATTTGCTAGATATTGATGGCAGGTCTCTGCAGGAAATTAGACTATTGCTGACCTTCTGTGACTTTAGCATAGTTGGCTCTTTGGGCTTTTATGGTAGGGGGAGGAAAATGCCCTCCATGCCTCCTTCCTAGATTGTTTTGGAGAACAAATAAAATAATATGCGAAAATTCTGTTCACAAGTATGGAAGAGGGTTGGTTGTTGGGAGTGATGTTGAGGATCCCCGTGCCAAAGATGTGGAGATTCCTGGTGGAGTCCCTGCCTTTCTAGCTTGGAATTTCCAGGAATGCATGGTGATAAAACTCGGCTATTTTTAGTATTCACTGCATATTATTCAGCTACAGGGTGGACCTTCAAAATTGTACTTGAGTGATTAGTTTCTTTGGCAGGGAGGGTCAGTAATTGCAGCAGCATATCTGGGCAAGATCCCCTCACATGAAGCTTCTCACAGTTACTTGGGGTTCACTAGTAAATAAAAAGTTAGAATAAAAGACTTTCAGAATGAATGTGGATAAATTAAAGGTACCAGTATCTATTGTTAAGGAGTTGGCTCATACCAAGTGTTAATGGCAAACATTTTCTAGAAATTGAAATCTTAATATGGAGTCAAAGCATTTTACTGTAAGCTTGATAATCTGAAAATACTTATTTTCAAGTCACTTGTTAAGATCATTTTTTAATATTCATTTTAACTTATCCTGAAACCTCTTAGGCTGTAAAATGTTCCTGTCTATTAACAAATCGCTTTAGAAAAGGAATAATTAACTTGGTAAACTTGCATGTATGTATGTTATTTTCCTTAACTTGTATGTGAGTCACATCATTTTGGTGAAAATAGGAGAATCTATGTGTACTATCATAATGCTGTTGGTCGTGGATATTAAAATTAGAGTGTTGTATTCACATATCCCAATATTGTCTGGCTTTGTAATCCCTGCTTTCAAAGGCATCCCCAACAAAAGAATAAATTATGAGTTGGATGTTTGAACTGCTGATTTATCTATCAAGGATGGCCTACACCTCAAGTCTAAACTTCCTTTACTGTATTACATTGTCTTTGAAATGTTATGGTAAACTTAATGAAAATATATTCAAGGTTCCAGTGGGTAAAATCTATAGGAGATGTTCAACGGATAAGTGTAAGAACTTTTTTTTTTTTTTTTTCTAAGAGTTATGCGTACAAGAGCTGGGTCAGAGGTGCTGGGGGTGGGGGAGAGGATTCACCAGAGACCTGGTGGGGAACAGAGCAGGCAGGTTGACTGAAGTACACTGCTGAAGGGAGCAGCAGGCAAGACAGGAGAGGTCTGCTGGGCCTTGTGGGTCAGCTCCCTGTCCAAGGATCAAACTCTTCCTATATAGATTGCTTCATAGTGCTGAGACTTAACCCCTTGAGCCACCAGGGAGGCCCAGGTTAGGGTCTTTAAACCTTCAAATATAATGAAAACGAAAACTCAGTGACTTAAGATAGAAGGAAAAAGGCATGGGAATGGGGAGATTCTGGTGAAAAAGATAACATCTTTTCTCCGTAATGAAGAAAAACTTGTCACTTTGTTTTTGTTTGTTTAGTACAGAGAAAAGAAAACATCATAATCAGCATTATCAGTATTGGTTAGTTTTTACTTAGGAGATTTCAAACTCATGGAAGAATTACTGAAGGAAACAATTCCATTAAAACGACTGTTTTCCTTTCAGTTTAAAAGCTGGAACGCGTTATTTTTTGAGTTGCTACTTATCTATGACCATTTCTCTTTTTCCAGTTCATTTTTGATGTTTTTAAGGTGGGGGTAGGTGGGCTTCTGGATGGGTTTGCTCATAGTCTGCAAAGCCTTTTCTGAAAGAAGGCACAGCTGAAGTCAGTCTCTTTGCCTTTTCATGATATGGGGATGCAGTGGAATCAAAGCGGCAGCATGAAAGCCCCAAAGCTTCCTGTTTCCAGCTGTTTTCCTCAGCGAAGATTTTTTTTTTCCTCCTAAAGATGATGCTTCCTTTCAAGGGGTTTTTAATCTGCAAACTGTTTCCTCCATTTATTTCACTACAGTAAAATGTGTTCCCTTTAGGTCTGATCTGTCTGTTTTAAAACCCAACCTGTCCTTTTCAGCAGTTTTTGTTGCTACTCAAAGAACAAATGTGATTTATAAAGCCCCTGTAAGGAGGTACAAATCCCAGGAAACCTTTGCCACTGGAGTTTGATGTTTTTGGTAGCTTTATTTTCATTGATAACAAATTTTAGATGCCAAAGGCCATTGAGAGCTCCATTAATATAACCATTTAATATTTGTAAACAAAGCAGTTAAGAGTAAAATATGTTTTCATAGCCTTAAGGTTTATTGTGTTTTTTAGCTTCCAAATGCAGTATAATGATAAGTAATTTGTTTAATGTAAATGCCGAAAATTAAAATTAAGGCACTAGAAACTGCTGAAATGCTAAAATGAATATTAGGAATGGTTTGATTCATTAAGTAATTGGAATAAAAATAAGACTATTTCTTCCCCTGATGGTTTTTTACCTCTAGCATTGGCATTGTTTTTGAACTTGTATTTGTAAACTCTGCTTCCTTCCTTCGTGGACAAATGAACCATCAAGATGAATTCTCTTAATCACTCATTAAATGTAACTCCAAAATATCAATTAGACCATTACCCATTGCCTGGATATTTCAGGTATCTTCCTAGAGATAATAATCATTATATATTGACTTAACTTACAGTGAGCTACATTTAGTGAATACCAATGTGAATTCCACATTTCTCATTTTTACCCAAATATACCTCCTCAAAGTGGGGAAACTTACCAGGAAGAGGCTTTGCATTGTTGCCTGTTATTTGAGCTAATTCTTTGTGATATAATGAAGCCAGCAGCATATGGGTGAGAACCACCTCATTTCATTTTCACTTTAATGCTAACACTAACATATGCTTTTGAATTGAAGTGGGGTCCCAAATGCCAATATATGGTAAAAGAATTAAATGTACAGGCACACACACACACACACACACACACACACATACACCAGTTCCCCCTTATCTACCCTTGTGCCCTCTCCTTTGAGGGTGAGCGGTTGATAGGGCTTAAAATCATGAGCATGCCTATTTTATCTGTACTGTTTAATAGAGAGCTATGAAAAAAATGGCAATTAACATATTCAGACAGAAAATCATCCTGGCTGAATGACTCATTAAATAGTCGTATAAACAGGAAGTGCTGAAATGAACTGGCACAAAATTTAGTTTCATTGGTCTTTTTGCTCATTATCAGCACTTTAAGAAGCAGACTCGTGGGTGCTTAGAGGACACTTAAATTTCTTTTCTCTTTATTTTTTTCT
Organism: Condylura cristata; assembly: GCF_000260355.1. Classification (NCBI taxonomy): domain Eukaryota; kingdom Metazoa; phylum Chordata; class Mammalia; order Eulipotyphla; family Talpidae; genus Condylura; species Condylura cristata. Next base: position 35,699,803 of record NW_004567117.1, on the reverse strand, counting down.
TAAATACTTTTCCCCTCCTCCACCCTTTCCCCCTGCGGTTCCTATTTCTCTGGCAGGCAAGCCTCACCCGTCTAAACATGAATTTATGTTGGAAATCAACCAAGTGAGGGTAAGTAGTTCTGAGCTTCATCTAAGACCAGTGGTTCTCACTCTCTGCTTAACAATCAATATGCACTTGAAGATTTTTTTTTTTTTTTAACAAACATTCCAGAACCTCATTTCTTGGAATTCTGACTCATTAGTTCTGGGGCAAGGCCTCTGAGTGTGTATTTTTAGTAAATGACCCCAATGGGATTCACATAGCTAACCAAGCTTCAAGCTGACTTGTGGCCCCTCAGGGTAAAAGTCCCTTTACCCGTGTACCTGACCTGTGGCCATCTGGCCTCCTTATTGGTGGCTTGCATCCTTGTTGCACACTAGATTCACTTGGGGACTCTGGGAAAGACTGATATTTCATGTCACCCCCAATTAAAATGGGGCATTTTCAGACCTCCCCAAGTGAATCTAATATATAGTTAAGTCTGTGAACAACTTCTGTCCTGTGTAAAAGATATGGCGCACCATATAGCTAGAAAGTTCCTTCCTGGTTTTCCTTTACAAGGTGCTTTTCCCTGTGCTAAACACTTTCTTTTCTAGCAGACATACAACTTAAACCATTGTCTCTACTGATGCTCTCAGCACTTATTGGTACCCTGTTCTCAGGTGGGAATATAATGTTCTGCTCTCACACTGTGGCAGATTCCTTTTTCTTCCTAAGTGAGTACTACATCTGTGATGTGCAGATGTGTTCGTATAGTGTTAGCACCCTACAACAGCTCAGTGAAAAGAAGGAGCAGGATAGCAATGCAGCCAAGGAAAGAGTATCCCGGTATTGAGCTCCTGGTTGCTCCAAGAAACATTCTGAATATACAAATTTCTTCTTTAGCAGGTTGTGACATTAAGTTAGAGCCTTTCATTACAGTGACTAATACTGGTATTTCTTGGACCTGATCTGTAAATGGTCTGAGATCAGCCCATAATTGAAGATCGAAAAAAATTATTTCTCCATTTCAAGGGTAGGAAGAATTACCACAGAATAATCTTGTTAACAGGTACACTAGGACAATACTGCCCAGATGCCCAATAGTATTTAAGCATTCTCTGTCTCTAAGGGGTATTCACAAAAGGAAGGGAAGAGGTTTACCACTTCATGATGATTGTATCATTAGATAACTGTCACCTGTAAGAAAGAGCTCTTTCCATCTTGCATGGAAGCGTCTACATGAAAAATTCCACTGAGGTTACTGAGGAAAGATGCCCATTAAGTCCCAGTAGATCTTTTAGTTAGTCATAGAAGTGGAAAGCCCTGAAGCTTTTGATATCAGGGCATCTCTGACCTTGAAAGAAGAAAAGCTAGCAACACCCTTTTCTCTAGAGAGAGCTATGCTTGCTCATTGTTTATATATCTGAAGGGGAGTCCTGTGATATACCCCAGACTCCTGATGGTTGTGAGTATGAGACTTTCTGAGGATTCTGAGGTCCAATATATTGGTAGTAAGGAGACGACAGCTGACATTGGAGAAGAAGACCGTTGCTGACATTGCAGAAGAAGACCGTTGATGGAAGAAGACCACTGATGGTGACTGTGACAGTGGACTAGCTGGTGTGCACTTGTTAGCAGTGTCCAGATTCCCAGTTAAGGATGGTGGCTACTATTCGGCCTCTAGACCTGCAGCCTGTATAGGGAGGAGGCTCACTGTCGAGGTCCTGCAAAGCAGGTGTGGGGCAAACCTTGCAGGACCCTGAATGTGAGCAACTTCTTTAAAATAGGGTAGCTGGGCATTTTGCATATGTCACTCCAGGCCCAGCCCTTGTAGAGAGCGCAGGGCTCAGGGGCACCTCTGGTAATTTAGGTCTTCACATCTGTTGCTTAATTTACCACAATCGATAAAGAGGCTTCTTGAAAAACTGTATCGTTAGACTCCTAGGGAAGAGAACAATTTTTGTGACTGACGCGCTGGCAGCGTCCATGGCCATGTGCATCACCCTGGTGGAGGATAATCGTCCTATTATTTTTTGTCAGTAGGTATAACAAGTGGGTAGTGCTTTGTGTATTCCACTGTGATGAATTAATTTTGTGTTCATTGTAGTAGCACTGATCATAATGAATTAATTTGGTATTCATGTGGATGTCAGAGTTTTTTCCCCCTCTTCCAGTTTCATGTAGCTTGAGTTAATAGATACTTTCAGAAGTGTAACCCATCTGATCCTGTTCTCACAGTAATGTGTCAATAATGTGTCCTCCTCCCAAATTGTGTGATATTCTGTTGATTTTTTAAATTTAACTTACTGTTAACATAGTTAATATTTTAACGGCATTATATTACCTTTAGAATTTAACCTAATTTTAATATACAAAACAAGGAAAAACAGGTAGATAACTAGGACAAGTTATAACTGCTAGGTTGGAAGATTTAGTTAATAATACGTGTATTTTAGTTTGGTAAAAAAACAAACCAAAAAAAAAAAAAAACTGAGCCCAGTGTTTGTAATTTGTGGCTTTATTGAAGACAAATATTGCATTTTTATGCAAATTAGAAATAATGAAAACTGCATGCTGTATATAATAGTTTGCTCTTCTTTTAATTTCTTCTCTCCTCTTTTCCTCACAGACAAGATTGATAAATGTATGTGCATATATTATTTATCTGTTCATGTAAGGACACATAATTGGCTATTAGATATGGTAATTGCATAAATAGACCTTATTCAAACTCATTTCCTTTTCTGTTTATAAAATAAATGTTTTCGTTAAATTAGAATATATACTGAAATAGAAATGCCTGATTTAGGATTGAGAAACCAGGTACCCAAACAAAAATCAAATTGATTCCTGGGGAACTTTTTGCCAACTTGGGCTTTAACCTATAGACTTCTTCTTAATTTGTTCATCATGTTGGCTAATTATTGAAGATATTTATTATAGAAAAAAGGCTTCCTTCATCTCTCACCCACCTGCTCAGTTGATTTGCTCCCACTGGGAATGTGGTTGAACCTTTTGAGAAGAGATTTTTGTCTTTATGAGCATCAAGATGCTGTCTTAGGTTTTGCTTTAAATTTAAACATTCCCCCTGTGGCTTTAAGCTTAAAATAAATAAATAAATAAAGTTTTATAGCTCCTGTGTAGTTGGCTTTTGAGCAACCAACGTAGTCTAGATGCTTTGCTTCAGTTGGTGATAGGCCCTGCATATAGATTACCACTCAGGGAGTGAAGAAGTCAGGACTTGGTTGTAAAAGGCAAGGACCATATAGCTGGGTTGATACCGATTATGTTATTTTTGGTGTTACTGCAACAGATTGTACAGTAATGTGCTAGCAAAGATTGTTGGCTTTATGCAGCTGGAGGAAATGTTGGGATGGAAGGGAAAATCCACGTTAAAATAAATGTCTGTAGTAATAAAAAGAAAACACAATGAAAAAAACTCAAAGAGAATTGTTTCTAGTGTAAATATTTTTATTAACATTTGTTATGGCTTGAAGATCTTGAAAGTAGTTGTTTATGCATTTCTAGAATTTAGATATGTTGAATGCCTATATATATATATATATATATAGCTGTTCTTTTTTCCTTTTTTTAAAGTTTTTGTTTTGTTTTGTTTTTTTGTTGAACTGGAACACATAGCTATTGAATATGCAATGAACAGAAAATTTATGGACGGCAGAGTTATGAGTATCTGAGGAAAGTTTAATTACTTTTATAATTTAGATAAGCTTCATAATTTATTGTAACACACTGTACTTTGGCACAATTTGTAACAATTATAAAGCACTTGAATTTGGGCTCTTTCCTTGGCAGCTATAAACAGTTAGCTGTAGGAAAACTTTGAGCATGCACTTTTCTCCCCCTGCCTTGCACTAAGGGCTTATGCTGTCGTGGTTTTGTTGTTCCTCTTTTCTTTGACCACATTTCTGGATTTTATTTCTCTGGAAAATATGCATTACAATATAGTAGGCTTGTGGTTGTAAACATAGGAGGAAGCCAGTTAAGAAGGGATGTGAAGATAGATAGCTATCAGTGCTCAGACCATGCAAAGGGGAAACTCAGGAAAGTTCAGATGATGTTTGCAGATGATCCTTGCTCAAACGGAAGATAAAAAGATCTCCCCTCTTTGTGAAGGATGGATCCTGGAGCAAGCAAACTATTGAGTATATATTATATATATATGGATACACACACACATACACACACACATATTTAATTGTCACAGCTACTTTTTTTTTAAATTGTCATAGTTTACTTCTAATCTTACATATGGATTATTTTGCCATTGCAAAATTGCTGCTCTGAACATAATTTTAAGACATTGCTATTTTCAACAAAATTAATCTTAATTATTGTCCATTTTTGTCATGCCTTTGAATATCTGTTTTCTTATTTATTTAAAAATGGGTTGATATTGAAATAATGAACAAAAACATGACATCTCAGCCACTGATATTCATTGTTTCTGAAAATATTTTCCTTAAAAAGTTTGTATGTTACCTGGGAATTTTTATATTCATATTCCCTTTTAATAACTGTACACCACAATTAGCTCTTATACTTGGTATCTCATACTAAAATAATCATAGTAGTTTTGTGTAACACTTTGAACTTTCAAAAACGCTTTCACATTATATCATGTTTAGGACAAGATTAAAAAATTGAATTGCCCCACAGTTGGAGGGAGAAATGTGAGCTCAACAGGAAAATTTGAACCTCAAAGAGCTTTGCGCATTCTTCACCTGCTTTGTAGGGTGTTCTGGGTAGGTCTTGTAGAGCGGATAGTGTGCTATATGGGGACTTCGATTCTGGTGTCAGATTGTCTTCTGTTAGTGTAGTCTTTTGATAAGTCACTTGTAGCAAAACAGCAAAGCAACTCACTTATTGGGGTAAATGGATCAACAGTCTGAATCAACCAGGCTTTGAGTTGGTTAACAATAAAATGAGTAGCCTTGTTGTTAAGAGTATCTTGATTAAAGAACCAGACCTAAGAATGCATGTATTTTCGTTTTAAAACGAAAGTTTAAGATACCCTCTTCTTTGAACTGTGTTGCTTTGTGTAGATTTTTTTTTAAAGAAAAACTTCATTATCTGTTTTAGATCTTTATAGATGTTGCATTAAGATTCTCCTTTTTCTTAACAGAGGATTGAAATGATCAAAGTTAATAACTTTAACTGAGACACTTAAAAAAAAAACTTTATCGTCTCTGTTTTCCTTTTAAGCTGTGCATTCTTACAAAGGTGTGATGTTTCTGGGTGAATATGTTTCTCCTGGGAAGGGGCAGGTAGTAAGATAATGATTCCCTTGTGTGCCATGTACTGGCTGGTTTTCATTTGCAAGTTAGTGTAGTGTGCTGGACTCTTCAAATACATGTAGTTCCCTGTTCAGGTTCCTGATGACTTGTATCCTTAAACCCTTTTGTTCAGAGTATTATTGTCCTTTATCCTGAAAAATGCCTGTGATTGTAGTGCTCTAATAGTGTAAGTCAATGGGGACCGATTTCAGTGCTTGCTAAGTAGTGTAAGGCCACCCTTTAAATGTAAATGCATCAGGGATAGTTTTAATGTAATTTTAATAAGGCTGAAACCATTTTGAAGTAGACTTAAATCATAATACTAATCTCAAAAGACTGTCTATTTAGTTGAGAAGGCCCTTTATTCTCCTGGCCATTTTCCTCTCTTTGCATCCAAACCACCTTTCATCTGTTTCCAGTTTTGATATCTTTTTTCCCCCCTAAATGGGATCTATGTATAATTTGTAGTTACTTTATTAGAGTTCAAGCCTAGATTAGTTAAAACTGTTTCACTTCTATTTCTTTCCAGTTATACAATCCTGAACAATCTTTTTTGTTTACAGAAAAATAATAAACATTTCAAATACATGTTGCTATGTTTTTGGCCAAACAAGTAAAAATCCAGCTGTTGAAGCTAACCATACAAGTTAAAGATCAAATTTAATATTTGAGTATGAGAGTAAATGCAGTGTCAGAAAGATGAGAAAAACATTTACGCAATGAACTTTAACCTAAAGTTCAATATATTGCAGTATTCTGTTTTTTTTTAGTTTCACCAATTTACAGTATTTCTATATGCATGAAATATACTTTACTGTTTTATGTTATCTATTATATCACAGAAACTGAAGGCAAGAATGGGGAGGGTCTTTCCATAGAGTTATTGCCACATCCTCTCTATATAAATGAAGGATGAAGGTTTTTTTT
>NW_004567117.1:35666415-35692980 GCF_000260355.1 Condylura cristata | reverse complement strand
TTCCATAGTGGTTGTACTAGTTTGCATTCCCACCAGCAATGCAGGAGAGTTCCTTTTTCTCCACAAGGGATGAAGGTTTTTTAAAGATTTATTTTTAGTTATTTATGCATATAAGAACTGGAATGTAAGCCAGAGGTACAGGGGGTTGGGGGGGTGGAGAGGCGAGAGGATTTACTGGAAACAGAGTGGGTAGTAGAACAGGTGGATCTGCTGGAATACACTGCTGAGGGGAGCAGCGGGCAAGACTGGAGAGGTCTGCTATGCCATGTGGGTCACCTCCCTGGGTGGGAATCAAACTCATATTGCAGTGGCTGGTGGAGATAGCTTGATAGTATTGTGATTTCAACATCTGCGCACCAGGGAGGCCCCATGTATTGAAACAAAGGGGCTTTTTTCATCTTCAGATCTTTAATTTTGGATGCATGCTAATTATGATTTAGTATAATTAAACATTCTGTAATTTATAGATCAGTTGTTCCTTTTTTTTTTTTTCTGTACTCAACATGAGGACAGGCTTAAATACTAAAGTCTGTTCCATTGATTAACTTTTAATATAGTTCTTACTCACAGAATAGTAATTTCTACTTTCAATTACTCCCCTTTTCCTACTAAACCTTTTGAAATAATTTAGACTGACACTTTAAAAAACCTTGTTTCAAGACAAGTTAATATAAATTTCATTTTGAGTATATTCTACATTCAGTATCGCAAAACACCCCAAGAGGGTAATAGAATTTGTAGTGATTCCCAAATTACTTTAGACAGAGATCTACTGTTCATGCAGTACTTACAATTGGGCAGGAAATACTTTTGGGAAATACTAGCTTAACCCAAAAGTTTTATTTTTTCCAAAACTTTGCAAGGTTGCGGTGATAGCTAGTTTCCTCCCTCTCTCCCTCCCTCCCTCCCTCCCTCCCTCCCTCCTTCCCTCTTTCTTTCTTCCTTTCTTTTTTTTTTCCCTAAAATACTGGTCACTGACCGATCCCTTCATTTTGTTTATAACAAAATGGATATAGGATAGCAGTGCTACTCATGCTGAAGTGTATTCTTGAAATATTACATGTAATCCATGAACAAATAATGAAGAAGTGAACTACCCAAATATTTCAACACGAAATGGTAGCTCTATCACAGACAGACTGATGGCTATGTCAAGGGGATGCTAGAACCTCTCTTCATTTCTTTTCTGTCCTAAGAGAGGCTCATGGTGTGTGTGCACACACATGCTGTTACAGTCTTGCCAGCTTGAGCATAGTGCTGACCAGTGGGTCAGTAGGTTTAGAGTAGGACTTTGAAAATGCTCCTGCCTTTGGACTCCTAGCAAGTAACATAAAAAAGTGAAGCAGGCAGCGATGAGAAGTGGGTAGTGGCACACCATGCATTTCCAAAGGCCCAAGTTGATATGAGAGGAATTGGTCCTAGCAGTAAGATGTGATTGATTTCTTTTGTATTAAACCACTTCATGGAAGTACATTCTGCTCGAATCAGATCAGTGAACAGGTTCTGAGTACAGAAAGTTGAATCTATGATCAGTGCAGAAAAGCTTCCTTTTGGTTAAATACACTGCCCTCAAGTGCACATGCTCCTTCTCTCCATCATCTTCTTTGACATTCCGTTTCCTTAACTTCACTTGCATATGAGAGCTTTAACTATGAGATTTGCAAGTCCATACGCAGAACTAGAACGTGTCAGAAGGAACCCAGGAACCAATTTATCAAAGAAGTTACGAAGCACATTTCATGTGCTTTTAACTTCAAGGTGTAAATGGAGCCCATTAAACCATTAGTTAAGTGGTAATAGGGAGCAAGAGCCTGATTTGATTACAGAATCTTCTGTATGTGAACACAGTATGTGAAAACATAACTCTTGATCTTCACCACGGTGCCACGAATATTCAATTAGAGGACTGGTATGTGCCCAGATTTGGGGACATAAAGGGCAACTGGATTCTGAAGGAAAGATGGTAAAGAAACACCTGCAAAAATCTGCTTTTCTGTGCAACAGACTGGGTAATTGCATATGCAGATGGATAGTTAGGGATATAATTACTTGATTTGTGAACACAAATGCCCTTTCGATTGTGTGAGTGTTAAATTTTGCAGTGACAGGTGCGTGTGGATTGCTGTGTGGGTATCCTTTGCACCCTGTTTCAATATTTGGCCTGGAGTGTATCTCCCATTCATTTGAATGGAATGGCTCTCTCCACTGATGGTCTGGAGGAATTGTTATAGCTCTCAATGTCTCTCCAACTTTTTCCTCATAAATAATAACCTTAATTTGAAACCTTGGCTAAAAGGAGGACTCCATACAGGCGTGTGGTAGAAGGGCTTACGAATTATGCACAGTAATTCATTTTTTAAAGCTGTTGGATGTAACTCATTAGTTTTCATTGTTTTCTCAAAATAAGGCAAACTATTAACCAACATTACAGTCTAATAGTCTGGAATTTTTCACCCATAATCAACTGAAGTTTAATGGAAAATCATCCTTTGAAAGACTTTTTTCTCGCTGCTTCTTCTTAACCTTTCCATTAATACTTTTGAGATGCCTTTTCTAATCTCTTCTAAATAAATCGCATCCTCAGTCATTCCCTTTCTATGTCAACATTTCTATTTCACACTGAAGATGTTTATCAAAATACCAACTGGGATTTTTTTTTTTAAGATTTATTTATTCATACAGAACTGGGGTATAGACCAGAGATACAGAGGGCGAGAGAATTCACCAGGGACAGAGTGGGGAGCAGAACAGGCAGATCGACGAAGTACACTGCTGAGGGGAGCAGCGGGCGGGTCAGGAAAGGTCTGCCGGGCCATGGGGTCACCTCTGGGGCAGGCGGGGATCGAACTCATGTGGAAGTGGCTTAAGCTTCTCAGTGCAGTGCTTTAACCCTCTGCACCACCAGGGAGGGCCCGGGATTTTTTTTTTTTTTTAATTGAAGAATTTGTTAAGCACTGTCATATACAGAAGGGCAGAACATTCCAGGTCCTTTCTCTCTGGTCTTGTGGAGAACAGCATTGGTATCTGCCCTGACAAGGTAACAAGGTAACAATGGGCCAGAACTACATGGCAAATTGTTCTCAGAATTATGTGATTTAGTCAGGTTTCATTTTTTTCTCCATTTTATATCTGACTATACCTAGATTAATTTTTTGGTTTTGGTCAGAAGAATCTAAATTTCAATATTTACAAGACTCTCTCTCTCTCTCTCTCTCTCTCTCTCTCTCTCTATATATATATATATATATATATATATATATATATATATAAAAATATATATTATATATATAAAATATATATATTAAAACTATATATATAATATATATATTAATAGATGTATAACACTTAGAAAAGCATGCATGTGTAATTCACTTCTGTGTGTGTTCACCAAGCATCTTGCATCAATTATCTCATTTTATACATCAAACAATGTATGTCACTATCTCCATTTCACAATCAGAGAAACTGAGACATAAGATTAAATTTATTTTCTTGCCATGTAGTTTACAAACAGAAAGGGGTTATAGTTCAGAAATATGCCCTTCCATAGCAATTCCTTGTGTCTGCTGAAGTCACATTAAAGGAACTAAATCTGTATCTGTGCCAAGAGAGACAGAACAACCACAGAGATCCTATTTTGACTAACTTTTTGTGAAGATTTTACACCAGTCTTCTACATCTTAATTTTTTCTTGTCCTTGCTGCTCATCTCAGGCCAGTTGTCTCACTCAAGATGTTCTTTATGCTTTTTGATTAAAAATGGAGGGGGGGGATTCAGTGTTACTCACAAAAATCTCTGACACCATTTTCTAGTTCTTCATGTGCCATTACAAGGTACATGCATGTATGGTGTTGCTGCTTCGTGTGTGGAAGGAGCTCGCACACTTTGCTCAAATAATATTCAGAACCACCTGCTTTGAATGTGGTTTGATTGAATCAGATGACGGTGCTTTTCATCACAGCGTTGGGATTGGGATGTGGGGGAGGTGTTTTGTTTTGATATTTCACATGTGCTTAGGTGTTAGCGGTTTCAGATTGTTTAAGAACAGGCTCTCATCATTGAGTGTTGCTGAATCCTGTGGGGGAGATTTGAAAGAAGCCTTGAGTATTTCTAGGTCTGTTTAAAAATGATGTCTTCTTTGACATGTCTTTGTTTTCAGGATGCTGATTGCCTTGCACAAAATGGTAGATTTTTCTCCCCCTCACCAAAGATTCTGATTACTGTTTGTTTTCCTATGTCAACTAATTTTTTTGGTAGTTACTTAGCCTAAGTATTGATATCACTGCAGTAATCATTACACTAATAAATCATTAGGTTTTCTGGGGCCCTGGGGCCCTGGATTCACTTTATTTCTGTGAAGTGAGGGTTCGCAACCATCCACTCCTGTGCGCTTCCAGGAATTGAGGGTCTGAGCAGTATTAACTCCTTTCTGACTGCTGCAAGTGGGCACTTGTAGGCAAGGCGTCTGTCTCCCCGTGAAACTGAAAGAGAGCTATATGCTGCTCACTGTCTGCCATCAGAATGTGGTGGAGAGAAGGTTGGGAGATGGGCATGGGAGAGCCTTGGTGGAAGTAAAGATCCTGGGCCCCATCGTCAGCATTTTCACGGAATACCTTCAAATATGGATTTATTTAAACAGTGGTCCACGGGACTGCTACAGTAGGCCTGGAGGGCGTTTGAGGTGGGGGAACTGACTCCATGGACTCTCCTGCATTTCCCCAAGCAGGCACCTCTGTATCCTATTAAGCACAGCTTATTTTATGACTTGTAGCTTCCCAAGCTCTCCTGGATGGGGTGCCCTGAGACAAGCACCTCTTTCCGATGCACACTTGGGAATTTCCACCCAGAGATTCAGAGTTACAGGAAATCGTGCATCAAATTGGAGAACTAGAAATCAGTGTCTAATAGCTGCACAGATAAACAGAATTTTCAAGTTAGGAGAAAGGTGTGTTTGGAAAGCTGGTTTTGTAAAGAGAGTCTTTGCTCCCTTTGATTTCTCTTATTTACTTGGGGCTACATTTCTGAGGTAAACAGAAAAAGAAAAAGAACAACAACAAAAGATTCCCCAGGCATACAGCTGTGGGGAGCCAGGGGTAGGTGGTTCCCTTTGTTCCACATTGTGACAACTGTTGGTGGTCTTTATTTGGGGGGGGGGGCGCGACACAGTCCTCTGCCCTGAGGATACAGAATGACAGCTGGCAAAAAAACCCCACTCCTGGAGCTCATGCTCAGGGCTGGAGGCGCTCCGAGGTATGGAGTCACTACAGGTAGGTGAGGACACTCTGCCACATGACTGTCACCTCCAGGGAGGTCACCCTGCCTGGCAGTTTTTCTGACCACAACTCCCTTTCCTCCTTCTCTTCATTCTCAAGGCTCTTTGGAGGCCAAAAATATGTAAGAAAAACTTAAAAACTAGTTCCACTCCCAAGTACTCCAATATAACAGCGAACTAGAGTCTGTTTCTAAGTTTATACATTTATTTCTTTGCCTTTCTCCTTTGTTACTGATTTTTGAAAAATATTTGGTATCAGGACACACAAATTACACAGGTTTTGCATTGGAACCGAAAAACTTGTTTGTTTTGTCTTTTAGGCTATGGCCAATGAAATTTAAGGACTAAGGATTTTCATAATGACAACTGAATACAGAACTTCATAGACTTTTTGTTTTGAGTATAAATATTGAGGCTCGTCATCTTTGTTTATGCCAGTGTCATTTCATAGTAAATGCCCCCAAAAGGGGATATTTGTAAAGATTTTACAAAATTGTACATGAGTAAATTGGTCATTTGATTTGAATATGTTTGCAATTATTTGTGGCTTTAAAGGGCCTTTTTGAAGGACACACACACACACACACACACACACACACACACACACACACACACACACACATATATACTTATATTTACCAGCTGGTTTTTCTTTTTCTTTCTTTTTTTTTGAGAAAATGGAACTCTTTATGCACAATCCCTTGAGTAAACCACCAGTGAACTATATATCAGGTAGTCAGGTTATGCTATTTCAAATCTGTTTTTTATTTTAAAAAGATAATAGCTCGTGGATTTTATTTTGTGGATTGTTTTATGTTTCATGTTAAATTTCGATCCTTGTCTATTTTTTGTATAGCCCCATTCAATATTTTAGAAAAACAAAGAGACAATGATTTAATTAGAAATGTTTAAAGCCTTTACTGAAAAAAGTGATTTTTCCTTTCTTATGTTGCACCTTATAATGACGTATTTCTATTGACATTGAAAACAATTTATTTTAATTGTTGATAATTATTTTGTCAAATTCCATGATTTCCTTTCAGTTAATTTTTTTAACATAAGGAAGAGTCTAAATTTTAATGTTTAATAGACCCATTTATTCACTCCAAATATATTTATTGAACTCTGAGTAAGTCTAGGCTTGGACCACAGTTGGCCAGGCCAGTGAGGTCTTCAAATATGGAAGGATACCAACCAACAGATATACACATGTATCTGCATGTGTGTCTGTGTAATTACACATACATACTGCTAAATATATAATATATGGTGCTGAACTGTGATGAATATGGGAAGAGGATGTGGCAGTGTAAGCATCAATGAGCATAAGTAAGGTGAGTAGGAACACTTCTATTTAATGTGGCCAGAGAGCTGCTCTAAGAAAGTGATCTTTAGGTTGGGATCCAGAATTATATGTAGGTTTTTGGGTTTGAATCTTGGAGATGATTTCTTTGGGGTGCTGGAAAAGTCATGACGTATTTTTTCTGTGATTTTCAAGCAAAAATGAGTCATGACTTTCCTGACAAACCACCATTAAGTTTGCAGAGTGTTTTGTGGGTATACAGATTTTTAAAAATATCTATGTGGAGACTAGCCACTGCAGCACAAGTTCGATTCCCACCTAGGAGATAACTCACATGGCACAGCAGATCTCTCCTGTCTCGCCCACTGCTTCCCTGCAGCAGTGTGTTTCAGTAGATCTGCCTCTTCTGCTCCCCATCACACTTGTTTGCCTAGAGCAGAAGTTCTCAGAGCCAGATTGCTTTATTTTTTAGCTTTTTTTTTTAAGATTTATTTATTTATGCATTCAGAATTGGGGTACAAGCCAGAGGTGCAGGAGTGGTGAGTGCTCATCAGAAACAGAGTGGGGAGCAGAACAGGCCAGTTGAGGAAGTACACTGCTGAAGGGAGCAGCAGGCCAGCAGGAGAAGTCTGTTGTGCCATGTGGGTCAGCTCCCTGACTGGGGATTGAATTTGTGCTGCAGTGGGTGCGGAGACCTTCATAGTGCTGTGCTTTAACCTTTTGCACCACCAGGCAGGGCTCCAGAGATTGCTTTAAAAGCAAAATGTTACTTCATGATTCAGAAAAAAATGCATACAGCTAAAGATATAGTAAATTTTGCAACAATTTTGGGAGTTTATCTCCTTGGAGTCCCTTTACCCCACGGGTCTGGCATTCACCCATCTTGGCAGTGCAGGCCACATGTATAAAGAGTAGGAGTTGTAAACCAACCAATAAGAAAGCACTTTTATACCTTTTGTTGCCATTAACTTTATCTGATGTAAGTGCACTTTACATATTTGCCAGCTGATTGATATTTGTGAGAGGGTAACAGGGAACAAGAGGAGTGAGAGATGATGCTTGTGCTTATCAGAGAAGAATTAAACAGAAGTGATAGGGCATATAACTTGCACACTTCCCGAAAATGATGCTTCTGTGCGCTTAAGCAAGTGTGAGTGAACACTTTCTAGTAGGTGATGTTTAGGTTTATCCAGAGCTGGCATTTATTGTTGAAGATGTTGAAGAACCTTACTAAACATTGGGCTCATAATCATAAGCCCACTTCTGGGTGGCAAGAGGAGCTCCTATTTTTTGTTGTTGTTGTTAAGATATTTTCATTTGCAACATTAACAGTAACAAAACTCTGACTCAGATTGGTTTGAACATAAGGAAATGTTTTGTGTAGCTAATTCTGAAATCCCTGACATTTTCTCTCCTCTTTGTGCCCACCTCATCCTAGGAATGGTTAGGGAAGTCCTGCTGCAGTTCAGTGCATCAGGTCTGATAGGCAGTGTCCAGAGAGGATACAAAAATCATCTCGGGTGCATCTTTCCTTGGATTAGGGAGACCCAAGGGCAGACTGGTCTCTGTGTCTGGATCCCTTTCTAGCTATCCTTTTGTGTGTTCCTGGCCAGAGGAAGACAAAGCCTCTGATTGCCAACCTTAGCGCTCTCCCTCTGAAACCAGAGATGAAGTCAGCATTTCCTGACGCTCTTGGAGGAGGAGGTGCTGTGTGCAAAGTAACAAATGGAGGCTAGCAGTACCCTCACCCTTTAGATCTTTTGTGAAGAAAGCAGAGTGGCAAAGGTAGTGGGTCAATAGAACTATTAGTGTTATTGCATTTGTTGATAAACAAATGTTTTGAGAATTTTTTATAACTTAGCCATACTGTTATTCTACCACAGCACATGGTGACACTCTCTGTACATGAGTTTTTAATGATGTTTCTGTCCACATGGCACTGATTTCCACTACTCCCCCTCAGTTTATATATAGAACCTATTGTTATGCACAATTAAGAGAAAGGGGAACTTTTGTCAACTTTCTGTGACATGTAGGGTTTGCCAGAACTGGCCACTATTGACAATAGCATTGTTTCTCTTTGGTGAATTAGCTATTGGTTGATTTGCTTATATATTATATATTTTGAAAAATTTCAGGTATACCTCACAAACTACCACATGCCTTCATCTTTTAAAGGACATCTTTTATTTTTATTATTACAAAAGTTTATTTTTATATCATTTTGCACATTTTTTTCCATTTTTTTAAAGATTTATTTTTATTTATGCATATAGGACCTGGGATGTAGTCGTGAGGGGGTGAGCAGATTCACCTGAGACAGAGTGGGGAGCAGAGCAGGTGAAGTCACTGAAATACACTGCTGAGAGGAGCAGCAGGTGAGACAGGAGACAGGAGAGGTCTGCTAAAGCCATGTGATGTAGCTCCTTGGTCCGGTATCGAACTCATATGGCAGTGACTGGTGATAGTTTGACAGCACTAAGACATTAACCCTGTGCCAGGGAGGCCCTAACGTACATCTTTTTAAGGTACATTCCATTCCAAAATGTCGTCTGTGTTGTGTGTAATAATGGGGGAGGGAAGAACCTGTACATGAGTTAAAAGTGTTTCTCAGGATCAGTATTAAACAGTGGAATTTTCCTGTGACCATACTTTGACTCAGAAAAGTCCTGATAATTAGGAATTTGGGATACTGAAGGATTCATTTGTGACATGAAATAAAACTTTCTCTACAGAGGACATCCTTTTTCTGAATTTGGTCTGAATATTCCAGTTCTCTTTTGTGGCCTAAGAAACTGCTAAGAATCAGTTTGGAAAGAGGTTAGGAAGAAAACGATGAGTCCTCCTCGCATCTCTTCCGATGCCTTGCCTTGAGCACGTGAGCACTCCTGGAGTTTCTCTGATGTAGATAGAGGAAGTGGAAAATGACACAAATGTGTAAAAGCATTAAGGGAAAAGTTGAAAGGAATACATTGCTGGAGGGTGTTGATGGATGTGTCCATGGTGTTTTGATTGTTAAACGGGAGACAGAACTTTAAATATTAATGATGCCCTTATTAATCAATGGGGAAGTTTCCGCAGAAAGGTTTTAAAAGAAGTGTTGAGCCTTTAACTGCCAAGTCACTGATACAGAATGCCTAACCACTCAGTCTTGTTATCTCCAGATCACAGAAACCTCTTTTACTGTGGAGGTAACAGTTGTTTGCTCCTCTGTCCTGAGGCCAATGATTATATAATATGTAGCAAATCACTAGGGTGCATATCAAAGTGAGCATAAAGAGACAAACACTTCCCTTTACAATGACCATATAAGAGATTATTTCTGTCAGGGGATAAAACATACATGAAGTCTGACTGTTTCACTGTGTTTTTGCTGTAGAAATCACTGAGCTGGAGATTTGTACATTAACTCCTCTCTAATCATGTGACTCACAAGTGTTCCAATGTGTTGATCTTATCAATCTCCATATTTCTAATCCATACTTGCATATTTGTGGAACAAACTCTTACTTGAGTTTTGGAGAAAGTTGTGTTTTCTAAGGCACATTAAGCTAATCTTTATGGCGCATCATTGTGGTTGAATTTGTTTTGTCCACAGTAGATAGACAGGGTGATCCTTAGTATGAATTATCATCATTTAAGTTATCTTTCATCACAACAGCACTGTATAATGTTTTGCGACTTTAGGGATTCTGATGGCATGTTTGATGTTTTGCTGTGTATGTATGCATTTAAGAGGCTGATCACCCAGACACCCTCTTAACTGAGATGATACAGAGCACTTCCTTCCTGTCCCTCTTTGTCCTTCTAGCTCTTGGGGATAGGATGGAAAACAAGCCAAACACAGTCCCTGTTTTCATGCAACTCATTGCTCAGGGGGAACGAAAGGAATCACTTGAGAATCATAAATGTGAAATCTCTTCTGTAGCAAATACAACATAGGAGAAGGACAAGACACCTGATTTAGTAGGACAAGGAATGCCTCTCTGAGGAAGTAATGATTCAGCTGAGAGCAGAGAGAGTGAAACAGGCAAATAGGGAAGCCGAGTGCTGGGGCTGGGAGCGAGAATGTTCTGTCAGAGGAAACACATGTTGAAATTTCACAGCAGCATGGCCAGCGGTGTGCTTGAGTATTGCTGGGGCCGGAGAACTGGAGGAAGGAAATAGGGTGTGTGGCTTTCCAAGATCACCTTGATGTTGTAATTAGGACCATGACACTAATCCCCACACCAGTGGGAAAAGTTGAAAGTATTTAAAGGAGGGAGTGACATTTGATGGAATTTTTGTGTTCATCTGCAAAGATGGGAAGGTGGCTTTGCCTGCATACTGATGTCCCCACGTGCTGACTCACCGAGGCAGGGGTGTGTCTTCAGTGATTGCTGTGTCACTACCACATATGCCGCTCCTTCCCAAAATGTGGGGTCCTTGGAGTTCACATCCAGGGCCTCTGTACATGGACTATCCAGCCAGGGAGTTTCAGTCCTCTGACCATGGTTTTTAACTTAGGACCGGATCTATGCAGAATGTAGCCCTGGGGACTGGTTCCATGATGGATTCCATCAAGACAAGGGGATTCCCCATTGTGTAAACTGAGTCATCTACAAATAAGTTGAGAATACGAAGCAAATAGACCCAGAAATCCTGACCGCCCCGGTTTCCAGTTTTAGGATGGTGATGTGGAGATGGCAGAGTGGAGGATGAAAGGCCCCTTTGTGCAAATATGTCAGGAGTTTGATAGCACATACACTCGAGGGAGCAGCAGTGTTGCTCAGTGCTAATACACACAGAGAAGGTAAACACTGATCACCAAGCCACCTTAAATGTCAGGTGAAGGAATTGGGGTTTTATGCCAGAATGAGTAGCTATTGAAGATTGGCGTATGGAGGTGACAGTTATTGGTGGCTCCTGACAGCTTGAAGAGGGACAAATCTGGAGTCAGGGAAAGGGGCTTCAGGTCTACCCCCAAATGTGATTTGTTTCTGGACTTTCTTCCAGGCAGCTGGGCCAGCAAATGATATCAGGGGACTTTCCATTGGGTTGCAACTGGAATACTTGAATCAAATTGTCTCCATGAGATCCTGACCCACACACTCTGCTGTTTTGTTAGTTATTATATATTTGGTTGACTAGTGGACAATTGAAAAACAAAATGCCCAAAGTATATTATTCCTTTTGTGCCACTCTACCTTTAAAACTGCACCAACATCCACCAGACAAAAACCTGTGGGAATTCTTGAGCACTCTCTCTGCCTTGCTTTTCCAAGTTAGTTGTCTGTTCTCTTTACCAGTATAATCTTTTGTAACCTGTTGTCTTTATTACAACGGTAATTTCTTGCCTCCTAACTCATCTGAATCCAAGGTGCCAAATCCAAGCCCAGACTCACAAGATTGAGCAGAACACTACGATGTGGCCAGGAGGGTGGGAAACTCATCCTTTAATGATCCCTTCTAACCTGTATTTCTTTGAAACAGTGTAACAGGTTACGCTTGACATTAATGTGAACTGACTGTGTACAGGTAGGGTGAGAAATGAGGTATACTTTTAGTAAGGGAAGTCAGATAAGTGACTCAGCCAAATGAGAGACAGTGAAAAGGGGACGTTTCAGGAGGGGAATTGTCTGAATTGATGTTTTATTTTTAAGGAATAGCTCTCTGTGTTGATGGGAATATGTATTTGACATGCTGAGAAAAAGAAACCAGTATACCCTACATTTTGTAAGCTGCTTGGTTTTTAGTGGAGGAACACAGGATAGACATCAGGATTCTTTACCAGTCATTTAACATGTGAGGCCTGATTTTTCATCCTTAACTTGAGGATAATACATCCTGCCTCAGTAGTGATTGTGAGAGTTAAGTGAGGCAGGGTGAATAAAAATTTCTCTCAATGAATGATTGTTTTCAGTTGGTGTGGTGATGTTCAGTAACCTGTTTGCCAAAGAGGGAGAAGGGCCTACTCTTTAACAACTGCCTATTTCCATGGTGTAAATACTGTCAGCAGAGCTGGTTTTACATCACCAGCGTGAGGATATTGCAGTGTTGGGGAGATACACACATGCTGCGTTCCAGCTCCTGGGACAGATGCCCTGCTCTACACTCCTTTCTGTGCGCATGCCCAGTCACCAGTCTCTGGCCATCGATGATGTTAGTGTATGTGAACCTCCTTTCTCTAAAATTCTGTAACATATATGATTGTTTTACTAATCTACGGTGTGTCTGATTTGTCTCCCAATATACATTATATACTTAAGAAGAAAAAAGTGCCCTGTTTTATATTGAAAATTTGTAGCTTATTTTTGGTGTTAAAGATCATGTATAATAATAGTAATAATGATAATAATAATCACAATAAAAATAGGAGTCTTTTTAAAATAATTTTTATGTTTCTACTGTGTTTCAGTTTCCATTTCATTAGAACAGTCCTAGAGGGTAGATGGTGGTCATTCACATCTAAAAGACAAGGATGCATAGATTCTGAGATGTTAAAGAATTTCTCTAAAAGTACACAAGCAGCTCACCACTTATGGTTGCAAAATAGTAGTTGAAAGAAAGAATGGCTAATGAATGTATTGCATCTATTTTCTTGAGACAGACGAGACTGAGCAGCCTGAGAACATTTGGTGCTCAGAGGGAGGAAATGCTAAGAGGGGAAAACAAGTCTGAAAGGGAGAGAAGGATAGTTCAAAGACCAGTTTCCCTTGCTTCACAATTCTGACTAGTGCCAGCTCTAACTGCGTATGTTTGCTTTGCTTGGAAGATAGAATCATAGCGCCAGAATTCACGGAAGTCTGTTTTAGAGGATGCATTAGTCAGGGTATGCTAATTGCTGGAACAAACAACCCCCAAACTTAAGAAACTCAGCTCTGGGAAGGGTTATTTTCCTCTAGTGTTACAGACCAAGGGGGTGGGTGCTGTGCCCTATCATCCCCTAGCTCTGGGTTCTTTTATGCTTTAGCTCTGCAGCCCCTAGCCCTCAAGGATTCACCAGATTCTTTGTATGGGACAGAACAAAGAGAAAAAAGTATATGGAAAAATATACGGGAGGATTTAGGGGTAGGTCCTGGAAAAGGCAAGCACTTCTGCTCACATTCTGTTGGCTGAATCTTAGTCACGTGATCCCACCGAGCATCAAAGGAGGCTGGGAGATCCAGATTTCCTGTGTGGTCAGGAGGAAACAGGAATGGAGACTGGCAGAAATAGAGCCCGTGTCAGCCATGGGTGACCCAAGGGCTATGATTATGATGGCCACCAGATTTCAGAGGCACCAAGTTTTCAACCAGACTCTACCATGCACTGATGCAGCCTCTTGACCATGCTGGGGTTGAGGCCCACGTGGCCTTTAACTGGGAAAGCTATTTCCCTTCTCTGAAGAGGACAGAATTATGTACATTTCTGCAATTATTTGGGACATGAAAAGACAGATATCCAAAAAATAGTTGTTGTGCATAGGTATCAAATGACACCTGCAGTGGTGCTGAAGATGAGCAAAAAATTCTAATGTCACAAAAAGGAAAGGTAAATGGAGGGAAGTAGGCTATAGGTGCTTTTTCTGTGGAAACCCATTGCTATGTTGTATGAAATTCAACTCTACTCCTTTCACTGGAGCAAGTTTTATAAATGAGGTAGAAGATTTCTGTAAATATCAGATATAATATTTTTAATTTTAATTCTGAGGGTTGTAGTATGTTTAATTTTGTAAAACTGTTTATATCACCTTATGCCCTGCCATTGCAGACTTTTCTCTGGTTTCAGAGCAACTATCTTTCTATGTTCTGTACAGTGCTTTGAATTAAAGTGGGAGAAAGAAGCTGAGGTGGTGGGTGGGCCTTTAAAAAAGTAAATTACAACACCGTGGATGCAAAGAAGAGAATTCATGTTACCTTGTTTCACCTTGGCCATACATTGCTTTCATTCCATTCTGTGTTGAGGAGACTTGCAATATTCTTTGGCTTTCTTATTTGTAACTTATTTGTTTCTTTTGTATGCCACTTTCTTCCTAGAATTTGGACCAACGGTTTTAAGTAGCTGAACAATTTATCGAGGACAGATCAGCTAAAATGTGGCTCAACTTTAGGAAAGCAGAAGGGAATGACATAAGGTTAGGTGACTGATGTGTGAGTTTTTGAATTTGATTTGGTTTTACATGGAAAGGTTGAAGCAATGATCCATGTATTCTAATAAAAATCATCAGGACAAATCAAATAAAATCTGGCTTAGTGGCTATTTTCCCACTGTCTCACTCACGGCTAGCCTGTGCTGTTACAGAGCACATTTGGCAGGCACTGCTTTGCCTACAACAGAATCTTAAAGTAGTATTGCAATCTTTGTTGTGTTCAGAAGGCATCTCTTCTAATCAAACTTTCTGCTAATCTCATCAGATAAATCATCATTCTCCATGACAGCTCTGGCTGCCTCAGGACCTGGGCCTCGCCTTTTGTTTTCTCCCGAGGTGCCTGGTTATTGTCATTCTTCCGGTCTTTGCTGCTTCTATCTCCTTTCAAACTAAGGACATTTCTTCCATTCCTGAGGAAGATTTACAGCTTTCTGCTGTGCCACTCAGTGAATTTGTAAGACCAGTATATCACAACAGCTCAGCTCTTTCTAAACAGTGCTCCACTGGCCATTAGGTGGGCAAGAGGCAGACGATAACCAAGTGGCAGACAGACTAAATGAAAACATTGCATATACCCATGAATCCAGTGTGAGTAAACTTAAGGAACACCAGGGAAAGTGTCCTAGTGCATTTCAGTTTCTACCTTAAAAATGTCCTTTCTACATACCACAGCTGCCAATTTTTATTTCATTTTTATTTTCAAGATTTTGCAAAATAGTGTTTGTTCATACCTATGTGTGCAGCGTATTTTGATCCTAATTTCATACTTTCAGTGATTCCAGCCCAATCATTTACAATGAGATGGCTATGGGAAAAAAAAATTTGTAAAGCAAAAAGCATTTTACAAATATGAGATTACCTATTTGTGAGATGTAACACCCTGAAGACGGGCAAATTTCTCTGCCCACTCTGATCACGAACAACGGGACATCCATTGAGTAAGTTGCACTATCTGGGAACTGATTTTAGCACACTCATTAATATATATGTATGTGTGTATACATATATGTATATATCTATATATATGTATATGTGTACATGTATATGTGAGTGTGTATATATATATAGACCCCAATAAATTAAAGTATGTGTATCTTAATTGTGTGTGTGCTGATTTTAAAACACACATATACACACAGATTTTTTTTTTTTTGCCAGTTTCTGCTAGGCATTTAGCTGAAATGGAATTATGAGGAAAATATTCTAAACATTTGTAAGTCAGAGTTGAGCCCTACTAGCCTGTTCAGTTTAAAAAAGTGACATGGCCTCATTTACAGGGTAAGGGAACATTTCCACCTTGGTTCAGTAAGTAACTCCCTCGTTGCAGAAAGGGCTGTTATCTGTCCAAGGACCATTCCACCCAGTCGTCTCTGTGCTCAGCTTCACGCCTCTCTTGATGACTGTGGCCTGCTCTTTTGTGTTCCTGCTCTCATTGTGGGCATGTGTTCATTTTAAGCTTTCAATTTACTTCTACTTTTAAGACATTAGATCTGTTTCCTCCCCTTTTTTTGGCCAGCCTATGAAAATCACGCTACATGTTTTTCTCTGTCTGTCCTAAATGTACTTGTCTGTCCATTTGATTTTAATTGGGAATGCTGCTGCCGCGGCAGATCTCCTCTTTACACTGTGGTTTTCTAGAATGTAGTGAAAAGAGGCAGTAAACAGCCACTTAGGGTAGCCTAGATCCAGGATGGATGTCTTAACTTGACTTTATTCATTGCATTGATTAACAAATGGGCTGCTCAGTCATTACCTTAGCCAAATTTCTTCAAAGTTAATAGTATAATAGGTCCCCCGTTTAGTCTACTTCCTCCTCCTCCCAGCCCTAGGTCATAAGGCTTCCCACTTGTTCCTTGAAATTTCACTACAGCATAAATACACCATTGAGGTATATTTCTTAACAGTGCAAGCTTCTATCAGATTTTACATTTATCGCACTGCATGTCTGTGGTTCGTGGTTGATCACAGACCAGAGGGTCCATAAGGGTGACTGGAAAACCATAATGGGTTATTGCTGAAATGATTGTAAAGGGAGCAGTATGGGAGCAGATTTTCATTTTTTAACTTGCATGCTTCCCCCACCCTCAATAAGCACATAATTAAAAATTAGTTTTGATGGTCATGAAGAAATCTCTCACAAAAACAGCTGATTAGTGTCACAGAAAAATTGAGATGATATAGAAAAGTCCCACAATACCTTGGCCAGGTGATGGAATTAGCATAACAAATTGAAATTAGCATAAGAAGAGTAGTTTACTGTGCTTTCAGGAGGCTCTGCAGGTAATACCCTGGGAGAGACAGGAGGCCACTTGAGCTGTGTTGTATTTATTTGTGTATAATCACTCAGAAACATCACATAGGCCTTCATTGTGAAACCTTTGACAAAATAACTGGCCTGTGTTCTTCCAAAATGCAAATATCACAAAAAGAAAAGAAAGCCTGAGGAATTGCTTATGATTTAAATAAGTGAAACATAGCAGCATAATTCATAATAGCCAAGAGCTGTAACAACCGCAGTGTCCATCCATGGATGACTTGTTAAATAAGTCATGGGGTATATGCTTAGGGAATACGACTCAGCTATTAAAAATATTAAGTCTTGCCCTCTTGTGACATCATGGGTGGAACATGAGGTGATTATGCTGGATAAAATAAACCAGAATGAAAGACAATTACTGGATGGCCTGACTCATGTGAAATCCCTCAAAGCAAGTGAACCAACAAAACACAAAATAACACTTAGACCCTGAGAAAATATGGTGGTTACTAATGTAGAGTTTAAGGGGAGAGAGGTGGGGGGAATAAATAGAGGAGAAAGTTTGATAATATAAATGGTGCTATAACCTTGGAGATGAGGCAGTGAGGTTTATATACATACTGAAGTGTGAAATCATACTCTGCAACCAATTGTACATTGGTAGAATTAAAAATAAAAATTAGTGAAATAAAATAAATGAAAAGGTATCATGATTGAATGTAGTAGGTGATGAGTTCCTCTACAAAATGGTGAAAAGTGCCAAATTGGTATATACATTAGGGATTAGATGAAACTTTTCTATCAACAGTGGATTTCCTGGTTTTGATAAATGTACTAGCATTGGTATTTGGAAATACATAAAAAGTTCTAAGGGATTAAAGGAAACGATTGACGGAACTTTTTCACACATGGTTCAGCTATAACAAATTACGTTGTTGTTTTAATTGAGTTGTAATTGAAAGCCTTTAAAATAAAAAACTGGAGAATGTTGGGAAAACTTAAAATATATTTTTCCTCGACTTCAGCCCTTGATCTTTTCCTGATTAGTTTTCAGCTGGGACCAGGTTATATGTTGGTTTTGATTTTGGATTTTTACTGAGGTTCCTGGTGAAGGGATTTTGATGGACAATCATTGGTTGAAAATCACAATCCTATATTATGTTATTCTTTCCCAAAAGTTGCTAAAATCATTTTGAGATTAATCATGCTTCAATAGAGAAGCACACAACACTGTTAAAATTGGAATATAAAAGGGGCCTCTCTTATAGTGCAGGGTTGTCTCAACACTATGAAGCGATCACCAGTCCCTGCAGCATGAGTTCGATCCCCGGCCAGGGAACTGACCCACATGGAGCAGCAGTCCTCTTCTGTATTGCCTGTTGCTCCCCTCAGCAGTGTATTTCAATAAATCCACCTGTTCTGCTCCCCACTATGTCTCTGGTGAATCCTCTCACCCCCCTCACTTCTGTCCTACACCCCAGTTCTTTTATATATATATGTATATGTGTGTGTGTGTATGTGTGTGTATTTTAGCTGACCAGATAACTCATTATTCTTAAAATACCACTAAAATTCAAATTTGTTTCTCTTGCATTTCTGATTAACAAAATTGAACACTGTTGCTGAATATCCAACTGTAAAGTTAGGCACTGCATCCTGTTGAGCCCATTCAGGAAAATAAAGAGATTTTCCCCCTGATCCCAGCTATTAAATTTCACATTTGTGAAGTATTTCAAATTCATTTTTAATGGACCTCTTCCCTTCAAATTCATGTGGAGCTAGATTTGTAAAACTATAAACAATTTATGCATTTTTACAGATTTCCATTGTCTGTGTTTGATACTGATTTACCTCTTTTTAATTGCCACAGAGATAAAAAAATTAGTCGTTAACAAACAGTAGGAACTACATGTTCTGCTGTGATCAAGGAATCAGATAATCTGGCTTGTTTGCTTAAGGGGTCTGTAGCTTGAGACTTTTATAGGGCAGTATTAAAGCTCTGAGTCTTCTTATTATGCCAATACCCAGAAGATTGCTTTAATGAGAAGTAAAGGGCCTTTTTCCAATTACAAGGGAATAACTGTATTAAGTTCCTGTGTTATGTCAACCTGCTTTGATTTGATTACCGCAAAAGAAATGGATTTATCTGTCAGTGTTACTTAATTAAGCCCTCTCATTGATGTTTTGCAGAGTAATATAGCGTGGTTTGCACATTTGAGCCTAAATACAAAGAAAATTGGCCTAAAACTAAGACATGACCCCTGAAGATAACATGTAAGATTGATTGCTTGTCATTGCCAGGGTTAGAGGCTGCGGTGTTAAACACAGGTGGAAGTTTGGGATGTTGAAAGGAGCAAATGAAAATCAGGTTATGGGGGTTATTTTTTTTTAAGCAAAAAAAGACTACTAGAAAACTGAAATCTAGGGAAGGTTTTGAATATTTAAACCTGACTTCACCAATACTAGTCAAGCATCTGGAGTCAGGGGTAACATGAAATAAGACTAGAAGAAACAGAAATAGACTTATTAAAATGTAAAAGGAAATGGAATAAAAAGGAAAAAAAATGAAGAGGAACGGATGCCATGTGGGAAAAGTGTACCATTGGGGTTATACAGAGCAATTACAGCCTACAAATATTTCAATTAAGCCAGCAATCCTTTCCCAGAACCTCACAAATGGCACCCCAGGGAGAAAAGAGGTATTAGGAGAAAAAAAGAAGAAAAGATAAAATTGTTACATGTTTTATCTTGGCTCTTTCTACCCCTCCATTGGAATGAATTTAATAAATTATTTATCAAGTAGGCATTTTAAATATCAATGCGTATCTCTGAAATAATCATTGTTACTGATTTTGTAATAAAAGTTGCATGTATGATTTGAAAAATACATGTATAATTGCATGTACATCTATCAGCTATACTTTTTTTATTATGAAATGAAGCACATTTTAAAACGTACTGTTGTTTGATTATTTTCTAAAGTATCTACCTTTTATTTCTCAAATAATATGATGTATATCTGTAAATTTTTAAAATGTACCAGGCATCTAGTTAAAACTTTCCAAAGAATATTTACTTTTTATTTAGAGATTTTGAAGCTTATTTATGTAGTACTGAAATTTGATTATATGTTGGTTTTATTTTCAAAGTTTTCAGATATGGCAAATAACTTAAAATTGTTTAATACTAACCTGGCTTGAAGTAAGCCTACTTAGCAAGACCATTATCTTAGTAATACTGATTTCAGGAAGTCAGAGGCTACATATATATTTAACATTACTATATTCTTGCCTCAATTATTTATGGCTTTTTTTTTTTTTTTGGAAGGAAGGAAGGATTTGCTTTGAAGGGTGAGATTTTGAAAGGACCCTACTCTTTCAGAGACCCTCACTGGTTAATTTTAAGCATTGAAATGGAAAGTTACTAAACTACCTCTTTCTCCATGTTTCATATTCTATTTAGTCAAAAATTTATTCAAGTTAGATTATCACTGATACTTCCAAATTATATTAATTGATATAAAGTCTTCAAGGTTACTTTTATCCTCCTTTTATAATGTAACTGTCTACTCACCAGACTTCTGAGTTTCAGAATAAGGAACATCGCACACACACACACACATGATATATAACATATATACATTTTACTTTCCTGTTACTGGAAATTTATATAAGAATGCTTTTCCTGTTTTATAGTACCACAAAATATAATTAACTCCATATCTCAATTAAAATATTATTTAGTGTTAATTTTTGAAATTTAGTTTATTTTTAACTTAGGGAAAATAATATTTTTAAACAGTGTTTTAAAATATATACTTAAGTTTGAATTGAAGCTTATTTTGCAGGGCTTCATCTCTGAACCAATTTTCCTACTCTCTGTTTCCCACAACAGATTCACATTTTATCTTTTTAATTTATATATTTACATGTATGAACTGTAAGATCATTTTGACCTTTGCATCTTCAGATTTATTTGATAGGGAAATTCATTAGCCCTGAGAAGGGGAGCATTGACAGCAATTATCTGTAAATAGTCCAGGACTCTTCTTTACATGTGATGTGTTTTAGAGCATGTGTATGGCACCTCACCTTACCCTTTAGTTTTTGCTCAGTCAGATTTAGGAGGTGGTGAAAATTTCTCCTTAGTTCTTACAACAGTCATTACGAAGCATGTCTGGTTTTTTTTTGTTTGTTTGTTTGTTTGTTTGTTTTTACCAAACTAGAAAGAAGTGATTATGGTTGTGTGGACATACTCTATCAATATTTGAACTCAACTTTTCCTCTGTACCAGGACTCAAATTTGACTTTAGATTTCTCTACTTAGAGCTCTTATTATACTGGGTGCTAATGAAAATGTGCACATCCTTAACACGCTCTTTGCTGATGAAATATTTTGAACTCTAAATTCATCTGGCACTGACGGAGAGCATATGCCATCTCAGTTTGTGTGGAGGGCTCAGCCAAGGGTTCTTCCTGGACTAGGAAATTAGCAGAAGCCACAGATGTACGCAGTCTGTGAGTTTCCATGATGGTGTGGAGGATATTTAATAGTGTCTGTTGTTGCAGAGAAAAGGGTTTGAGACAGTGTAGACTTCAACATGTTTCAGAATGATTACCTTACGAGGAAGAATTTAGTTTCAGTCTCTGAGTACATTCTGTGTAGAAGCTTTCATTGGGAAATTAATATCTTTCTACAACAGAATGTACTTTCTACAAGAGTAGAAACTAATAAACTGTTAGAGCAAACCCGTTGGTGGTTCTTCCAACTTCATGAAACACTTCATGTTACATCACACTGGACATTTGGCATGATGCTTTAAGTATAAAAATGAGCAATACACAACCCAGCCCCAAATCAGAAGAGTTGGGGGACATTCAGATGCGGTCATTTCAAAGCAAGTTTAAACCTACGTAATAGTTAGTCTATGTTCTTAGCTGGGCCTTTGGTCAGTATGTCATTTATGCAGCACTCAAAGAAGCATAGTGAAAAGGTGAGATATGGATAGGATATTCCAAAGGCAAATGAAGTCACTAAACAAATCTAATGCTTGCTGAATTCTCAATGATTGTACTGTAGAGATCCTTGGGGGAAAAAACGGGATTGGTCTGCTTTGGCAGTTTCTAAAATCCAGGAAATTATTTGAAAATGTCTGGGCTTTTAACACAACTAGAAGCCATAAAAAATTGGAGACTTATAGTTCCTTGAATAAATCACAATATTACATATTTGTGTGGTTTGGTTGTTTCTGTTTTTGGAGAGTATTAGTAAATAAAGCATTCATGATAGGCATCAGTTATTGATTATTTTCTATAGGTCAGATACTCCTAAGTGTCTAATAATTTTTAACTTAACAGTAATTCCTTGAATTTGAAAATACTATTAATCCCTTATCTCCTGTTAGATACCTACTTTGTATGGACTTCTCTAGTTTTTTTTAACTTATCCATCATTTTAGTTTTTTTTTTTTTTACCCCCTATGAGTAACTTGTCCAAATATACTAGCCTACCTTATTTACAAGCATGAAAGTCAAATCCTCTTACATGATAGTCAACAAAAATAGGCTCAGATGCTAGTGATTGGCTTAGGTTGTAGAACAGATTAATAATAGAGTCTCTGTTGAGATCCAGGTCTCCATCCCAACTCAGACTATCTGATAATTTTCATCTCGATGGCCACATGCTGCAAAATGGAGATTTGAGTACTTAGATCATAAGTTTAATGAACATGGATGGGAAATCATAGAAATTAAAAATTGTATCTGTGTATCTTATCACTAAATGGTGTGTTTGGTCCAAACCTCACTTCGGTGTTTCAGTGTGGAAAAGCAAAACATTTTAGAAAGGGCTTACGTAGAACTACTTAAAAAAAAACAACAAAAACAAAAAAACAAAGTTGTACATTGTCAGGCAGCTCTTCAGCCCTTGAAAGTTACTAAGTCTCTCCTCATTTAGGGTAAAAATAAATTAGAAAAATCTTGAACTATTGAGTGCATTTCAGTCTTTTGGAAGAGTAACTTTTCTCATACACTGAGAGATTATTTTTTTCTCTCCTGTTGCCCAGGTTATTACTGTCTTTCTTCTACTTATCCCCATCTTGGGCCGGAGGACAAAATTTAACAAGAGCTAAACCATGTATAACCACAGTGATATTCGCATAATAAATTATATGATTATCAAACTTCATTGTACTTGTTGATGCTGTGGAGAACGCTGCCTGCTCTTTTTCATTCTGTGTTCTCTGCTGGCTGGAGAAGAGGTCACAGTCAGTTTCTGCCTGGATTTAGTACCCAGACTAATTATGTTTCTCCTGAACAATTTGTGTGTTTTTATCTCACGTGCATTGTAAATTTTGTTTCACTCTTGGCTTTAACAACTCAGCAGCTTCTGTAAGTTTAAAATTATCTGGCTCATCACAGTATATATTTTGATAAGCTCATCATATCTCTGGCTTCATTGTGCCCCCTGCTTTTATTTTCCAGTCTCTTGATTCTCGCCACCATTCATTACACATGCATGTGTATGTATGCATGTGTATTTAACACACACACATAGTGTATGTAATTAGATAATCCATTGTAGACAGAATAGGTATAAATTCTCAACAAATACATCCATTCTGCCAGGAGATACGTGATCAGTGGTAACCTTTGAACTAAGCTCTCTGGAGCGCTCACCAGGAAGGCATATGTGATGGAGAAAAGCATTCCCTGACTTCAGCATCCAAAGCACCTGCACTTGTCTCTCAGCTCTACCATTAACTGACACCTTGGGAGATTTTTCATTCCTATCATCTAAACTTCAGTTTCGTTGTATATAAAATGGGGATACTGTTAATATATTTAAATGCTTACTGCAGCATCTGGCATAGATTTCAGCTCATTAAATGTTAGCTACTGTTTTTCATTTAGAAATGAGGATCAGTTAGGCACTAGAGATAGCAAATACATAACATGCAGATATAAAAGTGTGTGCATTTACTAGGTTTACAGGGAATCAGGAATCACCAAGCACAGGTAATATGCAAGTTTTCACAAAAAGTGAGTTTGGGCAAGCACTGCTGGGCTGCTAATGTGGTGGGGGTGCTTCTTGAATGTTGCTGAAACAGCAGCTTAGATAAGGATTTTAAGATAAGTAGTGAGATGGATGAATATTGGTAGAGGGTGGCCTGCACTTGTCTTCTGTTCCCAATGGAGCAGGTGAGTGGATCACAAACTCCTGCGCACATGAAAATGACCTGAAGAACATGAAAATGACCTGAGGACCTTGTTAAAAGAACAGTTTTCTTGGCCCTGCCTTCTGTGTTCCAGATGCAGTAGGTTTGTAATAAGCCCTGAGGTGCTGAGTTTGAAATGAGCATACTAGGTGATTCAAATGTAGGTCCTCCGTTGTACTTTTAGAAGCATGGAATTGTTGTTGTGGAAATGCTTGCTAACTAACTGGCAGGTATGATGAAGCTCAGTGGGAGGGAATATGAAACAAATGACTTACAATAACATGTTTACATTATTATCATGAGTTACAAATATCCATGCAACTGCTTTGTCTTTTCTTGCTATGGCAAAATGAGCCCCAGTTACGGAGATTTTTTTCCAAACACAAAATATAATCAGAAATCATACAATTATTCTATTAGGTTTGGAGAGCAGAAATTTGTCCCTATTTTCTAGATCTAGCAGGACGCTAAGGGAAGGAAAAGCCTGTTATAAAGGGAGCAATAAAAGGGAGGAAGCACAAGGGTAGGTGGAGCAGCATGAGGCCAGGAAATCAGAAAGATGGAAATGGGAGAGGATGGGAAAAGAGCAGTCAGATCTGATTGGTCGGGAATCTATTTGTGAAGAAACCCAGCCAGTATTTAACCTATTTTGAAAAAAAAAAATGACTTCCAGCATTTTTAATTAGTGGATTGCTCGCTTTTGAAATAGCCCAGTTGGGAATACTCAAGTTTTGATGTGTTTTATCTGCCTGCTAATTAGCAGGCTGCTTGGGTGACCATCATTTTCCTTTCTTCTGTGGACAGAAGATATATGTGAAGGTCTCTTGAAGCACTCTGGGTTAAAAAGCATAAGACTGCATATTTTAAGAGTACACACTAAATTTTAAATCAAACGCCTATGCAGCTTTTCTCCAACTCGACTCTCCCCTTTCCTTTTAATACAGATTTCCCTTTAGTATAGAGTTTAACAATCTGGGCACAGTATGACCTTTGGGGACTGAATATTTTTTGTTGTGTGGCATTATTGTAACATTTGCAGTATGGTTAAATGTATCTCTAGCCTCTACTCACTTTGATGCCAGTATCTCCCACACCCTACCCCAAGTTAAGACAACCAAATAGTCACCAGACTGCCAGCTATCACCCAGAAGTCAAAATTGCCCTCAGTGGAAAACCACTGGCCTGACATTAATTTTCCTCCTTTTCTTATCTTACTTTTCATGCTGAAAATCCACTTTGAAAATTCATATGATAAAATGTGTCTAAGCAATATAAACTCTTACAGTATATACAGGAATTCAGTACTTTCTTCACTCTTTGACCAAAATGTAGGAGAGGGATATCACATAAATCAAGAGATTTTATTATTTGTACTTTTTTTTTTTCTGCTTAAAATAATGGACTTAGTTAAAGATGAAGAGCACCGTGTAGGCTACAAAGCTTACTTGATTGAGAACTGTAGTGTTGTAGTTCCCATCTTCCTTCAGCATATCCCACATTGGCCAGGTAGTGAGGTTGTTAAACAGCAGATTTGGGGAAAGTGCTGTGTTCTGTCTCCAGATCAGATCAGTACTCCTCTGAGCTTTCCTGATAGCCCTTAAAATCCGCAGTCATTGATTTTAACTGGCCACAGGGGACATCTGTTTACAGTTGCATTATTTTCTGAAGCATCAACAAACAGAACCAAAATAATGTTTGTTTTAAAAAATTCAAGTTCAGTTTAATAGTTGCTTTTTGTTGTTGCTGCTGTTCTGTCTCTTAAATGATACTCTAAAACACCATGTACTCCAGTGTAACCAAAAATAAATCAATTAATTATACTATGATTACTTCTGCTGATAATAAAATAGCAGTAATAAAAGGAATGACAGTAGTGCATTAGGAGAATAAACAATATCACTGAAATGTTAGGAAACACAATAAATGGTATTATGTCTCCTGAACCAGAGTTTCACACCTCCTCCTCCTCCAGTTCTGTCAAAGTAAGCTTGTGATGGCCGTCTGTTATCAACTATGATTAAAATCATAGAACAGTAAAACTTTTTATACTTATAAAGGACCTTTCATCAAAAATCTCAAAGCCATTCTAAATATAGAATGACTGATCTTTAAAATGCATTTGTTTTGAGCAGTTAATATTGTAACTTAACTGTTAGGCTTTTAATTCTAAGTTTTTGCCACTTGAAGAATTGATTGAGCGTTTAGTAATTCAGTCAGAGTTTTGTTGGTACAGAGTCTAGAATGCCCACTCTTTAAGACTTCATGTAAGTCTCTTCATCATTTACCAATATAAAACATTGCTTGAGTAGCTTTCTTTTCTTTCTTTCTTTCTTTCTTTCTTTCTTTCTTTCTTTCTTTCTTTCTTTCTTTCTTTCTTTCTTTCTTTCTTTCTTTCTTTCTTTCTTTC